>NC_086446.1:362422477-363142823 GCF_028390025.1 Pseudophryne corroboree | reverse complement strand
ACTATATATACTGCACACAACTAAAATGCACCACAGGTATGGATGGATAGTATACTTGACGACACAGAGGTAGGTAGAGCAGTGGACTACTGTACCGTACTGCTATAGATTATATACTTGTGGTCAGCAAAATTCTGCACTGTCCTCCTACTATATATACTGCACACAACTAAAATGCACCACAGGTATGTATGGATAGTATACTTGACGACACAGAGGTAGGTAGAGCAGTGGACTACTGTACCGTACTGCTATAGATTATATACTGGTGGTCAGCAAAATTCTGCACTGTCCTCCTACTATATATACTGCACTCAACTAAAATGCACCACAGGATATGGATGGATAGTATACTTGACGACACAGAGGGAGGTAGAGCAGTGGTCGACTGTACCGTACTGCTATAGATTATTTACTGGTGGTCAGCAAAATTCTGCACTGTCCTACTATATATACTGCACACAACTAAAATGCACCACTGGTATGTATGGATAGTATACTTGACGACACAGAGGTAGGTAGAGCAGTGGACAACTGCACCGTACTGCTATAGATTATATACTGGTGGTCAGCAAAATTCTGCACTGTCCTCCTACTATATATACTGCACACAACTAAAATGCACCACAGGTATGTATGGATAGTATACTTGACGACACAGAGGTAGGTTAGAGCAGTGGACAACTGCACCGTACTGCTATAGATTATATACTGGTGGTCAGCAAAATTCTGCACTGTCCTCCTACTATATATACTGCACTCAACTAAAATGCACCACAGGTATGGATGGATAGTATACTTGACGACACAGAGGGAGGTAGAGCAGTGGACGACTGTACCGTACTGCTATAGATTATTTACTGGTGGTCAGCAAAATTCTGCACTGTCCTACTATATATACTGCACACAACTAAAATGCACCACAGGTATGTATGGATAGTATACTTGACGACACAGGGGTAGGTAGAGCAGTGGACTACTGTACCGTACTGCTATAGATTATATACTGGTAGTCAGCAAAATCCTGCACTGTCCTCCTACTATATATACTGCACACATCTACTGCACAGTACTGCTATATATTATATACTGGTGGTCAGCAAAATTCTGCACTGTCTTCCTAATATATATACTGCACACAACTAATATGCACCATAGGTATGGATGGATAGTATACTTGACGACACAGAGGGAGGTAGAGCAGTGGACTACTGTACCGTACTGCTATAGATTATTTACTGGTGGTCAGCAAAATTCTGCACTGTCCTACTATATATACTGCACTCAACTAAAATGCACCACAGGTATGGATGGATAGTATACTTGACGACACAGGGGTAGGTAGAGCAGTGGACTACTGTACCGTACTGCTATAGATTATATACTGGTAGTCAGCAAAATCATGCACTGTCCTCCTACTATATATACTGCACACATCTACTGCACAGTCCTGCTATATATCATATACTGGTGGTCAGCAAAATTCTGCACTGTCTTCCTAATATATATACTGCACACAACTAATATGCACCATAGGTATGGATGGATAGTATACTTGACGACACAGAGGTAGGTAGAGCAGTGGACTACTGTACCGTACTGCTATAGATTATATACTGGTGGTCAGCAAAATCCTGCACTGTCCTCCTACTATATATACTGCACACAACTAAAATGCACCACAGGTATGGATGGATAGTATACTTGACGACACAGAGGTAGGTAGAGCAGTGGACAACTGCACCGTACTGCTATAGATTATATACTGGTGGTCAGCAAAATTCTGCACTGTCCTCCTACTATATATACTGCACTCAACTAAAATGCACCACAGGTATGGATGGATAGTATACTTGACGACACAGAGGGAGGTAGAGCAGTGGACGACTGTACCGTACTGCTATAGATTATTTACTGGTGGTCAGCAAAATTCTGCACTGTCCTACTATATATACTGCACACAACTAAAATGCACCACAGGTATGTATGGATAGTATACTTGACGACACAGGGGTAGGTAGAGCAGTGGACTACTGTACCGTACTGCTATAGATTATATACTGGTAGTCAGCAAAATCCTGCACTGTCCTCCTACTATATATACTGCACACATCTACTGCACAGTACTGCTATATATTATATACTGGTGGTCAGCAAAATTCTGCACTGTCTTCCTAATATATATACTGCACACAACTAATATGCACCATAGGTATGGATGGATAGTATACTTGACGACACAGAGGGAGGTAGAGCAGTGGACTACTGTACCGTACTGCTATAGATTATTTACTGGTGGTCAGCAAAATTCTGCACTGTCCTACTATATATACTGCACTCAACTAAAATGCACCACAGGTATGGATGGATAGTATACTTGACGACACAGAGGTAGGTAGAGCAGTGGACTACTGTACCGTACTGCTATAGATTATAAACTGGCGGTCAGCAAAATTCTGCACTGTCCTCCTACTATATATACTGCACACAACTAAAATGCACCACAAGTATGGATGGATAGTATACTTGACGACACAGAGGGAGGTAGAGCAGTGGACTACTGCACCGTACTGCTATATATTATGTACTGGTGGTCAGCAAAATTCTGCACTGTCCTCCTACTATATATACTGCACACAACTAAAATGCACCACAGGTATGTATGGATAGTATACTTGATGACACAGAGGTAGGTAGAGCAGTGGACTACTGCACAGTACTGCTATATATTATATACTGGTGGTCAGAAAAATTCTGCATTGTCCTCCTACTGTATATACTGCACACAACTAAAATGCACCATAGGTATGGATGGATAGTATACTTGACGACACAGAGGTAGGTAGAGCAGTGGACTACTGTACCGTACTGCATTAGATTATATACTGGTGGTCAGCAAAATTCTGCACTGTCCTCCTACTATATATACTGCACTCAACTAAAATGCACCACAGGTATGGATGGATAGTATACTTGACGACACAGAGGGAGGTAGAGCAGTGGACGACTGTACCGTACTGCTATAGATTATTTACTGGTGGTCAGCAAAATTCTGCACTTTCCTACTATATATACTGCACACAACTAAAATGCACCACAGGTATGGATGGATAGTATACTTGACGACACAGAGGTAGGTAGAGCAGTGGACTACTGTACCGTACTGCTATAGATTATATACTTGTGGTCAGCAAAATTCTGCACTGTCCTCCTACTATATATACTGCACACAACTAAAATGCACCACAGGTATGTATGGATAGTATACTTGACGACACAGAGGTAGGTAGAGCAGTGGACTACTGTACCGTACTGCTATAGATTATATACTGGTGGTCAGCAAAATTCTGCACTGTCCTCCTACTATATATACTGCACTCAACTAAAATGCACCACAGGATATGGATGGATAGTATACTTGACGACACAGAGGGAGGTAGAGCAGTGGTCGACTGTACCGTACTGCTATAGATTATTTACTGGTGGTCAGCAAAATTCTGCACTGTCCTACTATATATACTGCACACAACTAAAATGCACCACAGGTATGTATGGATAGTATACTTGACGACACAGAGGTAGGTAGAGCAGTGGACAACTGCACCGTACTGCTATAGATTATATACTGGTGGTCAGCAAAATTCTGCACTGTCCTCCTACTATATATACTGCACACAACTAAAATGCACCACAGGTATGTATGGATAGTATACTTGACGACACAGAGGTAGGTAGAGCAGTGGACAACTGCACCGTACTGCTATAGATTATATACTGGTGGTCAGCAAAATCCTGCACTGTCCTCCTACTGTATATACTGCACACAACTAAAATGCACCACAGGTATGGATGGATAGTATACTTGACGACACAGAGGTAGGTAGAGCAGTGGACTACTGTACCGTACTGCTATAGATTATATACTGGTGGTCAGCAAAATTCTGCACTGTCCTCCTACTATATATACTGCACTCAACTAAAATGCACCACAGGTATGGATGGATAGTATACTTGACGACACAGAGGGAGGTAGAGCAGTGGACGACTGTACCGTACTGCTATAGATTATTTACTGGTGGTCAGCAAAATTCTGCACTGTCCTACTATATATACTGCACACAACTAAAATGCACCACAGGTATGTATGGATAGTATACTTGACGACACAGGGGTAGGTAGAGCAGTGGACTACTGTACCGTACTGCTATAGATTATATACCGGTGGTCAGCAAAATCCTGCACTATCCTCCTACTATATATACTGCACACATCTACTGCACAGTACTGCTATATATTATATACTGGTGGTCAGCAAAATTCTGCACTGTCTTCCTAATATATATACTGCACACAACTAATATGCACCATAGGTATGGATGGATAGTATACTTGACGACACAGAGGGAGGTAGAGCAGTGGACTACTGTACCGTACTGCTATAGATTATTTACTGGTGGTCAGCAAAATTCTGCACTGTCCTACTATATATACTGCACTCAACTAAAATGCACCACAGGTATGGATGGATAGTATACTTGACGACACAGAGGTAGGTAGAGCAGTGGACTACTGTACCGTACTGCTATAGATTATAAACTGGCGGTCAGCAAAATTCTGCACTGTCCTCCTACTATATATACTGCACACAACTAAAATGCACCACAAGTATGGATGGATAGTATACTTGACGACACAGAGGGAGGTAGAGCAGTGGACTACTGCACCGTACTGCTATATATTATGTACTGGTGGTCAGCAAAATTCTGCACTGTCCTCCTACTATATATACTGCACACAACTAAAATGCACCACAGGTATGTATGGATAGTATACTTGATGACACAGAGGTAGGTAGAGCAGTGGACTACTGCACAGTACTGCTATATATTATATACTGGTGGTCAGAAAAATTCTGCATTGTCCTCCTACTGTATATACTGCACACAACTAAAATGCACCATAGGTATGGATGGATAGTATACTTGACGACACAGAGGTAGGTAGAGCAGTGGACTACTGTACCGTACTGCATTAGATTATATACTGGTGGTCAGCAAAATTCTGCACTGTCCTCCTACTATATATACTGCACTCAACTAAAATGCACCACAGGTATGGATGGATAGTATACTTGACGACACAGAGGGAGGTAGAGCAGTGGACGACTGTACCGTACTGCTATAGATTATTTACTGGTGGTCAGCAAAATTCTGCACTTTCCTACTATATATACTGCACACAACTAAAATGCACCACAGGTATGGATGGATAGTATACTTGACGACACAGAGGTAGGTAGAGCAGTGGACTACTGTACCGTACTGCTATAGATTATATACTTGTGGTCAGCAAAATTCTGCACTGTCCTCCTACTATATATACTGCACACAACTAAAATGCACCACAGGTATGTATGGATAGTATACTTGACGACACAGAGGTAGGTAGAGCAGTGGACTACTGTACCGTACTGCTATAGATTATATACTGGTGGTCAGCAAAATTCTGCACTGTCCTCCTACTATATATACTGCACTCAACTAAAATGCACCACAGGATATGGATGGATAGTATACTTGACGACACAGAGGGAGGTAGAGCAGTGGTCGACTGTACCGTACTGCTATAGATTATTTACTGGTGGTCAGCAAAATTCTGCACTGTCCTACTATATATACTGCACACAACTAAAATGCACCACTGGTATGTATGGATAGTATACTTGACGACACAGAGGTAGGTAGAGCAGTGGACAACTGCACCGTACTGCTATAGATTATATACTGGTGGTCAGCAAAATTCTGCACTGTCCTCCTACTATATATACTGCACACAACTAAAATGCACCACAGGTATGTATGGATAGTATACTTGACGACACAGAGGTAGGTAGAGCAGTGGACAACTGCACCGTACTGCTATAGATTATATACTGGTGGTCAGCAAAATTCTGCACTGTCCTCCTACTATATATACTGCACTCAACTAAAATGCACCACAGGTATGGATGGATAGTATACTTGACGACACAGAGGGAGGTAGAGCAGTGGACGACTGTACCGTACTGCTATAGATTATTTACTGGTGGTCAGCAAAATTCTGCACTGTCCTACTATATATACTGCACACAACTAAAATGCACCACAGGTATGTATGGATAGTATACTTGACGACACAGGGGTAGGTAGAGCAGTGGACTACTGTACCGTACTGCTATAGATTATATACTGGTAGTCAGCAAAATCCTGCACTGTCCTCCTACTATATATACTGCACACATCTACTGCACAGTACTGCTATATATTATATACTGGTGGTCAGCAAAATTCTGCACTGTCTTCCTAATATATATACTGCACACAACTAATATGCACCATAGGTATGGATGGATAGTATACTTGACGACACAGAGGGAGGTAGAGCAGTGGACTACTGTACCGTACTGCTATAGATTATTTACTGGTGGTCAGCAAAATTCTGCACTGTCCTACTATATATACTGCACTCAACTAAAATGCACCACAGGTATGGATGGATAGTATACTTGACGACACAGGGGTAGGTAGAGCAGTGGACTACTGTACCGTACTGCTATAGATTATATACTGGTAGTCAGCAAAATCATGCACTGTCCTCCTACTATATATACTGCACACATCTACTGCACAGTCCTGCTATATATCATATACTGGTGGTCAGCAAAATTCTGCACTGTCTTCCTAATATATATACTGCACACAACTAATATGCACCATAGGTATGGATGGATAGTATACTTGACGACACAGAGGTAGGTAGAGCAGTGGACTACTGTACCGTACTGCTATAGATTATATACTGGTGGTCAGCAAAATCCTGCACTGTCCTCCTACTATATATACTGCACACAACTAAAATGCACCACAGGTATGGATGGATAGTATACTTGACGACACAGAGGTAGGTAGAGCAGTGGACAACTGCACCGTACTGCTATAGATTATATACTGGTGGTCAGCAAAATTCTGCACTGTCCTCCTACTATATATACTGCACTCAACTAAAATGCACCACAGGTATGGATGGATAGTATACTTGACGACACAGAGGGAGGTAGAGCAGTGGACGACTGTACCGTACTGCTATAGATTATTTACTGGTGGTCAGCAAAATTCTGCACTGTCCTACTATATATACTGCACACAACTAAAATGCACCACAGGTATGTATGGATAGTATACTTGACGACACAGGGGTAGGTAGAGCAGTGGACTACTGTACCGTACTGCTATAGATTATATACTGGTAGTCAGCAAAATCCTGCACTGTCCTCCTACTATATATACTGCACACATCTACTGCACAGTACTGCTATATATTATATACTGGTGGTCAGCAAAATTCTGCACTGTCTTCCTAATATATATACTGCACACAACTAATATGCACCATAGGTATGGATGGATAGTATACTTGACGACACAGAGGGAGGTAGAGCAGTGGACTACTGTACCGTACTGCTATAGATTATTTACTGGTGGTCAGCAAAATTCTGCACTGTCCTACTATATATACTGCACTCAACTAAAATGCACCACAGGTATGGATGGATAGTATACTTGACGACACAGAGGTAGGTAGAGCAGTGGACTACTGTACCGTACTGCTATAGATTATAAACTGGCGGTCAGCAAAATTCTGCACTGTCCTCCTACTATATATACTGCACACAACTAAAATGCACCACAAGTATGGATGGATAGTATACTTGACGACACAGAGGGAGGTAGAGCAGTGGACTACTGCACCGTACTGCTATATATTATGTACTGGTGGTCAGCAAAATTCTGCACTGTCCTCCTACTATATATACTGCACACAACTAAAATGCACCACAGGTATGTATGGATAGTATACTTGATGACACAGAGGTAGGTAGAGCAGTGGACTACTGCACAGTACTGCTATATATTATATACTGGTGGTCAGAAAAATTCTGCATTGTCCTCCTACTGTATATACTGCACACAACTAAAATGCACCATAGGTATGGATGGATAGTATACTTGACGACACAGAGGTAGGTAGAGCAGTGGACTACTGTACCGTACTGCATTAGATTATATACTGGTGGTCAGCAAAATTCTGCACTGTCCTCCTACTATATATACTGCACTCAACTAAAATGCACCACAGGTATGGATGGATAGTATACTTGACGACACAGAGGGAGGTAGAGCAGTGGACGACTGTACCGTACTGCTATAGATTATTTACTGGTGGTCAGCAAAATTCTGCACTTTCCTACTATATATACTGCACACAACTAAAATGCACCACAGGTATGGATGGATAGTATACTTGACGACACAGAGGTAGGTAGAGCAGTGGACTACTGTACCGTACTGCTATAGATTATATACTTGTGGTCAGCAAAATTCTGCACTGTCCTCCTACTATATATACTGCACACAACTAAAATGCACCACAGGTATGTATGGATAGTATACTTGACGACACAGAGGTAGGTAGAGCAGTGGACTACTGTACCGTACTGCTATAGATTATATACTGGTGGTCAGCAAAATTCTGCACTGTCCTCCTACTATATATACTGCACTCAACTAAAATGCACCACAGGATATGGATGGATAGTATACTTGACGACACAGAGGGAGGTAGAGCAGTGGTCGACTGTACCGTACTGCTATAGATTATTTACTGGTGGTCAGCAAAATTCTGCACTGTCCTACTATATATACTGCACACAACTAAAATGCACCACTGGTATGTATGGATAGTATACTTGACGACACAGAGGTAGGTAGAGCAGTGGACAACTGCACCGTACTGCTATAGATTATATACTGGTGGTCAGCAAAATTCTGCACTGTCCTCCTACTATATATACTGCACACAACTAAAATGCACCACAGGTATGTATGGATAGTATACTTGACGACACAGAGGTAGGTAGAGCAGTGGACAACTGCACCGTACTGCTATAGATTATATACTGGTGGTCAGCAAAATTCTGCACTGTCCTCCTACTATATATACTGCACTCAACTAAAATGCACCACAGGTATGGATGGATAGTATACTTGACGACACAGAGGGAGGTAGAGCAGTGGACGACTGTACCGTACTGCTATAGATTATATACTGGTGGTCAGCAAAATTCTGCACTGTCCTCCTACTATATATACTGCACTCAACTAAAATGCACCACAGGTATGGATGGATAGTATACTTGACGACACAGAGGGAGTTAGAGCAGTGGACGACTGTACCGTACTGCTATAGATTATTTACTGGTGGTCAGCAAAATTCTGCACTTTCCTACTATATATACTGCACACAACTAAAATGCACCACAGGTATGGATGGATAGTATACTTGACGACACAGAGGTAGGTAGAGCAGTGGACTACTGTACCGTACTGCTATAGATTATATACTTGTGGTCAGCAAAATTCTGCACTGTCCTCCTACTATATATACTGCACACAACTAAAATGCACCACAGGTATGTATGGATAGTATACTTGACGACACAGAGGTAGGTAGAGCAGTGGACTACTGTACCGTACTGCTATAGATTATATACTGGTGGTCAGCAAAATTCTGCACTGTCCTCCTACTATATATACTGCACTCAACTAAAATGCACCACAGGATATGGATGGATAGTATACTTGACGACACAGAGGGAGGTAGAGCAGTGGTCGACTGTACCGTACTGCTATAGATTATTTACTGGTGGTCAGCAAAATTCTGCACTGTCCTACTATATATACTGCACACAACTAAAATGCACCACAGGTATGTATGGATAGTATACTTGACGACACAGAGGTAGGTAGAGCAGTGGACAACTGCACCGTACTGCTATAGATTATATACTGGTGGTCAGCAAAATTCTGCACTGTCCTCCTACTATATATACTGCACACAACTAAAATGCACCACAGGTATGTATGGATAGTATACTTGACGACACAGAGGTAGGTAGAGCAGTGGACAACTGCACCGTACTGCTATAGATTATATACTGGTGGTCAGCAAAATCCTGCACTGTCCTCCTACTGTATATACTGCACACAACTAAAATGCACCACAGGTATGGATGGATAGTATACTTGACGACACAGAGGTAGGTAGAGCAGTGGACTACTGTACCGTACTGCTATAGATTATATACTGGTGGTCAGCAAAATTCTGCACTGTCCTCCTACTATATATACTGCACTCAACTAAAATGCACCACAGGTATGGATGGATAGTATACTTGACGACACAGAGGGAGGTAGAGCAGTGGACGACTGTACCGTACTGCTATAGATTATTTACTGGTGGTCAGCAAAATTCTGCACTGTCCTACTATATATACTGCACACAACTAAAATGCACCACAGGTATGTATGGATAGTATACTTGACGACACAGGGGTAGGTAGAGCAGTGGACTACTGTACCGTACTGCTATAGATTATATACCGGTGGTCAGCAAAATCCTGCACTATCCTCCTACTATATATACTGCACACATCTACTGCACAGTACTGCTATATATTATATACTGGTGGTCAGCAAAATTCTGCACTGTCTTCCTAATATATATACTGCACACAACTAATATGCACCATAGGTATGGATGGATAGTATACTTGACGACACAGAGGGAGGTAGAGCAGTGGACTACTGTACCGTACTGCTATAGATTATTTACTGGTGGTCAGCAAAATTCTGCACTGTCCTACTATATATACTGCACTCAACTAAAATGCACCACAGGTATGGATGGATAGTATACTTGACGACACAGAGGTAGGTAGAGCAGTGGACTACTGTACCGTACTGCTATAGATTATAAACTGGCGGTCAGCAAAATTCTGCACTGTCCTCCTACTATATATACTGCACACAACTAAAATGCACCACAAGTATGGATGGATAGTATACTTGACGACACAGAGGGAGGTAGAGCAGTGGACTACTGCACCGTACTGCTATATATTATGTACTGGTGGTCAGCAAAATTCTGCACTGTCCTCCTACTATATATACTGCACACAACTAAAATGCACCACAGGTATGTATGGATAGTATACTTGATGACACAGAGGTAGGTAGAGCAGTGGACTACTGCACAGTACTGCTATATATTATATACTGGTGGTCAGAAAAATTCTGCATTGTCCTCCTACTGTATATACTGCACACAACTAAAATGCACCATAGGTATGGATGGATAGTATACTTGACGACACAGAGGTAGGTAGAGCAGTGGACTACTGTACCGTACTGCATTAGATTATATACTGGTGGTCAGCAAAATTCTGCACTGTCCTCCTACTATATATACTGCACTCAACTAAAATGCACCACAGGTATGGATGGATAGTATACTTGACGACACAGAGGGAGGTAGAGCAGTGGACGACTGTACCGTACTGCTATAGATTATTTACTGGTGGTCAGCAAAATTCTGCACTTTCCTACTATATATACTGCACACAACTAAAATGCACCACAGGTATGGATGGATAGTATACTTGACGACACAGAGGTAGGTAGAGCAGTGGACTACTGTACCGTACTGCTATAGATTATATACTTGTGGTCAGCAAAATTCTGCACTGTCCTCCTACTATATATACTGCACACAACTAAAATGCACCACAGGTATGTATGGATAGTATACTTGACGACACAGAGGTAGGTAGAGCAGTGGACTACTGTACCGTACTGCTATAGATTATATACTGGTGGTCAGCAAAATTCTGCACTGTCCTCCTACTATATATACTGCACTCAACTAAAATGCACCACAGGATATGGATGGATAGTATACTTGACGACACAGAGGGAGGTAGAGCAGTGGTCGACTGTACCGTACTGCTATAGATTATTTACTGGTGGTCAGCAAAATTCTGCACTGTCCTACTATATATACTGCACACAACTAAAATGCACCACTGGTATGTATGGATAGTATACTTGACGACACAGAGGTAGGTAGAGCAGTGGACAACTGCACCGTACTGCTATAGATTATATACTGGTGGTCAGCAAAATTCTGCACTGTCCTCCTACTATATATACTGCACACAACTAAAATGCACCACAGGTATGTATGGATAGTATACTTGACGACACAGAGGTAGGTAGAGCAGTGGACAACTGCACCGTACTGCTATAGATTATATACTGGTGGTCAGCAAAATTCTGCACTGTCCTCCTACTATATATACTGCACTCAACTAAAATGCACCACAGGTATGGATGGATAGTATACTTGACGACACAGAGGGAGGTAGAGCAGTGGACGACTGTACCGTACTGCTATAGATTATTTACTGGTGGTCAGCAAAATTCTGCACTGTCCTACTATATATACTGCACACAACTAAAATGCACCACAGGTATGTATGGATAGTATACTTGACGACACAGGGGTAGGTAGAGCAGTGGACTACTGTACCGTACTGCTATAGATTATATACTGGTAGTCAGCAAAATCCTGCACTGTCCTCCTACTATATATACTGCACACATCTACTGCACAGTACTGCTATATATTATATACTGGTGGTCAGCAAAATTCTGCACTGTCTTCCTAATATATATACTGCACACAACTAATATGCACCATAGTTATGGATGGATAGTATACTTGACGACACAGAGGGAGGTAGAGCAGTGGACTACTGTACCGTACTGCTATAGATTATTTACTGGTGGTCAGCAAAATTCTGCACTGTCCTACTATATATACTGCACTCAACTAAAATGCACCACAGGTATGGATGGATAGTTTACTTGACGACACAGAGGTAGGTAGAGCAGTGGACTACTGTACCGTACTGCTATAGATTATATACTGGTGGTCAGCAAAATTCTGCACTGTCCTCCTACTATATATACTGCACACAACTAAAATGCACCATAGGTATGTATGGATAGTATACTTGACGACACAGAGGTAGGTAGAGCAGTGGACTACTGTACCGTACTGCTATAGATTATATACTGGTGGTCAGCAAAATCCTGCACTGTCCTCCTACTATATATACTGCACACAACTAAAATGCACCACAGGTATGGATGGATAGTATACTTGACGACGCAGAGGTAGGTAGAGCAGTGGACTATTGTACCGTACTGCTATAGATTTTATACTGGTGGTCAGCAAAATCCTGCACTGTCCTCCTACTATATATACTGCACACAACTAAAATGCACCACAAGTATGGATGGATAGTATACTTGACGACACAGAGGTAGGTAGAGCAGTGGACTACTGTACCGTACTGCTATAGATTATATACTGGTGGTCAGCAAAATTCTGCACTGTCCTCCTACTATATATACTGCACTCAACTAAAATGCACCACAGGTATGGATGGATAGTATACTTGACGACACAGAGGGAGGTAGAGCAGTGGACGACTGTACCGTACTGCTATAGATTATTTACTGGTGGTCAGCAAAATTCTGCACTGTCCTACTATATATACTGCACACAACTAAAATGCACCACAGGTATGTATGGATAGTATACTTGACGACACAGGGGTAGGTAGAGCAGTGGACTACTGTACCGTACTGCTATAGATTATATACTGGTAGTCAGCAAAATCCTGCACTGTCCTCCTACTATATATACTGCACACATCTACTGCACAGTACTGCTATATATTATATACTGGTGGTCAGCAAAATTCTGCACTGTCTTCCTAATATATATACTGCACACAACTAATATGCACCATAGGTATGGATGGATAGTATACTTGACGACACAGAGGGAGGTAGAGCAGTGGACTACTGTACCGTACTGCTATAGATTATTTACTGGTGGTCAGCAAAATTCTGCACTGTCCTACTATATATACTGCACTCAACTAAAATGCACCACAGGTATGGATGGATAGTATACTTGACGACACAGAGGTAGGTAGAGCAGTGGACTACTGTACCGTACTGCTATAGATTATAAACTGGCGGTCAGCAAAATCCTGCACTGTCCTCCTACTATATATACTGCACACAACTAAAATGCACCACAAGTATGGATGGATAGTATACTTGACGACACAGAGGGAGGTAGAGCAGTGGACGACTGTACCGTACTGCTATAGATTATTTACTGGTGGTCAGCAAAATTCTGCACTGTCCTACTATATATACTGCACACAACTAAAATGCACCACAGGTATGTATGGATAGTATACTTGACGACACAGGGGTAGGTAGAGCAGTGGACTACTGTACCGTACTGCTATAGATTATATACTGGTAGTCAGCAAAATCCTGCACTGTCCTCCTACTATATATACTGCACACATCTACTGCACAGTACTGCTATATATTATATACTGGTGGTCAGCAAAATTCTGCACTGTCTTCCTAATATATATACTGCACACAACTAATATGCACCATAGTTATGGATGGATAGTATACTTGACGACACAGAGGGAGGTAGAGCAGTGGACTACTGTACCGTACTGCTATAGATTATTTACTGGTGGTCAGCAAAATTCTGCACTGTCCTACTATATATACTGCACTCAACTAAAATGCACCACAGGTATGGATGGATAGTATACTTGACGACACAGAGGTAGGTAGAGCAGTGGACTACTGTACCGTACTGCTATAGATTATATACTGGTGGTCAGCAAAATTCTGCACTGTCCTCCTACTATATATACTGCACACAACTAAAATGCACCATAGGTATGTATGGATAGTATACTTGACGACACAGAGGTAGGTAGAGCAGTGGACTACTGTACCGTACTGCTATAGATTATATACTGGTGGTCAGCAAAATCCTGCACTGTCCTCCTACTATATATACTGCACACAACTAAAATGCACCACAGGTATGGATGGATAGTATACTTGACGACACAGAGGTAGGTAGAGCAGTGGACTATTGTACCGTACTGCTATAGATTATATACTGGTGGTCAGCAAAATCCTGCACTGTCCTCCTACTATATATACTGCACACAACTAAAATGCACCACAAGTATGGATGGATAGTATACTTGACGACACAGAGGTAGGTAGAGCAGTGGACTACTGTACCGTACTGCTATAGATTATATACTGGTGGTCAGCAAAATTCTGCACTGTCCTCCTACTATATATACTGCACTCAACTAAAATGCACCACAGGTATGGATGGATAGTATACTTGACGACACAGAGGGAGGTAGAGCAGTGGACGACTGTACCGTACTGCTATAGATTATTTACTGGTGGTCAGCAAAATTCTGCACTGTCCTACTATATATACTGCACACAACTAAAATGCACCACAGGTATGTATGGATAGTATACTTGACGACACAGGGGTAGGTAGAGCAGTGGACTACTGTACCGTACTGCTATAGATTATATACTGGTAGTCAGCAAAATCCTGCACTGTCCTCCTACTATATATACTGCACACATCTACTGCACAGTACTGCTATATATTATATACTGGTGGTCAGCAAAATTCTGCACTGTCTTCCTAATATATATACTGCACACAACTAATATGCACCATAGTTATGGATGGATAGTATACTTGACGACACAGAGGGAGGTAGAGCAGTGGACTACTGTACCGTACTGCTATAGATTATTTACTGGTGGTCAGCAAAATTCTGCACTGTCCTACTATATATACTGCACTCAACTAAAATGCACCACAGGTATGGATGGATAGTTTACTTGACGACACAGAGGTAGGTAGAGCAGTGGACTACTGTACCGTACTGCTATAGATTATATACTGGTGGTCAGCAAAATTCTGCACTGTCCTCCTACTATATATACTGCACACAACTAAAATGCACCATAGGTATGTATGGATAGTATACTTGACGACACAGAGGTAGGTAGAGCAGTGGACTACTGTACCGTACTGCTATAGATTATATACTGGTGGTCAGCAAAATCCTGCACTGTCCTCCTACTATATATACTGCACACAACTAAAATGCACCACAGGTATGGATGGATAGTATACTTGACGACGCAGAGGTAGGTAGAGCAGTGGACTATTGTACCGTACTGCTATAGATTTTATACTGGTGGTCAGCAAAATCCTGCACTGTCCTCCTACTATATATACTGCACACAACTAAAATGCACCACAAGTATGGATGGATAGTATACTTGACGACACAGAGGTAGGTAGAGCAGTGGACTACTGTACCGTACTGCTATAGATTATATACTGGTGGTCAGCAAAATTCTGCACTGTCCTCCTACTATATATACTGCACTCAACTAAAATGCACCACAGGTATGGATGGATAGTATACTTGACGACACAGAGGGAGGTAGAGCAGTGGACGACTGTACCGTACTGCTATAGATTATTTACTGGTGGTCAGCAAAATTCTGCACTGTCCTACTATATATACTGCACACAACTAAAATGCACCACAGGTATGTATGGATAGTATACTTGACGACACAGGGGTAGGTAGAGCAGTGGACTACTGTACCGTACTGCTATAGATTATATACTGGTAGTCAGCAAAATCCTGCACTGTCCTCCTACTATATATACTGCACACATCTACTGCACAGTACTGCTATATATTATATACTGGTGGTCAGCAAAATTCTGCACTGTCTTCCTAATATATATACTGCACACAACTAATATGCACCATAGGTATGGATGGATAGTATACTTGACGACACAGAGGGAGGTAGAGCAGTGGACTACTGTACCGTACTGCTATAGATTATTTACTGGTGGTCAGCAAAATTCTGCACTGTCCTACTATATATACTGCACTCAACTAAAATGCACCACAGGTATGGATGGATAGTATACTTGACGACACAGAGGTAGGTAGAGCAGTGGACTACTGTACCGTACTGCTATAGATTATAAACTGGCGGTCAGCAAAATCCTGCACTGTCCTCCTACTATATATACTGCACACAACTAAAATGCACCACAAGTATGGATGGATAGTATACTTGACGACACAGAGGGAGGTAGAGCAGTGGACGACTGTACCGTACTGCTATAGATTATTTACTGGTGGTCAGCAAAATTCTGCACTGTCCTACTATATATACTGCACACAACTAAAATGCACCACAGGTATGTATGGATAGTATACTTGACGACACAGGGGTAGGTAGAGCAGTGGACTACTGTACCGTACTGCTATAGATTATATACTGGTAGTCAGCAAAATCCTGCACTGTCCTCCTACTATATATACTGCACACATCTACTGCACAGTACTGCTATATATTATATACTGGTGGTCAGCAAAATTCTGCACTGTCTTCCTAATATATATACTGCACACAACTAATATGCACCATAGTTATGGATGGATAGTATACTTGACGACACAGAGGGAGGTAGAGCAGTGGACTACTGTACCGTACTGCTATAGATTATTTACTGGTGGTCAGCAAAATTCTGCACTGTCCTACTATATATACTGCACTCAACTAAAATGCACCACAGGTATGGATGGATAGTATACTTGACGACACAGAGGTAGGTAGAGCAGTGGACTACTGTACCGTACTGCTATAGATTATATACTGGTGGTCAGCAAAATTCTGCACTGTCCTCCTACTATATATACTGCACACAACTAAAATGCACCATAGGTATGTATGGATAGTATACTTGACGACACAGAGGTAGGTAGAGCAGTGGACTACTGTACCGTACTGCTATAGATTATATACTGGTGGTCAGCAAAATCCTGCACTGTCCTCCTACTATATATACTGCACACAACTAAAATGCACCACAGGTATGGATGGATAGTATACTTGACGACACAGAGGTAGGTAGAGCAGTGGACTATTGTACCGTACTGCTATAGATTATATACTGGTGGTCAGCAAAATCCTGCACTGTCCTCCTACTATATATACTGCACACAACTAAAATGCACCACAAGTATGGATGGATAGTATACTTGACGACACAGAGGTAGGTAGAGCAGTGGACTACTGTACCGTACTGCTATAGATTATATACTGGTGGTCAGCAAAATTCTGCACTGTCCTCCTACTATATATACTGCACTCAACTAAAATGCACCACAGGTATGGATGGATAGTATACTTGACGACACAGAGGGAGGTAGAGCAGTGGACGACTGTACCGTACTGCTATAGATTATTTACTGGTGGTCAGCAAAATTCTGCACTGTCCTACTATATATACTGCACACAACTAAAATGCACCACAGGTATGTATGGATAGTATACTTGACGACACAGGGGTAGGTAGAGCAGTGGACTACTGTACCGTACTGCTATAGATTATATACTGGTAGTCAGCAAAATCCTGCACTGTCCTCCTACTATATATACTGCACACATCTACTGCACAGTACTGCTATATATTATATACTGGTGGTCAGCAAAATTCTGCACTGTCTTCCTAATATATATACTGCACACAACTAATATGCACCATAGGTATGGATGGATAGTATACTTGACGACACAGAGGGAGGTAGAGCAGTGGACTACTGTACCGTACTGCTATAGATTATTTACTGGTGGTCAGCAAAATTCTGCACTGTCCTACTATATATACTGCACTCAACTAAAATGCACCACAGGTATGGATGGATAGTATACTTGACGACACAGAGGTAGGTAGAGCAGTGGACTACTGTACCGTACTGCTATAGATTATAAACTGGCGGTCAGCAAAATTCTGCACTGTCCTCCTACTATATATACTGCACACAACTAAAATGCACCACAAGTATGGATGGATAGTATACTTGACGACACAGAGGGAGGTAGAGCAGTGGACTACTGCACCGTACTGCTATATATTATGTACTGGTGGTCAGCAAAATTCTGCACTGTCCTCCTACTATATATACTGCACACAACTAAAATGCACCACAGGTATGTATGGATAGTATACTTGATGACACAGAGGTAGGTAGAGCAGTGGACTACTGCACAGTACTGCTATATATTATATACTGGTGGTCAGAAAAATTCTGCATTGTCCTCCTACTGTATATACTGCACACAACTAAAATGCACCATAGGTATGGATGGATAGTATACTTGACGACACAGAGGTAGGTAGAGCAGTGGACTACTGTACCGTACTGCATTAGATTATATACTGGTGGTCAGCAAAATTCTGCACTGTCCTCCTACTATATATACTGCACTCAACTAAAATGCACCACAGGTATGGATGGATAGTATACTTGAGGACACAGAGGGAGGTAGAGCAGTGGACGACTGTACCGTACTGCTATAGATTATTTACTGGTGGTCAGCAAAATTCTGCACTTTCCTACTATATATACTGCACACAACTAAAATGCACCACAGGTATGGATGGATAGTATACTTGACGACACAGAGGTAGGTAGAGCAGTGGACTACTGTACCGTACTGCTATAGATTATATACTTGTGGTCAGCAAAATTCTGCACTGTCCTCCTACTATATATACTGCACACAACTAAAATGCACCACAGGTATGTATGGATAGTATACTTGACGACACAGAGGTAGGTAGAGCAGTGGACTACTGTACCGTACTGCTATAGATTATATACTGGTGGTCAGCAAAATTCTGCACTGTCCTCCTACTATATATACTGCACTCAACTAAAATGCACCACAGGATATGGATGGATAGTATACTTGACGACACAGAGGGAGGTAGAGCAGTGGTCGACTGTACCGTACTGCTATAGATTATTTACTGGTGGTCAGCAAAATTCTGCACTGTCCTACTATATATACTGCACACAACTAAAATGCACCACTGGTATGTATGGATAGTATACTTGACGACACAGAGGTAGGTAGAGCAGTGGACAACTGCACCGTACTGCTATAGATTATATACTGGTGGTCAGCAAAATTCTGCACTGTCCTCCTACTATATATACTGCACACAACTAAAATGCACCACAGGTATGTATGGATAGTATACTTGACGACACAGAGGTAGGTAGAGCAGTGGACAACTGCACCGTACTGCTATAGATTATATACTGGTGGTCAGCAAAATTCTGCACTGTCCTCCTACTATATATACTGCACTCAACTAAAATGCACCACAGGTATGGATGGATAGTATACTTGACGACACAGAGGGAGGTAGAGCAGTGGACGACTGTACCGTACTGCTATAGATTATTTACTGGTGGTCAGCAAAATTCTGCACTGTCCTACTATATATACTGCACACAACTAAAATGCACCACAGGTATGTATGGATAGTATACTTGACGACACAGGGGTAGGTAGAGCAGTGGACTACTGTACCGTACTGCTATAGATTATATACTGGTAGTCAGCAAAATCCTGCACTGTCCTCCTACAATATATACTGCACACATCTACTGCACAGTACTGCTATATATTATATACTGGTGGTCAGCAAAATTCTGCACTGTCTTCCTAATATATATACTGCACACAACTAATATGCACCATAGGCATGGATGGATAGTATACTTGACGACACAGAGGGAGGTAGAGCAGTGGACTACTGTACCGTACTGCTATAGATTATTTACTGGTGGTCAGCAAAATTCTGCACTGTCCTACTATATATACTGCACTCAACTAAAATGCACCACAGGTATGGATGGATAGTATACTTGACGACACAGAGGTAGGTAGAGCAGTGGACTACTGTACCGTACTGCTATAGATTATATACTGGTGGTCAGCAAAATTCTGCACTGTCCTCCTACTATATATACTGCACACAACTAAAATGCACCATAGGTATGTATGGATAGTATACTTGACGACACAGAGGTAGGTAGAGCAGTGGACTACTGTACCGTACTGCTATAGATTATATACTGGTGGTCAGCAAAATCCTGCACTGTCCTCCTACTATATATACTGCACACAACTAAAATGCACCACAGGTATGGATGGATAGTATACTTGACGACACAGAGGTAGGTAGAGCAGTGGACAACTGCACCGTACTGCTATAGATTATATACTGGTGGTCAGCAAAATTCTGCACTGTCCTCCTACTATATATACTGTACACAACTAAAATGCACCACAGGTATGGATGGATAGTATACTTGACGACACAGAGGTAGGTAGAGCAGTGGACTACTGCACTGTACTGCTATAGATTATATACTGGTGGTCAGCAAAATTCTGCACTGTACTCCTACTATATATACTGCACACAACTATAATGCACCACAGGTATGGATGGATAGTATAGTTGACAACACAGAGGTAGGTAGAGCAGTGGACTACTGCACCGTACTGCTATATATTATATACTGGTGGTCAGCAAAATTCTGCACTGTCCTCCTACTATATATACTGCACACAACTAAAATGCACCATAGGAATGTATGGATAGTATACTTGACGACACAGGTAGGTAGAGCAGTGGACTACTGTACCGTACTGCTATAGATTATATACTGGTGGTCAGCAAAATTCTGCACTTTCCTCCTACTATATATACTGCACACAACTAAAATGCACCACAGGTATGGATGGATAGTATAGTTGACGACACAGAGGTAGGTAGAGCAGTGGACTACTGCACCGTACTGCTATATATTATATACTGGTGGTCAGCAAAATTCTGCACTGTACTCCTACTATATATACTGCACACAACTATAATGCACCACAGGTATGGATGGATAGTATAGTTGACGACACAGAGGTAGGTAGAGCAGTGGACTACTGCACCGTACTGCTATATATTATATACTGGTGGTCAGCAAAATTCTGCACTGTCTTCCTACTATATATACTGCACACAACTAAAATGCACCATAGGTATGGATGGATAGTATACTTGACGACACAGAGGTAGGTAGAGCAGTGGACTACTGTACCGTACTGCTATAGATTATATACTGGTGGTCAGCAAAATTCTGCACTGTCCTCCTACTATATATACTGCACACAACTATAATGCACCACAGGTATGGATGGATAGTATAGTTGACGACACAGAGGTAGGTAGAGCAGTGGACTACTGCACCGTACTGCTATATATTATATACTGGTGGTCAGCAAAATTCTGCACTGTCTTCCTACTATATATACTGCACACAACTAAAATGCACCATAGGTATGGATGGATAGTATACTTGACGACACAGAGGTAGGTAGAGCAGTGGACTACTGTACCGTACTGCTATAGATTATATACTGGTGGTCAGCAAAATTCTGCACTGTCCTCCTACTATATATACTGCACACAACTAAAATGCACCACAGGTATGGATGCATAGTATGCTTGACGACACAGAGGTAGGTAGAGCAGTGGACTACTGTACCGTACTGCTATAGATTATATACTGGTGGTCAGCAAAATTCTACACTGTCCTCCTACTATATATACTGCACACAACTAAAATGCACCACAGGTATGGATGGATAGTATACTTGACGACACAGAGGTAGGTAGAGCAGTGGACTACTGTACCGTACTGCTATAGATTATATACTGGTGGTCAGCAAAATTCTGCACTGTCCTACTATATATACTGCACACAACTAAAATGCACCACAGGTATGGATGGATAGTATACTTGACGACACAGAGGTAGGTAGAGCAGTGGACTACTGTACCGTACTGCTATAGATTATATACTGGTGGTCAGCAAAATTCTGCACTGTCCTCCTACTATATATACTGCACACAACTAAAATGCACCACAGGTAAGGATGGATAGTATACTTGACGACACAGAGGTAGGTAGAGCAGTGGACTACTGCACCGTACTGCTATAGATTATATACTGGTAGTCAGCAAAATTCTGCACTGTCCTCCTACTATATATACTGCACTCAACTAAAATGCACCACAGGTATGGATGGATAATATACTTGACAACACAGAGGTAGGTAGAGCAGTGGACTACTGTACCGCACTGCTATATTAACTGGTGGTCAGCAAAATTCTGCACTGTCCTCCTACTATATATATTGCACACAACTTAAATGCACCACAGGTACGGATGGATAGTATACTTGATGACACAGAGGTAGGTAGAGCAGTGGACTACTGTACCGTACTGCTATAGATTATATACTGGTTGTCAGCAAAATTCTGCACTGTCCTCCTACTATATATACTGCACTCAACTAAAATGCACCACAGGTATGGATGGATAGTATACTTGACGACACAGAGGGAGGTAGAGCAGTGGACGACTGTACCGTACTGCTATAGATTATTTACTGGTGGTCAGCAAAATTCTGCACTGTCCTACTATATATACTGCACACAACTAAAATGCACCACAGGTATGTATGGATAGTATACTTGACGACACAGGGGTAGGTAGAGCAGTGGACTACTGTACCGTACTGCTATAGATTATATACTGGTGGTCAGCAAAATCCTGCACTGTCCTCCTACTATATATACTGCACACATCTACTGCACAGTACTGCTATATATTATATACTGGTGGTCAGCAAAATTCTGCACTGTTTTCCTAATATATATACTGCACACAACTAATATGCACCATAGGTATGGATGGATAGTATACTTGACGACACAGAGGGAGGTAGAGCAGTGGACTACTGTACCGTACTGCTATAGATTATTTACTGGTGGTCAGCAAAATTCTGCACTGTCCTACTATATATACTGCACTCAACTAAAATGCACCACAGGTATGGATGGATAGTATACTTGACGACACAGAGGTAGGTAGAGCAGTGGACTACTGTACCGTACTGCTATAGATTATATACTGGTGGTCAGCAAAATTCTGCACTGTCCTCCTACTATATATACTGCACACAACTAAAATGCACCATAGGTATGTATGGATAGTATACTTGACGACACAGAGGTAGGTAGAGCAGTGGACTACTGTACCGTACTGCTATATATTATATACTGGTGGTCAGCAAAATCCTGCACTGTCCTCCTACTATATATACTGCACACAACTAAAATGCACCACAGGTATGGATGGATAGTATACTTGACGACACAGAGGTAGGTAGAGCAGTGGACAACTGCACCGTACTGCTATAGATTATATACTGGTGGTCAGCAAAATTCTGCACTGTCCTCCTACTATATATACTGTACACAACTAAAATGCACCACAGGTATGGATGGATAGTATACTTGACGACACAGAGGTAGGTAGAGCAGTGGACTACTGTACCGTACTGCTATAGATTATATACTGGTGGTCAGCAAAATCCTGCACTGTCCTCCTACTATATATACTGCACACAACTAAAATGCACCACAGGTATGGATGGATAGTATACTTGACGACACAGAGGTAGGTAGAGCAGTGGACAACTGCACCGTACTGCTATAGATTATATACTGGTGGTCAGCAAAATTCTGCACTGTCCTCATACTATATATACTGTACACAACTAAAATGCACCACAGGTATGGATGGATAGTATACTTGACGACACAGAGGTAGGTAGAGCAGTGGACTACTGCACTGTACTGCTATAGATTATATACTGGTGGTCAGCAAAATTCTGCACTGTACTCCTACTATATATACTGCACACAACTAAAATGCACCATAGGTATGTATGGATAGTATACTTGACGACACAGGTAGGTAGAGCAGTGGACTACTGCACAGTACTGCTTTATATTATATACTGGTGGTCAGCAAAATTCTACACTGTCTTCCTACTATATATACTGCACACAACTAAAATGCACCATAGGTATGGATGGATAGTATACTTGACGACACAGAGGTAGGTAGAGCAGTGGACTACTGCACCGTACTGCTATATATTATATACTGGTGGTCAGCAAAATTCTGCACTGTCCTCCTACTATATATACTGCACACAACTAAAATGCACCATAGGTATGTATGGATAGTATACTTGACGACACAGGTAGGTAGAGCAGTGGACTACTGCACAGTACTGCTTTATATTATATACTGGTGGTCAGCAAAATTCTACACTGTCTTCCTACTATATATACTGCACACAACTAAAATGCACCATAGGTATGGATGGATAGTATACTTGACGACACAGAGGTAGGTAGAGCAGTGGACTACTGCACCGTACTGCTATAGATTATATACTGGTGGTCAGCAAAATTCTGCACTGTCCTCCTACTATATATACTGCACACAACTAAAATGCACCACAGGTATGGATGCATAGTATGCTTGACGACACAGAGGTAGGTAGAGCAGTGGACTACTGTACCGTACTGCTATAGATTATATACTGGTGGTCAGCAAAATTCTACACTGTCCTCCTACTATATATACTGCACACAACTAAAATGCACCACAGGTATGGATGGATAGTATACTTGACGACACAGAGGTAGGTAGAGCAGTGGACTACTGTACCGTACTGCTATAGATTATATACTGGTGGTCAGCAAAATTCTGCACTGTCCTCCTACTATATATACTGCATACAACTAAAATGCACCACAGGTAAGGATGGATAGTATACTTGACGACACAGAGGTAGGTAGAGCAGTGGACTACTGCACCGTACTGCTATAGATTATATACTGGTAGTCAGCAAAATTCTGCACTGTCCTCCTACTATATATACTGCACTCAACTAAAATGCACCACAGGTATGGATGGATAGTATACTTGACAACACAGAGGTAGGTAGAGCAGTGGACTACTGTACCGCACTGCTATATTAACTGGTGGTCAGCAAAATTCTGCACTGTCCTCCTACTTTATATACTGCACACAACTTAAATGCACCACAGGTACGGATGGATAGTATACTTGATGACACAGAGGTAGGTAGAGCAGTGGACTACTGTACCGTACTGCTATAGATTATAAACTGGTGGTCAGTAAAATTCTGCACTGTCCTCCTACTTTATATACTGCACACAACTAAAATGCACCACAGGTATGTATGGATAGTATACTTGACGACACAGAGGTAGGTAGAGCAGTGGACTACTGTACCGTACTGCTATAGATTATATACTGGTGGTCAGCAAAATTCTGCACTGTCCTTCTACTATATATACTGCACACAACTAAAATGCACCACAGGTATGGATGGATAGTATACTTGACGACACAGAGGTAGGTAGAGCAGTGGACTACTGTACCGTACTGCTATAGATTATATACTGGTAGTCAGCAAAATTCTGCACTGTCCTCCTACTATATATACTGCACACAACTAAAATGCACCACAGGTATGTATGGATAGTATACTTGACGACACAGAGGTAGGTAGAGCAGTGGACAACTGCACCGTACTGCTATAGATTATATACTGGTGGTCAGCAAAATTCTGCACTGTCCTCCTACTATATATACTGCACTCAACTAAAATGCACCACAGGTATGGATGGATAGTATACTTGACGACACAGAGGGAGGTAGAGCAGTGGACGACTGTACCGTACTGCTATAGATTATTTACTGGTGGTCAGCAAAATTCTGCACTGTCCTACTATATATACTGCACACAACTAAAATGCACCACAGGTATGTATGGATAGTATACTTGACGACACAGGGGTAGGTAGAGCAGTGGACTACTGTACCGTACTGCTATAGATTATATACTGGTAGTCAGCAAAATCCTGCACTGTCCTCCTACTATATATACTGCACACATCTACTGCACAGTACTGCTATATATTATATACTGGTGGTCAGCAAAATTCTGCACTGTCTTCCTAATATATATACTGCACACAACTAATATGCACCATAGGTATGGATGGATAGTATACTTGACGACACAGAGGGAGGTAGAGCAGTGGACTACTGTACCGTACTGCTATAGATTATTTACTGGTGGTCAGCAAAATTCTGCACTGTCCTACTATATATACTGCACTTAACTAAAATGCACCACAGGTATGGATGGATAGTATACTTGACGACACAGAGGTAGGTAGAGCAGTGGACTACTGTACCGTACTGCTATAGATTATATACTGGTGGTCAGCAAAATTCTGCACTGTCCTCCTACTATATATACTGCACACAACTAAAATGCACCATAGGTATGTATGGATAGTATACTTGACGACACAGAGGTAGGTAGAGCAGTGGACTACTGTACCGTACTGCTATAGATTATATACTGGTGGTCAGCAAAATCCTGCACTGTCCTCCTACTATATATACTGCACACAACTAAAATGCACCACAGGTATGGATGGATAGTATACTTGACGACACAGAGGTAGGTAGAGCAGTGGACAACTGCACTGTACTGCTATAGATTATATACTGGTGGTTAGCAAAATTCTGCACTGTACTCCTACTATATATACTGCACACAACTATAATGCACCACAGGTATGGATGGATAGTATAGTTGACAACACAGAGGTAGGTAGAGCAGTGGACTACTGCACCGTACTGCTATATATTATATACTGGTGGTCAGCAAAATTCTGCACTGTCCTCCTACTATATATACTGCACACAACTAAAATGCACCATAGGTATGTATGGATAGTATACTTGACGACACAGGTAGGTAGAGCAGTGGACTACTGTACCGTACTGCTATAGATTATATACTGGTGGTCAGCAAAATTCTGCACTTTCCTCCTACTATATATACTGCACACAACTAAAATGCACCACAGGTATGGATGGATAGTATAGTTGACGACACAGAGGTAGGTAGAGCAGTGGACTACTGCACCGTACTGCTATATATTATATACTGGTGGTCAGCAAAATTCTGCACTGTACTCCTACTATATATACTGCACACAACTATAATGCACCACAGGTATGGATGGATAGTATAGTTGACGACACAGAGGTAGGTAGAGCAGTGGACTACTGCACCGTACTGCTATATATTATATACTGGTGGTCAGCAAAATTCTGCACTGTCCTCCTACTATATATACTGCACACAACTAAAATGCACCATAGGTATGGATGGATAGTATAGTTGACGACACAGAGGTAGGTAGAGCAGTGGACTACTGTACCGTACTGCTATAGATTATATACTGGTGGTCAGCAAAATTCTGCACTGTCCTCCTACTATATATACTGCACACAACTATAATGCACCACAGGTATGGATGGATATTATAGTTGACGACACAGAGGTAGGTAGAGCAGTGGACTACTGCACCGTACTGCTATATATTATATACTGGTGGTCAGCAAAATTCTGCACTGTCCTCCTACTATATATACTGCACACAACTAAAATGCACCACAGGTATGGATGCATAGTATGCTTGACGACACAGAGGTAGGTAGAGCAGTGGACTACTGTACCGTACTGCTATAGATTATATACTGGTGGTCAGCAAAATTCTACACTGTCCTCCTACTATATATACTGCACACAACTAAAATGCACCACAGGTATGGATGGATAGTATACTTGACGACACAGAGGTAGGTAGAGCAGTGGACTACTGTACCGTACTGCTATAGATTATATACTGGTGGTCAGCAAAATTCTGCACTGTCCTACTATATATACTGCACACAACTAAAATGCACCACAGGTATGGATGGATAGTATACTTGACGACACAGAGGTAGGTAGAGCAGTGGACTACTGTACCGTACTGCTATAGATTATATACTGGTGGTCAGCAAAATTCTGCACTGTCCTCCTACTATATATACTGCACACAACTAAAATGCACCACAGGTAAGGATGGATAGTATACTTGACGACACAGAGGTAGGTAGAGCAGTGGACTACTGCACCGTACTGCTATAGATTATATACTGGTAGTCAGCAAAATTCTGCACTGTCCTCCTACTATATATACTGCACTCAACTAAAATGCACCACAGGTATGGATGGATAATATACTTGACAACACAGAGGTAGGTAGAGAAGTGGACTACTGTACCGCACTGCTATATTAACTGGTGGTCAGCAAAATTCTGCACTGTCCTCCTACTATATATATTGCACACAACTTAAATGCACCACAGGTACGGATGGATAGTATACTTGATGACACAGAGGTAGGTAGAGCAGTGGACTACTGTACCGTACTGCTATAGATTATATACTGGTTGTCAGCAAAATTCTGCACTGTCCTCCTACTATATATAGTTACTGCACTCAACTAAAATGCACCACAGGTATGGATGGATAGTATACTTGACGACACAGAGGGAGGTAGAGCAGTGGACGACTGTACCGTACTGCTATAGATTATTTACTGGTGGTCAGCAAAATTCTGCACTGTCCTACTATATATACTGCACACAACTAAAATGCACCACAGGTATGTATGGATAGTATACTTGACGACACAGGGGTAGGTAGAGCAGTGGACTACTGTACCGTACTGCTCTAGATTATATACTGGTGGTCAGCAAAATCCTGCACTGTCCTCCTACTATATATACTGCACACATCTACTGCACAGTACTGCTATATATTATATACTGGTGGTCAGCAAAATTCTGCACTGTTTTCCTAATATATATACTGCACACAAATAATATGCACCATAGGTATGGATGGATAGTATACTTGACGACACAGAGGGAGGTAGAGCAGTGGACTACTGTACCGTACTGCTATAGATTATTTACTGGTGGTCAGCAAAATTCTGCACTGTCCTACTATATATACTGCACTCAACTAAAATGCACCACAGGTATGGATGGATAGTATACTTGACGACACAGAGGTAGGTAGAGCAGTGGACTACTGTACCGTACTGCTATAGATTATATACTGGTGGTCAGCAAAATTCTGCACTGTCCTCCTACTATATATACTGCACACAACTAAAATGCACCATAGGTATGTATGGATAGTATACTTGACGACACAGAGGTAGGTAGAGCAGTGGACTACTGTACCGTACTGCTATAGATTATATACTGGTGGTCAGCAAAATCCTGCACTGTCCTCCTACTATATATACTGCACACAACTAAAATGCACCACAGGTATGGATGGATAGTATACTTGACGACACAGAGGTAGGTAGAGCAGTGGACAACTGCACCGTACTGCTATAGATTATATACTGGTGGTCAGTAAAATTCTGCACTGTCCTCCTACTATATATAATGTACACAACTAAAATGCACCACAGGTATGGATGGATAGTATACTTGACGACACAGAGGTAGGTAGAGCAGTGGACTACTGCACTGTACTGCTATAGATTATATACTGGTGGTCAGCAAAATTCTGCACTGTACTCCTACTATATATACTGCACACAACTATAATGCACCACAGGTATGGATGGATAGTATAGTTGACGACACAGAGGTAGGTAGAGCAGTGGACTACTGCACCGTACTGCTATATATTATATACTGGTGGTCAGCAAAATTCTGCACTGTCCTCCTACTATATATACTGCACACAACTAAAATGCACCATAGGTATGTATGGATAGTATACTTGACGACACAGGTAGGTAGAGCAGTGGACTACTGCACAGTACTGCTTTATATTATATACTGGTGGTCAGCAAAATTCTACACTGTCTTCCTACTATATATACTGCACACAACTAAAATGCACCATAGGTATGGATGGATAGTATACTTGACGACACAGAGGTAGGTAGAGCAGTGGACTACTGCACCGTACTGCTATAGATTATATACTGGTGGTCAGCAAAATTCTGCACTGTCCTCCTACTATATATACTGCACACAACTAAAATGCACCACAGGTATGGATGCATAGTATGCTTGACGACACAGAGGTAGGTAGAGCAGTGGACTACTGTACCGTACTGCTATAGATTATATACTGGTGGTCAGCAAAATTCTACACTGTCCTCCTACTATATATACTGCACACAACTAAAATGCACCACAGGTATGGATGGATAGTATACTTGACGACACAGAGGTAGGTAGAGCAGTGGACTACTGTACCGTACTGCTATAGATTATATACTGGTGGTCAGCAAAATTCTGCACTGTCCTCCTACTATATATACTGCATACAACTAAAATGCACCACAGGTAAGGATGGATAGTATACTTGACGACACAGAGGTAGGTAGAGCAGTGGACTACTGCACCGTACTGCTATAGATTATATACTGGTAGTCAGCAAAATTCTGCACTGTCCTCCTACTATATATACTGCACTCAACTAAAATGCACCACAGGTATGGATGGATAGTATACTTGACAACACAGAGGTAGGTAGAGCAGTGGACTACTGTACCGCACTGCTATATTAACTGGTGGTCAGCAAAATTCTGCACTGTCCTCCTACTTTATATACTGCACACAACTTAAATGCACCACAGGTACGGATGGATAGTATACTTGATGACACAGAGGTAGGTAGAGCAGTGGACTACTGTACCGTACTGCTATAGATTATAAACTGGTGGTCAGCAAAATTCTGCACTGTCCTCCTACTTTATATACTGCACACAACTAAAATGCACCACAGGTATGGATGGATAGTATACTTGACGACACAGAGGTAGGTAGAGCAGTGGACTTCTGTACCGTACTGCTATAGATTATAAACTGGTGGTCAGCAAAATTCTGCACTGTCCTCCTACTATATATACTGCACACAACTAAAATGCACCACAGGTATGGATGGATAGTATGCTTGACGACACAGAGGTAGGTAGAGCAGTAGAGTACTGTACCGTACTGCTATAGATTATAAACTGGTGGTCAGCAAAATTCTGCACTGTCCTTCTACTATATATACTGCACACAACTAAAATGCACCACAGGTATGGATGGATAGTATACTTGACGACACAGAGGTAGGTAGAGCAGTGGACTACTGTACCGTACTGCTATAGATTATATACTGGTAGTCAGCAAAATTCTGCACTGTCCTCCTACTATATATACTGCACACAACTAAAATGCACCACAGGTATGGATGGATAGTATACTTGATGACACAGAGGTAGGTAGAGAAGTGGACTACTGTACCGTACTGCTATAGATTATATACTGGTGGTCAGCAAAATTCTGCACTGTCCTCCTACTATATATACTGCACAAAACTAAAATGCACCACAGGTATGGATGGATAGTATACTTGACGACACAGAGGTAGGTAGAGCAGTGGACTACTGTACCGTACTGCTATAGATTATATACTGGTGGTCAGCAAAATTCTGCACTGTCCTCCTACTATATATACTGCACACAACTAAAATGCACCACAGGTATGGATGGATAGTATACTTGACGACACAGAGGTAGGTAGAGCAGTGGACTACTGTACCGCACTGCTATATAAACTGGTGGTCAGCAAAATTCTGCACTGTCCTCCTACTATATATTCTGCACACAACTAAAATGCACCACAGGTATGGATGGATAGTATGCTTGACGACACAGAGGTAGGTAGTGCAGTGGACTACTGTACCGTACTGCTATAGATTATATACTGGTGGTCAGCAAAATTCTGCACTGTCCTCCTACTATGTGTACTACACACAACTAAAATCCACAGGTATGGATGGATAGTATACTTGACGACACAGAGGTAGGTAGAGCAGTGGACTACTGTACCGCACTGCTATATAAACTGGTGGTCAGCAAAATTCTGCACTGTCCTCCTACAATGCAGCACAGATATGGAGCGTATTCCAAGCAGAGAACGTAGATATTTGCAGCACACTGAGCACATATATTTGCAGCACACTGAGCACAGATATTTGCAGAACACAGAGCACAGATATTTGCAGCACACTGTACAAAGAAAGAACTGAGAGGACGCTGACACGTCCTCTCGTTATCATCACCAAAGCACGAGTGAAAATGGCGGCGACGCGCGGCTCCTTATATAGAATACGAATCTCGCGAGAATCCGACAGCGCGATGATGACGTTCGGGCGTGCTCGGGTTAACCGAGCAAGGCGGGAGGATCCGAGTCTGCCTCGGAACCGTGTAAAATGGGTGAAGTTCGGGGGGGGGGGGTTCGGATTCCGAGGAACCGAACCCGCTCATCACTACTATTAATACAGGTGCATGAAATGACTAGAGACCACATCAATGTAATAGAAATGTGTATTTAAAAAAATTATTTATGTATGCAATCCAGACACAATGGGGTATATTTACAAAGATTTGTGTTTTTGACGTTTTTAAGGGTGTTTGATCTCGAATGGTATCGAGTGCATTTTACTGCAACTTTTTGAATCCTGATACGGTCATTCACTAAGCTGCCGACTTTTCCAAAATCGTATTTTCCGATGTCGATGTGATTCGTAATGTCAGGCAGTGTTTTACGGGAGTGATGAGTAAAACACTGCCTGACAAAACACAAGGAATCCCGGCCGGATCTGTGAGATCCGTGCAGGGCTACATTGTGTACCTTAAAAAGGTGTTTTAATTGTTTTTAAATCTGAAAAAAATTGCGTGGGGTCCCCCCTTCTAAGCATAACCAGCCTCGGGCTCTTTGAGCCGGTCCTGGTTGAAAAAATATGGGGGGGAAAATGACAGGGGTTCCCCCATATTTGATCAACCAGCACCGGGCTCTGCGCCTGGTCCTGGTGCCAAAAATATGGAGGACAAAAAGCGTAGGGGTCCCCCGTATTTTTGGAACCAGCACCGGGCTCCACTAGTCATAGAGATAATGCCACAGCCGGGGGACACTTTTATTGTGGTCCTGGCGGCCCTGGCATTACATCCCCAACTAGTCACCCCTGGCCGGGGTACCCTGGAGGAGTGGGAACCCCTTAAATCAAGGGGTCCCCCCCTCCAGCCACCCAAGGGCCAGGGGTCAAGCCCGAGGCTGTCCCCCCATCCAAGGGCGGCGGATGGGGGGCTGATAGCCAAGTGTAAAAAAATCAGAATATTGTTTTTAGTAGCAGTACTACAAGTCCCAGCAAGCCTCCCCCGCAAGCTGGTACTTGGAGAACCACAAGTACCAGCATGCAGTGGAAAACCGGGACTGCTGGTACCTGTAGTACTACTACTAAAAAAATACCCAACAAAAAACAGGACACACACACCGTGACAGTAAAAGTTTATTACATACATGCACATCTCCATACATACATACTTACCTATGTTCACACGACGCTCGGTCCTCTTCTCCATGTAGAATCCTCGGGGTTCCTGTGGAAAAAGTTATACTCACATAATCCAGTGTATCTTCTGTTCTTTGTCAAATCCACATACTTGGCAAAAAAACAAACCGGAAACCCGACCACGCACTGAAAGGGGACCCATGTTTACACATGGGACCCCTTTCCCCGACTGCCAGGACCCCCCCTGACTCCTGTCAAAGAGGGTCCCTTCAGCCAATCAAGGAGCGCCACGTCGTGGCACTCTCCTGATTGGCTGTGCGCTCCTGTAGTGTCAGTGAGGCTGCACACGGCAGAGATACAATGTAGCACCTATGCGCTCCATTGTATCCAATGGTGGGAACTTTGCGGTCAGCGGTTGACAAAAAACAACCTCACCGCTGACCGCAAAGTTCCCACCATTGGATACAATGGAGCGCATAGGCGCAACATTGTATCTCTGCCGTGTGCAGCCTCACTGACACTACAGGAGCGCATAGCCAATCAGGAGAGTGCCACGCCGTGGCGCTCCCTGATTGGCTGAAGGGACCCTCTTTGACAGGAGTCAGGGGGGGTCCTGGCAGTCGGGGAAAGGGGTCCCATGTGTAAACATGGGTCCCCTTTCAGTTCGTGGTCGGGTTTCCGGTTTGTTTTTTTGCCAAGTACGTGGATTAGACAAAGAACAGAAGATACACTGGATTATGTGAGTATAATTTTTCCACAGGTACCCCGAGGATTCTACATGGAGAAGAGGACCGAGCCTCGTGTGAACATAGGTAAGTATGTATGTATGGAGGTGTGCATGTATGTAATAAACTTTTACTGTCACGGTGTGTGTGTCCTGTATTTTGTTGGGTATTTTTTTAGTAGTAGTACTACAGGTACCAGCGGGCCCGGTTTTCCACTGCATGCTGGTACTTGTGGTTCTCCAAGTACCAGCTTGCAGGGGAGGCTTGCTGGGACTTGTAGTACTGCTACTAAAAACAATATTCTGATTTTTTTACACTTGGCTATCAGCCCCCCATCCGCCGCCCTTGGATGGGGGGGACAGCCTCGGGCTTGACCCCTGGCCCTTGGGTGGCTGGAGGGGGGGACCCCTTGATTTAAGGGGTTCCCACTCCTCCAGGGTACCCGGGCCAGGGGTGACTAGTTGGGGATGTAATGCCAGGGCCGCCAGGACCACAATAAAAGTGTCCCCTGGCTGTGGCATTATCTCTCTGACTAGTGGAGCCCGGTGCTGGTTCCAAAAATACGGGGGACCCCTACGCTTTTTGTCCCCCGCATTTTTGGCACCAGTACCAGGTGCAGAGCCCGGTGCTGGTTGATCAAATATGGGGGAACCCCTGTCATTTTTCCCCCCATATTTTTTCAACCAGGACCGGCTCAAAAAGCCCGAGGCTGGTTATGCTTAGGAGGGGGGACCCCACGCAAATTTTTCCCCCAGTTTTTACAGTAAACAGACCCTTTCCCATAGATAACCATGCACAGATCTCACTGATCCGTGCATGGTTATCCAAACTCGACTGGAAAAAGCAGGTCTATTTTTTTGCTGCTTTTTTTAACGATTCGCAAAAAAATACACCCGCACTTGAGCACTCAGAGACTAACACCCAAATACGAATGAATAGTAAATACCCGTGTTGTATGAAATAACAGTCGCGTTTGACCGATGGTCTATTCATTCGTATTTCTGAACTTTGCAAATCAAACCATTACGAATAGTCCAAACACTGCCGAGATTGGTGCTTAGTGAATTCCCGTGTTGGGACTTAGAAAAAAAAACACAAAACGGACAAACTCGGATTTTTAGTAAATATTGGCCAATGTATAAGTATGTCCTCATTCAATGAATTGTAGCTCCAAGGTTTTAAGTGATATTAAAGGTTTGTTTATATATAAGTTTTTTAATGCTTTTTAATGCTTACATATAGAATTTTTTTATATACACATTTCTATTACATTGATGTGGTCTCTAGTCATTTCATGCACCTGTATTAATAGCGCCTAAGGTGGGTCATTCCGAGTTGATCGTAGCTGTGCTAAATTTAGTACAGCTGCGATTAGGTACTCAGACATGCGGGGGGACGCCCAGCACAGGGCTAGTCCGCTCCGCATGTCAGTGCCGCCCCTCCCCCCCTCCCCACCCACAGCAGAAATGCAAAAGCATCGCACAGCACAATGCTTTTGCATTTCAGGAGTAACTCCCGGCCAGCGCAGCTCCTGTGGCTGGCCGGTAGAACCTCCTCCCTGCCCAGGTTTCAGCGGCTGCGTGTGACATCACACAGCTGCTGCAGCCAGCCCCCCCCCAATGGGCCGGCCTTGCCTGTGTTGGCCGTACCGCGCCCCCTAAATGGCGGCTTAACGCCGCCATCCAGCCCCCTCCCACCCAGTGACCGCCTCTGCCTGTCAATCAGCCAGAGGCGATCACTGCAACACGACGGCCTTCGACCGCCCAGCATGCGCTGGTACACTGTGGTGCCGACGCATGCGCAGATCCGACCCAATCGCTGCAGCGAGCGAACGGGTCGGACTGACCCCCAAAGTCACTAGTAAATCATTGTTTTTTGGGGCAGCTGAAGTCAGCTGCTACTAATTGAGCTGTGTGAACACAGACACAGCTAGACTGAGTTGCTGCTTTGTATATATATTTTCCAATTGATTAGACTATTACAATTCAATTATTATTCACTAGCTCCTAGATAAGTTTGGGAAACAATAAAACTGCACTGGACTACCAATACTATTACTGAGTAGAGCTATGTATATAAAGTTTATAAACAGATATATCAATGCACAGTAAAAACTGGATGAATATTTCAGAGTACTTGTACTAAATAACCCTAAAGTATGCACTTGTTCTTAACTAACACTGTCTAAACAACATGTAGAATACTTAAGTGTCCTGTAAATGCACAGCGCTGATGATGCAGGCGGTTTTACAGAGGAGGCATCACCCAGCAGTCCCAGAATCAGAGCAGCTGTGTGTAATGGTGCCCAAACGCTGACAGTGAGTGAGGGAGACAGAGAGATGCAGCTCCAGGGCGGGAACATTTACTCTAAATGGTGCCCAGGGGCTGGGGGAAGGTATACAGGCCAGAACCTTATCCCCTTGCTGGACTTCACCACCGGGTGCTGCAGGCCCCGATAAAATGGATTATAGCCTAATCCGACCTGTGCCCTTGCCCTGGTGGTCTAGTGGGGTCTCTGTACTGCCACAGTGTCCAAGCCAGCGTGCGCCACCCACCTCCTAATGGCCGCGGCGGATGCAATTTCCAGCGGGTCCCGCCTGGGGGACCCTCTTACCTCCTCCCTGAGTGCGGCCACACAATCCCGGAGAACTTCGGTTAGTGTGTGTGCCCTGAGTGAAGAACCGGAGCCTCCGCTGTAAGTACCCGGCAACCAGGGATGCAGGAGTATACAGCGCCGCTGGGGGAGGTGATGGAGCTGCAGCAGGAGATATCAGAATGATATCTAGCAGTAGAATGCCTCTGCTGCAGCCCTTGAAGTCTTCTATCTTCTTTAAAATAGCTCTTCTTAGGGCTGCTGGAGCAGCCCTGCCTGTTAGCTGCCTGCACTGCAGGCACAAACTTACAAACTGAGCTCCTGTGCACAGAGGCGGGGTTATAGAGGAGGCGGCGCTGAGCATCTTGGGAACAGTCAAAGCTTTTAGCCTGTTGGTACCTCAGATCAAGATCCTACTCTACACCCCGATGTTATTCCCTGTGGAATACCAGAAAAAGAGATTTCTACAGCAATGTTACAGAACTTGATGCTTGAGTTTGACTTCCTGGTGACGTTGGAAGCAAACACAGCAAAGATAACCAGGTTCTGGACTATGGATTGACACTGTCTATACAGACAGTTAATTGGTTGACACCTTATGGTCAATAGGGTCCAAAGGTTTAAAGGTCAAAAAGTTGACAGTTGCAAAAGGTGGACCGGTTCAAAAGGTCAACAGAAAAGATTCATGGTACATTGATTCAGGTGCAACAAGGCATTTCAGTGGTATTAACGAATGGTTCACCACGTTAACCAAAGGTGACTCTATCGTCATCATATGGGTTGGCATTCATGTCCTTACAACTACTAAATTTAAAGTCTGCTTTAAAATTGTAAAGAACAAAAGCCACATAGATCTAATATGTGCTTTATGTAACAGAAGTGGGATCAAATAGTATCACCATCAGTGTCCTAGAACAGAGAGGTCACAGAGTTCACTTCAGTAAAGGAAAGTGCATTATGCAAAACAGAAGAACTGTCAAAGCTACAATATGTCAGCAATTGTATGTTCTTGATACACAGTACAGTTAGAGATTATGACAAGTGAGTCACAGTCACTGGAACATTGGCATAAAAGTTTTGGTCACCTTGGATATGACAGTGTTCAGAAGCTATAGAGCTGGAAGTTTAGCCATTACCCAAGCAGAGCTGCAGCACCACTTAAGATATTACAAAAAAATATGTGTAGTCCAATGGAAGTAAGCTCAGTGAGTGGATAAAGATACATTGTGGCTTTTACAGTTGACTTTACAAAAATGACATGCGTTAACTTCATCAGAGAGAAATCTGAAGTGGTGAAAAAGACTGCAGAATTTAAGAAATTTGTAGAAAATCAGACAGGTTCCAGACTGAAAACTCTGATATCTGATAAGGGTGCAGAATACCTCAAAAGAGAGGTGGAATAATTCTTAAGAAAATATGGGAGATAGCATCAATTGACCATTGCCTATGCTCCCGAGCAAAACAATTTCAGTGAACGAGCAAACCGCACACTAGTAGAGAGAGCAAAATGTATGCTAAAGGATGCAGCTCTAGACAAGCAGTTTTAGGTGGAAGCCATGTCCACAGTATATAATCTCAAGAACCCTTCTCTTACAGTTGCCCTAAAAGACATAATGCCTATTGAATCGTAGTAAAAAAAAAAAAAATCAAGTGTAAGACATCTCAGAAGTACTGCCTATGTACTTACACCAAAAGAGAACAGACAAAAGCAGGATTAAGGGTGGTCATTCCGAGTTGTTCGCTCGGTAATTTTCTTCGCATCGCAGCGATTTTCCGCTAACTGCGCATGCGCAATGTTTGCACTGCGACTGCGCCAAGTAAATTTGCTATGCAGTTAGGTATTTTACTCACGGCATTACGAGGTTTTTTCTTTGTTCTGGTGTTCGTAATGTGATTGACAGGAAGTGGGTGTTTCTGGGCGGAAACAGGCCGTTTTATGGGAGTGTTTGAAAAAACGCTACCGTTTCTGGGAAAAACGCGGGAGTGGCTGGAGAAACGGAGGAGTGTCTGGGCAAACGCTGGGTGTGTTTGTGACGTCAAACCAGGAACGACAAGCACTGAACTGATTGCACTGGAAGAGTAAGTCTCGAGCTACTCAGAAACTGCACAGAGAAGTCTTTTCGAAATATTGCGAATCTTTCGTTCGCAATTTTGATAAGCTAAGATTCACTCCCAGTAGGCGGCGGCTTAGCGTGTGCAATGCTGCTAAAAGCAGCTTGCGAGCGAACAACTCGGAATGAGGGCCAAAATTAGTGAAGTGCATCATGCTTGACTATTGCCATGAAATAAAAGATGACAGATTATGGAAATGAATACCAGAAAAATCGAGGGATGTTAGCGTCAAAGACATAGCACAAGCAAATATGGAGAGTAGTGATCTCCAGGCTTCAACAAATAATTGGATCCAGATAATGAAAATACATGTTATAGCACTAGCAGTATGAAAATTAATGAGTTAATAATATGTGTGTTTGCTCATGGGATGTATTCTAAATAATTGCAGTGTTAATGCAAAGATGAAAAATGCAAAATAGACAGATTTATATCTGACACATTCCACTGCCAAGGGAATACATTCCTAAGTCTTTATGATAGATGAGATATAGCTCCAGTGCTGCCACATAAATAAATAAATAAAAAATAAAAATAATAATAATAATAATAATAATAATAATAAGTATAATAAGTATTATTATTATTATTATTATTATTATTATTATTATTATTATGTAGTACTGGAAGTATTTCTAATTTATCATAAAGGCATTATGCTATCTTACACTTTAAATATATAACTGTCATCAGTAGTGACCAAGAATATGGAATGACCACTTCCGAGACTGCAGTACCAAGCCTGGACAGAGAGTGGGCCTATCTCTGCAGCTGTGAACTAGGATATTATTATAGACATGTCCTCAACAAAATGTCCACCGCCATGGAGGAGACATAGAAAATAGGATTTTAATTACCTAGCGGTAAATCCTTTTCTCGTAGTCCGTAGAGGATGCTGGGGCCCATTTTAGTACCATGGGGTATAGACGGTTAAGACTTTTTAGCAGTGTGAACTGGCTCCTCCCTCTATGCCCCTCCTCCAGACCTCAGTATAGGAACTGTGCCCGAGGAGACAAACAACTTTGAGAGAAGAATTTACATTAAACTAGTGGCGAGATTCAAACCAGCACACACCATACAAAAAACATGCGGCCTAACATGGCCTTTAACATAACCCATGCTTACGTGCATGCATAACATGCATAACTTAGCAGCAGCTGCTGTAAAAACATCCAAACACATGAGAATTTGTTTAAAAAGACAAAACGTAATTTGCAGGAAAAATGATCACTGGGCGGGTGCCCAGCATCCTCTACGGACTACGAGAAAAGGATTTACCGGTAGGTAATTAAAATCCTATATTCTCTTACATCCTAGAGGATGCTGGGGTCCATTTTAGTACCATGGGGATGTACCAAAGCTCCCAGTAAGGGCGGGAAAGTGCTAATGTTCCTGCAGAACTGACTGACCATTTAAGGTTGTCAGCAGCCAAGGTGTCAAACTTGTAAAACTTAGCAAACATGTTTGCACCTGACCAAGTAGCAGCTCGTCAGATTTGTAATGCCGAGACACCCCGGGCAGCTGCCCAGGATGAACCCACTCTCCTGGTAGAGTGGGCTTTTACCGAACTCGGTAACGTCAATCCTGCCATGGAATGAGCGTGCTGAATGGTACCTCTGATCCAGCGCACAATAGTCTGCTTAGAAGCAGGACACCCAATCTTGTTGGGGTCATAGAGGACAAACAAAGATTCTGTTTTCCTTATCCGTGCCGTTCTTTCAACATAAGTCCTCAACGCTCTCACGACATCCAAGGACTTTGAAACGGCTGTGGTGTCAGAAGCCACTGGCACCACCACAGGTTGGTTGATATGGAAAGACACAACCTTCGGAAGAAAGTGCTGACGTGTTCTCAGTTCAGCCCTATCTTCATGAAAAATCAAATAGGGACTCTTGTGTGACAGAGCTCCTAATTCAGACACTCGTCTGCCTGAAGCCAAGGCCAACAGCATGATCACTTTCCTAGTGAGAAACTTCAACTCCACCTCTTGCAGAGGTTCAAACCAGTCCGACTTAAGGAACTGCAACACCACATTAAGATCCCATGGTGCCGCAGGAGGCACAAAAAGAGGTTGGATGCGCAGAACTCCCTTCACGAATGTCTGAACCTCAGGAAGGGAAGCCAACTGCTTCTGAGAGAAAATGGACAATGCAGAAATCTGGACCTTGATAGATCCTAATCTCAAGCCAGCATCCACACCTGCCTGTAGAAATAGGAGAAGACGTCCTAATTGAAACTCCACCGCAGGAGACTTTTTGGATTCACACCAAGATACATATTTCCTCCAAATATGATGGTAATGCTTGGACGTTACTCCTTTCCTGGCCAGAATAAATGTGGGAATGACTTCATTGGGAATACCCTAACGGGCTAGGATCTGGCGCTCAACAGCCATGCTGTCAAATGCAGCTGCGGTAAGTCTTGATAAACTAACGGCCCCTGCTGAAGCAGATCCTCGCGAAGAGGAAGAGGCCGAGGATCTTCTATCAATAACTATTGAAGATCTGGATACCAAGCCCGCCTTGGCCAGTCTGGGGCAATGAGAATTGCCCTAACCCTTGTTCTTCTGACAATCTTGAGAATTTTTGGTATTAGTGGAAGTGGAGGGAACAGATACACTGACCGGAACACCCACTGGGTCACCAGTGCATCCACTGCTACTGCTTGTGGGTCTCTCAACCTGGAACAATATTTCTGAAGCTTCTTGTTGAGACGAGATGCCATCATGTCTACTTGAGGAACGTCCCTACGACTTGTTACCTCTGCAAAGACTTCTGGGTGGAGGCACCATTCTCCTGGATGGAGATCGTGTCTGCTGAGGATGTCCGCTTCCCAGTTGTCCACTCCCAGAATAAAAATTGCTGACAGAGCTCTTGCATGTCTTTCTGCCCAGAGGAGTATTCTTGTCACCTCTGCCATTGCCACTCTGCTTTTCGTTCCTCCCTGACAGTTTATGTATGCTACTGCCGTTACATTGTCTGACTGGATCTGTATGGGACCATCTTGAAGAAGATGTGCCGCTTGATGAAGGCTGTTGTACACAGCTCTCAAATCCAGAATGTTTATGTGAAGGAGTACTTCTTGACATGACCATCTTCCTTGGAAGCTGTCCCCTTGAGTGACTGCTCCCCAACCTCGGAGGCTTGCATCTATGGTCACCAGGGGGTGAGAACTTTGTAGCAACCACAGGAGTGAAATTCTGGCTTTTGTCGACAGGATTATCCTCTGATGCATGTGTAGATGCGATCCTGACCACTTGTCCAGTAGGTCCCACTGGAACACCCTGGCGTGGAATCGGCCATATTGTATAGCCTCGTAGGCCGCTACCATCTTCCCCAGCAGGCGTATGCACTGATGAATCGATACTCGTGCTGGTTTCAAAATTTGTTTGACCATCCTCTGGATTTCTAGAGCCTTTTCCACTGGTAGAAATACTTTCTGTACTTCGGTGTCCAATATCATTCCCAGAAAAGATAACCTCATTCTTGGTTCCAATTGTGATTTTGGAAGATTTATGATCCAACCGTGCTGTTGAAGCACCATCAGGGATAGTGCAATGTGCTGCGCCAACTTCTCCCTGGATCTCGCTTTTATCAGGAGATCATCCAGGTAAGGAATTATGTTGACTCCTTTCTTGCGAAGGAGAACCATCATCTCCGCCATCACCTTGGTGAAAATTCTCGGAGCCGTGGAGAGCCCGAATGACAATGTCTGGAACTGGTAGTGACCGTCCTGAACCACAAACCTGAGGTATGCTTGATGTGGAGGGTAAATGGGAACATGCAAGTAAGCATCCTTGATGTCCCCCGACACCAGAAATTTCTTTTCCTCCAAGCTGGAGATCACCGCTCTCAAGGATTCCATCTTGAATTTGAACCTTTTCAAATAAAGATTCAGACTTTTTAGTTTTAAAATCAGTCTGACCGAGCCATCCGGCTTCGGCACTACAAACAGGCTTGAATAAAATCCTTGTTCTTGTTGTACGGCAGGAACCAAGGAAATTACTCTGTCTTGACTTGCGTTCAGCACTTTTGTTCTGTCCTGAACAGAAACTGGTAAGGCTGATTTGAAAAATCGGCATGGGGGAAGGTCTTGAAATTCCAACTTGTAACCTTGGGAAACTATCTGTAATACCCAAGGATCCAGATCTGAGTGAACCCAGACCTGGCTGAAAGACATTAGACGTGCCCCAACCCGATCGTACTCCCGCAGGGGAGCCCCAGCGTCATGCTGTGGTTTTAGCAGAAGTAGCTGTTGACTTCTGCTCTTGCGAGCCTGATGGTGTTGTAGGTTTTCTACCTCTTCCACGCCCTCTTTCTGCGAAGAAGGGGGTACCTTTTGCCTTTTTGGACTTGTTGGGCCGAAAGGACTGCATCGTATGAGAATGATATTCTTTCCTAGGTGGAGCAGCTGCGGAAGGCAGAAATGCTGACTTGCCTGATGTAGTTGTTGAAATCATGGCATCCAGCTTGTCTCCAAAGAGGGCCTCTCCATTGTAAGGGAGTGCCTCAATATTCTTTTTAGATTTCGCATCAGCATTCCATTGGCAGATCCATAGCGCCTTTCGGGCTGAAATCACCATAGCGGAGGATCTTGAACTCAACAACCCAAAATCCTTCATAGTTTCGACTAAGTAACCTGCTGCATCTTTGACATGGCCGAGAGTTAGGACTATTTCATCCCTGTCAACTGTGTCTATGTTAATAAGCAAGTTGTCTGACCATTTCTCCACAGTGTTACCCACCCACGCACAAGCAATGGTGGGTCTGAGCAATGTTCCATTAGCAGTACATATGGATTTTAGGGTTGTCTCTAATTTACGGTCAGCCGGATCTTTTAAAGAGGCTGATCCTGGGGCAGGCAAAACAATTTTCTTAGACAGCCGAGAAACTGAGTTGTCTATCATTGGGGGTGTCTCCCATTTGTGCCTGTCTTCCTCAGGGAAGGGGTACGCTACACGTATCCTTCTTGGAATAGTAATTTTTTTCTCTGGGTTAGACCAGGATTCTTCAAAGAACTTATTCAGATCCTTTGAAGGAGGAAAAGTCACAACTTGTTTTTTATTTAATTTAAAATAATCCTTTTCCGCTGGGACAAGTGTTGTTTCAGGAAACTCCAACACCTCCTTTATAGCGACTATCATACATTGTATGCTTTTGGCTAATTTGGGGTCTACCCCTCTCAAATCCCCAGTGTCGACGTCAGTGTCGGAATCTGTGTCTGTGTCCCCTTGCATTATTTGGGCCAGAGACCTTTTCTGGGAACTGGATGGGACCCGAGTATATGATATGGAGGGGTCAGTAAACACTGCATCCTCCACAGACTGCCTCCAATATTTAGTCTTCTGTTCAGACTCAGAGAATTTCTTTGCAAGCGATGACATCTTTTTCTGCAACATTCTCACCCACTCCGGCTCCTTCTGTGAGGGAAGGGCCACCATCTTACCCTCTTGTGCATCTAAAATGGGTTCCTCCGGAGAAGAAACCTCCCCGATGTCTGACATGTTACACAATTGTACACCCTTTCACACACACACACACACACACACACACACACACACACACACACACACACCCTATCACACAGGGGCGCTATCGGGGACAGACCTACAGTAAAGTCAGTCAAAGAAACAAAGAAGGATTTTCCAGTCCACACACTGCGCCCTATATGAAAAGTGCAATATTTACACAATTACAGTGCATATATCAAATATTAGGTCCACAGACCAAAATACATGGAACACTCCCTTCCCCCTCTATTACACCCTGGTACTTGTATCAGCCGTGTCTTGAGGAGAAATCAGCGCTCTGGATCCTCACAGTGGCGTTCTGCAGGAGAAAATGGCGCCCAGTGAGTGAACTAGTACATCTGAGGAGAAGCTCCCCCCCCTTGTTAATGGAGCAGTTCAGCCTCATGAAACAATAATAATATTTATACTGGCTGGGGATGGCACATCAGCGGCTGTACATGTATGTACCCATTTTGCCACTGAGAGTAAGGTATTTAAAACATGCCCTCAGAGGGTGCCCCCCCCCCCCGCGCGCTCTGCACCCGTGTGCTGAGAGACATGGTGCGCAGCGTCCAGCCGCTGCACTGGTACCTGTATGCCACCAACAATAACCGGAGGATCCCTCTCTGCAGGACTCCGGTATATGCTCACCAGCCTTCTGACTTCTGGCTCTGTTAGGGGGTGGCGGCAGTGCTGTGGGAGTGAACGCTGGCCAGGCTTGGGCTGTGTTCAGTACCCTTCAGGAACTAATGGTGTCCTGTCAGAGGAAGCAAAACCATTGAACTAATTAAGAAGTTGGTTTCTACTCCCCCCCCCCCTAAGTCCCACGAAGCAGGGAAGCTGTTGCCAGCAGCTTCCCTGTAATATAAAAAATCTAACAAAGTATCTTTCTAGCAGAGCTCTGTAGAGCTCCACTAGTGTGCATCCAGTCTCCCGGGCACATTTTCTAAACTGAGGTCTGGCGGAGGGGCATAGAGGGAGGAGCCAGTTCACACTGTTAAAAAGTCTTAAAGTGCTGAAGGCTCCTGAGGAACCGTCTATACCCCATGGTACTAAAATGGACCCCAGCATCCTCTAGGACGGAATAGAAAACAATACTATTGACAAACAAATACATAGGAACACAAGGAAGCATCACGTTTAACATAAGTTAGAGAGGCAACATTATGTCTGCAGGTGAAGGTAGACCATGTAGCATACTGGGAAACTCCGACAAATGGGCGAGTGGTATGGCTACGGTATCTATATGTGTTAGAGGTTGATGATGTATATGTGTGAGAGAGAGAGAGGTTGCTGTGCCTGGGTTTAAATGTGCAACAAGTAGGTGGCTAGGGTATATGTGTGTGATGGGGAGGTGGGTGGGGTATATGTGTGAATGTGAGTGAAGTGGAGCTGCCATGAGGTTATTTATGTATCATACTGAGGTGGCTGAGGCAGATCTAGGGTATCATGTAATTTATATGGAAGAGTAACATAATAAAAACCCACCCCCACAACCCAAACTCTGACATTTAAAACAAAAAAAATGGTTTGTGCACCAATGAATGCCCCCACCTCCACTGGAGCTCCACCCACATTATCCACAGCTCCACCGCCAGGGACCCTGCCTATTTTGTCAGTCCAGACCCCACAATTTCTGATGGCAGCCCTGTGATGGACATCAAATCTCTCACTTAGATGCAGAGAGACCTGCAATATAAAGTAGTTCCGGCAACCCTGCAGTGCTAACCCTATGCAAGATACAGTCACCAGCTGGTGAGCTGTATAGAACCCCATTTTGATCCATAACAACCAGTGTACTTACAACAGTGAGTATGGCTGTACAGTACTTCTTTTACTAAAAAAAAAAAAACCACTTGGTTAAGTAAATGAACTGTTCATAGCTTGAGTCACCCACTGGTGTATGCTGAAATAACTCTGCAAACAACAGTACCTGCACAAAGTAGTGAATTTTCAATTAGGCATGTGAGGCACGTGCCTGGGGACAGCACTTGGATTCTTGTGTTGGTACTGTCAGCCAAAAAGTGCCAGTAATTGCAAAATATTTCCACTGCACTGTACCATATGCCATCTTGAGTGGAGAGTATATGGGTAGGACATGCACATACAGCCCCTGTAAGCTGTCCTAATTAGTAAATATATATACATAATTAAAATGTCATAGTTATGTGGCTTTTTAGTATTCTATTAAATTGGCTATCATCAAATAAGGACGTATTACCAATGAATAAAAAGAATAAAATTAGGCAGGCAGGGTTAAGCCGTTACTGTGTTACTGCGCCCTCACCCCTATATCCCTGCCTACACATATCATTCACAACATGCTGCAGCCTCAGAGAGCAACCACTACTGGTACCAACCAATCAGCTTTAAACTGACATTTTACAGGTTGTGAGGTTAATGTACAAGCAGTGAAAAGAGTGAAGAAGTTGAGAAGATGCCCATAGGAACCAAACAGCTTTTAGGAAGCAACAAGAAAAATATCCAACAGCACTTTGGAAAAGGTTATTTAATGCAGCACATTTTTAATACATTCAATTTAAATACAAATACGCAAGGTGGCTTATTAAAACAACATATTCAAAATATTACATTTAACAGAAAACTATTACTATAAAAGGCACTTAGTTTGAATTTTCGGTACGGATAAACAGCTTAGCCCAATGGTTCTCAAACTGTGTGTCTCGGGACACTTGCAGGGGTTCCTTGCATTTGTTGTCCAGGACCAATTAAAATTATTTATGGTCAATGTAATAGGCAAAACCAGTGCTGGTGGCTGTTGGTCACAAAATATGTGGACAAACAGAAACAAATATTGTCCCTCACCACACAACTGACCCTAAGGATGACATATGAACACAACTGACTTAATTTAATATTTATTTCTAAATTTATCAATAGGAAACTTTTGGTCTAGGGGTTCCATGAAAAAATTCTGATACTCTAGGGCATTTTCATTGTCTGTTCTTTTAAGAAGCAAGCTTTTTCCTTTTGTGGCTGCTGTGTTGTTTATACAAGAAGGCTTCATATTGTTGGTGCAGAACATATTTAGTGTTATTTGTATTCTAAAGTGTGTTCCCTTGGCTGGTTTGGACTTAGCAAATCTGCAGGATGCAATACTGCTGGAAAACCCAGAGCTTAGAATATGTATCAATTGGAGTAAATTTCTCCCTGTGTAAAGAAGGCAGCAATAGGTACAGTATATGAACCAGAACAGCGTTGTCAGGTATTTTGTATCGGATCATCACAACTTTCAGCCAGAACTGTGATGGAATGCAAAGGATCCGTACCCACTGACTGTAACCACAAGCAAACCCTTGCACATTTGGCCATGCCCCCCTCCCCATCATCCCTGATAATGGTGTTCCATCTGGCATTTTCTTTTGGCTCCACAACTGCACAGTAGTACACAAAAATTTAAAGCACGATCGGAGAGATGTCAATTTCATTTTTGGCTGAAGGGGAGGGCACTTTTTATCTGGGCTCCATTTATATATCTCCCAACTATCCCAGCATTTTTTATACTTAAAACTGGATATTCTAGCTCTACATCTCAGGAGCTAGTTGGCACATTTAGCCCATAAGCAATGGCCCATGCAGAAAAGATATATAAAACATAAACTAGAGATGTAAGCAGACTGCATGTTTTGGTTTTGGTTCTAAATCATTATCGTGCTTTGGTTTTGGGAAAACCACCCTCAAGTGTTTTGATTTTTGGTCTTAGATCTGAAACTGGATTTCTTAAAAATGTGTTTCTAACTTTCTATGGTATTAACATTTCTTTTTAGTAATTTCCAGTGTGGCACCTGAATCACGAGGACGGGACTTACATGCAATCCAAAACATGCAAGATTTAGTTTTTAGATCCAAGATTCAAACTTGGTGAGATGACCCAAGCTGGGACTCGGTTCAACGTGAAAGTGACCCAAGCCAGGACTTGTTTCAACTTGGAGCCCTAAAGTTCAGGTGTGGTTGGTTTTCATCATAACCAAACCAATCATCTCTAATATAAACTGATTTATGAAAGGAGGAAAAGCTATTTTACTGGAGACAATTAGTGTTTCACCACTGAAAGAGCTTGTTTTTGCTTCACCCTATATATTAATAAGGTTACCACTTGCATTAACTCCTGTTGGGGCAGCCTATTATCAAGCTTCGAGCTGGGACTCCTTTTTCTGTTAATGCCATATATTGTTACAAGAACACAATCATTTGAAAAAAGTTGCTTTATTTTATTATTTTGTAATGTGGTAGTGTTAACAATATTTTCATTGATCTATAAAGAAGAAAGTTGCAGTTTAAAATACATTTGATTTGTTGTAATCAAAATGTTTTTTTTTTTAATTTAGCAAGCACTTTTTCTTTGATATTCGCTAATTTATAAGGACACAACTTTATCTAATCAGCACCACTTCTTCCATTTTACTGCTGTGATGCCAAAGTAGTCATAGTTTTACAATACACAGTTACATTAATATTCCTAATATTCACATTTAAAAAATAAGATTTTAAACCTACCAGTAAATCTTTTTCTCCTAGTCCGTAGAGGATGCTGGGAACTCCGTAAGGACCATGGGGTATAAGTTAGAGAACTGTGCCCAGAGGAGACGGACAGTACGAGGAAAGGATTTTTGTTACTCTAAGGGCAAGATTCATACCAGCCCACACCATCCACACCGTATAACCTGGAATATACGCAACCAGTCAACAGTATGAACAAAAACAGCATCAGCCAAAGACTGATCTCAACTGTAACATAACCCTTATGTAAGCAATAACTATATACAAGCCTTGCAGAAATACGTCCGCACTGGGACGGGCGCCCAGCATCCTCTATGGACTAGGAGAAAAAGATTTACCGGTAGGTTTAAAATCTTATTTTCTCTTACATCCTAGAGGATGCTGGGGACTCCGTAAGGACCATGGGGATTATAACAAAGCTCCAGACCAGGCAGGAGAGCGCGGAAGACTCTGCAGCACCGATTGAGCAAACATGAGTTCCTCATCAGCCAGGGTGTCAAACTTGTAGAATTTTGCAAAAGTGTTTGAACCCGACCAAGTCGCCGCTCGGCAAAGCTGTAATGCCGAGACGCCTCAAGCAGCCGCCCAAAAAGAGCCCACCTTCCTAGTGGAATGGGCCTTTACCGAATTTGGTAACGGCAAACCAGCCGTAGAATGCGCCTGCTGAATCGTGTTACAGATCCAGCGAGCAATAGTCTGCTTAGAAGCAGGAGCGCCAACCTTGTTGGCCGCATACAGGACAAACAGAGCCTCTGTTTTCCTAACTCTAACGTCCTGGCTACATAAATTTTTAAGGCCCTGACTACATCCAGGGACTTGGAATCCTCCAAGTCTCCCATAGCCACAGGCACCACAATAGGTTGGTTCATATGAAACCACCTTAGGCAAAAATTGAGGACGAGTCCTCAACTCTGCTCTATCCACATGGAAAATTAGATAGGGGCTTTTGTGAGACAAAGCCGCCAACTCGGACACCCGCCGTGCAGATGCCAAGGCCAACAACATGACCACCTTCCAAGTGAGAAATTTTAATTCAACCGTTTGAAGAGGTTCAAACTAGTGATATTTTAGGAACTGTAACACCACGTTAAGGTCCCATGGTGCCACTGGAGGCACAAAAGGAGGCTGGATGTGCAGCACTCCCTTTACAAAAGTCTGGACTTCTGGGAGAGAAGTCAATTCCTTCTGAAAGAAAATTGATAGGGCCAAAATCTGTACCTTAATGGAGCCTAATTTTAGGCCCATATCCACTCCTGTCTGTAGAAAGTGGAGAAAACGGCCCAGATGGAATTCCTCAGTAGGAGCATTCTTGGCTTCACACCAAGATACATACTTTCTCCAGATACGGTGATAATGTTTCGCCGTCACCTCCTTCCTAGCCTTTATCAGAGTAGGGATGACTTCTTCCGGAATGCTTTTCCCGGCTAGGATTCGGTGTCCAACCGCCATGCCGTCAAACGTAACCGCGGTAAGTCTTGGAACACGCAGGGCCCCTGTTGCAACAGGTCCTCTCTGAGAGGAAGAGGCCACGGATCTTCTGTGAGCATTTCCTGAAGATCTGAATACCAGGCCCTTCGAGGCCAATCTGGAACAATGAGTATTGTCCACACGCTTTTTCGTCTTATGATTCTCAATATCTTTGAGATGAGTGGAAGAGGAGGGAACACATAGACCGACTGAAACACCCACGGTGTCACCAGGGCGTCTACTGCTACTGCCTGAAGGTCCCTTGACCTGGCACAATACCTCCAAAGCTTCTTGTTGAGGCGTGACGCCATCATGTCTTTTTGAGGAAGTCCCCAATGACTTGTTATCTCTGCAAAAACTTCTTGATGAAGTCCCCACTCTCCTGGATGGAGATCGTGTCTGCTGAGGAAGTCTGCTTCCCAGTTGTCCACTCCCGGAATGAAGACCGCTGCCAACGCGCTTACGTGATTTTCCGCCCAGCAAAGAATCCTGGTGGCTTCCGCCATTGCCGCTCTGCTCCTTGTCCCGCCTTGGCGGTTTACATGAGCCACGGCTATGACGTTGTCTGATTAAATCAGAACCGGTAGGTCGCGAAGAAGATTCTCCGCTTGTCGTAGGCCGTTGTATATGGCCCTAAATTCCAGTACGTTGATGTGTAGACAAGCCTCCTGGCTTGACCATAGTCCCTGAAAGTTTTTTCCGTGTGTGACTGCTCCCCATCCTCGGAGGCTCGCATCCGTGGTCACCAGAACCCAGTCCTGAATGCCGAACCTGCGACCCTCTAGTAGGTGAGCACTCCGTAGCCACCACAGGAAAGACACCCTGGCCCTGGGGGACAGGCTTATTTTCTGATGAATTTGAAGATAGGACCCGGACCACTTGTCCAGAAGGTCCCACTGAAACGTCCTCGCATGAAACCTGCCGAAGGGGATGGCCTCGTAGGTCGCCACCATTTTCCCCAGTACTCGAGTGCATTGATGGACTGACACTCTTTTCGGTTTTAACAGGTCTCTGACCATGTTCTGGAGTTCCTGGGCTTTTTCAATTGGGAGAAAAACCCTCTTTTGTTCCGTGTCCAGAATCATGCCTAAGAAAGATAGCCGAGTTGTTGGAACCAACTGTGGTAGATTCAGAATCCAGCCATGTTGCTGCAGCACTCTCAGGGAAAGCGACACGTTTTTCAGCAACTGATCTCTCGATCTCGCTTTTATCAGGAGATCGTCCATGTACCGGATAATTGTAACTCCCTGCCGGTGCAGGAGCACCATCATTTCCGCCATTACCTTGGTGAAAATCCTCGGGGCCGTGGAAAGCCCAAACGGCAACGTCTGAAACTGGTAATGAAAGTCCTGTACAGCGAATCTCAGGTACGCCTGATGAGGGGGATATATGGGAACATGAAGGTATGCGTCCTTTATGTCCAGTGACACCATAAAATCCCCCCCTTTCCAGGCTGGAGATAACTGCCCGGAGCGATTCCATCTTGAATTTGAACTTTTTCAAGTACAGGTTAGGGATTTTAAATTTAGAATGGATCTGACCGAGCCATCCGGTTTCGGGACCACAAATAGGGTTGAAAAGTACCCCTTCCCCTGTTGAACTAGGGGAACCTCGACAACCACTTGTTGTTGACACAGTTTTTGAATTGCAGCTAAAACTATCTCCCTTTCTGGGGAAGAAGCTGGTAAAGCCGATTTGAAAAACCGGCGAGGAGGCACGTCTTCGAATTCCAGCTTGTAACCCTGGGATACAATTACCATTGCCCAAGGATCCAAGTCTGACTGAAACCAGATGTGGGTGAAGAGTCGCAGACGTACCCCCACCGGCGCAGACTCCCTCAGTGGAGCCCCAGCGTCATGCGGTGGATTTAGTAGAAGCCGGGGAGGACTTCTGCTCCTGGGAACTAGCTGTAGCAGGCAGTCTTTTCCCTCTACCCTTACCTCTGGCGAGGAAGGAAGAGCCCCGACCTCTTCTGGACTTATGCGACCGAAAGGACTGCATCTGATATTGCGGCGTTTTCTTTTGCTGTAAGGAAACATAAGGTAAAAAAGTAGATTTACCCGCGGTAGCTGTTGAAACCAGGTCCGCGAGACCTTCACCAAATAAATCCTCACCTTTGTAAGGTAAAACTTCCATATGCTGCTTTAAGTCGGCATCACCCGTCCATTGGCGGGTCCACAGGGCTCGCCTAGCAGAAATCGCCATGGCGTTGGCTCTCGAACCTAGCAGCCCAACGTCTCTCTGAGCGTCTCTCATATATAAGACTGCGTCTTTAATGTGACCTAAGGTCAATAAAATGGTATCCCTATCCAGGGTATCAATGTCAGCTGACAAAGTATCCGTCCAAGCCGCAACAGCGCTACAAACCCAAGCTGACGCTATTGCTGGTCTGAGCAAGGCCCCCGTATGTGTATAAATTGATTTTAAGGTAGTTTCCTGTCTGCGATCAGCAGGATCCTTGAGGGCTGCCGTGTCTGGAGACGGTAGCGCCACCTTTTTGGATAAGCGCGTTAACGCCTTGTCTACCCTGGGTGAGGATTCCCACCATAACCTGTCCTGCGCAGGGAAAGGATACGCCATAAGAATTCTTTTGGGAATCTGCAGTTTCTTGTCTGGAGTTTCCCAAGCCTTTTCAAATAATGCGCTCAGCTCATGAGATGCGGGAAAGGTTACCTCAGGTTTCTTTTCCTTAAACATGTGTACCCTCTTGTCAGGGACAGAGTGGTCATCTGTGATATGTAAAACATCCTTTATTGCAATAATCATATAATGAATACTTTTGGCCACCCTTGGGTGTAACCTCGCATCATCGTAGTCGACACTGGAGTCAGAATCCGTGTCTGTATCAGTGTCTGCTACTTGGGACAGGGGACGTTTCTGAGACCCTAAAGGGCCCTGTGACACAGTCAAAGCCATGGATTGACTCCCTGTTCTATCCCTGGACTTTGCTTTGTCCATTCCCTGATGTAATAAAGACACATTTGCATTTAAAACGTTCAACATATCCAACCAATCAGGTGTCGGCATTGCCGACGGAGACACCACAATCATCTGCTCCACCTCCTTCTTAGATGAGCCTTCTGCTTCAGACATGCCGACACACGCGTACCGACACCCCCACACACTCAGGGATATATCTATATGGAGACAGTTCCCCAATAAGGCCCTTTGGAGAGACAGAGAGAGAGTATGCCAGCACACACCCAGCGCCAACTGACACTGGAAACAGAATTCCCAGATAAACAGCGCTTTTATATAAATATATATATATATATATATATACACTCACTGCGCCAATTAAAAGTGCCCCCCCCCCTCTTTTTTGCCCTCTGTCATTCAGCAGGGGAGAGTCCGGGGAGCCAGCTTCTCTGCAGTGTGCTGTGGAGAAAATGGCGCTGGTTAGTGCTGGAGGATCAAGCTCCGCCCCCTCAGCGGCGGGCTTCGGTCCCGCTCAAATTTCCAATACTGGCGGGGGATTATTCAATATACTGCCTCCGCAGCCTATATATATGTTAGCCAGTCCCTAGAGGTGTATTATTGCTGCCCAGGGAGCCCCCCCTGCGCCCTGCACCCTTCAGTGCCCGCTGTGTGTGTTGTGTGTGGGAGCAATGGCACGCAGCGTTACCGCTGCGCGTTACCTCAGAGAAGATCTGAAGTCTTCTGCCGCCTTTGAAGTCTTCTTTCTTCTTATACTCACCCGGCTTCTATTTTCCGGCTCTGTGAGGAGGACAGCGGCGTGGCTCCGGGACGAACGGCGAGGGTGAGACCTGCGTTCTGACCCTCTGGAGCTAATGGTGTCCAGTAGCCTAAGAAGCAGAGCCCATCACTTAAGTAGGTCTGCTTCTCTCCCCTCAGTCCCACGATGCAGGGAGCCTGTTGCCAGCAGTGCTCCCTGAAAATAAAAAACCTAACAAAATTCTTTTTCAGAGAAACTCATGAGAGCTCCCCTGTAATGCACCCAGTCTCCTCTGGGCACAGGATCTAACTGAGGTCTGGAGGAGGGGCAGAGAGGGAGGAGCCATTGCACACCCATCTAAAGTTCTTTATAGTGCCCATGTCTCCTGCAGAGCCCGTCTAAACCCCATGGTCCTTACGGAGTCCCCAGCATCCTCTTGGACGTAAGGGAAAATAAAGTACAGGTTGAGTATCCCTTATCCAAAATGCTTGGGACCAGGAGTATTTTGGATATCGGATTATTCCATATTTTGGAATAATTGCATACCATAATGAGATATCATGGCGATGGGACCTAAGTCTAAGCACAGAATGCATTTATGTTTCATATACACACAGCCTGAAGGTCATTTTAGCCAATATTTTTAATAACTTTGTGCATTGAACAAAGTGTGTGTACATTCACACAATTTATTTATGTTACACCTTATACACACAGCCTGAAGGTCATTTAATACAATATTTTTAATAATTTTGTGTATTAAACAAAGTTTTTATACATTGAGCCATCGGAAAACAAGGGTTTCACTATTTCTCTCTCATTAAAAAAATTCTGTATTTCGGAATATTCCGTATTTCGGAATATTTGGATATGGGATACTCAACCTGTATAAGTTCTTAAAAAAAAATGTAAATACTTGTACTGGAGTATAAACAAGGCTTATTTTCTGTATACTGTTTGTTTGTTTTTTTTATTATTTTCATTGTTTGAAGAAAAATGTGTATTCTAAATTCTACCTTTGTAATGAAAAATACACTTCTGTGAGCTACTATATATATTTACATAAGGATATCAAAAGCTAAAAGTTTGCAATTACTTTTACACTAAACTCACAACAGTATAAGGGTTTTTTATTGTCAAAGAAGTTATACTGTAGCTATAATAAAACACATTAGCAGCAACTTATAACATCATTATTCATTTTACATTGCTAATACCAATTATTTAATATTGTAAAAAATATTATTGCCACTTACCTCCAAAATGCCTGTAAACCTCATATGTGTAGCTCCTCTTCCTGTATTACTAGATGACCAACACTACCATCAAGGTTTAATTAAGACTGATTAGTTTGAACTGTGTACAATTCATTTATAACTATTAAAGAAGAACTATATAATAAACAAAGCATTTAAAAACTGGTTTGTGCTGTTCTTGTTTATAAATATGTATACAGAGGTAATAGTAGCAAACTTATCGCAAGCAAAACTAATAGTAGATATACATAACGAGTTTTCTTTCTTCCTTAGTGTTCAACATGCTGTGTGTTGTCAGAATATATGTATAAAATAAGAAAATATGTTGTCTAGAGAGTCTTACAGCTTAATGCTGTAATGATGATGGTGCCTCTGAACCAAACAGGAAAATGCTGCTAATTTTACTACTATATGCAGAATAAGCAATAAAGGACAGAGTAATTTCTATCCTCTGGGAAGGTGGTCTCATGTCTCAGTTCTCAAAGGAGGCAAAGTTGTAGGGAAGGCAATTACAATTCTCACACCAATCTTTAAACTTCAAATACTCACTGAAGGAGGAGGCACATCCTTTTTCAAGACCAGATGTACTAAGCCTTGAAAAGTGATAAATTGTACGGTGATAAAGTACCAACCAACCAGCTCCTGTCATTTTTCAAACTCAGCCTGTGACATGGCAGTTAGGAGCTGGTTGGCTGGTACTTTATTAGGTTCTATTTTCACTCTATGGGGCAGATGTATTAACTAGAGATGAGTGGGTTCGGTTCCTTGGAATACGAACCCCCCCGAACTTCACCCATTTTACACGGTTCCAAGGCAGACTCGGATCCTCCCGCCTTGCTCAGTTAACCCAAGCATGCCCGAACGTCATCATCCCGCTGTCGGATTCTCGCGAGATTCGTATTCTATATGAGGAGATGCGCGTCGCCGCCATTTTTACTTGTGCATTGGAGATGATAGGCAGAGGACGTGCAGCGTTCTCTCAGTTGTGTTCAGTGTGCTGCAAATATCTGTGCTCAGTGTGCGGCAAATATCTGTGATCAGTGTGCTTGCAAATATCTGTGCTCAGTGTGCTGAAAATATCTACGTTCTCTGCCTGAAAAACGCTCCATATCTGTGCTGCATTGTAGTATATAGTAGGAGGACAGTGCAGAATTTTGCTGACCAGTGACCACCAGTATTATATCAGTACGGTACAGTAGTCCACTGCTCTTCCTACCTCTGTGTCGTCAAGAATACTATCCATCCATACCTGTGGTCCATTTTAGTTGTGCGCAGTATATATAGTAAGAGGACAGTGCAGAATTTTGCTGACCACCAGTATATATAATATATAGCAGTACGGTACAGTAGTCCACTGCTCTACCTACCTCTGTGTTGTCAAGTATACTATCCATCCATACCTGTGGTGCATTTTAGTTGTGCGCAGTATATATAGTAGGAGGACAGTGCAGAATTTTGCTGACCACCAGTATATAATCTATAGCAGTACGGTACAGTAGTCCAGTGCTCTACCTACCTCTGTGTCGTCAAGTATACTATCCATCCATACCTGTGGTGCATTTTAGTTGTGCGCAGTATATACAGTAGGAGGACAGTGCAGAATTTTGCTGACCACCAGTATATAACATATAGCAGTACGGTACAGTAGTCCACTGCTCTACCTCTGTGTCATCAAGTATACTACAAAAGTTCAGTAAAATCAAAATTAAAAGCGTCTGATGAGAAGCGTAAACTTGACAATATGCCATTTACGACTCGGAGTGGCAAGGAACGGCTGAGGCCCTGGCCTATGTTGATGGCTAGTGGTTCAGATTCACATGAGAATGGAAGCACTCATCCTCTCGCTAGAAAACTGCAGTGCCACTCCTAGATGGGCCAGGTGTTTGTGTCGGCCACTTGTGTCGCTTAGCTTAGTCACACAGCTACCTCATTGCACCTCTTTTTTTCTTTGCATCATGTGCTGTTTGGGGACTATTTTTTAAATCTGCCATCCTGTCTGACACTGCAGTGCCACTCCTAGATGGGCCAGGTGTTTGTGTCGGCCACTTGTGTCGCTTAGCTTAGTCACACAGCTACCTCATTGCTCCTCTTTTTTTCTTTGTATCATGTGCTGTTTGGGGACTATTTTTTAAATCTGCCATCCTGTCTGACACTGCAGTGCCACTCATAGATGGGCCAGGTGTTTGTGTCGGCCACTTGTGTCGCTTAGCTTAGTCACACAGCTACCTTATTGCACCTCTTTTTTTCTTGGCATCATGTGCTGTTTGGGGACTATTTTTTTAAGTGCCATCCTGTCTGACACTGCAGTGCCACTCCTAGATGGGCCAGGTGTTTGTGTCGGCCACTTGGGTCACTTAGCTTAGTCACACAGCTATCTCATTGCACCTCTTTTTTTCTTTGCATCATGTGCTGTTTGGGGACTATTTTTTAAATCTGCCATCCTGTCTGACACTGCACTGCCACTCCTAGATGGGCCAGGTGTTTGTGTCGGCCACTTGGGTCACTTAGCTTAGTCATCCAGCGACCTTAGTGCACCTCTTTTTTTCTTTGCATCATGTGCTGTTTGGGGACTATTTTTTAAATCTGCCATCCTGTCTGACACTGCAGTGCCACTCCTAGATGGGCCAGGTGTTTGTGTCGGCCACTTGGGTCGCTTAGCTTAGTCATCCAGCGACCTCGGTGCAAATTTTAGGACTAAAAATAATATTGTGAGGTGTGAGGTGTTCAGAATAGACTGGAAATGAGTGGAAATTATGGTTATTGAGTTTATAATACTATGGGATCAAAATGACCCCAAAATTCAATGATTTAAGCTGTTTTTGAGGGTTTTTGTAAAAAAACACCCGAATCCAAAACACACCCGAATCAGACAAAAAAATTTCAGGGAGGTTTTGCCAAAACACGTCCGAATCCAAAACACGGCCGCGGAACCGGATCCAAAACCAAAACCCGAAAAATTTCCGGTGCACATCACTAGTATTAACCTGTAGAAGGCATAAGGAAGTGATAAACCAGTGATATGTGCAATGTGTTAAAGGTACCAGCCAATCAGATCCTAACTATTAATTTACATATTGGAGCTGATTGGCTGGTGGCTTTATCACCTTGCACATATCACTGGTTTATCACTTCCTTATGCCTTCTCCAGGTTAATACATCTGCCCCAATGGGTGTCGTGGACACATACGAGTGGGAATAGCCCTGTTGCCGCTGCCGGCATTCTCTGCGTTAGGAATCCCGGCATCGGTATCCTGAACTCCGGGATCCCAACCGCTGGGATATTGACTACATCCCCTAGAAAGCCCCTAGCAGGCTCGCTGCACTCAACACATTGTGTGCTCGCCATAGGTTTTATTCTCCTTCTTTGGTTGTAATGGACAACCACAGAGAGAGAATAGCCTGTGTCACCGGTATTCCGGTGGCACCTTTTCACCCCCTGTCGGGATTCTGGCATCAGTATTGTTACCGCTGGGATCACAACTGGCAGTATTTTAATCACTACCCCTTCCCATAGCCTCAGTAACTCTGCCCATGATCTACATTCTTCTTTATGGGTACTTATTATATAGACTAATTCAAGCACCTTTGACATGTGGCACACGAGTTGGCTTATTCCCATGAGGTTATCTACATCTCTATTTAAACTCAGTCTATTGTTTGGTGTCTGAGCAATAGCTTGGTGCACATGAGCATTTGGTGCACATGAGTATTTCCTCTTTGATTGTTGGATTCCTTCTTGTTTTTTTGTAACCCTAACTCTAGACTGTTACACTGTTGCTGAAAGTGAATGGGCTTTGTCGGACTCTTATGTAACGAATTATGAACCTGTGTCAGCATCAGCATTAGGTGTAAGCAGTCAGTGAGAACAGCAGGGACGTGTGGTGAGGTAAATGGCTCAGAAGGCACTGTCTAGTACCAGTGCTAGATTTACATGCAATATATGAGCCCAAGGGTACATGTGGGCATTATAAATAGATGCTGCAGTATATACTGCTGTTAATTTGGTGAGTTTTGATCATAGATGTGCGGATAAGGTAGGCAGGGGAGGCACTGCCTATCCTGTCATAGACTTTTTACTCCAGAGTTTTGACTATAAAAATGATTAGAATAATACTAGAGATGTGCACCGGAAATTTTTCGGGTTTTGTGTTTTGGTTTTGGATTCGGTTCTGCGGCCGTGTTTTGGATTCGGACGCGTTTTGGCAAAGACCTCCCTTAAAAAAAATTGTTGGATTCAGTTTTTTTTTTTTTCAAAAACCCCTCAAAAACAGCTTAAATCATTGAATTTGGGGGTAATTTTGATCCTATAGTATTATTAACCTCAATAACCATAATTTCCAGTCTATACTGAACATCTCACACCTCACAATATTATTTTTAGTCCTAAAATTTGCACCGAGGTCACTGGATGACTAAGCTAAATGACCCAAGTGGGCAGCACAAACACCTGGCACATCTAGGAGTGGCACTGCAGTGTCAGACAGGATGGCACTTCAAAAAATTGGCCCCAAACAGCACATGATGCAAAGATAAATTAAAAAAAAAGAGGTGCAAGATGGAATTGTCCATGTTGTATAAACAGGACATGCACACTTTAACAAACCCATCATTTCAGCCACAAGGTCTGCCACACGACTGTGGCTGAAATGACTGGTTGGTTTTGGCCTCCACCAAAAAAAGAAGCAATCAATCTCTCCTTGCTCAAACTGGCTCTACAGAGGTAAGATGTCGACCTCATCATCATCGTCCGATTCCTCACCCCTTTCACTGTGTACATCCCCCTCCTCACAGAGTATTAATTCGTCCCCACTGGAATCCACCATCACAGGTCCCTGTGTACTTTCTGGAGGCAATTGCTGGTAAATGTCTCCACGGAGGAATTGATTATAATTAATTTTGATGAACATCATCTTCTCCACATTTTCTGGAAGTAACCTCGTACGCCGATCGCTGACAAGGTGACCGGCTGCACTAAACACTCTTTCGGTGTACACACTGGAGGGGGGGGGGGGCAACTTAGGTAAAATAAAGCCAGTTTGTGCAAGGGCCTCCAAATTGCCTCTTTTTCCTGCCAGTATACGTACGGGCTGTCTGACATGCCTACTTGGATACGGTCACTCATATAATCCTCCACCATTCTTTCAATGGTGACAGAATCATATGCAGTGACAGTAGACGACATGTCAGTAATCATTGGCAGGTCCTTCAGGCCGGACCAGATGTCAGCACTCGCTCCTGACTGCCCTGCATCACTGCCAGCGGGTGGACTCGGAATTCTTATCCTTTTCCTCGCAGCCCCAGTTGCGGGAGAATGTGAAGGAGGAGCTGTTGACGGGTCACGTTCCGCTTGAGTTGACAATTATCTCACCAGCAGGTCTTTTAACCTCTGCAGACTTGTGTCTGCCGGAAAGAGAGATACAACGTAGGCTTTAAACCTAGGATCGAGCACGGTGGCCAAATTGTAGTGCTCTGATTTCAACAGATTGACCACCCGTGTATCCTGGTTAAGCGAATTAAGGGCTCCATCCACAAGTCCCACATGCCTAGCGGAATCGCTCTGTTTTAGCTCCTCCTTTGATCTCTCCAGCTGCTTCCGCAAAAGCCTGATGAGGGGAATGACCTGACTCAGGCTGGCAGTGTCTGAACTGACTTCACGTGTGAAAAGTTCAAAGGGATGCAGAACCTTGCACAATGTTGAAATCAATCATTCTCAACAGTGCTTGAGTCAGGTGCATTCCCCCTCCTTTGCCTATATTGTAGGCAGATGTATAGGCTTGAATGGCCTTCTGCTGCTCCTCCATCCTCTGAAGCATATAGAGGTTTGAATTCCACCTCGTTACCACCTTGCTTCAGCTGATGGAGAGGCAGGTTCAGGAGTGTTTGCTGGTGCTCCAGTCTTCAGCACGCGGTGGCTGAATGCCGAAATTGGCCCGCAATTCTTCGGGCCACCGACAGCATCTCTTGCACACCCCTGTCATTTTTTTTTTAAATTCTGCACCACCAAATTAATTGTATGTGCAAAACATGGCACGTGCTGGAATTTGCCCACATGTAATGCACGCACAATATTGGTGGCGTTGTCCGATGTCACAAATCCCCAGGAGAGTCCAATTGGGGTAAGCCAATCTGCGATGATGTTCCTCAGTTTCCGTAAGAGGTTGTCAGCTGTGTGACTCTTATGGAAAGCGGTGATACAAAGCGTAGCCTGCCTAGGAACGAGTTGGCGTTTGCGAGATGCTGCTACTGGTGCTGCCGCTGCTGTTGTTGCTGCGGGAGGCAATACATCTACCCAGTGGGCTGTCACAGTCATATAGTCCTGAGTCTGCCCTGCTCCACTTGTCCACATGTCCGTGGTTAAGTGGACATTGAGTACAAATGCATTTTTTAGGACATTGGTGACTCTTTCTGACGTCTGTGTACATTCTCGGTATTGCCTGCCTAGAGAAGTGGAACCTAGATGGGATTTGGTATCGGGGACACACTACCTCAATAAATTCTCTAAGTCCCTCTGAATTAACAGTGGATACCGGACACACGTCTAACACCAACACAGCTGCCAAGGCCTGATTTATCTGCTTTGCAACAGGATGACTGCTGTGATATTTCATCTTCCTCGTGAAGGACTGTTGGACAGTCAATTGTTTACTGGAAGTAGTACAAGTGGTCTTCCGACTTCCCCTCTGGGATGACGATCGACTCCCAGCAGCAACAACAGCAGCACCAGCAGCAGTAGGTGTTACACTCAAGGATCCATCGGAGGAATCCCAGTTAGGAGAGGACTCGTCAGACTTGCCAGTGACATGGCCTGCAGGACTATTAGTGTTCCTGTCTAAGGAGGAAATTTACACTGAGGGAGTTGGTGGTGTGGTTTGCAGGAGCTTGGATACAAGAGGAAGAAGGGATTTAGTTGTCAGTGGACTGCTTCCGCTGTCACCCAAAGTTTTTGAACTTGTCAATGACTTCCGATGAATGCGCTCCAAGGGACATATAAGGGAGGATGTTCCTAGGTGGTTAACGTCCTTACCCCTACTTATTACAGCTTGTCAAAGGCAACACACGGCTTGACACCTGTTGTCCGCATTTCTGTTAATATAATTCCACACGAAGAGCTGATTTTTTTTGTAATTTGACCAGGCATGTCAATGGCCATACTCGTCCCATGGACAACAGGTGTCTCCCCGGGTGCCTGACTTAAACAAACCACCTCACCATCAGAATCCTCCTTGTCAATTTCCTCCTCAGCGCCAACAACACCCATACTTCAATTTGACTATCAGGAACTGGACTGCGGGTGCTCCTTCCAGCACTTGCAGGGGGCGTGCAAATGGTCGAAGGAGCCACCTCTTCCCGTCCAGTGTTGTTAAGATCAGGCATCGCAATCGACACAATTGGACTCTCATTGGGGATTTGTGATTTAGAAGAAAGCACAGTTCTTGCTGTGCTTTTGCCAGCTTAACTCTTTTCCTTTTTCTAGCGGGAGGATGAGGGCTTCCATTGTCATGTGAAGCTGAACCACTGGCCATGAACATAGGCCAGGGCCTCAGCCGTTCCTTGCCACTCCGTGTCGTAAATGGCATATTGGCAAGTTTAGGCTTCTCCTCAGATGCTTTTAATTTAGATTTTTGGGTCATTTTACTGAACTTTTGTTTTTTGGATTTTACATGCTCTCTACTATGACATTGGGCATCGGCCTTGGCAGACGACGTTGATGGCATTTCATCATCTCTGCCATGACTAGTGGCAGCAGCTTCAGCACGAGGTGGAAGTGGATCTTGACCTTTCCCTATTTTACCCTCCACATTTTTGTTCTCCATTTTTTAATGTGTGGAATTATATGCCAGTAATATTATTATATCAATAGCAATGGCCTACTGTACTGTACTACTATATATACTGCTCACAACAATGCAGCACAGATATGGATACTTGAAGTGACACGGAGCTGCAAGATACTGCAATGGCCTACTGTACTGTACAACTACATACTGTTGGTCACCAAAATGCTGCACTGTACTACTATATATACTGTTTACAACAATGCAGCACATATATGGATACTTGAAGTGACACAGTGCTGCAAGATACAGCAATTGCCTACTGTACTGTACAACTATATACTGTTGGTCACTAAAATGCTGCACTGTACTACTATATATACTGCTCACAAAAATGCTGCACAGATATGGATACTTGCAGTGACACGGAGCTGCAAGATACAGCAATGGCTTACTGTACTGTACAACTATGTACTGTTGGTCACCAAAATGCTGATCTGTACTACTATATATACTGCTCACAACAATGCAGCACAGATATGGATACTTGACGTTACACGAGCTGCAAGATACAGCAATGGCCTACTGTACTGTACAACTATATACTGTTGGTCACCAAAATGCTGCACTGTACTACTATATATACTGCTCACAACAATGCAGCACAGATATGGAATGGATACTTGAAGTGACACAGAGCTGCAAGATACAGCAATGGCTTACTGTACTGTACAACTATATACTGTTCGTCACCAAAATGCTGCTCTGTACTACTATATATACTGCTCACAACAATGCAGCACAGATCTGGATACTTGACGTGACACAGAGCTGCAAGATACAGCAATGGCCTACTGTACTGTACAACTATATACTGTTGGTCACCGAAATGCTGCACTGTACTACTATATATACTGCTCACAACAATGCAGCACAGATATGGATACTTGCAGTGACACGGAGCTGCAAGATACAGCAATGGCCTACTGTACTGTACAACTATATACTGTTGGTCACCAAAATGCTGCACTGTACTACTATATATACTGCTCACAACAATGCAACACAGATATGGAATGGATACTTGAAGTGACACAGAGCTGCAAGATACAGCAATGGCCTACTGTACTGTACAACTATATACTGTTGGTCACCAAAATGCTGCACTGTAATACTCTATATACTCTACAGGGGTCCCTGTGGATGAAAGGCAGAACTATTAAAAATCACATCTTCAACAGATTATATTTATTTTTCTGTATGAGATTCAGTAGTGATTCACACTATCATGTAACTTTTCACCCAGTCAGGCTCTTGGTGTCATATTACACCTCTGTGTCTCTAACATGTCTCCCACAGAGGAAGAGTTCACTGCCTCAGACATGTCACATGCACAACCACACCACAGACACTCTGGGACTTATAGGGGACAGACCCACAGTAAAATCTGTCAGAGGGACACAGATAGGATTTGCCAGTTCACAACCAAGCGCCAGTAACACAATGTCTGTGAACACAAAATGCCCACTGACATGCAGCGCTTTTATAATGCTAATCACACAATTATATAGCACCAAATTCACTGTGGCCCGCCCTGTTTTGCACCCTGATACTTGTTCAGTAGTGGAGGAGGACCAGCGTTGTCTCTGCAGCCTGAGGAGAGAGAGAAAATGGCACTGAGCAGTGTGCTGGCTGACTGAGGAGGAAGCTCCACTCTTCAATGGCGTGTTTCTCCTCAGCTTTTATGAGGTAATTTTTTATACTGGCGGGGGTAGGACTGTGCCTCAGCAACTTATGCCCCTTATTTATGCAAGTCTCCATAGGTTTCATGCTACCCAGGGCGCCCCCCCGCTGCACCCTGCACCCTGCAGTGCCTGTGTATGTGTGGGCAACATGGCGCGCTGCACTCCCGCCAGCCACGCGGTACCTTTAGCCGTCACTCTCTTGATTGAAGATCTGTCTTCTAACACTCACCTGTCTTCTGACTTCTGGCTCTGTGAGGGGGTGATGGCGTGCTGTGGGAGTGAGCATCTAGGCACGGCTAGCATTCGGTTCCCTTCAGGAGCTAATGGTGTCCTGTCAGCCAGATGCAGAGCCATGAAACTCTTAGGAAGTTGGTTCCTACTTCTGCCCCCTCAGTCCCACGAAGCAGGGAGACTGTTGCCAGCAGTCTCCCTTAAAATAAAAAACCTAACATAAGTCTTTTCAGAGAAACTCAGTAGAGCTCCTCTGGGGTGCATCCAGTCTGCCTGGGCACATTTCTCAAACTGAGGTCTGGAGGAGGGGCATAGAGGGAGGAGCCAGTTCACACCCTTGAAAAGTCTTAAAGTGCCCATGGCTCCTGCGGAACCGTCTATACCCCATGGTCATGAAATGGACCCCAGCATCCTCTAGGACGTATGAGAAATATTATTTGTATATTTAATGAGCACTCCACTCATTTTCCTGACTGAAGTAGGTTCCGCGTTATATGGATTGTAGTCGTATGGCTTATTGTATTCCCAAGGGTTTGGTAAGATGTATCTAATGAAGTTGCTGTGCTGTTATATTAGAGAAAGTACTGTAATTGAGCTATATATACTGTAGGTTCTTTGCTTCACTTCAGTTGATAACTAGATCAGCTGTTTCCTGATCTTTATCATCTTAATGTAAGGTGCAGCTGTGTCTATGCCTGTTTGCTGAGCCTTCTGTCCAGTGGGACAGGTGTCTATCAGGGACGTGCAGTCAGGGGAGGCAGGGGAGGCAGTGCCTCCCCTGTCAATGATTAACATAATAGAAAGAAGATACTTATGACACATATTTTGTGTTATAAGTATCATCTTTATATTATATTAATAATTTTAGTACTCTAAATTGGTTTGGGAGGCACCAATAGCAGTGCCTCCCATTGCCAATTTGAACGGGATTAAGTGGGGGGCGGGGCCAAAAACTGTGGAGTAAGCGGCACTTCTATAAGTGCCTCGTTGACAGGGACATCAAGCCCATGTCAACGAGGCAGCTGTGATTGGACAGCGGATCCAGTGCTGGATCGGCTGTCCAATCACCCCTATATGCGGCGGGCGGAAGTGGCGGGACCCGGCGGTGACTGGAGGGCGGAAGTGGCGGGACCCGGCGGTGGCTGGCGGGCGGAAGTAGCAGAACCCAGCGGTGACTGGTCCTGACGGCAGTGATGTGCGTGCAGTGGCGCGGAGGACAGCGCACTCCCCTCTCCCTCCCAGGCAGCAGCAGCGGCCCAGACACCCAGCAGGTGAGACAGGGGCAGCTTGGCTGGGTTTTGCACTGATTTTATATATATATATATATATATGCAGTGCCTCCCCAGCCTATAACCTCACCGCATGTCACTGGTGTCTATAAGCCCTTTTTAGTCAGTCAGTGGAGGGCTATATTTCATACAGGTTTTGCAGCAGAGTAGTGTATAAAGCTGTCACAATGTGCTGGTCCAGTCAAAAGTTATTAGCCTACTGTCTACTGCTGGTAAAAACCCAGTTACTATCTGGCCCCTGATGTGTGAGAGGTGCAGTGAGTTTGTAGAGACCTCTCCTTTATGCAGTGCTGCTCGTCTCCATGAAGCTGCTGTGGCTGCTCCCACAACTTACTGTACAGCCTCCTCTAGAAGAGAAATGGCGGCACTTGAATGCTGACTGACGCTGATGCCTCTCCACACCCTTGTCCTGTGAGAACTGCTCCCACTGTTTCTCATCCCTGTCAGTGCTGCCACCTATTTTGCTGCTCCTCATACTGCTGCCTCAATCTGCAAGGATCCTGTCTCTTTACATATAGGACCTGTCTCCTCTTCTGAGAGCACGAGCTCTGTCTCTCGCATGAGATAAAATCCTCTTCTTAGGTCCTGAGGTCCCGTTCTCAGGTACCTCTACAATAACCTCAACAGCTGCCTGTTGCAGGCTCCTCCCCCCTGCTCATGGCAGTTATTTCTAACTGGACAGGGGGTTTCTAGAAAATTCTCAGGCACTTTCTTTGCTTGTGTACATTTCCTATGTATATTCGCACCATAATATTTTTAATATACATCTTTTAATAATAACAGTACTTTATATTATGCAGTACATACTGTATATGTACTAGAGGATACACTTACGTTGCCAGGGGCTCTCAGACCTCTAGATACACCCCTGCTTGCAGGCACAGTGGAGCATACTTTAGAGGGGATATTACATGGCCTTTATGTGTCTGTCAGTACAGTGTGTGCAATGTAGTACAAAATAAACAACATTTATAGCTTTTGAGATGTTTATTAGGTAACTGGGTGGTGCCTGTTGGGGGTCCGCTGCTATTATGTGTTGTGAGATGAGTTACTCAATGTTTGAGGAGGCAGTTCCCTGTACTAACTAGAGATGAGCGGGTTCGGTTCCTCGGGATCCGAACCCCCCCGAACTTCACCTATTTTACATGGGTCCGAGGCAGCCTCGGATCCTCCCGCCTTGCTCGGTTAACCAGAACGCACCCGAACGTTATCATCCCGCTGTCAGATTCTCGCGAGATTTGTATTCTATATAAGGAGCCACTCGTCGCCGCCATTTTCACTCGTGCATTGGAGATTGAACGGAGAGGACGTGGCAGCGTTTTCTCCCTGAAAGCTCCGTAATCTGTGCTCAGTGTGCTGCAAATATCTGTGCTCAGTGTGCTGCAAATAATCTGTGCTCAGTGTAGTGATGAGCGGGTTCGGTTTCTCGGAAACCGAACCCCCCCGAACTTCACGCTTTTTACACGGGTCCGAGGCAGACTCGGATCTTCCCGCCTTGCTCGGTTAACCCGAGCATGCCCGAACGTCATCATCCCGCTGTCGGATTCTCGCGAGGCTCGTATTCTATCGCGAGACTCGGATTCTATATAAGGAGCCGCGCGTCGCCGCCATTTTCACACGTGCATTGAGATTGATAGGGAGAGGATGTGGCTGGCGTCCTCTCCGTTTAGAGTAGACTAGAGAGTAGTAGAGAGTAGAGACACTTGATTTACTAATTTTGGGGAGCATATTAGGAGTACTACTTGCTGATAGTGTGACCAGTGACCACCAGTTTAATTAATCCGTTCTCTGCCTGAAAAAAAACGATACACAGTGTGACACAGTCACATACCATATCTGTGCTCAGCCTCAGTGTGCCCTCAGTGTGCTGCATCATCTATGTAATACTGTATATCTGACTGTGCTGAGTGCTCACTGCTCACACAGCTTAATTGTGGGGGAGACTGGGGAGCAGTTATAGCAGGAGTACATATTTTAACAGTGCACACTTTTGCTGCCAGAGTGCCACTGCCAGTGCCAGTGTGACTGACCAGTGACCACTGACCACCAGTATATTGTGATTGTCTGCCTGAAAAAGTTAAACACTCGTCGTGTGGTGTTTTTATTCTATAAACGCATTCTGCTGACAATGTCCAGCAGGTCCGTCATTATATAATATATACCTGTCCGGCTGCAGTAGTGATATATATATATTTTTTATATCATTATCATCCAGTCTATATTAGCACTGCAGCAGACGCAGTACGGTAGTCCACGGCTGTAGCTACCTCTGTGTCGGCAGTCGCTCGTCCATCCATAATTGTATACCACCTACCCTGGTGTTTTGTTTTTTTCTTTCTATCTTCTTGATACTAGTAGCTTACTTTAGGAGTCTGCAGTGCTGAGCTGACAGTGTCCAGCAGGTCCGTCATTATATAATATATACCTGTCCGGCTGCAGTAGTGATATATATATATATATTTTTTTTATATCATTATCATCCAGTCTATATTAGCAGCAGACGCAGTACGGTAGTCCACGGCTGTAGCTACCTCTGTGTCGGCAGTCGCTCGTCCATCCATAATTGTATACCACCTACCCGTGGTGGTTTTTTTTTTTCTATCTTCTTGATACTAGTAGCTTACTTTAGGAGTCTGCAGTGCTGAGCTGACAGTGTCCAGCAGGTCCGTCATTATATAATATATACCTGTCCGGCTGCAGTAGTGATATATATATATATATATATATATTATATCTCATTAGCATCCAGTCTATATTAGCAGCAGACGCAGTACGGTAGTCCACGGCTGTAGCTACCTCTGTGTCGGCAGTCGCTCGTCCATCCATAATTGTATACCACCTACCTGTGGTGTTTTTTTTTTTTCTATCTTCTTGATACTACTAGTAGCTAACTTTAGGAGTCTGCAGTGCTGAGCTGACAGTGTCCAGCAGGTCCGTCATTATATAATATATACCTGTCCGGCAGCAGTAATGATATATATATATATTTTTAATATCATTATCATCCAGTCTATATTAGCAGCAGACGCAGTACGGTAGTCCACGGCTGTAGCTACCTCTGTGTCGGCAGTCGCTCGTCCATCCATAATTGTATACCACCTACCCGTGGTGTTTTTTTTTTTTTCTATCTTCTTGATACTAGTAGCTTACTTTAGGAGTCTGCAGTGCTGAGCTGACAGTGTCCAGCAGGTCCGTCATTATATAATATATACCTGTCCGGCTGCAGTAGTGATATATATATATATATTATATCTCATTATCATCCAGTCTATATTAGCAGCAGACGCAGTACGGTAGTCCACGGCTGTAGCTACCTCTGTGTCGGCAGTCGCTTGTCCATCCATAATTGTATACCACCTACCCGTGGTGTTTTTTTTTCTTTCTATCTTCTTGATACTAGTAGCTTACTTTAGGAGTCTGCAGTGCTGAGCTGACAGTGTCCAGCAGGTCCGTCATTATATAATATATACCTGTCCGGCTGCAGTAGTGATATATATATTTTATATCTCATTATCATCCAGTCTATATTAGTAGCAGACGCAGTACGGTAGTCCACGGCTGTAGCTACCTCTGTGTCGGCAGTCGCTCGTCCATCCATAATTGTATACCACCTACCTGTGGTGGTTTTTTTTTTTCTATCTTCTTGATACTACTAGTAGCTTACTTAAGGAGTCTGCAGTGCTGAGCTGACAGTGTCCAGCAGGTCCGTCATTATATAATATATACCTGTCCGGCTGCAGTAGTGATATATATATATATTTTTTTTATCATTATCATCCAGTCTATATTAGCAGCAGACGCAGTACGGTAGTCCACGGCTGTAGCTACCTCTGTGTCGGCAGTCGCTCGTCCATCCATAATTGTATACCACCTACCCGTGGTGTTTTTTTTTTCTATCTTCTTGATACTAGTAGCTTACTTTAGGAGTCTGTAGTGCTGAGCTGACAGTGTCCAGCAGGTCCGTCATTATATAATATATACCTGTCCGGCTGCAGTAGTGATATATATATATTTTATATCTCATTATCATCCAGTCTATATTAGCAGCAGACGAAGTACGGTAGTCCACGGCTGTAGCTACCTCTGTGTCGGCAGTCGCTCGTCCATCCATAATTGTATACCACCTACCCGTGGTGTTTTTTTTTTTTTCTATCTTCTTGATACTAGTAGCTTACTTTAGGAGTCTGCAGTGCTGAGCTGACAGTGTCCAGCAGGTCCGTCATTATATAATATATACCTGTCCGGCTGCAGTAGTGATATATATATATTTTATATCTCATTATCATCCAGTCTATATTAGCAGCAGACGCAGTACGGTAGTCCACGGCTGTAGCTACCTCTGTGTCGGCAGTCGCTCGTCCATCCATAATTGTATACCACCTACCTGTGTTTTTTTTTTTTTTCTATCTTCTTGATACTACTAGTAGCTTACTTTAGGAGTCTGCAGTGCTGAGCTGACAGTGTCCAGCAGGTCCGTCATTATATAATATATACCTGTCCGGCTGCAGTAGTGATATATATATATATTTTTTATATCATTATCATCCAGTCTATATTAGCAGCAGACGCAGTACGGTAGTCCACGGCTGTAGCTACCTCTGTGTCGGCAGTCGCTCGTCCATCCATAATTGTATACCACCTACCTGTGGTGTTTTTTTTTTCTATCTTCTTGATACTAGTAGCTTACTTTAGGAGTCTGCAGTGCTGACAGTGTCCAGCAGGTCCGTCATTATATAATATATACCTGTCCGGCTGCAGTAGTGATATATATATATTTTATATCTCATTATCATCCAGTCTATATTAGCAGCAGACGCAGTACGGTAGTCCACGGCTGTAGCTACCTCTGTGTCGGCAGTCGCTCGTCCATCCATAATTGTATACCACCTACCCGTGGTGTTTTTTTTTTTTTTCTATCTTCTTGATACTAGTAGCTTACTTTAGGAGTATGCAGTGCTGAGCTGACAGTGTCCAGCAGGTCCGTCATTATATAATATATACCTGTCCGGCTGCAGTAGTGATATATATATATTTTATATCTCATTATCATCCAGTCTATATTAGCAGCAGACGCAGTACGGTAGTCCACGGCTGTAGCTACCTCTGTGTCGGCAGTCGCTCGTCCATCCATAATTGTATACCACCTACCTGTGGTTTTTTTTTTTCTATCTTCTTGATACTACTAGTAGCTTACTTTAGGAGTCTGCAGTGCTGAGCTGACAGTGTCCAGCAGGTCCGTCATTATATAATATATACCTGTCCGGCTGCAGTAGTGATATATATATATATTTTATATCTCATTATCATCCAGTCTATATTAGCAGCAGACGCAGTACGGTAGTCCACGGCTGTAGCTACCTCTGTGTCGGCAGTCGCTCGTCCATCCATAATTGTATACCACCTACCTGTGGTGTTTTTTTTCTTTCTATCTTCTTGATACTAGTAGCTTACTTTAGGAGTCTGCAGTGCTGGCAGTGTCCAGCAGGTCCGTCATTATATAATATATACCTGTCCGGCTGCAGTAGTGATATATATATATTTTATATCTCATTATCATCCAGTCTATATTAGCAGCAGACGCAGTACGGTAGTCCGCGGCTGTAGCTACCTCTGTGTCGGCAGTCGCTCGTCAATCCATAAGTATACTAGTATCCATCCATCTCCATTGTTTACCTGAGGTGCCTTTTAGTTGTGCCTATTAAAATATGGAGAACAAAAATGTTGAGGTTCCAAAAATAGGGAAAGATCAAGATCGACTTCCACCTCATGCTGTAGCTGCTGCCACTAGTCATGGCCGAGACGATGAAATGCCAGCAACGTCGTCTGCCAAGGCCGATGCCCAATGTCATAGTACAGAGCATGTAAAATCCAAAACACCAAATATCAGTAAAAAAAGGACTCAAAAATCTAAAATAAAATTGTCGGAGGAGAAGCGTAAACTTGCCAATATGCCATTTACCACACGGAGTGGCAAGGAACGGCTGAGGCCCTGGCCTATGTTCATGGCTAGTGGTTCAGCTTCACATGAGGATGGAAGCACTCAGCCTCTCGCTAGAAAAATGAAAAGACTCAAGCTGGCAAAAGCACAGCAAAGAACTGTGCGTTCTTCGAAATCACAAATCCACAAGGAGAGTCCAATTGTGTCGTTTGCAATGCCTGACCTTCCCAACACTGGACGTGAAGAGCATGCGCCTTCCACCATTTGCACGCCCCCTGCAAGTGCTGGAAGGAGCACCCGCAGTCCAGTTCCTGATAGTCAGATTGAAGATGTCAGTGTTGAAGTACACCAGGATGAGGAGGATGTGGGTGTTGCTGGCGCTGGGGAGGAAATTGACCAGGAGGATTCTGATGGTGAGGTGGTTTGTTTAAGTCAGGCACCCGGGGAGACACCTGTTGTCCGTGGGAGGAATAGGGCCATTGACATGCCTGGTGAAAATACCAAAAAAATCAGCTCTGTGGAAGTATTTCAACAGAAATGCGGACAACATTTGTCAAGCCGTGTGTTGCCTTTGTCAAGCTGCAATAAGTAGGGGTAAGGACGTTAACCACCTCGGAACATCCTCCCTTATACGTCACCTGCAGCGCATTCATCATAAGTCAGTGACAAGTTCAAAAACTTTGGGCGACAGCGGAAGCAGTCCACTGACCAGTAAATCCCTTCCTCTTGTAACCAAGCTCACGCAAACCACCCCACCAACTCCCTCAGTGTCAATTTCCTCCTTCCCCAGGAATGCCAATAGTCCTGCAGGCCATGTCACTGGCAATTCTGACGAGTCCTCTACTGCCTGGGATTCCTCCGATGCATCCTTGCGTGTAACGCCTACTGCTGCTGGCGCTGCTGTTGTTGCTGCTGGGAGTCGATGGTCATCCCAGAGGGGAAGTCGTACTCGTAAGACCACTTTTACTACTTCCACCAAGCAATTGACTGTCCAACAGTCCTTTGCGAGGAAGATGAAATATCACAGCAGTCATCCTGCTGCAAAGCGGATAACTGAGGCCTTGGCATACTGGGCGGTGAGAAACGTGGTTCCGGTATCCATCATTACTGCAGAGGCAACTAGAGACTTGTTGGAGGTACTGTGTCCCCGGTACCAAATACCATCTAGGTTCCATTTCTCTAGGCAGGCGATACCGAAAATGTACACAGACCTCAGAAAAAGACTTACCAGTGTCATAAAAAATGCAGTTGTACCCAATGTCCACTTAACCACGGACATGTGGACAAGTGGAGCAGGGCAGACTCAGGACTATATGACTGTGACAGCCCACTGGGTAGATGTATGGACTCCCGCCGCAAGAACAGCAGCGGCGGCACCAGTAGCAGCATCTCGCAAACGCCAACTCTTTCCTAGGCAGGCTACGCTTTGTATCACCGCTTTCCAGAATACGCACACAGCTAAAAACCTCTTACGGCAACTGAGGAAGATCATCGCAGAATGGCTTACCCCAATTGGACTCTCCTGTGGATTTGTGGCATCGGACAACGCCAGCAATATTGTGTGTGCATTAAATCTGGGCAAATTCCAGCACGTCCCATGTTTTGCACATACCTTGAATTTGGTGGTGCAGAATTATTTAAAAAACGAGAGGGGCGTGCAAGAGATGCTGTCGGTGGCCAGAAGAATTGCGGGACACTTTCGGCGTACAGGCACCACGTACAGAAGACTGGAGCACCACCAAAAACGCCTGAACCTGCCCTGCCATCATCTGAAGCAAGAAGTGGTAACGAGGTGGAATTCAACCCTCTATATGCTTCAGAGGTTGGAGGAGCAGCAAAAGGCCATTCAAGCCTATACAACTGAGCACGATATAGGAGGTGGAATGCACCTGTCTCAAGCACAGTGGAGAATGATTTCAACGTTGTGCAAGGTTCTGCAACCTTTTGAACTTGCCACACGCCTACTGCTGCTGGAGCTGCTGTTATTGCTGCTGGGAGTCGATCGTCATCCCAGAGGGGAAGTCGGAAGACCACTTGTACTTCTTCCAGTAAGCAATTGACTGTCCAACAGTCCTTTGCGAGGAAGATGAAATATCACAGCAGTCATCCTGCTGCAAAGCGGATTACTCCTGACTTGGAATCTGCGGTGGTGTTAAACGTGTCCGGTATCCACCGTTAATTCACAGGGAATTAGAGAATTGCTTGAGGTACTGTGTCCCCGGTACCAAATACCATCTAGGTACCATTTCTCTAGGCAGGCGATACCGAGAATGTACACAGACGTCAGAAAAGAGTCACCAGCGTTCTAAAAAATGCAATATTGTGCGTGCATTACATGTGGGCAAATTCCAGCACGTGCCATGTTTTGCACATACAATTAATTTGGTGGTGCAGAAATTTTTTTTTTTAATGATAGGGGTGTGCAAGAGATGCTGTCGGTGGCCCGAAGAATTGCGGGCCACTTTCAGCATTCAGCCACCGCGTGCCAAAGACTGGAGCATCAGCAAACACTCCTGAACCTACCCCGCCATCAGCTGAAGCAAGAGGTGGTAACGAGGTGCTTCAGAGGATGGAGGTGCCGCAAAAGGACATTCAATACTATACAGCTACCTACGATTTAGGCAAAGGAGGTGGAATGCACCTGACTCAAGCGCAGTGGAGAATGATTTCAACGTTGTGCAAGGTTCTCCAACCCTTTGAACTTGCCACACGTGAAGTCAGTTCAGACACTGCCAGCCTGAGTCAGGTCATTCCCCTCATCAGGCTTTTGCAGAAGAAGCTGGAGACATTGAAGGAGGAGCTAACACAGAGCGATTCCGCTAGGCATGTGGGACTTGTGGATGGAGCCCTTAATTCGCTTAACAAGGATTCACGGGTGGTCAATCTGTTGAAATCAGAGCACTACATTTTGGCCACCATGCTCGATCCTAGATTTAAAACCTACCTTGGATCTCTCTTTCCGGCAGACACAAGTCTGCTGGGGTTCAAAGAACTGCTGGTGACAAAATTGTCAAGTCAAGCGGAACGCACCTGTCAACATCTCCTCCTTCACATTCTCCCGCAACTGGGGGTGCGAGGAAAAGGCTCAGAATTCCGAGCCCACCCGCTGGCGGTGATGCAGGGCAGTCTGGAGCGACTGCTGATGCTGACATCTGGTCCGGACTGAAGGACCTGACAACGATTACGGACATGTCGTCTACTGTCACTGCATATGATTCTCTCCCCATTGAAAGAATGGTGGAGGATTATATGAGTGACCGCATCCAAGTAGGCACGTCAGACAGTCCGTACTTATACTGGCAGGAAAAAGAGGCAATTTGGAGGCCCTTGCACAAACTGGCTTTATTCTACCTAAGTTGCCCTCCCACAAGTGTGTACTCCGAAAGAGTGTTTAGTGCCGCCGCTCACCTTGTCAGCAATCGGCGTACGAGGTTACATCCAGAAAATGTGGAGAAGATGATGTTCATTAAAATGAATTATAATCAATTCCTCCGTGGAGACATTCACCAGCAGCAATTGCCTCCACAAAGTACACAGGGAGCTGAGATGGTGGATTCCAGTGGGGACGAATTGATAATCTGTGAGGAGGGGGATGTACACGGTGATATATCGGAGGATGATGATGAGGTGGACATCTTGCCTCTGTAGAGGCAGTTTGTGCAAGGAGAGATTAATTGCTTCTTTTTTGGTGGGGGTCCAAACCAACCCGTCATTTCAGTCACAGTCGTGTGGCAGACCCTGTCACTGAAATGATGGGTTGGTTAAAGTGTGCATGTCCTGTTTATACAACATAAGGGTGGGTGGGAGGGCCCAAGGACAATTCCATCTTGCACCTCTTTTTTCTTTCATTTTTCTTTGCGTCATGTGCTGTTTGGGGGGTGTTTTTTGGAAGGGCCATCCTGCGTGACACTGCAGTGCCACTCCTAGATGGGCCAGGTGTTTGTGTCGGCCACTAGGGTCGCTTAGCTTACTCACACAGCTACCTCATTGCGCCTCTTTTTTTCTTTGCGTCATGTGCTGTTTGGGGAGTGTTTTTTGGAAGGGCCATCCTGCGTGACACTGCAGTGCCACTCCTAGATGGGCCAGGTGTTTGTGTCGGCCACTTGGGTCGCTTAGCTTAGCCATCCAGCGACCTCGGTGCAAATTTTAGGACTAAAAATAATATTGTGAGGTGTGAGGTGTTCTGAATAGACTGAAAATGAGTGGAAATTATGGTTATTGAGGTTAATAATACTTTGGGATCAAAGTGACCCCCAAATTCTATGATTTAAGCTGTTTTTTAGGGTTTTTTGAAAAAAACACCCGAATCCAAAACACACCCGAATCCGACCAAAAAAATTCGGTGAGGTTTTGCCAAAACGCGTTCGAACCCAAAACACGGCCGCGGAACCGAACCCAAAACCAAAACACAAAACCCGAAAAATTTCCGGTGCTCATCACTAGCTCAGTGTGCTGAAAATATTTACGTTCTCTGCCTGAAAACGCTCCATATCTGTGCTCAGTGTGCTGCAAATATCTGTGCTCAGTGTGCTTTATTGTGGGGACTGGGGACCACCAGTATAATAGTAGTACAGTACAGTAGGCCATTGCTGTATCTTGCAGCTCTGTGTCACTGAGTGCACGTATCCATTCCATATCTGTGCGGCATTTTTGTGAGCAGTAAATATAGTATAACAGTTCAGCATTTTGGTGACCCAACAGTATATATTTGTGTACAGTAGGCCATTGCTGTTGATATATTACTGCCATATAATTCCACACATTAAAAAATGAAGAACAAAAATGTGGAGGGTAAAATAGGGAAAGATCAAGATCCACTTCCACCTCGTGCTGAAGCTGCTGCCACTAGTCATGGCCGAGACGATGAAATGCCATCAACATCGTCTGCCAAGGCCGATGCCCAATGGCATAGTAGAGAGCATGTAAAATCCAAAAAACAAAAGTTCAGTAAAATTACCCAAAAATCAAAATTAAAAGCATTTGAGGGGAAGCGTAAACTTGCCAATATGCCATTTACGACACGGAGTGGCAAGGAACAGCTGAGGCCCTCTCCTATGTTCCCCATGACTAGTGGGTCAGCTTCACATGAGGATGGAAGCACTCATCCTCCCGCTAGAAAAATGAAAAGACTTAAGCTGGCAAAAGCACATCAAAGAACTGTGCATTCTTCTAAATCACAAATCCCCAAGGAGAGTCCAATTGTGTTGGTTGCGATGCCTGACCTTTCCAACACTGGACGGGAAGAGGTGGCGCATTCCACCATTTGCACGCCCCATGCAAGTGCTGGAAGGAGCACCCGCAGTCTAGTTCCTGATAGTCAAGTTGAAGATGTCACTGTTGAAGTACACCAGGATGAGGATATGGGTGTTGCTGGCACTGAGGAGGAAATTGACAAGGAGGATTCTGATGGTGAGGTGGTTTGTTTAAGTCAGGCACCCGGGGAGACACGTGTTGTCCGTGGGACGAATATGGCCATTGAAATGCCTGGTCAAATTACAAAAAAAATCAGCTCTTCGGTGTGGAATTATTTTAACAGAAATGCGGACAACAGGTGTCAAGCCGTGTGTTGCCTTTGTCAAGCTGTAATAAGTAGGGGTAAGGACATTAACCATTTTGGAACATCCTCCCTTAAATGTCACCTGGAGCGCATTCATCAGAAGTCATTGACAAGTTCAAAAACTTTAGGTGACAGCGGAAGCAGTCCACTGACAACTAAATCCCTTCCTCTTGTAACCAAGCTCCTGCAAACCACACCACCAACTCCCTCAGTGTCAATTTCCTCCTTAGACAGGAAAGCCAATAGTCCTGCAGGCCATGTCACTGGCAAGTCTGACGAGTCCTCTCCTGCCTGGGATTCCTCCGATGCATCCTTGAGTGTAACGCCTACTGCTGCTGGAGCTGCTGTTATTGCTGCTGGGAGTCGATCGTCATCCCAGAGGGGAAGTCGGAAGACCTCTTGTACTTCTTCCAGTAAGCAATTGACTGTCCAACAGTCCTTTGCGAGGAAGATGAAATATCACAGCAGTCATCCTGCTGCAAAGCGGATTACTCAGGACTTGGAAGCTGCGGTGGTGTTAAACGTGTCCGGTATCCACCGTTAATTCACAGGGAATTAGAGAATTGCTTGAGGTACTGTGTCCCCGGTACCAAATACCATCTAGGTACCATTTCTCTAGGCAGGCGATACCGAGAATGTACACAGACGTCAGAAAAGAGTCACCAGCGTTCTAAAAAATGCAATATTGTGCGTGCATTACATGTGGGCAAATTCCAGCACGTGCCATGTTTTGCACATACAATTAATTTGGTGGTGCAGAATTTTTTTTTTTTAATGATAGGGGTGTGCAAGAGATGCTGTCGGTGGCCCGAAGAATTGCGGGCCACTTTCAGCATTCAGCCACCGCGTGCCAAAGACTGGAGCATCAGCAAACACTCCTGAACCTACCCCGCCATCAGCTGAAGCAAGAGGTGGTAACGAGGTGCTTCAGAGGATGGAGGCGCCGCAAAAGGACATTCAATACTATACAGCTACCTACGATTTAGGCAAAGGAGGTGGAATGCACCTGACTCAAGCGCAGTGGAGAATGATTTCAACGTTGTGCAAGGTTCTCCAACCCTTTGAACTTGCCACACGTGAAGTCAGTTCAGACACTGCCAGCCTGAGTCAGGTCATTCCCCTCATCAGGCTTTTGCAGAAGAAGCTAAAGAGATTGAAGGAGGAGCTAAAACGGAGCGATTCCGCTAGGCATGTGGGACTTGTGGATGGAGCCCTTAATTCGCTTAACCAGGATTCACGGGTGGTCAATTGTCAGGAATCCGCATTCTCCATTGCATCACTTCCAGTGAACAGGCGTCTCCTGGCTTCAGTCCTCTGTTTTTAGAGTATACCCTGTGAATTGGACCTGTGGAACTACAGGTCCCAGCAGTTTCAGTCTTCAGTCTCCTGCAGCCCACAGCTCACTGTGCTCCACCTAACCAGTTCTATCTTTTGGTAACCACTGGTTACAGCCAGCAGCCTGGAGTACACAGTGCTTCTAGTTAAACAGCATTAACTCCCGGTGCACTACTGATCCCAGCCAGCAACCAGCAGTGCATTGCATTAACTGTCTACAGAATTATTCTCCCGGTTAATCACCAGCTCCAGTTAATTCTCAGCTGATCTGGGCACCCAATCCTGGAGGGTGTGTTCTCACAGAGATTCATCCAATCATCACAGAGCAAGGGGTATAAACTCCAGTTCCTTACTCATTCTCATCGCCTTGGACAACGAGTCACATTTGGTGTTCCAGTCTCCAGTGGTTCCCCGTGTTCCAGTCTCCAGTGGTTCCCTGTGTTCCAGTCTCCAGTGGTTCCCTGTGTTCCAGTCTCCAGTGGTTCCCTGTGTTCCAGTCTCCAGTGGTTCCCTGTGTTCCAGTCTCCAGTGGTTCCCTGTGTTCCAGTCTCCAGTGGTTCCCCGTGTGCCAGTCTCCAGTGGTTTCTCTCATCATTTCATTCTACTCATCATTCTGCATTTCTCCTGCTTGTTCCAGACTCCAGCCACAGCCTACCACAGTTCATCAGCAGTAAGAGACTCTCCTCAGGTGTTATTCATTGCCTAACTTGTTTACCTTATTACCAGCATTCCATTCTGTGCATTGCATCCAGCACTTAAAAAGCATGCTGAGTTAGGACTGTCTCCTGCCTGGGCCTTGCTTGGCTAAAAAACTTTTATGTTACAGAGACTGTGTGCTTTTGCAAGTATTACCGGAGTTCTGTTTTCTAAACCATTTGCATTTATCAAGTTATTCCACGTTACCGGAGTTTTGCTTTGTTTCAATTATTATTTACTAATCCGTTTACATCCAGCTACCAGGTTATTTCTCATTTGTGTTACCAGTGACTTTATTTTGCTTAAAACCATTTGCATCCAGTTATCAAGTTATTTTTACGTTTTTGTTGTCAGAGACTTTATTTGCTTTAAACCTTCTGCATTCAGCCATCAACTTATCACCAAGATATATCTGTGTTGCCAAAGACTTTTGTCAGTACCTTGGATTCAGTTACCATTTATCATTTCATTTCTGCTACTACCAATGCTACGTACCATCTTTTATTATATTATTGTTCTGTAACTTTTGTGTTTATTAAACATCAGCGCATATGCGCAGGACTTTATTCAGTCTCCACGTTTCATACGTCATTCCAACACTGACCCACTAGTGCCCCCTCCAGGAACAGACTAAATCAGAATCCTGACAGCCTGACATCAATCTGTTGAAATCAGAGCACTACATTTTGGCCACCGTGCTCGATCCTAGATTTAAAACTTACGTTGTATCTCTCTTTCTGGCAGACACAAGTCTGCAGAGGTTCAAAGACCTGCTGGTGAGAAAATTGTCAAGTCAAGCGGAATGTGACCCGTCAACAGCTCCTCCTTCTCATTCTCCCGCAACTGGGGCTGCGAGGAAAAGGCTAAGGATTCCGAGCCTACCCGCTGGCGGTGATGCAGGGCAGTCTGGAGCGAGTGCTGACTTCTGGTCCGGACTGAAGGACCTGCCACGATTACTGACATGTCGTCTACTGTCACTGCATATGATTCTGTCACCATTGAAAGAATGGTGGAGGATTATATGAGTGACCGCATCCAAGTAGGCATGTCAGACAGTCCGTACGTATACTGGCAGGAAAAAGAGGCAATTTGGAGGCCCTTGCACAAACTGGCTTTATTTTACCTAAGTTGCCCCCCCTCCAGTGTGTACTCCGAAAGAGTGTTTAGTGCAGCCGCTCACCTTGTCAGCAATGGGCGTACGAGGTTACTTCCAGAAAATGTGGAGAAGATGATGTTCATCAAAATGAATTATAATCTATTCCTCCGTGGAGACATTCACCAGCAATTGCCTCCAGAAAGTACACAGGGACCTGAGATGGTAGATTCCAGTGGGGACGAATTAATAATCTGTGAGGAGGGGGATGTACACAGTGAAAGGGGTGAGGAATCGGACGATGAGGAGGAGGTGGACATCTTGCCTCTGTAGAGCCAGTTTGTGCAAGGAGAGATTGATTGCTTCTTTTTTGGTGGGGGCCCAAACCAACCAGTCATTTCAGCCACAGTCGTGTGGCAGACCCTGTCGCTGAAATGATGGGTTTGTTAAAGTGTGCATGTCCTGTTTATACAACATAAGGGTGGGTGGAAGGGTCCAAGGACAATTCCATCTTGCACCTCTTTTTTCTTTAATTTATCTTTGCATCATGTGATGTTTGGGGCAAATTTTTTGTAGTGCCATCCTGTCTGACACTGCAGTGCCACTCCTAGATGGGCCAGGTGTTTGTTCCGGCCACTTGGGTCGCTTACCTTAGTCATCCAGTGACCTCGGTGCAAATTTTAGGACTAAAAATAATATTGTGAGGTGTTCAGAATAGACTGTAAATGAGTGGAAATTATGGTTATTGAGGTTAATAATACTATGGGATCAAAATTACCCCCAAATTCTATGATTTAAGCTGTTTTTGAAAAAAAACACCCGAATCCACAGACCTGGCGCAACCCGCTCAGCGAGGCGATGCAACGCAGGGAGGCGCCAGGCATAAGAGGTGCTCTCCCACTCTCCAAAGCTTGCAGCTGTCTGTTGCTGCCAGACACTGCTGTGCCTGTCACACTTTGTAACAGGCAGCGGCACAGGCAGTGGCACAGGCAGGGCCTCTCCCCCCCCCCCCCCCCCCGAACAGTGAGCAGTTAGTCCACTTTTGCAGTGCAGCCTATTCGCTCCATAGGCAGGAGGGGGAGGAAGAGAGAGACACAGTTGTGATGAAAGAGGGTAGACATAACCACGGTTGTATTTGGAGGGGAAACATAGCCATGGCTGTGATTGGAGGGGAGACATAGCCGCGGCTGTGATTGGAGGGGAGACATAGCCACGGCTGTGATTAGGGAGGGGGTAGAGAGAGAGGAATAGCCATGGCTGTAATGGGGGGCCATGGAGGAGAAAAAGCTGCAGCTGTGATTGTGGTGGGATGGGGAGACATAGCCACAGCTGTGATGGGAGCAAGGGGGGTGGGCGGGTGGAGGAAAGAAAATGCCACAGCTGTGACTGGGCAAGGGGGAAGAGGTAGAATAGCCACAGCTGTGATTGGGTAGGGGGTAGAATAGCCACAGCTGTGATTGGGGAGGGGGGTAGACTAGCTGCAGCTGTGATTGGGGAGGGACTGGGGAGACATAGCCACAGCTATGATCGGGTAGGGAGGAGAGGTATCCGTGGCTGTGATGGGGGGGATAGAGTAGAGAAATAGCCACAGCTGTGATTGGGGAGGGGGGAGAGATAGCCACAGCTTTGATGGGGGAGGAGCAGTGGAGAGAGAGGCTGCTGTGGGGAAAGTCTTCTATGTGCTGGGCTGCTGTTGCTGTGTGTGGTGCCGAGCAGAAGGAGCTGTCAGACGGCGGTTGCGGCAGGAACGGGGCTTTAGATAAGTGCAGTACTGTGACTATAAGTGCAGTAAACTGCTACTGTGGGCATTATGTGTGCCACTGTGGTCTGCTGTGGTCTATGTGTAAGGGGCACTATTTCTTTGGGCATTACGTGTGGCATTAATACTTTGGGTATTATGGGTAAGGGGCACTACTACTGTGGGCATTACGTGTGGCCAGGGCCGTAACTACGTGTGTGCCAAGTGGGCTTGGCACACAGCGCAGTTGCCCTGAGGGCGCACGGCCAGCGGCATGTAATGAGTCAAATTGACTCATTACATGCCGCCTGTTCTGTGCTGTGCGCAGCCGCGCTGTGGCAGGAGAAGAGAGCAGCACCGGGCAGGTGAGGAGGAGGGAGGGGGACTGTTGCCGCAGCAGCGCTATTTCATTGGTAGTAAGCGCCGCTGCAGCAGCCCCCTCTCCTTCCGCATTGGCTGCCTGGCGCTGTTGTGGATGCTAGGATGTGGTTCCTCCATCCCAGCATCCACAGCAGCGCCATGCAGCCAATACGGAAGAAGAGGGGACTGCTGCAGCGGCGCTTACTACCAATGAAATAGCGCTGCTGCTGCTCCAGTCCCCCTCCCTCCTCCTCCTTCTCACCTGCCTGCACCGAGGAAGCTGCACGAGGAGCCTGTCAGCGGGGAGATGGTAAGTATCTCTCTCTCTCTCTCTCTCTCTCTCTCTCTCTCTCGGACACCATATGCCATAATGTGTAAAAAGGGGGCCTGGCTGCCGCAATGTGTAAAAAGGGGGCCTGGCTGCCGCAATGTGTAAAAAGGGGGACTGGCTGCCGCAATGTGTAGAAAGGGGGACTGGCTGCCGCAATGTGTAAAAATGGGGACTGGCTGCCGCAATGTGTAAAAAGGGGGCATGGCTGCCGCAATGTGTAAAAAGGGGGCCTGGCTGCCGCAATGTGTAAAAATGGGGACTGGCTGCCGCAATGTGTAAAAAGGGGGCCTGGCTGCCGCAATGTGTAAAAAGGGGGCCTGGCTGCCGCAATGTGTAAAAAGGGGGATGCTGGCTGCTGCAATGTGTAAAAAGGGGGATGCTGGCTGCTGCAATGTGTATAAAGGGGGACACCATCTGCCGTAATGTGTAAAAAGGGGGACGCTGTCTGCCGTAATGTGTAAAAAGGGGGACTGTCTGCTGTAATGTTTAAAAAGGGGGACGCTCTTTGCTGTAATGTGTAAAAAGGGGGACGCTGTCTGCTGTAATGTGTAAAAAGGGGGACGCTGTCTGCTGTAATGTATAAAAGGGTCTCTACCTGGTGTAGTGGCGCTACTGTGCAGCGTAATTTGAATAATGGAGACTACTGTGCACCGTAGTATGAATTGCTATTATTTTGTGGTCACGCCCCTTCCCCATAAAGCTATGCCCCTATATATTTTTCGCGTGCCTACGGCGCGCACTGCCCCTATCTTACATGGGGGGGGGTGCCAATGTTGTTTCTTGCACACAGCGCTAAAATGCCTAGTTACGGCACTGCGTGTGGCACTACTGCTGTGGTCTGTGTGTAAGGGGTACGTCTACTGAGGGTGTTATATGAAAGGGGCACTACCACTGTTACAGAGAGAGCGGGCAGGTACTAATTGCCCAGGCATGATGGAGGAGCCTGGGTCCTCGGTCGTCCCACTGCCCACCCTTACCTGTCAGCAACAGCAGCTTTATTCTCCCGCCAGTAAATGCTGCTAGGCTTAGCAGCAGCAGTCTCTTAGCAGGGGAGTGATCACACTGATCATGCCTCCCCCCCCACCCCCCAGATTGCCTGGCGCTGAAAATACTTTTTTACTATTAATTATTAGAAGGATGCATGGCGACACCTCCCACAATTGTGCCACACCCTCAAAAAAGTACCTGGGTTCGCCACAGCTCTCTACACCCATGGGCGCTACTTGTCACAGCTGAGTTTGTTTGTGAACCCGGACTAGTACTGGTCACTGGGTTTGGTCTTGAGCACTTTGCACAGAATTGGGCTGGCTTGATGAATGATCTGCTCATTCAGACGTGGCAGTCAGGCAGTATACTCTATGTGTACTGGAACATTGGTGGTGGGAGCCACCAGTGCAATGAGTTGGGTTGGTTGTCACCTAATGAAGAGTCACGTGAGGACTGGTGAGATGACGGAATGCTGGGAGGACTGGTAATGCAGAAGATTCTTGGATCACTGGTTGGAACCAGTGTAATAGCTGTTGAAGAGACTGAGGACAACAGCTGTGACTGTAGAAGAAGCTGAGGGCATCAACAATGACTGTAGAGGAAGCGGAGGACATCAGCAATAATTGTAGAGGAAGCTCAGGACATCAGCAGTGACTGTAGAAGAAGCTGAGAGAACCAGCAATAACTGTAGATGAAGCTGAGGACATCAGCAGTAACTGTAGACAAAGCTGAGGACATCAGCAATACTTGTAGATGAAGCTGAGAGTATCAGCAATGACTGTAGACGAAGCTGAGGACATCAGCAATACTTGTAGACGAAATTAAGGACATCAACAATACTTGTAGATGAAGTTGAGAGCATCAGCCGTCTGGATTTCCAGATGCTTGGCAACTAAGGCAGCACAGTGGGGATTCCAAGTGAAGTGTAATGCAGTGTCAGCACTGCTGGTTTCCCAGGTGCTGTGATGTAGTGATTCTGCACAATGTATGAGTTATTGCTGCAAGGTGGTAGACAGCAGTAGCAGGTTTTCCAGATAATGAGATGTGCTTCCTTGCGCAGTAGTTTAACTGGAAGCTGGTAGGAACCAGCAGAGTCTCTAATGCCTGTAGGGATATAGGACAGTCCCTCTGGATCACTGGAGGACTTCCAGTGAATCTGGAGATGCCAGGATGTAGTGGCAGCGATGGCCCTTTAAATCATCCAGGGAGTCAGGGAGTGCGGTATATGGTAACTGCAGAGTCTATTACCAGCAGTAAATTCTGGAGCTCACTCCAGGCTGAGAAACAGCAAAGCACTGACCACTTGCTAGTGCTGAAACCTGGAACTTATACCCAGTGCTTATAGTTGAGTTGATGAGTGACTCACATGATGCGGAAGTGAATCCGGATTGGCTCCTGAGTCCTGGGAGATCAGCTGACTGGAGACTGTCACAGCGCTGTCCATGTTGGAGAGCGGCGGAAACTTCTGTGTGCTATGACCAGAGCCAGCCGCTATGGCCACCAGACAGGGAGACGCTGGTACACAGTCACAGGTGCCGCGGCGAGCGGCGGGACACACCAGGGGAGCACCCAAATGAAGGATCGAGCCCAGGCTTGAGGCAGAGGAGAGCTAAAGCGCGGCTAGAGATCACAGATAACCTCCGTTTTGTGATAGTACTACTGTGGGCATCATGTGGAAGGTGCACTACTACTGTGGATGTTATGTGTAGTAAGGGACACTACTGTGGGCGTTGTGTATAAGGGGAACTACTATTGTGTTGCACAATGTGCACAATGGATGCTACTGTGCAGCATAACATGACTATGGGGCACTACTATGTGGTATAATATGAATCAGGTGCACTACATACGGTGTAATGTGAATAAGATTGTGCTACTGTGTGGTGTAATTTGAATTGGGGGTGCTGCTGTGTGGCTATGCCACACAATAGTATCCCTAATTCAAATAGTGCCACACCCCTCCTTGTGAGACCACACCCCTTCTTTTGCGGACACGCGCTGTCCCTTTATTACATATGTAAGGGAGGGCGCAAATGTATAATTTGCAGGGGGGGGGGGGGGCTGAACACCTTAGCACCGGCCCTGGTTAGAAGGAGCTACAGTATAAATGTTATTAATTGTGCACACATTAAGACATACATTAAAGTGCTCTAATATCTCCCCTAAACTATATTTTCTTGGAATTGCTATTCATATACATAGCGAGGCCTATTTTTTTACCTCTAAGCGCCAATGGGTGAGGGTGGGGGGCCCTTTCAAGATTTTGATATGGGGCCCACAAAGTATAATTACGCCCCTGCATGCATGTCAAGACTTTTATATGTGAAAAGTAACTTTTTTTTATTATTTTCTTTTTATGTGAAAATTTCTAGAAAAAATCCTAAGAGACTTTTTTTGGACAGTAAATCATTACGTTTAAATGGTATCACTTATGGAAGTTAGAAAAGAGATAGTGCTTTAATATACTGTTGTCCACTGAGTGGATAACAGAATATACTGTAGGGGTCTTTACACACCTGTAGGAATAATTGTAGGTTATCTGTTCTTGTCACTGTCAATATCTTAGGTATAGATGGACAATAAGCAATTTACTAGGATGAAAAGTGGCAGACTGGTATGGTAAACCCCATCAGAGAGAAAAGCCTGCCCATAAATATTATTAGCTTACTCCATCTCAGTGCGCAGTCATTTCTATCAATATATAACTGGTATACTGTACATTCAAAATCCTGTCTGTCGGGATCCTGGCAATCGAAATCCCGATGCTGGAATTCCCACATCCGTCAGAACACCAACACCGGAATTCCGACCAGGTTAGCATCCTGATGCCAGAATACAGACAGCCAGGATCCCGAAGGTAAGTATATCCGGGTTAGGATTTGGCTATGGGAATGGAAGGGTTAGGTTCAGGCGCCACCGAGGGATGGGGGGTTAGGGCTAGACTGCGTGGTGGGGAGGTTATGGTTAGGCTGCAGGGAGGGGATTAGGTTTAGGCACTAATGGGGAGGGTTAGGCTGTGGGAACGGGGGGTTAGGTTTAGGCACAAAGGGGTCTTCATGAAGCAGTGAAAATGGTGAAAAAGTGAGCTATTGAAGTAACATTTTTAATTTGCATACTATACAATTGTACGGAGCAGCTGATTGGTTGCCATGGGCAAAATCTCCACAGTCTTACTTCTCCACTTTTTTCACTGCTTCATGAATTGACCCCAAAGGGAGGAGGTTAGGCTTAAGCACTAAGGGATTAGGTTAGGATTAAGCTATGATAAGGGAGGATAGGATAGGGGGATGGGGGTGTTGAATGCTTACCTCACCCCTGCCGGGATCTTGAGCATCGTGATGCCGGCATTGGTATTGTGACTAGAGATGAGCGCCTGAAATTTTTCGGGTTTTGTGTTTTGGTTTTGGGTTCGGTTCCGCGGCCGTGTTTTGGGTTCGAACGCGTTTTGGCAAAACCTCACCGAATTTTTTTTGTCGGATTCGGGTGTGTTTTGGATTCGGGTGTTTTTTTCAAAAAACACTAAAAAACAGCTTAAATCATAGAATTTGGGGGTCATTTTGATCCCAAAGTATTATTAACCTCAAAAACCATAATTTACACTCATTTTCAGTCTATTCTGAATACCTCACACCTCACAATATTATTTTTAGTCCTAAAATTTGCACCGAGGTCGCTGTGTGAGTAAGATAAGCGACCCTAGTGGCCGACACAAACACCGGGCCCATCTAGGAGTGGCACTGCAGTGTCACGCAGGATGTCCCTTCCAAAAAACCCTCCCCAAACAGCACATGACGCAAAGAAAAAAAGAGGCGCAATGAGGTAGCTGTGTGAGTAAGATTAGCGACCCTAGTGGCCGACACAAACACCGGGCCCATCTAGGAGTGGCACTGCAGTGTCACGCAGGATGGCCCTTCCAAAAAACCCTCCCCAAACAGCACATGACGCAAAGAAAAAAAGAGGCGCAATGAGGTAGCTGTGTGAGTAAGATTAGCGACCCTAGTGGCCGACACAAACACCGGGCCCATCTAGGAGTGGCACTGCAGTGTCACGCAGGATGTCCCTTCCAAAAAACCCTCCCCAAACAGCACATGACGCAAAGAAAAAAAGAGGCTTTTTACTGATATTTGGTGTTTTGGATTTGACATGCTCTGTACTATGACATTGGGCATCGGCCTTGGCAGACGACGTTGCTGGCATTTCATCGTCTCGGCCATGACTAGTGGCAGCAGCTTCAGCACGAGGTGGAAGTGGATCTTGATCTTTCCCTAATTTTGGAACCTCAACATTTTTGTTCTCCATATTTTAATAGGCACAACTAAAAGGCACCTCAGGTAAACAATGGAGATGGATGGATTGGATACTAGTATACAATTATGGACGGGCTGCCGAGTGCCGACACAGAGGTAGCCACAGCCGTGAACTACCGCACTGTACTGTGTCTGCTGCTAATATATAGACTGGTTGATAAAGAGATAGTATACTCGTAACTAGTATGTATGTATAAAGAAAGAAAAAAAAACCACGGTTAGGTGGTATATACAATTATGGACGGGCTGCCGAGTGCCGACACAGAGGTAGCCACAGCCGTGAACTACCGCACTGTACTGTGTCTGCTGCTAATATATAGACTGGTTGATAAAGAGATAGTATACTCGTAACTAGTATGTATGTATAAAGAAAGAAAAAAAACCCACGGTTAGGTGGTATATACAATTATGGACGGGCTGCCGAGTGCCGACACAGAGGTAGCCACAGCCGTGAACTACCGCACTGTACTGTGTCTGCTGCTAATATATAGACTGGTTGATAAAGAGATAGTATACTCGTAACTAGTATGTATGTATAAAGAAAGAAAAAAAAACCACGGTTAGGTGGTATATACAATTATGGACGGGCTGCCGAGTGCCGACACAGAGGTAGCCACAGCCGTGAACTACCGCACTGTACTGTGTCTGCTGCTAATATATAGACTGGTTGATAAAGAGATAGTATACTCGTAACTAGTATGTATGTATAAAGAAAGAAAAAAAAAGCACGGTTAGGTGGTATATACAATTATGGACGGGCTGCCGAGTGCCGACACAGAGGTAGCCACAGCCGTGAACTACCGCACTGTACTGTGTCTGCTGCTAATATAGACTGGTTGATAAAGAGATAGTATACTCGTAACTAGTATGTATGTATAAAGAAAGAAAAAAAAACCACGGTTAGGTGGTATATACAATTATGGACGGGCTGCCGAGTGCCGACACAGAGGTAGCCACAGCCGTGAACTACCGCACTGTACTGTGTCTGCTGCTAATATATAGACTGGTTGATAAAGAGATAGTATACTCGTAACTAGTATGTATGTATAAAGAAAGAAAAAAAAACCACGGTTAGGTGGTATATACAATTATGGACGGGCTGCCGAGTGCCGACACAGAGGTAGCCACAGCCGTGAACTACCGCACTGTACTGTGTCTGCTGCTAATATAGACTGGTTGATAAAGAGATAGTATACTCGTAACTAGTATGTATGTATAAAGAAAGAAAAAAAAAACACGGTTAGGTGGTATATACAATTATGGACGGGCTGCCGAGTGCCGACACAGAGGTAGCCACAGCCGTGAACTACCGCACTGTACTGTGTCTGCTGCTAATATAGACTGGTTGATAAAGAGATAGTATACTCGTAACTAGTATGTATGTATAAAGAAAGAAAAAAAAACCACGGTTAGGTGGTATATACAATTATGGACGGGCTGCCGAGTGCCGACACAGAGGTAGCCACAGCCGTGAACTACCGCACTGTACTGTGTCTGCTGCTAATATATAGACTGGTTGATAAAGAGATAGTATACTACTAATATTATATATACTGGTGGTCAGGTCACTGGTCACTAGTCACACTGGCAGTGGCACTCCTGCAGCAAAAGTGTGCACTGTTTAATTTTAATATAATATTATGTACTCCTGGCTCCTGCTATAACCTATAACTGGCACTGCAGTAGTGCTCCCCAGTCTCCCCCACAATTATAAGCTGTGTGAGCTGAGCAGTCAGACAGATATATAATATATAGATGATGCAGCACACTGGCCTGAGCCTGAGCAGTGCACACAGATATGGTATGTGACTGACTGAGTCACTGTGTGTATCGCTTTTTTCAGGCAGAGAACGGATATATTAAATAAACTGCACTGTGTGTCTGGTGGTCACTCACTATATAATATATTATGTACTCCTGGCTCCTGCTATAACCTATAACTGGCACTGCAGTAGTGCTCCCCAGTCTCCCCCACAATTATAAGCTGTGTGAGCTGAGCAGTCAGACAGATATATATAATATTATATATAGATAATAGATGATGCGGCACACTGGCCTGAGCCTGAGCAGTGCACACAGATATGGTATGTGACTGAGTCACTGTGTGCTGTGTATCGCTTTTTTCAGGCAGAGAACGGATTATAAATAAAACTGGTGGTCACTGGTCACTATCAGCAAAACTCTGCACTGTACTGAGTACTCCTAATGCTCCCCAAAATTAGTAAATCAAGTGTCTCTCTAATCTATTCTAAACGGAGAGGACGCCAGCCACGTCCTCTCCCTATCAATCTCAATGCCCGTGTGAAAATGGCGGCGACGCGCGGCTCCTTATATAGAATCCGAGTCTCGCGATAGAATCCGAGCCTCGCGAGAATCCGACAGCGTCATGATGACGTTCGGGCGCGCTCGGGTTAACCGAGCAAGGCGGGAAGATCCGAGTCGCTCGGACCCGTGAAAAAAAACATGAAGTTCTGGCGGGTTCGGATTCAGAGAAACCGAACCCGCTCATCTCTAATTGTGACAGCAGGCAACCCGTCCGCAGGATCACATACCGATCCCGTATAACTTTATTTTATGCATTGAATTAATTTTCTAACAGTACCAATTTTTCAGGAATAATTCATCACAATTTTATAAGCATACTGAAAGCTGATGTCTGATCATCAATCTTCTTAATCTTATTATGCTGCTTCAGCTATCGCACACCACCATTTTTGCACAATGTAAGCTGAAGGAAACACATTAACACAGTTGTTCCCAAACAAGAGGGGGGTGATTCAGACCTGATCGCTGGGCTACTAACTTTGCTGCCCTGCGTTCAGACAGTCGCCGCCCAAGGGGGAGTCTATATTCGCCGTGCAAGTGTGCGATTGCATGTGTACGCCGAGCTGCAAAAATCTAGTGTGTGCAGTCTGTGCGCAGCCCAGTACTTACTCCTACTGTGCGATGAGAACAGGCTGATCCGGGACGGAGCTCACGTCAGACACCCTCCCTGAAAACGCTTGGGAACGCCTGCATTTTTCCAGACACTCCCAGTAAACGGTCAGTTACCACCCACAAATGGCCTCTTCCTGTCAATCACCTTGCTAATGCCCGTGCAAATTAAATATTCGCACCATCCTGTCGCTGACCAACGATGCCCATTGTTGATGGCCGACACATGTGCGCATTGCGGTGCATACGCATGCACATTTTTTACCTGATCGCCTGCTGTGCGAAAACACACAGCAGTGATCAGGTCTGAATCACCCCCTAGGTCCTCAATTTAGTACTGGTTTTAAGGTTATCCATGCTTAAGAACAAGTTATTTAATTAGCACCTCAATCAGTTTTACCATCTGTGCACAAGTCTGGATATTCTTAAAATCTTGACTGTTTGGAAACATATAGATTATATCAAAGTCAAATATTTTGATCGATTGACAAGTTTTTGCTTAGGTAATGATTCTTCGTATTCTGGATGACTAACATTTTAATGCTACAGTAGTTTAAAAATGTAATTATTATAATTACATTTCTTTACCATGACCTACATAATGTACTTAACTAATATTCAGTAGTATCTTATACTATTTGTCGTATGGAAAAACTGAGAACCATACATTACAAATAGTAAACTCTAGAAATTGCATTATAAATATAACTCTAATACAGCTATAAATTAGAGATTTTTCGGGTTTTGTGTTTTGGTTTTGGATTCAGTTTCACGGCCGTGTTTTGGATTCGGACGCATTTTGGCAAAACCTCCCTGAAATTTTTTTGTCGGATCCGGGTGTGTTTTGGATTCGGGTGTTTTTTTTTTTTCAGAAACCCCTCAAAAACAGCTTAAATCATAGAATTTGGGGGTAATTTTGATCCTATACTATTATTAACGTCAATAACCACAATTTCCACTAATTTCCAGTCTATTCTGAACACCTTACACCTCACAATACTATTTTTAGTCCTAAAATTTGCACCAAGGTCGCTGGATGACTAAGCTTAGCGACCCAAGAGGGCGGCACAAACACCTGGACCATCTAGGAGTGGCACTGCAGTGGCAGACAGGATGGCACTTAACAAAATTGGCCCCAAATAGCACATGATGCAAAGAAAAGAGAAAAAGAGGAGCACTGTGGTCGCTGGACGGCTAAGCTAAGCGACACAAACACCTCAATATCACAGGAATTATTCGTTCTAATCAATGGTATTATTGGTCCAAATCACTGGAAGAAAATGACAAAATCACTGGAATTATTCGTTCTAATCAATGGTATTATTGGTCCAAATCACTGGAAGAAAATGACAAAATCACTGGAATTATTCGTTCTAATCAATGGTATTATTGGTCCAAATCACTGGAAGAAAATGACAAAATCACTGGAATTATTCATTCTAATCAATGGTATTATTGGTCCAAATCACTGAAAGAAAATGACAAAATCACTGGAATTATTTGGCAAGATCACTGTAATTAATAATTATAAATCACTGATATTAATTGGTAAAATCTCGGTATCGCCTGCCTAGTGAAGTGGAATCTAGATGGGATTTTGTACCGGGTACACAATAACTTCATCAATTGTCTAAATCCCACTGCACTAATGGCGGAAAACGGGCACACGTCTAACAGCACACTGATTATATTGAGAACTGATTATACTGATCACTGATGATATTACGGAGAACTGACATTGAGCAGCGAGAACAGCACTGGACTATTGTACTGTAGTATACTGGTCACCACAAAGCAGCACTGACACTGAGCACAGATATTAAGCACTGATCATGATACTAGAAGTGACACAAAGCTGCAAGATACAGCAATGGCCTACTGTACTGTACTACTATATACTGGTGGTCACCACAATGCTGCACTGTACTACTATATACTGGTCACAACAATGCAGCAGATATTAAGCACTGATCAGGATACTAGAACTGAGTCTGACAAGTAGCTGCAAGATACAGCAATGGCCTACTGTACTGTACTATATGTATACTGCTGGTCACCAAAATTTATTATTATTATTATCCTTTATTTATATGGCGCCACAAGGGTTCCGCAGCGCCCAATTACAGAGTACATAAACAAATAATCAAACAAGAAAACAGCAACTTACAGTTGACGACAATATAGGACAAGTACAGGGTAAATAAACATAGCTACATCAGCAGATGACACTGGAATAAGTATCAGGTGGCAGAAGACTGCTTGATTTGGTGCAGTTGAAGATTATTAAAGTAAGAAAAGGGTAAGCACATGAGGGAAGAGGGCCCTGCTCGTGAGAGCTTACATTCTAACGGGGAGGGGTAGACAGACAGGGGTGAGACAGATGGGGTACATAGAGAGCGTGGAACAGAGGTTTAGGATGAGATTTGGCTGGGTTTGGTGTAGAAGTGGGTCTTGAGAGCCCGTTTTAAGTTTTGTAGAGAGGTGGAGAGTCTGAGGGGGAGAGGTAGGGAATTCCAGAGAAGTGGTGCAGCGCGTGAAAAATCTTGGAGGTAGGAGTGGGAGGAAGTAATCCGTAGGCAGGAGAGTCGGCGAGCATTAGCAGAGTGAAGAGGACGGGTGGGAGTGTAAAGCGAGATAAGATCAGAGATGTAGATGGGAGAGGAGTGGGTGAGGGCTTTGTAAGCAAGTGTGAGAAGCTTGAAATGGATTCTGAAAGGGAAGGGGAGCCAGTGAAGGTCTAGTAAGAGAGGAGAGGTGGACGTAGTGCGTTTGGTGAGGAAAATGAGCCGGGCAGCAGCATTGAGGATAGATTGGAGTGGAGAGAGGTATTTGTCAGGAATGCCAGTCAGGAGGAGATTACAGTAGTCCAGTCTGGAGATGACCAGTGAGTGGATAAGAGTCTTAGTAGCATCCTGGGTCAGAAAGGGTCTGATCCTGGAAATATTTTTTAGATGAAAACGGCAGGTTTGTGAGAGGTGCTGAATGTGAGGTTTGAAGGAGAGGGAGAAGTCAAGGATTACTCCAAGACAGCGCACTTGGGGGGTAGAGGAGATAGTAGTGCCATCAATAGATAATGAGATTGTAGGAGGTGAGGTTATGCGGGATGGAGGGAAGATGATCAGCTCGGTCTTAGACATGTTAAGTTTAAGAAAGCGCTGGGACATCCAGGAAGAGATAGCAGAGAGACAGTTGGAGATACGAGTGAGGAGAGTAGGGGAGAGGTCTGGAGAGGAAAGATAGATTTGAGTGTCATCAGCATAAAGATGATATTGGAAACCAAAAGAACTAATGAGCTTACCTAGTGAGGACGTATAGAGAGAGAAGAGAAGAGGACCAAGGACAGAACCTTGGGGTACCCCTACAGTTAGTGGAAGTGAGGGGGAGGTGGAGTCATGAGAGGAGACAGAGAATGAACGGTTAGAAAGGTAGGACGACAACCAAGAGAGGGCAGTGTCACGCAGACCAATGGAGTGAAGGATTTGCAGTAGGAGAGGATGGTCCACAGTGTCAAAAGCAGCAGAGAGATCAAGTAGAATAAGTAGAGAGTAGTGTCCCTTAGATTTAGCAGCATGGAGGTCATTGCATACTTTTGTAAGGGCAGTTTCAGTGGAGTGGAGAGGACGGAAGCCAGATTGGAATGGGTCAAGCAGTGAGTGTGAGGAAAGAAAGGAAGTAAGGCGGTTGTAGACAATACACTCAAGGAGTTTGGAGGCAAAAGGGAGGAGAGAGATGGGTCGGTAGTTGGAGAGAGTGTTTGGATCAAGGGTAGGTTTTTTAAGAATAGGAGAGATGAGTGCATGCTTGAAGGCAGAGGGGACAGTGCCTGATGATAGGGAGAGATTGAGAAGGTGGGAAAGATGGGAACAAGCAGAAGAAGAGAGGTAGCGGAGGAGGCGGGAGGGGATAGGGTCAAGTTTGGAGGTGGTGAGGGGACAGGAACGAATGAGGGCAATGACTTCCACTCCAGATGCATGGGAGAAAGATGACAGAGTTGGTGTGAGGGATGGGGAGGGTTGGTAAAGGATGGGAGAAGGCTGGTTACTGATGGTCTGGTGTGATGTGATGTCCTGACGTATGGAGTTAATTTTGGATGTGAAGTAAGTGGCAAAGTCAAGAGCAGAGAGTGAGGAAGGGAGACGAGGTGGAGGTGGGCAGAGGAGTGAGTTGAGAGTGGCAAAGAGGCGCCAGGGGTTGGAAGACTGGGAGGAGATGAGGTTCTTGAAGTATGACTGTTTAGCAAGAGAAAGGGCAGCACTGAAGGATGAAAGCATAAGTTTGAAATGGAGGAAGTCTGCCTTAGAGCGTGATTTCCTCCAGTGTCGCTCAGCAGTACGTGAGCATTTTTGCAGATATCTGGTGCATTTGGTGTGCCAGGGTTGAGGTGTTAATTTGCGAGGGTGAATAGTGGTTGGTGGAGCAACAGAGTCAAGAGCAGAAGTAAGGGAAGCATTGTATGTGGAAGTGGCTTGTTCAGGGCATGAGAGAGAGAGAATAGGAGAGAGAAGTGAGTCAAACAGGGAGGAAAGGAATGTGGTGTCAATAGCTTCAATGTTACGCTTAGTGATGGTAGCCTTAGGAGGTAGAGATGGGGAAGTCGAGAGAGATAGGTTAAAGGAGAGCAGGTGGTGGTCAGAGAGGGGAAATGGGGAGTTGGAAAAATCAGAAATATCACAGCGGTGAGTGAAGACCAGATCCAGTGAGCTCCCATTCACATGGGAGGGTGAGGAGGTCCACTGGGAGAGACCAAGTGAAGAGGTGAGGTTAAGGAGTTTAGAGGCAGGGGATTGTGTGGGGATGTCAATAGGGATGTTGAAATCGCCTAGAATAATGGTGGGAATGTCAGAAGAGAGGAAGTGAGGAAGCCAGGAAGCAAAGTTGTCGATGAATTTGGAAGCAGTGTCAGGGGGGCGGTAAATGACAGCTACTCTAAGATGGACTGGTTGGAAGAGGCGTATGGTGTGGACCTCAAATGTAGAGAATATAAGGGATGGTTCTGGTGGTATGAGTTGGTAGGAGTAACTAGAAGGTAAAAGGACCCCAACACCACCCCCATGGCGACCCCCAGGTCGGGGTGTGTGTGTGAATGTGAGGCCCCCAGCAGAGAGAGCAGCAGCAGAAGTAGTGTCAGAGGGTGTAATCCAAGTTTCAGTAATGGCTAGTAGGTGTAGGGAGTTGGAAATGAAAAGGTCATGAGTGGGGACCAGTTTGTTGCAAACAGATCTGGCATTCCAGAGTGCACTGGATAGGGGGTATGAGTTTGTGGGAGAGATGTGAATGAGATTTTCAGGGTTGCTGTAGCGATGAGGTGGGATTAACTTTGAGGGCAGGGTTGATGAGAGAGTAGTGATGGTACGGGTGCCTGAGCTAGGAGGGGAAACTGCAGGAGGTGGGCAGGGAGGGAGGTCAGTGTGATAGAAACATAGAAACATAGAATTTGTCGGCAGATAAGAACCACTTGGCCCATCTAGTCTGCCCCTTATTTATTTATTTTATATTATTTTTTAACACTAACCTTATTTGATCCTTATTTCTTTGTAAGGATATCCTTATGTCTATCCCATGCATGTTTAAATTGCTCTACTGTCTTAGCCTCTACCACCTCTGATGGGAGGCTATTCCACTTGTCCACTACCCTTTCTGTGAAATAATTTTTCCGCAAATTTCCCCTGAACCTCCCCCCCTCCAGTCTCAGTGCATGTCCTCGTGTCCTATTGCTTCTCTTCATTTGGAGAATGTTTCCCTCCTGGACTTTGTTAAAACCCTTCATATATTTGAAAGTTTCTATCATGTCCCCCCTTTCCCTTCTCTGCTCCAAACTATACATATTGAGATTTCTTAGTCTTTCTGGGTATGTTTTGTGATGTAGGCCATGCACCATTTTAGTTGCCCTCCTTTGTACAGTTTCTAATGTATTAATATCCTTTTGAAGATATGGCCTCCAGAACTGAATACAGTATTCTAGATGAGGCCGTACCAATGACCTATACAGCGGCATTATTACTTCTTTCTTTCTGCTGCTGATTCCTCTCCCAATGCAGCCAAGCATCTGACTAGCCTTCCTCATTGCCTTGTTACATTGCTTACCTGCTTTTAAGTCATCTGAAATAGTGACTCCTAGATCCCTTTCCTCCTCAGTAGTTTCCAATATAGTGCCATTAATACTGTATTTAGCTTTAGGATTTTTGAGACCCAAGTGCATGATTTTGCATTTTTTGGCATTAAACTGTAATTGCCAGACTCTTGACCATTCCTCTAGTCTACCTAGATCTTCAATCATTTGTTTTACCCCACCTGGTGTGTCTACCCTGTTGCATACCTTTGTGTCATCTGCAAAAAGGCATACTTTCCCTTTAATGCCATTTGCAATGTCACCAATAAAGATATTAAAAAGCACTGGTCCAAGTACAGATCCCTGGGGTACTCCACTGGTAACATTTCCCTCCTGTGAATGCACTCCATTTACCACAACTCTCTGTTTTCTATCCTTCAACCAAGATCTTATCCATTCAATAATCCTAATATCCAATCCCAAACTTTCAAGTTTATTTAGCAATCTGCGATGTGGAACTGTGTCAAAAGCCTTACTAAAGTTTAGATAAGCTATATCCATGGCTCCACCTTTATCCATCACTTTAGTCACACAATCAAAAAAGTCAATAAGATTTGTTTGACATGATCTCCCCCCAGTGAATCCATGCTGTTTGGGATCCAGTAAATTGCCGGATTTGAGATAATCTACAACTCTTTCTTTTAAGAGTGTTTCCATCAATTTCCCTATTACTGATGTAAGACTCACTGGTCTGTAGTTGTTTGCCTCTTCCTTGATGTGGATGGGGGTGTGGGCAGGTGACAGGGAAGGGAGAGAGGGAGCAGGGCTGAGTTGTGGGGTAGCAGGACCATGGGGCAGAGGTGAATGAAAGTGGGGTAACAGGAAAGGTGGGGGTAGGAAACAGAGGGATGGAGGGGAGACAGAGGAGGGGAGAGAGGAGGAGGTGTAGGAGACTACACAAAATGCTGCACTGTCCTACTATATAGTGCTCACAACAATGCAGCACAGATATAGAATGGATACTTGCAGTGACACAGAGCTGCAAGATGCAGCAATGGCCTACTGTACTGTACTACTATAATTATATACTGGTGGTCCCCACAATGCAGCACACTGAGCACCGATATTACCAGGTGTATCTCACACATCGCTCAGTACAGATTACAGGATGTATAATCACCAGGTGTATAACACACGTCGCACAGTACAGTATACAGTATGCAGCTCTGGAGGGATCAGTATTTGGCAGGAAGTTGAGGCCTGGTCCTGGCAGCAGAGTGACAGGCGGCCGTATAGTAGCAGCCAGCTCCAAATCTGGCAGTGTGTGGAGAGGGAGGGGGTGAGGGAAGGGAATGAGCGCTGGAGTGTCTGAGTGGAGGGCTTGGAAGTTCAGGGGGAGTGAGGCGGGAGCTGCTCTTCCATAGCAGCGCACAGTGGTGGTGATGGAGTCTGACAAAGGAGAGAGGAGGAGGATTGGGGCAACTGGCCGCAGGGGAGCACTGTGCCGCAGCCATCACCTGCAGGGGGAGTGGAGGGAAACACATCCTATCTGCCCCAGATAAGTGACTTCTGATCAGAGCAATTGAGGGTCAGAGTTTTTCTGAAAGGTGGAAAGGAAGGGGTTCTTTATCATGTAGACTGGAAGGACTACAACAAACTTGGAGTGACTACACTTTTCACCCGAGTTTGGCAGCCCTGCTGCCCTGTAATAAAAAGATGAATAAAGACTCCATTTAGAAAGGCGGCCGCTCAGCGATCAAGAGCTGATGCAGCACATGCAGGTGTTTCTGCAAATATGATGAAGAAAAGAACATCTCATAAGAAACATCGAAACAATATGGGACCAAGTAAACCAATCTCCCAGCCAAGGCGAAATATTGTAGGCTGTAGAATACAGCATGGGTGGAAAGAGGGCAGTGGGCCAATAACCCAGTGGAAAGGAACAGTTCTGGATCAAGTACCAGTTAATCCCTCCCTCTATCTTATAAAGTATGATGGATTTGATTGTGTCTATGGACTTGAGCTTCAGAAGGATGAAAGGGTGTCTGCTCTTCAAGTTCTAACAGACAGAGTTGCCTCATCCCGAATCAGCGATGCCCATTTGGCTGACACAATGATTGGTAAAGCAGTGGAGCATATGTTTGAAACAGAGGATGGTTCCAAGGATGAGTGGCGAGGGATGGAATTAGCACGAGCACCTATTATGAACCCATGGTTTTATTATTATATAACCTATGAAAAGGACCCAGTCTTATATATGTATCAACTTTTAGATAACTATAAAGAAGGAGATCTTTGGATCATGCCAGACTCAAATGATTCCCCTCCAGCTGAAAGAGAACCAGGGGAGGTTGTGGACAGCCTGGGGGGCAAGCAAGTGGAATATGCCAAAGAAGATGGCTCAAAAAGGACTGGCATGGTTATTCATCAAGTTGAAGCTAAACCATCTGTGTACTTCATTAAGTTTCATGACAATTTCCATATTTATGTCTACGATTTGGTGGAGACATCCTAAATGGGATTCTGTACTTTTTTTTTTTTTGCCAAACGTAATCTAATGTAAACATTTGTAGAAAGTCACTGCTTTCTGATTACAGAAATGCTCAGATATTCCTGCGAATCCACAATCCCTTCCCAGAGGAAAAAGAAATTGAGAAACCGTTGTTTGAGAATGTTTGTTCTCTTTCCCTTACAAAGGAACAAACCACTTTCCAAGAAGACTGACTTTTTGGGATTATGGCGACATAATGTTTTTGAATATAAATCCTAAAGCAGGTGGTGTATTAGAGCAAAAGAGTGCAAGAGACCAGCCATGCAGTTTCTGAAATATTATGACAAAATGTTACTGTATTTCATAAGCACTCATTCCTAACTCTGCTAAGTACTGTTTGGCATACTGTATCTGGCGTCCATGAGGTAGTTGTCCATTATTTCAGCTTCCATTGACCTTTTTGAAAGTGGTAGAAGTTATCTTTTTTTTTTTTCCCCTATTTTTAATTTTCTCCTGCATAGCCCAGTAAAATGTTGCAATGTTAAGTATTGACTTGTGCCTTCTGGGGGTCCACTTCTTCACCAAACCCAGCCAAATCTCATCCTAACCCTCTGTTCCACGTTCTCTATGTACCCCATCTGTGTCACCCCTGTCTGTCTACCCCTCCCCTTTAGATTGTAAGCTCTCACGAGCAGGGCCCTCTTCCCTCATGTGCTTATCCTTTATCTTACTTTAATAATCTTCAACTGTACCACATCCAGCAGTCTTCTGCACCTGATACTTATTCCAGTGTCATCTGCTGATGTAACTATGTGTATTTACCCTGTACTTGTCCTATACTGTCATCAACTGTAAATTGCTGTTTTCCTGTTTGATTATTTATGTACTCTGTAATTGGGCACCGCGGAACCCTTGTGGCGCCATATAAATAAAGGATAATAATAATAATATAGGGTGTATAATCCCCAGGTGTATCTCACACATCGCTCAGTACAGTATATAGGGTGTATAATCCCCAGGTGTATCTCACACATCAGACAGTATAGTATATAGGGTGTATAATCCCCAGGTGTACCTCACACATCGCTCAGTACAGATTACAGGATGTATAATCACCAGGTGTATAACACACGTTGCACAGTACAGTATACAGGGTATATAATCCCCAGGTGTACCTCACACATCACTCAGTACAGTATATAGGGTGTATAATCCCCAGGTGTATCTCACACATCGCTCAGTACAGATTACAGGATGTATAATCACCAGGTGTATAACACACGTCGCACAGTACAGTATACAGGGTGTATAATTAATTACCAGGTGTATCACACACATCGCACAGTACAGTATATAGGGTGTATAATCCCAAGGTGTATCTCACACATCACACAGTACAGCATATAGGGTGTATAATCCCAAAGTGTATCTCACACATCGCTCAGTACAGTTTACAGGGTGTATAATCACCAGGTGTATCACAAACATTGCACAGTACAGTATACAGGGTGTATAATCCCCAGGTGTATCTCACACATCGCTCAGTACAGATTACAGGATGTATAAAATCACCAGGTGTATAACACACGTCGCACACTACAGTATACATACTGGTCACAACAATGCAGCAGATATTGAGCACTGATCAGGATACTAGAAGTGACACAGAGCTGCAAGATACAGCAATGGCCTACTGTACTGTACTATATGTATACTGCTGGTCACCAAAATGCTGCACTGTCCTACTATATACTGCTCACAATAATGCAGCACAGATATGGATAGTATACTTGACACAGAGCTGCAAGATACAGCAATGACCTACTGTACTGTACTACTATAATTATATACTGGTGGTCCCCACAATGCAGCACACTGAGCACAGATATTTGCAGCACACTGAGCACAGATATGGAGCGTTTTCAGGCATAGAACATAGATATTTGCAGCACACTGAGCACAGATATTTGCAGCACACTGAGAACAGATATTTGCAGCACACTGAGCACAGATACGGAGCTTTTCAGGGAGAGAACGCAGCCACGTCCTCTCCATTCAATCTCCAATGCACGAGTGAAAATGGCGGTGATGCGCGGCTCTTTATATAGAATGCAAATCTCGCGAGAATCCGACAGCGGGAAAATGACGTTCGGGCGCGTTCGGGTTAACTGAGTAAGGCGGGAAGACCCGAGGCTGCCTCGGACCCGTGTAAAATAGGTGAAGTTCGGGGTGGTTCGGATCTCAACGAACCGAACCCGCTCATCTCTACTATAAATACAGTATGTACAATATCACTAAACTATGAATAAGAAAAGGAGATATCTCTATGAATACACGCCTTGATTCCTTAAAACACATATGTACAATCTTGTTAATATTCTAACAAATATCATGTCATACTGTACATTCTGAAAATAAGATATAATTTGGGCAGCACAGACAGTGTAATGGTTGGCATTACCATTACTACAGCACTGAGGTCATGGGTTCGATTCCCACCATGGCCCTAACTGACGTGCAGAGTATAAGCTCCCATACCATTCTCCAATGTGTTTCCTAATGCGTTTCTCCAGCAGATTACATTTCATGATTCCTGGTTCCAAACAACCTTGCGGTGGTCCATGGTGAAAACTGTGAGTTGTGACAGTAGATGTGAGTTTGTTTTTAATACAGAGGTAATAAAAGTAAAACTAGAGTTCGACTCTGGTGCAGCATTGTCCAGGATTACTAAAACTGATTATCACAGACTATTCTTGCATATTGTCTGAAGGAAAACATCAGTGAGCTCTGTAAACAGGGATGCCATCAGAAATGATGGGGCCGGGACTGTCAAAAATAGACAGGGCCCCTTCACCAGAAAAAAAAAAAAGATTTTTGCTGCACCGCTCCACTCCTATGTGATGTCACAGATTGTGATGTTACACATTGGTTGAGCTTTGCGGACCTACAGGAATGGTTCACAGAGAGCTGATGTACAGGGAAGGCTTGTTTTAAGAAGTCGACCCTGTGCATTAGCCCACTGTTGTTTTACAGCCTGGTGCAGCTCTCCAGGTATTGGCGGTAGGAGTCAGGGGTGGGCCCCTGTCTCTGTAAGGGCCCAGGACACCAGCCCCCACAGTCCCCCCTGATGGCTGCCCTGTCTGTAAATATACAGGTGAGGTTGTTCTGCCCGTGGTGAAGATAGAGTAAAAGTGAACGACAAATGCACAAACCAACTTCACAGGCTTTTTTTGGGTTCTGGCTTTATTGTGTTGGCAGTGTCTTAGGAAAATCAAATTAAATTTTAAATACATCAATAAGATACAGTCTTCCCAGCCACACATGGCACTGTTACATTTTTATTTACAAGAAACAGTTGTTATAGAGCATTCACACTGTCTTTGATAACATCTAACAGTAGGTACTCTAAAGGACATCAAAGCCTACATTGAATTGAAACCTAACGCCACACCAAAATTCTTAAAGGCATGCTTTGTTCTGTATGCCATTGATACAGTGGTGGTGGTGGTAGAATTAGGTATGTTAGTATACTATGGAGTGCTCTCTTTGGTAGAATGGAATGAGTGGGACACGTCTAAGAAAAAGGTAAAATCAGAAAGCATCCAAATTTGGAGATTTCAAGACAGATAAATTCAGATCTGCACACAGTGCAATATCCCTTGCCAAAAGTCGAGGATATCATTATTGGGGGAGGTTATTTCACAAAAACAGACGTGGCACAAGTGTGTCTGCAGATCAAGGTGGAGGAAGCTTTAAAGAAATACCTCATTATAAATACAAATAAATAACTGTTGCAGTATAATAGGACTGTATTTTGGCATAGCTTCACAATGCATTGTTAAGGAGTATTGAACCACATAATACAAGGAATACAAAGTACACAGTGTTGTCCGGATGGAATTATTGTTACTGGCAGAAATTATACTGATGACCTAGACAGTTTAACAAAGGTTCTTCAGAGACTACAAGAATACAAACTTAAATGTTAATTTGTCAAAGATTAAATATTGTGCTATGGACTTGTGGTTGACAAGGAGGGATATGTTACAAGCACTTCACCCAAAGTTAGTAACACAGTTTATATCATACTTACTGTAGGCTTAATTCATTAATTAATAACTACCATAAGTTCTTGCCAAACTTCTCCACATTATTGCACCTCTGAATGTATTCCTACAAAAGAATACACACTGGAAATGGTAAAAATATTGTCATCAAGCATTCTTGGAAACCAAGAAATTACATCTGATAACCTCTTCACGGAGTTTGACTCTCAGATGCCCATTAAATTAACAGTATATTTAACTATATACTATATTACTATATCCATAGTTAATACATTTTTATTATTCTTATTATTATCCACACACATTGGCCCCCACAGGAAAGACAAAAAACTCAATCCCCCCCCCCCCCCCACATACAGGAAAAATAAGACAGCAAACATTGGCCCCACCGGCTAAAAAACACACACATTAGCCACCACAGGAGAAAAGCAAACCCATTGGCAGCAATAGGAAAAAAACATAGTCCCCTCCACCCAAGATAAAATAAAGCACATTATCCCCCACAAGAAAAAATAAAATACATTGGCCTCTACAAAAAAGAAAATAACACATGGCCCTCACAGAAAAACATCAAACACACTTGAATTGCTCCAACACCACACAGTAGACTGAGCAGACTGAGCAGAGGGAGAGGAGCTCCTAGTCACTCTCTTGCTCTCAGCTACTGCACTGTTATGTAAATGAGCAGCCAAGTGCTTGGTGCAACCGATAGGGTAACAGGTACTCTACATATCCAATATGTATGGGTGAATCCATCCTGAGAGCAGCCAGGTGAACAGGGTCACTCAACATGAACTGCACACAGTGACACCAGCCAGTCATAATAACCACAGCCCAGAGCAGTGTATCCTCTTAAAATGTTCAGATTTGCTGCTAAATGGGGAAAAAACCTGAAAGTAAAACACTGGCCCAGACATACATGACCTCCCTCCCTTCCCCCCACCAGGGCTGGGATCCTCTCCTGCTTGCCAGCTCTCAGAGCAGCAGAGAGTGGGATGCCTGAGTCTGAACTTTCCCCTCTTCTTGCCTTCTCAGCCAGGTGACCACCACACACTTGCCCTGCATACTGCAGTCTGAGAACACCCCTAGGCTCTTCGGCTGCTATGAAATGGCATCTATATCTGAGGGGCTTAGCCCTGTCAGGCAATGTGAACAGCAGATGAAGGATCAGAAGTAGTATGCTCACACCTACACAAACTGCAGTCCTGTGTCCCAGAGTGAAGGTTGCAATGATATACTCCACTGCCTTTGCTGCTGATGCCTGGTGCTGCAGTTGCCACACTGTGCCCACCTTGGGGATTTGCCCAATTTGTTACATTTTCTAAAATGATCCTCAAGCTAGCCCTGATTATAGGTGGAACTGAAAGGCCAGTGGCATATACTGTACGTTGTGATCTTTAAAGCTGCAGAGAAAAATTATTCCCTGATATACAGGTGAGGTTCTAAGTTTGGTGTTAGCAGCAAGAGCTTCTGTCAATTCTTGTACTCAGAAAAATTCACCCTTACCACCAAGTCAATGAAATGGTATTAAACATTTTACTTTCGCTCCTTGCTATCCACCTGCCAATGGTCTGGCAAAAAGATTCATGAAGAACTTTAAGAGAGTTTTCAAGTCTATTCGTAAAGAACCAATACTACTTTTACTACACTATTGGGTAATTACTGTACCTGCCTTGTTGTTCCTACAGAGGAGCTTGAGGTTTTATTGGGACTTAGTGAAGCCAGATGTGAGGAAAGACATATAGGATCAGAGGCTTTTAACTCATTTTACCCAAGTTATATAACATTCAGCACACGGCTGGTGACCCAGGTGTTGAGACCCCTTTAGTTGGCTTCCCAAAGCTCCATGAAGAGGATAGACTCATACTAGATCAACCTTTTACTCTCCAGCAGGTGAAGCAGGCAATTTTATCTTCCCCCTCAGGCAAAAGTCCTGGCCCTGATGGTTCTGCAATCACCTATTACAAAGCTGTTCCAGTCAAACTTGCACCTTTCCTCCTTCAAGCTTTTGCCATCTCAGAGAAGACAAGATTTTCAATACAATCCCTGGAGGCCCATATAATTGTTTTGCCCAAAAAGGGAAAGGACTCCTCCCTATGTCCCAGTTACATGCCGATATCCCTTCTAAATATAGATATTAAACTCTATACGAAGGTGATAGCTAACCACCTAAAACGTATCTTTCCACATCTCATTCATGGAGATCCGGTGGGGTTTATTCTCATGAGGGAATTCCGCAATAACACGACTAAGGTAATAGACCTCATTCATCATGTCTACCAAGATCACTTTCATGCTTCTGTCTTCTCATGCTGAGAAGGCATTTCACAGAGTTAGCTGGGGCTTTATGAGAGGGGTACTTGAACATATAGGGATAAGCTCCTTATATGTTCACAGGATTACCACCCTCTATAACTCCCCCTCATCAAGAGTGCAAGTAAACCCTGTCTATGCCATTCAACACTAAGAGGTTCCCATTCTCCTGGCACCCCACCCACATTAAATAGCTTGCCATCACAACCCCCAGGGATTAATCACATGTTTTCAAGGTCAACTATTCCTCCTTTCTAGCCAAGATATGGTCAGCTTACTCTTTCTGGCAATCTAGAAGACTTTATTGGTAGGGACGAGTGAATGTGATTAAGATGAATTCCTTTCCTAAAATGTTGTATCTTTAACAGATGATACCCATATGTGTTCCCCTGACATGGTATAATTTATATTTGAGCAAGGCGAGCACCCTGACTAAAACTTGAGGTTCTATATTGACGGAAACAGAAAGGTGGTGTTCAGTTACCTCATATTGTAAGTTATCATGCTGTCATTTTAAATAGGGTATTAGAATAGACCAGAGCAAAGGATTCTAAGCAGTGGGCTTCTATAGAGGAGCACAGTCTTTCTATGCTCTCTAAACTAGCTCCCTGGCATTCACGCCTGCCCGTGCTCACTCATCCTACTATAACCCCTACGTTTCACTATTGGAATAGGCTTAGAAGCTCTCCTCAGGTGTCCTTTGAATTTGGTCTCCTAACATCTCTTCTACATAACCCAAAAATCTGATGGTCCCTAATTGATTATATATATCTTTGTCATTGTCCTTATACACTCCTGTAGATCTCTTTCTTATATCCCATCGCCAAGTCCATATCCTCCCCCTACCCCCTGTCCATTGTCTGCTTGGTTTATTTGTACCCCAATGTTTAAAATTTGGTCTTGCAGTACAAATCATGGGAATCTCTTCTTTTTTTGACATTATTTCCTTCCTAATGAAGTTCTCATGACTTGCTGATGTTATGTGTTGACTTTATATTTCTGTATTGCATATCTCGTTCAATAAAAGCAGTTAACACAATAAAAGAGATATAGGATAAACAGTTCCATTATATCTATTAATGTTTCACTAAAGATTTTGCTGTTGTCCAAGACACACTTGTTAGTTATAATGCAAGTGTGGATCCAAAAGTCTGTGTCCTGACGTAGTAGTAGTAGTAGTAGTAGTAGTAGTAGTAGTAGATATCGCCCGTGTTAATTTTCTGTATGTATCGTATTAACTAGAAGTCTTAGTAGTACACTGTGGAAAATTACAGCAAAATTCTTCTTTTATTTTTGTAGATATCAAATAATAAATGCAACAATATCACTAAAAGTTATCACTAGTTATCACAAAAAAAGGAGAAAATTGAGAATTGGTTGACCACCTTCCCTATTCACCAGACCTGGACCCTAATGACTTCTCCTGTTTCCAAGCTCAAGGAACACATTTGTGTGAAGAGTTTTTCATCTGATGATGATGTCATGACTGGAGTACAGGAGTGGTTTAAGGACCAATCACCAGACTTTTTTCTGAACAGAATCAGGAAGTTTTGAGCATGGATGGGAGTATTGCATTGGAGTAAATGGATGCTGTGTCAAAAAATAAATGCCATTTGAACTTAAAATTCATGGTCAGGACACCAAATCCAGCCTTGTAGAATAGATGAACGGCAAGCAGCAAGGTGATCTTAAAAACTGAACACTTGATGTACAAAGTTTAGGTATGAGAAGAATTGTGGTGATGTTATGTCAAGCAGATCATTGAGTCCAGTGGATCGTTTGAATGCAACATAACCCCTATATTTCTTAGCATAGGGTACATTATTATTGCCCTCTTTAAATAAGCCTCCTAAACTAAATGAACCAGATATTCTGAGAAAGCATTACCTGAACAAGCTGTGGATTCTCCTGCCAAAGTAGAAACATCAATAGAGGTTCAATGTCCTGAACCTAACAAGGAGTCCTTGAAACCTCATCCAGAAGCATCAAGTTTTCTACAATATTATATGGACATGATATGGAAGGCCCCACAAATAATGGACTTGCAATTATTATTGGCATTGATATTTTTTAAACTTGCAATGTTAAATCCTTATCTATGATGGGAGATGTAAGGTGTTTATACAGTAGCACTATTTGTTTAGTCTGTCTGGTGAAAGGATACCCTGGAACTTGATACCCATTATTTCCTGTTTTTTGTTTTGTATCTGTTTTTAAAGTTACATTGTGTGACAATTGCATACATTTGGAGGATAAAAAAGTGTATGCCTTACCTGCTTGTTAATTTCAGTTTATTTCCTCTGCAGCATGGCACAGCTTAAGGTACTGTATGTGACTGATCAAAACAGAGCAGGTGTAAGACACTTCCTTAGTAAGGCAAGGTTGCTGTGTCACTTGCTTGTCAGTCTGGAAGGAGAAGGAGGACTCTATGTTATAAAAAAGCTGTATGACCGATGCCAGGAAAGCTGACCAGTGATTACAGAGTAGATCTCTGTTAGGGACAGGCCATGAACATTTATTGTTTAATGGTTACTGGTCTGTGGTCATCCTGATTAAATAAAGCCATATTGGAGAAGTCCAGAGTCCATGTGTGTGTTCACTACACAGCTTCTTTATCTCAAGTGGTGTCAATGCATGGGATGCTAAGGGAAACAGGTTTCCACTTCCCAAAATGGAGGAAATAATTAAAATGCTCATGAGCTGGCAGCCGCAAAGTCAGCAGCAGTAGCAGCAGCAGCTGGTTCAGATGCAACAGCAGTGAGAATAGCATTATAAATAGTTACTGCTACAATGTCAGCAGCAACAGCCAGGTCCTATGGAGGAGCCAAAGTTTCAGAAAATGTCAACTGATGATGACATAGAAGCCTACGTTGCCACCTTCGAGAGAATGGCAAATAGTGCAAAATACCACCAGAAGTCTTGGTGGAGAAGCTAGCACCATACTTGAAGGGTGAGGCCCAGCAGGTTTATATGGGCCTCATGAAGAAGGAGGTATTAGTGCACTTGACCTTAAAGACTTCCATGAGTGGTGTTTCACCAAAGAACTCTGGTCAGAACTCAGTTAGCCACTTTGATCAAAATTTGGTTGAAGCTGGAGGAAAACTCACCCCACAAGATGGCGGAATCGCTGGTAATTGACCACTGCATCCAGACTTTGGACCAAGGTCTGCAGAAGAGGGTGATGCAGGTAGACCCCCAACCCCCTATTCACACGAGGAACTTACTATGCTGGTGAAGGATTTTGGATATTGCAGTAAATGGCCAAGCCTCTTAGTTTTGTGACAAAACCTATGTCAAGACAAAATCCAGGGTCAACCGGGAACTGCCTCGGGCCAACAGTGAAATATCCCATGGATATAGAGGTGAAACCAAGGCTGACTACGTTAACATGTTTTGGATGTGGGGAGGCTGGACACATCCAGATGGAGTGCCTGACACTACAGGAGTTAATGGACTGCTCCCTAGCCAAGTAGCTGGGTCAATATATTCAAGCTACTCTAGAATAAGTGTGCCCAAGAAGGGAAATGGGTTGTTTTGGTTAACAGTCCTTATTAACCAGAACATGGTCCTGACCTTGGTGGACAGCAGTAGTGAACTTACTTTGTTTTCGGATTCACTAATCCCAGTGGAGCCAGCACCTTGGTTGCCAAAAGGTCCAGTGTATTCATGGGAAATCTGAGGAATGTGTGAGGACCCTCCTTCTAGTCAACCTCAGGGATCAGACAGTGTGGACCATAGTGGCAATAGCTCCTAAGTTTCCATACACACTAATCTTAGGACATGACTTCCCGTTGTTCCAGGAGGTGATCTTAGAGAAAGTCCAACTGGATACACTAGCAACTGATTCACTGGCCAGGTCTTCAGTTTTAAAGGATATGCACAAGGGAGAAGAAAATCTATACCCTGGGACAGTGAAGTTGCCATTGCAGGAAGCTGGACCAGTGACCGAAAGCAAGACGACACAGAAATCACACCAGGTTAAGGATACAAGCCTACCATTCATGGTCCTCCAGGGGGAACCCACAGACAAGCACATCACAGGATCCAATAAGGACACTGACTGGTCTCTGGTGCTGAAACTATTTCCATTACAGGACTTTGCATGGCACCAAGTTAATGATGCTACACTGGAACAAGCCTTTAAGGCAGTAATGAAGGTAAACAAGGTGCCCCGAGTAGCCCCTCCATCAGAGAGAGGGCCCTACTTTGTGATTAATAAGGATTGCCTACAGCTAGTAGTGCTCCAAGTACATGTTCCATTTGTTTTTAAAAGCATCATATTACCATGTTTGGAGGGTGGGCACCTGGGAAAGGACATAACCCGGGAGTGGGTTGTTTATATTTTAGGTGTGCATATGGCTCTAAAAAATAATTGGCAGGCTTACCCTGTCTGCCAGACAACCTGCCCTAAACCCTCATAATGGGCACCTCTTGTTCCACTGCTGTTGATACAGGTACACTTTATGTGGATTGCCATAGATTTGAATGGGTCACTAGAAAAGTCGTCTCAGGGTACTAGATAGACATGCTATCCAGAAGTAATACCTTTATAAAATATAAAGTCTAGCATAGTAGCAAGGGAGTTGGTAAATTTGTATACCCGATTGGGAATCACTAAAGAAATTCTTACCGATCAGGGTACACCATTCATGTACAGGCTAATGCGAGATGTGTCAGCTGCTAGAGGTGAAACCCTCTGGACATCTTCTTACCATCCACAAATGGATGGACTAGAGGAGATGTTCATTCGGACCCTGACACATATGATCAGAAAGTCAGTGGTGCAGGAATGGAAGGATTGGGACACCCTTTTTCTTACCTGTTGTTCGCTGTCATAGAGGTTCCCCAAGCCTCATTGGGGTTTAGTCTATTTGAACTACTGTATGGGAAAAAACCCTGGGGAATTTTGGATATTTTAAAAGAGGACTGGGAACAAAAGGGGCCTAGAGAACCAAACGTGGCGCTGTTTGTTTTCTAAATGTAAGAAAGGTTGGGGAAGATAAGTCCTTTGGTGCAACAATACTTAGAAGACGCACAAAGTTGATAGAAGAAAAATTATGATACTATGGAAATAACAGGTCCTTCTGTCCCAGGGAAAAGACCTTGGTTCTATTGCTAACGCAAGAGAGTAAGCTCTTTGCTCATTTGCATGAGCCCTATGAGGTGGTAGAGACCATTAGCCCTGTGAACTATAATATCTGGCAGGCCTGGAGGAGGAAGGAAGAGCAGATGTATCATGTACATTAACTGAAACCATGGCATGATGAGGATTCAGTGCCAAGGTTGTTGATTATGGTAGTAGAAAAGGATATCTGGCAATAACACGCATTTGGAGATAAAAGTGTATGTCTTACCTACTTATTTATTTCATTGTGTCTCCCCTGCAGCCTGGCACAGCTGAAGGCATGTGACTGATCAAAACAGTTGTAAGACACTTAATAACGAAGGCAGTGTGTGTATGTCGCTTGCCTATGAGTTTGGGAGAGGGAGGTGGGGACCTTAAGATAAAAAAAAGTCTGTCTGGGTCATTTATCTGTATTACCAATGCCAGGAAAGCTGGCTGATGACTAGGGAGTAGATCTCAGTTGGTGACAGGGCCATGAACATTTACTGTGTAATGGTTACTGGTCTGCGGTCATCCTGACTAAATAAAGCTGTAATGAAGAAGTCCACAGTCAGTGTGTGCTTCCACTACACAGCTTCTTTATCACAATTAGGGCCCATACATCTATAACTAATTGGGGCAATTACCATTTTGCAGATGACTGTATTGGGTCATCACCAAAATCCAACATTAAATTATCATCAGCCTTATTCAGCTTCTGTTGCAAATTTGCAAATTGGACGCTTATTGGACGAATATGCATGCGCTGTGACCACATCACGTGTTCATGAAGGCCAAAATGCACTTGCAATGAGATCACAAGCCCAGCAAAGTGTGATTGCACAGTGAATGCGAGGAAGTGGTAGTTTGTAGAAGGTTACATGGCGTTTGCGGGGAGTGATTGAGAAAACGCAGGCATATCATTGCTATTTTCAGGTGTGTGCATCTGATGTTAGCTGCGATTGCTGAGATTAAAAACATGGCAACACTGTGAATGCAGCCTCGTATATCCTGCGTATGCATGGGTTAACCAGATTTGTCAATGGTACTTGAGTTCTGTGTATGCATTGCAATTATGCGAATTGTAAATTGTAAATGCAATGTGTCTTTTACCTTTCTGGGCGTTTTTTCACGAGTTTTTAGCAGAAACAGTTCTGAGAAAATTGCAATTTCTGTGCCAATAGCGATCCAAGCTGAATAAGGCCCAGTGAGCACTACATTCATCGGACCAGATAAGGGAACTCTGGGCACCAATGAGTTTAAAAAAAAAAAAAGAAAGAAATAGTTTATCTTTCAGTATCAGACACAAAATAATGTCAGTTTCTCTTTAGTAATTGCTTACTGACTCATGATAGGCTGACAAATCTTGTCTACCTAGTTATCAACATTAGAACTTAGGAGGTTCCTCACAACTGCATTACATACATTTAAGAAAACAAAATATAACTACAGTATGTCTCATTTAACATTACCATGTACAATAAACAGTCAGCATGTTGATGTGATCTACAGTATGTGATTCTGATAATGTGCCAGTGCACTGCTTCCATCTAGCCATGCTGCATTCACTTCTATTCAATTAAATCCCAATAGTTGGCAGAACTGATGGCATGTGTAATATGTTTTTCACTCTGAGAAGTACCTGATGGTAATGATGATGATGATGATAATAATAATAATAATAATAATAATAATCATCATCATCATCATCATATAATGAAACACACATAATGGTGCTCTAAGTGATCTTTTAATGATTAATCCCTGTTATGATTGTTTTATACAAATGTTTTGTATCTTTTGTGCATTTTTTTTTTTTTTTGGGGGGGGGGGTTTATAATAAGTTGACATAACATAAATTATATAGATGGAATGTAAGTGAATTGTGCAGGAAGTAGACATAGAAAGTCACTCAACAGATGTCAAGTTAACAATAGAGTCTTTATGTTACTGCCAAGAATAGGGTGAAAGATGATTCATCTGGCGACATTGCCTTCCTCCTCTGGTGAGTAGTTCTTTGCTTGTGCCTATGATATTATGCTTTAGGAAATGCTCATATATTTTTTTCTGTTAGACTGGCTGTTAGAGATACAGGTTGAAATTAGCAGCCATTTTTAATTTGCATGGTCATGTTCTACAGCCACCACAATAATTTGGTTGCATGTGTCTAGCAAATCATGCAGTGAAGTCCTGTGTCACCAGGTTGAAGACATTGCTCTCCAATGACCTTTGCCACTTGCCCCAGTGCCGCTGGATCTCCGCCTGTACCTGTAATTATTGTACATGGAAATATATAGTTAGAATCAATGTCCCAAATAACATTAATGTTTTAAACAGAAAACTAGGAAACCTCAGTGACAACATACATTCAGCCTGACAAAATTACCCCATTCTCTCATCTGGGTGTTAGTGTTGCAACACAATTTGTTGCAGACAAAGCCAGATTAACCTATCTTGCCCACATAAGTCACTTTTGTCCCTCCCAAACACACCATCATGGCCACAACCTTATCCTTATCATATCTGTATCATTATAAAAATAATTCTACCAGTAATTAAAAAGAACCAATGATTTATTTTTCCTTGCAGATATGTCACTGTACCTCCCATTTACCACATCTGAAGACATACAGATTCATTTTAAATAGTAAAGTAAATGACAGCTACAGTATTACATTACAAATAAAAGCTGTGAACGGAAAGGGTAACCTGATACATATAAATGTTTGCTGCATTTCATCTGTGTCTGTTTGTCCTTTGCCAACCAGAGATGGTTATAGCAATAAGATACTTCCCCATTACACCAGGAGGTTGCATACCTCCCAACTGTCTTGATTTTCGCGGGACAGTCCCTTTTTTTAGGACTGTCCCACCCGCGGGCCACAGTGTACCGCGGTGGGGGGCAGTTGGGAGGCTCCTGCATTCTGCCTAGCAGAGCAGCAGAGAATAGACGCTGTGAGCATGTCTATTCACTAGAGACGGAGGGAGAGGGGGCATGCCAGAAGCTCATAGAGCGCTGGACATGCCCCCATAGTGACGAAAAATGGGGGCATGGCTCGCGATCGCGGCACTCCAGTGAAGCCACACACCCTTTCCTATAGGTCATGCCCCCTTTTTGGGCAGGCGCAGCTACACCGCGCCAAAGCGTCCCTCCTCCTCTCCTCCCAATGTTGGGAGGTATGAGGTTGTGACACAAAATGTCAGCAATCAAAACGTCGGCATTCAGAACTTGACGCCAGAAGGCTGACATGGTCAACATATCGATATTGTGCATGACGACCTAGCATTTTTACAGTATTTAAGTCCTAACCCTAAATGCATCCTAACCCTAACCCTGTTCCTAAACCTAACCACAAACCTCACGAGGGGTATATTTACTAAGCTCCCGATTTTGACCGATTTTGAGTTTTTTCTTCAAAGTGTCATCTCAGGAATTTACTAAACTAAAATCTCGGCAGTGATGAGGGCATTCGTATTTTTTTTGAAGGCAAAGAAAAAAAAATATGAATAAATACACCATCGGTCAAACACGCCTGTTATTTTATACAACTCGGTAATTGACAAAAAATTCGTATTCACAATCACTGCCGTGAAAAAGTACAAATCGTAAAAAAAAGCAGTTTTCAAATAGACCTGCTTTTTTTTTATCGTATTCTGATAGGCATGCACGTATCAGTGAGATCCGTGCATGTTTATCAGTGGGAAGGGGTGTGAAAGAGTTAAAAATCTGGAATTTTTTTTGCATGGGGATCTCCCCTCCTAAGCATAACCAGCCTCGGGCTCTTTGAGCCAGTCCTAGTTGTAAAAATACGGGGGGAAAATTGACTGGGGTCCCCCCATATTTAAACAACCAGCACTGGGCTCTGCACCTGGTCCTGGTGCAAAAAAATACGATGGACAAAAAACGTAAGGGTCCCCTGTATTTTTAACACCAGCTCCGGGCTCCACTAGTCAGAGAGATAATGCCACAGCCGGGGACACTTTTATATTGGTCCCTGCGGCCCTGGCATTAAATCACCAACTAGTCACCCCTGGCCGGGCTACCCTGGAGGAGTGGGGACCCCTTAAATCAAGGGGTCCCCCCAGCCACCTAAGGACCAGGGGTAAAGCCCGAGGCTGTCACCCCCATCCCTGGGCGGTGGATGGGAGGCTGATAGCCTTTTGTGTAAAAAAATAATATTGTTTTTTGTAGCAGAACTACAAGACCCAGCAAGCCTCCCCCGCAAGATGGTACTTGGAGAACCACAAGTACCAGCATGCGTGGGGAAAACGGGCCCACTGGTACCTGTAGTTCTACTACAAAAAAATACCTTAATAAAAACAATACACAGACACCCGTGAAAGTTAAAGTTTAATGAACATACGTTCATTAAACGTTTGCATCTGACACGCCTGTGTTTTTCAGCATACTCCCTGAAAACGGTCAGTTACCTCCCAGAAACGCCCCATTCCTGTCAATCACTTAGCGGTCAGCAGTGCGACTGTACACCTTGTGTGAAACTGCATCGGCTTTTGTGGAAGTACGTTGCGCGTGCGCATTGCGTCCCATACGCATGCGCAGAAGTGCTACTTTTTAGCCTGATCGCTGCGCTGCGAACAACGGCAGCTAGCGATCAACTCGGAATGACCCCCATTGTGTGGTATTAAATTATTTTGGCCCCCTTCCACACCGTTCTGTTTCTGCTGATGGGTGTGGTATCATCATTTCAACTTGCTACCCCCGGGGTAGCGAGGCACCCTAACCTTTACGCAGCTAAACATGATTACTATGGGCACGATGGCGCGATAAAGGGGATCACTTTAGAAAGGAAATTGGGTGGGATATATCATTTGAATACAGCTCAATGGCTGCATACCATCCAGGCTAGAGATGTGCAGTTTGGTTTTCCTGAAATATGAACACACCCGAAGCTAGAGGTTCCGTGTTGAATAGAGTCCCAGTTCGGAATCATTTTGGGGTTCCGAGTGGAACAGAATCTCGTCTCGGGTCTGTTGTCAATTTGGAACTTGGATTTAAAAAGCAAACTCAGGTTTGGATTGCATGTAAACATGTCCGAATTACATGATTAAGCTGTTTTATAGATTTTTAGCAATATTTTTTTCTTTAATTCATGTTTATCGATTTTTTTCAAGGTATCAAAAAATGAACCAAAAATTTAATTTGAACCAAAACACTTGAGGGTGGTTTTGCCAAAACCAAATTATGGCGATGAAGTACAAACAGAACCAAAACACAGGGGTCCGCGCATATGCCTACTCCAGGCAAATCAAGAAAATAAGCTTGCAGCAGTTGGGACAAAGCTGCTCATAAGAATAATATGGAATACCGTGAAGAATTATATGATTTCAAATGTACATAAATCAGTACAGTCATTATATGAGTGATAACCAATACAGGAAGTATAAATGCTGAAGTCCAGGTTATGCGTCTGAATTAATCCCAAGTGTAGATACTGGGATCACAATTAAAGGGGCAGATTTCAGTCAGCAATACAGAGGCACATGATATGGGGAAGCTTCAATATAGAGGGATGGCTAGGATATGCATCAATACATGGTTGCATAGTATGTGAAAAAGCAATATGGCATTGTGACATGATTTTGGGGGAGAATAAACACTGGGGAGCTGTGGTATTAGGGACATTATTACAGATGGGGTGATGATACACTGTCAATGCATCAATGTAATAGTATTTGTGACCCATTATTTACCAGATCACTACTCTCTATCTATCCCCCCTCACCCACCTGCAAACTTTGTAAGGAGCCCCGCAATTTCCATTGCAACAGTGGGAGCCATTGGCTGGAGGTGCCCTTGTTCCCATTGCACATGCAAGTGATGGGAAAGCTGTTCCCATTGCACATGCAAGTGATGGAAAAGCTGTTCCTGATATTACGTGATAACATCATCAAAAACAGGGAGAACTATTATGTCAGGGGAACCAACCTGGAAAAATGAAATGGTAGAGAGTGGTGGGATCTTTATATGGCACACTGTGTTATGAAGGGAGGGATTGGGGGCCTCACAATGTCTGACTAGGAAAGGCTTCTCTCTGTATTGTGTATAGGTGCCAAGAATGTTCTCTATATTGTATAAAAAATAAATACCAAAAGCTCTCTGTATTTTAATGCAGGTACTATGATGCTCTCTGACATCAAAGCTCTGCTCTCACAAAGACGGTCACTGTACTGTATGGTGATCAGAAGGGATCTCTCTTATTATATGGTGGTTACAAAGATGCTTTCTTTATTGTAAGGAGGTCATTAGTGTGTTCTCTATATTGTATTATTATATATTATATATTATATATTATTATTATTATTGTGTATGTATTACTAGGTTTTTCTCTATATTTTATGTCTATTGTATTACTAGGATGCTTTCTATGTTGTATTTCAGTCACTATGATGCTCTTTGTATTATACAGTATTTGTGTCACTACAATGCTTTTTTTTTGTGGTGTTCACTTGAATACAGCGGCGTCACTGGGGGTCGGTGACACCTGGAATGCTTCCTAAAAGGTGTGCACGTTTGAAAAGGGGGGGTGACATTGGGGAAGGGGTGTGGCCTCGAGGTTAAGGGGGCATGATCTAGCAGCCCAATTTTCATTCCAAGAGATGCTGGGCTACCCCACTGAAACTTTGCCTGCAGTGCCGTGCTGCAATGCTCATTTATTGGCTGGGCACTGCACAATAATGTCACAGTGAGGCACTTGGCTCCCTGTGACATTCTGGTGCAGTTAATACCCCCCTATAGTCGCCAGTGCTCAGATATTCTTTTTATTGTATAGTAGTCACTACACTCAACCCAGTGGTTTTCCTCACAAACTTGTGTTTTAGCACTCTCTACTGTGACACATTGCTGTCGCTCCACCTATCATTGTGGGAAATAATTACCACTGTTGTGACTAGAGCTAAAGGGGGATACTCACGGAGCGATATTCTAAGCAATCTGATTAGATTGCTTAGAATTTGAGCATTATCGCTCCGTGTGTACCCCTACAGCGATAGCGATGCGCAGCCCCGCGCATCGCTATCGCTGGTGCTAGATTGGCCTGCATGCAGGCCAATCTAGCGGGTTGCTCACTTCACCCGCTGGGTGAAATGAGCGGTCCCCCCGCACGCTCAGCACAGATCGCGCTGTGCTGAGCGGCGGGAGAGATGTGTGCTGAGTGGTTCGCTCAGCACACATCTCTCCCGCATCGGCCCGTCTATATGAGCCTTAAGAGTTTGTTAACCTAACCTACTGTGTGCTGTCTCTGCCTATGGATATATTGGTCCCGCATAAATAACCAATTCAGAATCTATTTCATTGTTTTTATGCTAATAAACAAAAATCAAATAAAAAAAATAGAAATAATGGGGTTAAGTCCCATGCAAGCTGGCATAGCATACTGTAGCTCATATTTGCGCTGGTCATGCTCCCATGAAGATTTCCATGGTTTTGACAATAACCTCATGCCTGAGCCAAAATAGAAAGAACTGTGTAGATGATGTACAGTAAGGGCAAGTTAAATTCCATACGTATGCAGACAGGGTAAAATACTCATGGGAAAGCCATATTATTTGTGAGTGGTCAGTTGCTCAAAGTAGTATATAATGATGATAATTACAGCCACTAGCAAAATGCTTTTGATTGGCTCCGTTCACAATGATTGATTTTTTATTCATTGCTCGGGCATAGATTATGTTTTGCGCTATTGTTTTTTTTCATATATGACATGGGAAGTTGTTTCTTCTACAATAACAATGTTTGAAATTTAGTTGATGCCTAATAGTAAAAAATATGTGTGCCTGCTGTAAACCAGATGCATATAAATTTACTACTGTTCACCAGAACGCATATGTGCAGAAATACGCTATTATTGCATCATTTTTCCTACTAGAAATTACAGTAATTTTGCAGCCAACTCTGCATCAGCCCAACAGTTACATACCAGTACACAGGGTTGGACTGGGTCACAAGGGAAATCCCCGGTGGGCCCCACTGCCTGGAGCCCCACCTCCTCCTATTGGGATCAGACTGTGCACCTGAATTATACTTTATACTGCACAAGACTATGGTGTGTTTCCTACAGGGCATTGCTGTTTTTAATCTGGTACATTATCATGCATGGAGTACCAGTATTTACTGTATGTATTTATCAACTCTCTAATGGTTAGGTAACCTATGTGGTGGCTGGCCACACCCCTTCTGGAGACTAACCACACCCCTAAACATGGGCATAGCCAGAACTTTGTGGGCCCTATAGCAGCATTTTGAAGGCTCCACTATACTAATGCTTCTAGAGAGACACCTCCCTGCAGCAGTTGTTTATTTTATGCCCCCATAATAGTGCCCTATTTCATTTACTGAACCACATTAGTACACATTGGGGGTAATTCCAAGTTGATCGCAGCAGGACATTTTTTTAGCAGTTAGGCAAAACCATGTGCACTGCAGGGGGGGCAGATATAACATGTGCAGAAAGAGTTAGATTTGGGTGGGTTATTTTATTTCTGTGCAGGGTTAATACTGGCTGCTTTATTTTTACACTGCAAATTAGATTGCAGATTGAAAACACCACGCCCAAATCTAACTCTCTCTGCACATGTTAAATCTGCCTCCCCTGCAGTGCACATGGTTTTGCCCAACTGCTAACAAAAATCCTGCTGCGATCAACTTGGAATTACCCCCATTATGTCACATTGCAAGGCTGCCTGTATACATTATGCAACATAGCACCCCCAGTTCACATTAGAACATACCACGTCCCCTGTTCATATTATGACAGATTACGGTGCCCCCAGTTCATATTATGTCACATTACAACAGGGGCATGACTAGATATAATGTAGGCCCCAAGGTAAAAGTTTGTAAGGGCCCCTATGTACTGTACCATCCAATGGTGAAAAATGTATACAATACATGTAACTTTGATAGGGAAGGAAGGGCCCCTCTAAGCTCTGGGCCCCATAGCAGCTGCACTCCCTGCACCTATGGTAGCTACGCCCTTGTGTACAAGATAATATAAAAGAAAAAATCTAAGGGCAGGTACTTTTTAAGTGCTACTTGTTTAATAAACATCAATAGAATCAAGCATGTAACACTTCTTTATTCAGTACATAAAAATGATGGGGACATCAGAAGAGCATGGGAACATCAGGAATCATCCATACCTTTCAACCATCCTGCTTTTGGGGGTGAGGTGCTGCAGCCAGACACCCTGTCCCGCCACCTAGAGCTCTACAGTTGGGAGGTAGGCATATACAAGCGTTGGGTATGGGTGACCAGTGGCTGGAATGCTGGCAGTGGGGCTCTCCCACTCTCTGGGTGTCGTGGACACCCACAAGTGGGAATAGTCCTCGGCTCCTAGCTGGCATTTTGTTGGCCGGGATCCCAACGTCGGTATGTTGACTGCCAGGATGGTGACTACATCCCATATATAATAACACATTACTTATAAGAACAAGGGGAAAACCTAAAGCTGTGGTCGCAAGGAAAAGCGACCTCTAGCTGAAACAATTAGCAAGGTCTCTCTTATAAAAGTTTTATTGTTGTAAAGCTGGAGCTACCAAATTACTAAATTCTTAATGCAGAATCATTTTTGCAATTTTGTATGTGCAGTTTTAGAGAAAATAAGTTCTCACCTCTCCATTGAGGAAGCAGTACAGCAAAGCCACAATGAACCCCTGGTAATAACAGAACAAATAAATGAATCAGCATACATTTCCTTGGTAATTAGTACAGTATTCTAATGATGAGTGGTGTCACCATATTATCAAGTCCATTTACAAATCCCTCCAATGAAGGTGGTTCTTCTAGGTCCATCTCTGCAGAATATTCACCATTACCACCACCTATCCACTCAATTACTGGTAGGTATATGTATGAGCCAAGAAAGTAGTACCCCTTATATATTTTACGTTGCACAGTAGTGCCACTTATTCATGTTATGTCATAGAATAATGTCCCTTATACATGTTACATCACACAGTAGTGCCCATTATTCACATTGTGTCACACAGTAGTGCCCCTTATACATGTTACGTCACTTAGTAGTGTCCCTTATACATGTTATGTCAAACAGTAGTACCCCTTATTCACATTATACCACACAGTAGTGCCCTTTATGCATGTTAAATCACACAGTTTTGCTGATTGTTCACTTTATGTCACACAGTAGTGAACCATATACATGGTACATCACTCAGTAGTGTCCCTTATTCATGTTATGTCACACAGTAGTGCCCTTTATACATATTACATCACACATTAGTGTCTCTTATTCATATTATGTCACACAATAGTGGCCCCTATATCACACAGTAGTGCCCCTTATACATGTTATGTGACACAGTAGTGACCCTTATTCACATTACGCCACACAGTAGTACCCATATACATGTTTCATCACACAGTTGTGCTGATTATTCAAAAGTCGTGGACAGTCCTATAGATAAGGGGACCAGTGATATTACTGACTGCTGGCTAAGGCTGTAATTCTGGACCAGCTAGTGCGCAGTCAGCTCTGTGTGATCTCAGTTTGAAAGAATGGGATGCGGGCACAATACCAACCCCCGGGATTCCAACCGGTGAACAGCCCGGCGGTCGGCATGCAGACCAACAGGGACTATTCCCACGACACCCATAGAGTGGAAATAAAACCTATGGCCAGCGCATCAAGCCACAGAGTCCACTGCATGGCGAGCGCAACTAGCCCGCAAGTGGCATCATTGCACTCACCCCCCTTTCTCTATCGTCCTAGTGGATGCTGGGGTTCCTGAAAGGACCATGGGGAATAGCGGCTCCGCAGGAGACAGGGCACAAAAAGTAAAGCTTTAGGATCAGGTGGTGTGCACTGGCTCCTCCCCCTATGACCCTCCTCCAAGCCTCAGTTAGATTTTTGTGCCCGGCCGAGAAGGGTGCAATCTAGGTGGCTCTCCTAAAGAGCTGCTTAGAAAAGTTTAGCTTAGGTTTTTTATTTTACAGTGAGTCCTGCTGGCAACAGGATCACTGCAACGAGGGACTTAGGGTGAGAAGAAGTGAACTCACCTGCGTGCAGGATGGATTGGCTTCTTGGCTACTGGACATTAGCTCCAGAGGGACGATCACAGGTACAGCCTGGATGGTCACCGGAGCCTCGCCGCCGGCCCCCTTGCAGATGCTGAAACGAGAAGAGGTCCAGAATCGGCGGCAGAAGACTCCTCAGTCTTCTTAAGGTAGCGCACAGCACTGCAGCTGTGCGCCATTTTCCTCTCAGCACACTTCACACGGCAGTCACTGAGGGTGCAGGGCGCTGGGAGGGGGGCGCCCTGGGAGGCAAATGAAAACCTTTTTTGGCTAAAAATACCTCACATATAGCCTCCGGGGGCTATATGGAGATATTTAACCCCTGCCAGAATCCGTTAAGAGCGGGAGACGAGGCCGCCGAAAAAGGGGCGGGGCCTATCTCCTCAGCACACAGCGCCATTTTCCCTCACAGAAAGGCTGGAGGGAAGGCTCCCAGGCTCTCCCCTGCACTGCACTACAGAAACAGGGTTAAAACAGAGAGGGGGGGCACTAATTTGGCGTTAGAAATATATAAAAAAGATGCTATAAGGGAAAACACTTATATAAGGTTGTCCCTATATAATTATAGCGTTTTTGGTGTGTGCTGGCAAACTCTCCCTCTGTCTCTCCAAAGGGCTAGTGGGTCCTGTCCTCTATCAGAGCATTCCCTGTGTGTGTGCTGTGTGTCGGTACGTGTGTGTCGACATGTATGAGGACGATGTTGGTGAGGAGGCGGAGCAATTGCCTGTAATGGTGATGTCACTCTCTAGGGAGTCGACACCGGAATGGATGGCTTATTTAGGGAATTACGTGATAATGTCAACACGCGCCAAGGTCGGTTGACGACATGAGACGGCCGACAAACAATTAGTACCGGTCCAGACGTCTCAAAAACACCGTCAGGGGTTTTAAAACGCCCGTTTACTTTAGTCGGTTGACACAGACACAGACAGGGACACTGAATCCAGTGTCGACGGTGAATAAACAAACGTATTCCTTATTAGGGCCACACGTTAAGGGCAATGAAGGAGGTGTTACATATTTCTGATACTACAAGTACCACAAAAGAGGGTATTATGTGGGATGTGAAAAAACTACCGTAGTTTTTCCTGAATCAGATAAATTAAATGAAGTGTGTGATGATGCGTGGGTTCCCCCCGATAGAAAATATGGGCGGTATACCCTTTCCCGCCAGAAGTTAGGGCGCGTTGGGAAACACCCCTTAGGGTGGATAAGGCGCTCACACGCTTATCAGAACAAGTGGCGGTACCGTCTATAGATAGGGCCGTCCTCAAGGAGCCAGCTGACAGGAGGCTGGAAAAATATCATAAAAAGTATATACACACATACTGGTGTTATACTGCGACCAGCGATCGCCTCAGCCTGGATGTGCAGAGCTGGGGTGGCTTGGTCGGATTCCCTGACTAAAAATATTGATACCCTTGACAGGGACAGTATTTTATTGACTATAGAGCATTTAAAGGATGTATTTCTATATATGCGAGATGCACAGAGGGATATTTGCACTCTGGCATCAAGAGTAAGTGCGATGTCCATATCTGCCAGAAGATGTTTATGGACACGACAGTGGTCAGGTGATGCAGATTCCAAACGGCACAAAGGTGTATTGCCGTATAAAGGAAGAGGAGTTATTTGGGGTCGGTCCATCGGACCTGGTGGCCACGGCAACTGCTGGAAAATCCACCGTTTTTACCCTAAGTCACATCTCTGCAGAAAAAGACACCGTCTTTTCAGCTTCAGTCCTTTCGTCCCTATAAGAGTCATATCTGCCCAGGGATAGAGGAAAGGGAAGAAGACTGCAGCAGGCAGCCCATTCCCAGGAACAGAAGCGTTCCACCGCTTCTGACAAGCTCTCAGCATGACGCTGAGACCATACAGGACCCCTGGATCCTACAAGTAGTATCCCAGGGGTACAGTTTGGAATGTCGAGACGTTTCCCCTGCGCAGGCTCCTGAAGTCTGCTTTACCAAGGTCTCCCTCCGACAAGGAGGCAGTATGGAAAAAAAAATTCACGAGCTGTATTCCCAGCAGGTGATAATTAAATTACCCCTCCTACAACAAGAAAAGGGGGTAATATTCCACACTATATTGTGGTACTGAAGCCAGAAGGCTAGGTGAGACCTATTCTAAATCTAAAAAAATTTGAACACTTACAAAGGTTCAATCAAGATGGAGTCACTCAGAGCAGTGATAACGAACCGGGAAGAAGGGGACTATCTGGTGTCCCGAGACATCAGGGATGCTTACCTCCATGTCCCAAATTTGCCCTTATCACTAAGGGTACCTCAGGTTCGTGGTACAGAACTGTCACTATCAGTTTCAGACGCTGCCGTTTGGATTGTCTACGGCACCCCGGGTCTTTACCAAGGTAATGGCCGAAATGATGGTTCTTCTTCGAAGAAAAGGCGTCTTAATTATCCCTTACTTGGACGATCTCCTGATAAGGGCAAAGTCCAGGGAACAGTTGGAGGTCGGAGTAGCACTATCTCGGATACTGTTACAACAGCAGGGGTGGATTCTAAATATTCCAAAATCGCAGCTGATCCCGACAACAAGTCTCCTGTGCTTAGGGATGATTCTGGACACAGTCCAGAAAAAGGTGTTTCTCCCGGAAGAGAAAGCCAGGGAGTTATCCGAGCTAGTCAGGAACCTCCTAAAATCAGTGCATCATTGCACAAGGGCCATGGTAAAAAAATGGTGACTTCCTTCGAAGCAATTCCAGTCGGCAGATTTCATGCAAGAACTTTTCAGTGGGATCTGCTGGACAAATGGTCCGGATCGCATCTTCAGATGCATCAGCGGATAACCCTATATCCAAGGACAAGGGTGTCTCTCCTGTGGTGGTTACAGAGTGCTCATCTTCTAGAGGGCAGCAGATTCGGCATTCAGTTTTGGATGTTGGTGACCACGGAGGCCAGCCCGAGAGGCTGGGGAGCAGTCACACAAGGAAAAAATTTCCAGGGAGTGTGATCAAGTCTGGAGATTTTTCTCCACATAAATATAGCTAAGGGTAAATTTATAATGCTCTAAGCTTAGCAAGACCTCTGCTTCAAGGTCAGCCGGTATTGATCCAGTGGGATAAAACATCACGGCAGTCGCCCACGTAAATAGACAGGGCGGCACAAGAAGCAGGAAGGCAGTGGCAAAAACTGCAAGGACTTTTCGCTGGGCGGAAAATCATGTGATAGCACTGTCAGCAGTGTTTCATTCCGGGAATGGAAACTGGGAAGCAGACTTCCTCAGTAGGCACGACCTCCACCCGGCAGAGTGGGAACTTCATGGGGAAGTTTTCCACATAATTGTAAACCGTTGGGAATTACCAAAGGTGGACATGATGGCGTCCCGTCTGAACAAAAAACGGGACAGGTATTGCGCCAGGTTAAGAGACCCTCAGGCAATAGCTGTGGACGTTCTGGTAACACCGTGGGTGTACCAGTCGGTGTATGTGTTCCATCCTCTGCTGTTCATACCTAAGGTACTGAGAATTATAAGACGTAGAGGAGTAAGAACTATACTCATGGCTCCGGATTGGCCAAGAAGGACTTGGTACCCGGAACTTCAAGAGATGCTCACAGAGGACTTATGGCCTCTGCCGCTAAGAAGGGACTTGTTTCAGCAAGTACCATGTCTGTTCCAAGACTTACCGCAGCTGCGTTTGACGGCATGGCGGTGGAACGCCGGATCCTAAGGGAAAAGGCATTCAGGAAGAGGTCATTCCTACCCTGGTTAAAGCCAGAAAGGAGGTGACCGCACAACATTATCACCACATGTGGCGAAAATATGTTGCGTGGTGTGAGGCCAGGAAGGCCCCACGAAGAAATTTCAACTCGGTCGATTCCTGCATTTCTTGCAAACAGGAGTGTCTATGGGCCTCAAATTGGGGTCCATTAAGGTTCAAATTTCGGCCCTGTCGATTTTTCTTCCAGAAAGAATTGGCTTCAGTTCCTGAAGTCCAGAAGTTTGTCAAGGGAGTATTGCATATAAAACCCCCTTTTGTGCCTCCAGTGGCACTGTGGGATCTCAACGTAGTTCTGGGATTCCTCAAAACACATTGGTTTAAAACCAGTCAAATCTGTGGATTTGAAGCATCTCACATGAAAAGTGAACATGCTCTTGGACCTGGCCTGGACCAGGCGAGTGTCAAATTGGTGGTTTTTTTCTCAAAAAAGCCCATATCTGTTTGTCCATTCGGACAGGGCAGAGCTGCGGACTCGTCCCCAGTTCTCTCCCTAAGGTGGTGTCAGTGTTTCACCTGAACCAGCTTATTGTGGTGTCTTGCGCCTACTAGGGACTTGGAGGACTCCAAGTTGCTAGATGTGGTCAGGGCCCTGAAAATATAGGTTCCAGGACGGCTGGAGTCAGGAAAACTGACTTGCTGTTATCCTGTATGCACCCAACAAACTGGGTGCTCTTGCTTTTAAGCAGACTTTTGCTAGTTGGATGTGTAATACAATTCAGCTTGCACATTCTGTGGCAGGCCTGCCACAGCCAAAATATGTAAATGCCCATTCCACAAGGAAGGTGGGCTCATCTTGGGCGGCTGCCCGAGGGGTCTCGGCTTTACAACTTTGCCGAGCGGCTATTTAGTCAGGGGCAAACACGTTTGTAAAATCCTACAAATTTGATACCCTGGCTAAGGAGGACCTGGAGTTCTCTCATTCGGTGCTGCAGAGTCATCCGCACTCTCCCGCCCGTTTGGGAGCTTTGGTATAATCCCCATGGTCCTTTCAGGAACCCCAGCATCCACTAGGACGATAGAGAAAATAAGAATTTACTTACCGATAATTCTATTTCTCGGAGTCCGTAGTGGATGCTGGGCGCCCATCCCAAGTGCGGATTATCTGCATTACTTGTACATAGTTACAAAAATCGGGTTGTTATTGTTGTGAGCCATCTTTTCAGAGGCTCCGCTGTTATCATACTGTTAACTGGGTTCAGATCACAGTTTGTACAGTGTGATTGGTGTGGCTGGTATGAGTCTTACCCGGGATTCATAAATCCTTCCTTATTGTGTACGCTCGTCCGGGCACAGTACCTAACTGAGGCTTGGAGGAGGGTCATAGGGGGAGGAGCCAGTGCACACCACCTGATCCTAAAGCTTTACTTTTTGTGCCCTGTCTCCTGCGGAGCCGCTATTCCCCATGGTCCTTTCAGGAACCCCAGCATCCACTACGGACTCCGAGAAATAGAATTATCGGTAAGTAAATTCTTATTTTCTGCCAGCCATCTAACAGGCCGGCATCCCGCCCTCCAAACCGCCGGTCTCACGAACCCAACCCAAAAGAATAGCTATGGATTTCATTAGGCCTCCAATAAGATCTGACAATGCAGAAATAAATAGGAAACCTTCGTGCGCAAATGTAGCAGCTGGTATAGTCTCAAAGCTACTAAGGAGGTTTTCCTTCACTCCTCACCCATAAAGTGCACAACAAAAAAATAGAAACTGAGACTTAACTAGCGCGTTCTTAGTTCCTGCTGATTCTTATGATTCCACAGAATTCCATTAATCAAGATCGGGTACCATATGGAGAGAGAGAGTATGTATATAGTGAAGTACCGTTTTAATAGTATAACATATATCACATACAAATGAATACAGTAAAATTGATAAAATATCCAATATATTGCACAATCCCTTCAAGCATAAAATAGGAGGACGGGCTAATTACCAGATGGTTCTGAACTGTGGTTTAGACAGTTCTGAAAACGCATGAAAGATGTAATGTGGGGTTTCCGGATAATCCCACCATGCAAATCAGGTCTTGTTGAAATACTGGTCCTTACGTCCGTCCCCAGGCTTGTCAGGAAAAAAACCTATGCGTTTCCACCCCTAGCTGGGGTCTTTCTCAAGGTTTTACAAACTGATTCAGTTTGTAAAACCTTGAGAAAGACCCAAGCTAGGGGTGGAAACGCGTAGGTTGTTTCCTGACAAGCCTGGGGACGGACGTAAGGACCAGTATTTCAACAAGACCTGATTTGCATGGTGGGATTATCCGGAAACCCCACATTACATCTTTCATGCGTTTTCAGAACTGTCGAAACCACAGTTCAGAACCATCTGGTAATTAGCCCGTCCTCCTATTTTATGCTTGAAGGGATTGTGCAATATATTGGATATTTTATCAATTTTACTGTATTCATTTGTATGTGATATATGTTATACTATTAAAACGGTACTTCACTATATACATACTCTCTCTCTCCATATGGTACCCGATCTTGATAATGGAATTCTGTGGAATCATAAGAATAGGCAGGAACTAAGAACGCGCTAGTTAAGTCTCAGTTTCTATTTTTTTGTTGGGTCTCCAATAAGACCTGCCTCAGGCCATCAAAATAGTTTGGTGACAGTGGATTATGCTACCAGATACCCAGAAGCAATAAGCAATAGCATTGCGCAATACATCAACAAAGACTATTGTTAGAGAACTAGACATGTCTTTAGCAGATTGGAAATACTTAAGGAAATCCTGACTGATCTGGGTACACCATTTATGTAAAAAATCATGAAAAATGTATGCCTCCTATTTAAAATTCTTCAGTTAAGACCCTTCTTGTATCACCCCCAGACTGATGGTTTAGTGGAGAGATTTAACAAAGCTTTAAAACACATGTTAAAGAAAGTGGTGGATAAAGATGGAAGAGACTGGGATTATTAACTACCTTATTTATTGCTGGTCATAAGTGAGGTTCACCAATCCTCCACAGGGTTTTCACTATTTAATTTGGGAGACACTGGACATTGCAAAAGAGACATAGGAGGGGCAATCCCATTCACATAAAACTGTTATTTAGCATGTGTCTCAGATGCAGGAGGGGATTGCTGCAGTGGTGCCAATAGTGAGAGAGCACTTGGAACAGTCTCAACAGGCACAGCAGCAGGTGTACAATTGAAATGCCCATTTACATGTCTTTGCTCCTGAAGAAAAAGTGCTTGTTTTGGTTCCCACAGTGGAAAGAACATTTTTGGCTAAATGGCAAGGACCCTTTGAAATCCTAGAAAAAGTGTTGGAGGTTAATTATAAAGTGTATCAGCCTGGGAAAAGAAAGCTGGAACAGCTTTACCACGTAACCCTTATAAAACCATGGAAGGATAGATTGGCTATATCAGCCATCCCAGCCCCTCCAGTGAGCCCAGTATCTTTGGTTCCTGAAGTAACAATAGCTAAAACCCTCTCAGCAGGAGGCTTAAGAATTTCTTATAAGAAATAGACTTTTTTCTCAGACATACTGGTTAAAACAACAGTCATTAAACATGACATAATCACTGACCAAGCCCAATGGGAAGCAGTGTCTAATGAAATGTAAAAAATGTTGGAGTTGGGAGTAATTGAAGAAGATTCACATAGTGAGTTGTCAAGTCCCATTACGATGCCAGATGGGAATTTGCACTTCTGCAATGATTGCCTTACGATGAATAATGTGCCAAAGTTCGATGTCTACCCAATGCCTTGGGTGGATGAACTTATTGAAAGGTTAGGAACAGCAAGGTACTAAACTACTCTAGACTTAACCAAAGATATTGGCTAGTGCCATTAACCAAAAATGCCAAAGAAAAGACAGCTTTTTCTGCACTAGAAGAACTGTTCCAAAACAATATATTGCCATTTGGATTACATGGGGCACGGGCTACCTTTCAGAGAGTGATGGATAGACTTCTAAGGCCCCATAGACAATATGCTGCTGCTTATCTGGATGATGTAATCATCTATAGTCCTGATTAAAAGTCTTACTTACCCAGAGTACAAGCAGTGTTTGACTTCACCCATAAGGCAGGATTGACAGCCAACACAAAGAAATGTTGTCTAGGGATGGAAGAAGTAAAGTATCTTGGATACATTATTGGCAGAGGTATCATAAAGCTCCAAGTTAATAAAATTAAGGCAATACAAAATTGTCCATGACGCCTAAATAAGAGGCAGATGAGAGCATTCTTAAGAACCATAGGGTATTATAGAAGGTTTATACCCAACGTTTCCACTATTGCAATAAGACTAACAGATCTTACCAAGGGCAAACAGAAAGTGATGGTTAAATGGAGCCCTGAAGCAGAAAAAGCTTTTCAGGAGTTGAACGTAGCAATACGTACCCAACCGGTTCTGATGACGCCTGATTTTAAAAGGGAATTTGTGGTGCAAACTGATGCATGGGATTTAGAGATTGGTGCAGTCCTGTCCCAAAGATGGTAATGAACATCCTCTTAATTCACTAAGCAGAAATTTAAATATACCTGACAGAAACTATACCACTGTTGAGAAAGAAGCATTGGCAATAAAGTGAGCATTAGAAACTCTCAGGTACTACTTGCTAGGAAGATCACTGATCTGCTGTATCTGTCTGTCTGTCTATTTACATATATTAGTAAATATACTGATAGTGCATGAATGATAATATAGTACTTGATTGATAACATGAATGCATTTAGTGGATGTCTGAGAATAACGAGAGAATGGGAGAATAATTAGGTGGTTCTCGGTATTGCAAAACTTTAAATCTTCAGTAGAGCACAAGCCAGAAAGCCAACTGGCCAATGCAGATGCTTTGTCTCATGTGTTTTGTTCAGGGGCTGCAGTTGTTCTGCACCACAGGTCGAAACAAAGGGTGAGGAATATGTGACAGAAGCACTGGTAAAGTGATAAATAAGAGACATTTGTCTCAGGTTTCTGGACTATGTATTTTAAACATATGTGAAAGTAGGTAAGATTACCTCGAATGTTCGTAGGATCAGCACTGGGGCCTCTAAAGGGTGTGTCCTCTCACCTATGCTCCTCTCTTTGTATACCAATGATTGTGTGGCTAGTGAGCAATCCATGAAATTCTTGAAATATGCAGATGACACCACTGTCATTGGTTAATTAAAAACGGGGATGAGTCAGCATATAGAAGAGAGGTGCACCAGTTGGCCCGGTAATGCTGCAGGAACAATTTGGAGATAAAATCCACCCTCTTAAAACAGTTGAGATGGTTGTGGATTTTAAAAGGGGGCTTGGTTTCTTCCCTCCCCCACTTGTGATTGATGGAAATGTTGTGTCTATGGTTGACTCTTTTAAGTTGCTGGGGTCCACAATTGCATGAGATCTTAAGTGGGGTCCCAATATTGACACCATTATTAAAAAGGCTTAGCAGAGATTGTAATTTTTGCATCAGCTGAAAAAGTTCAATCTTCCTTTGAGAGTTGCTGAGTCTTTTTTACTCTGCTATAATTGAGTCTGTATTGTGTTAACCAGTTATAGTTTGGTTTTGTTCAGCTACAGAACATGACAGGCTTAGGCTTCAAAGGGTTGTGAGAACAGCAGAAAGGATTACTGGGGCTGATCTTCCATCTGTTCAGGAGTTATATTTTTCTAGGGTCAAGAAACGGGCAACTAATATTATAAGGGATCAGTCGCATCCTGGATGTTCCCTGTTCCAAATGCTTCTGTCAGGAAGGAGCTATAGAGCACTGCCTACAAAAAGCACTTCACACTGGAATAGGTTTTTTCCGCAAGCGGTTTGCTCACTGAACACTTGGAAAAAGGAGTTTGGTGTACATTTTTATGTATTATGCTATGTATTGTGAATGTGAATGTCAATGTATGATGTTACTGTATGTGCTAAACAAACTTGATTACAGTTTGGGCTTTCGGTAAAATCCAAAAATGGGTCCTGTGTGTGTGGATGTGGGAGAGAAGGAAGGGTTCTATCCACATTTTGGGTTTTTAGGCCTTCATCCTGACATCATGGTTAATGTACAGCTTGCAACTGTAAGATGCTGATATAAGCTGTGTCTGGGCCTGTCTATCCAGGGAAAAAGGCAGCAGGTCTGTCATGAGACATTATGATTTACTGATTGTAAGTACTGTGCAGATGTCTTTGTATTTGGAAGGAGAAAAGGGTCCCACCACCCTAATAGAAGCAATCTATTATGTTTAGTTAGTGCAAAGACAGGCTAGGATTTATTTTATGTATTGCACAAAAAAATAGCCACGGCTAATTGCATGAAAACCCTGGACTGGTATGCTGTTTTCCTGGCTGCTGTGTGTTTGGAGGTGTCCATCTACCCCAGGAGATGGCACCCCTGCCCTAAACTCCTCACAGTATCTATCTATCTATCTATCTATCAATCAAATGACAGACGGGCACTATGACATGGGAAGAGGAGGGGCGTTTATTTTGTGCGCACACCTGCAAAAATTGGGGATTGTCTCACAACAAGTACATAATAAGGGATGGGGCCTCAATGGGAATGCCATAGCCATATGATAGGGGGAGGGTGATGCCATGGAGAGGCAGAGGGTAACAGAAGAGAGAGGATGATGGAGAGATAGTAATGCAGGGGAGAAGAAGAGGGTAAAGCAGTGGGTGACAGGGAGAGATAGAGGTTGACAGTGAGAAGCAGTGGGTGATGCCAGGGAATGGGTGACAAGGGGAGGCAGTGGGCGAGGCCAGGGAATGGATGACAGTGGGAAGAAGTAGGTGATGCCAATGGAAGGCCTGATTGACAGGCAGAGGCGTCTGGGGAGAGGGAAGAGGTGGGGCAACAGGTGTCGCCCCATTTTCCAGGAGTGGCGAGGCCAAGGACTGGGTCGCCTATTTATCCTAAACCTTAATATTTTTAATACTTAATTCAAAGTCAATATTCCACTGATAATATGAGTACAGTATATTAAGGTGACTGATAGTTTTCATGTCAAATACACGTTTATAATTTTTTCCCCACCTTTACTGTATTCTGCTGTTTTTACCTGATCATATATCATTACTGAGTAAACAGAAAGTAAGGGAATTACCTGGTTTGATCCAAGAACAAGTTCAAAGTACAATCTGGCCCAGACACCGATATGTTCAGGAAACAAAGCAAAGACAACGTAATGAATTCCAAACAAAGGGATCAGGAGAAGAGTGGACTTTGCTAGTCTCCTAAAAAAAGAAATTAATTTTATTTATCTTTTTTTTTAATCCTTAAAATTGTATGTGTAAGCTTGTTTGCTATAAATGTGTCAACAGCCAGGCTTCAGTGATATTATTTGCTGGTTGAACTATTTTAATCAATCTTTTCCACCCAAGAAAGTGTAGGATTATTTTTATCCTACACAAGCTTGCTGCCTAGGTGTCATCCTTGACTCTGATTTGTCCTCTGTTCCCCACATTCAATCTGTCTCAAAATCAAGTAACATGCATCTAAAAAACATATAAAAAATCCAACCATACCTTACACAAGACACTGCTAAAACTCTAATCCATGCTCCCATTATCTCCCGCAATGATAATTGCTATTTTTCTCCTAACTGGTCTTCCCAAAACAAGACTCTCACCACTACAATCCATTCTGAATACAGCTACAAGGCTAATCTTCCTCTCTAGACGTTCATCGTCTGCAGATCCATTCTGTCAGTTCCTCCATTGGTTACCTGTATTCTACCGTATTCAATATAATGTACTTTTACTGGCACAGAAGGACATTAACCAAACTACACCAACGTACATCCCTTCGCTTATCTCAAAATATCTCCCAACCCACCTCTTTGCTCTTCACAAGATCTGAGACTCTCATCACAACTCATTACTCGCTCCCACTCCTGATTGCAGGACTTTCTTCGGGTTGCACCCACTCTGTGGAATTTCCTACCATGCACAATAAGACTCTCCTCTAGTCTCCAAACCTTCAATCGTTCCCTGAAAACTCACCTCTTCAGGCAAGCGTATCAAATTCCTGAACCGCCCACATAACTTTCATAAAATTTCCTATCAAATTGCATTCACTCTGCACAGTCCACACTCCGCACATATCCTCACGTCTTCTCATTATTTACTTTCCCTTCCTCTCGACCCCGGTTCATCATTGCTGTATGACCATATCATACAGCCCACCAAGAACCTTTGCAATCTGGTGGACGACTCTGCAATAGATAGCACCTATCCTCGTGTAGACATGCCTATTTCCCTATAGATTGTAAGCATGTGAGCAGGGCCTTCCTACCTCTATCACTGTTTGTTATTACCCAGTTTTGCTATATAATTGTTATTTCCAATTGTAAAGCGCAAAGGATATTTGCTGCACCATATAAGAAACTGTTAATAAATAAAATAAATAAACAAGCCTTTATTTATTGCCACAAAGGGTCCGCAGTGCCTTACAAAGCATATAATTAGAAATAGTATAAACAAAACAAGAAAATAGTGACTTACAGTGCAGAACATTGCAGGACATGGTTTATAGACATTGCTACATCAGCAGTTATAATACTCAAATAAGCAGCAAGGCTGCAGAACCCAAGAGTTAGGCTCCGTTGTAGGTATGAGTGGAAGGAGAAGATGATGGTATAAGTTAGGGAAAGAGAAGCACATGAGGGTGGAGGGTCCTGCTTGTAAGAGCTTAGGGCCCTACACACTGGCCGAGGTGCCTCTGAGGTGCCTAACGGCCGATACGGCCGACATATGACCCGGCAGCACGCGGGTGGGGGAGGGGGGGTGATGGGGGAGTGAAGTTTCTACACTCTCCCCGTCACCCAAGCCCATAACCCTGCATGCCAATATGGATGAGATTGTCCATATTGGCATGCATGTATATATGACTCGACACCAACGATGAATGAGCGCAGCGCCGCGCATCGTTCATCGTTGGTGCATACACACTGAAAGATATGAACAATATCTCATTAATGAACGAGATCGTTTATATCTTTCTGTGTAATCGCTATGTGTGTAGAACTCATTACAGTATAAAGAGAAGAGAGACAGACGGGGATGACGAGTAGACAGTGAACAAGGAGCATGGAGTAGTGGCTTGTGAAAAAGTCTAACCACGAAACACGTGTCAATCGGCGTTATGGCTGCTACCCTCTATAGAATTTATACTTGCAAAATGTATTACTGAGACAGTCCCTTTACTAATGCAATTATATAAATGAATGTGCAAAATACGTATGATCATCTAGTGATGCTTATTTAGGGACTAGATAGGAGCTACTAAGATTTGAATAATAAGTGATACAGGAGGCAAAATATAGCATTCGTGTCAACTTTAATGTTGGTGTATAGGACATGTGATTTAATCCACATATTCAGCCGCTGTGACTGAGAAACTGGATTTGTATTTATAACATTAGTGTTCATAGTGACTATTCACTGCAATAATTTGGTATCTATCATACTAATAGCCATTAGTGTTTGTGCTAACACAGAAACAAAGGTGCACATACTATATTGACATATTGGACCAAATTAGGTCTTACATTTGATACGACCGTGCAAGTGTAAATAAAACCACAACAACAGCAATGTATTATGTAAAATAAAGTTTATTAAATTTACCACAAAGGATAATGATCTCACATACAAAATGATATATATGTGTATATGTGTATATATATGGCAATCATACAGTAAGAGGGAAGTCCAGGAGCAGAGCATGTTGGGAGGGGTCTATTTACTAAGCCTTGGACAGAGATAAAGTGGATGTTGATAAAGTTTCCTGCAAAACAAGACCAGGGTCAGACTTACTTACCCTGTGCGACGGATCCAACGACGAAGGTGCCGGAATTGACATCAGACATCCACCCTCCAAACGCCTGGAAAACGGCTATCCTATGACCACCTCCCTCTGATGAGGACCAGGATACAAGCACCAATACTGATATGCACAAGTTATTACTTTATCTGATTCCGACAGAGACTTGGACTTAAAAGACCAGGGGATCGACAGGCATTGTGTCAAGCCGTAATCCGGTACGCAATATTATTCTTGTGTGTGACAAAAACTGTATTAAAGGATACTACACTATAGGCGCTCTGCTATTTCTTCCTCTATTTGCAGATGTGTATATATATATATATATATATATATATATATATATATATATATATATATATAGGTGTACAGCTCAGTTTCTCATGCACGTGCACTGATTACCATTGTATGAGCATTGAGCAGTGTTCTGTGTAAATTAAATCTTACCACAGCAGCATAGATTCATTGTATCGAAGTGCAGATCATGCTATACAGAAAGCAACACTTATCAATGCACTGCTTCATTTGTATCAGTGTATGTTACCATTCAGACGGACAATAAATGTAATACAAATAATCTAAAGCTACTGACAGACGTTTATATGCTTATTTATGACTGTGCACAGTGGCAAATTAATTGAGAGCATTCAACTGAAATAAATACTTACTGCTGTTTAGTGGATAAATTGTTCCCACACTTGCATTTATATTTATTATAGAGCAGACACTAAGGGGGTCATTCCAAGTTGATCGCTTGCTGCCGTTTTTCGCAGCGCATCGAACAGGTTACTACTGCGCATGCATATGCACCGCAATGCGCAGGTGCGTCATACGGGTACAAAGCGGATCGTTGCTGGGAGATGGATTTAACGAAGAATCCATTTGCACAGCCGAACGCAAGGAGACTGACAGGAAGAGGGCGTTTGTGGGTGGCAACTGACCATTTTCAGGAAGTGTTTGGAAAAACGCAGGCGTGTCCAGGCGTTTGCAGGGTGGGTGTCTGATGTCAATTGCGGGACCAAAAAGACTGAAGTGATCGCAAGGGCTGAGTAAGTCCAGAACTACTCAGATACTGCAAAAAACTTTTTTGTCTCGCTCTGCTGCACACGTGTTTGCACACTTGCAAAGTGAAAATATACTCCCCCGTGGGCAGCGACTATGCGTTTGCACGGCTGCTAAAAGTAGCTAGCGAGCGATCAACTCAAAATGACCCCTAAGTGTCATACAGTCCACTTAGAGTCACTAATAAATCCATATATATTTACTTATTGTTGCACTCAGTGGTAAATTATCTAAGGGCACTTAACTGAAATTATACCCATTGTCATACAGCTGATAAGCTATTTGTCTGTACACTTATATTTAGTACAGACAGTAAATTTTATATAAATAATTTAAAGCAATTGACCAACATTTATATGCTCTTTTATGGCTGTATACAGGGGATCCGGTCTGAAGATCGACAGTGTCTAAGTCGACAATGTTTAGGTCGACCACTATAGGTCGACAGTCACTAGGTTGACAGGGTTGGAAGGTCGACAGGGTTTCTAGGTCGACATGTGCTAGGTCAACAGGTCAAAAGGTCAACATGAGTTTTTCACTTTTTTTTTTACTTTTTCATACTTAACGATCCACGTGGACTACGATTGGAACGGTAACCTGTGCCGAGCGCAGCGGTAGCGGAGTGAGGCACCTTGCCCAAAGCTCGCGGGCCATGCGAGGGGATGCGGTGCACTAATTGGGGTTCCTAGTCACTCTACGAAGAAAACGACACAAAAAAACACACCTCATGTCGACCTTTTGACCTGTTGACATAGCACACGTCGACCTAGAAACCCTGTCAACTTTCCAACCCTGTCGACCGAGTGACTGTCGACCTATAGTGGTCGACCTAAACATTGTCGACCTAGACACTGTCGATTTGGTGATCCACACCCGTATACAGTGACAAAGTAAATGAGAGCATCCAACAGAAACAAATACTTATAAAAAAAGAAAAAATTGGGCGCTAATGTTTAAATCGGATGGTAGCCACACGTTCCTGGGGCCTGGTTTCTCTGCCTCCACTTAATAGAACAAAAACAGAAACAAATTGGAACTGCGCATATCATCCAATTAAAGACATTTATTCACTATCACAATCCATAAAAACAATTATACAATTACCGGACGGATTTAAATATATTACACATAAAACAATAAGTATACTAATTAGTACCCTCAATACCTCTATAAAATAAAGTTACCACACAGGTGTAAATTCTTTACAATATAAAAACTTATTGCACACATAATCGTTTCACTGATTCATATAACTACTCATAGGTGACTCCTATAACCTTGCAGGCGTCCCTGCAATGTATAGCAAATAATTAGATGTCCGCAGAATTTGTTAGTATAACAGCAAAGCAATGTTAAAATTCTCTTATCATCCACCTGTATCTGTGGGGTTGTACTAGATACCAGTCACTTGTAAAAAAATTACCCATGAACAGTAGGTCAGCAAAGCGGTATTAGTGATGCGGTTATAGCAAGATTGTAAATGTCCTTCCCTTTAGCACTAGGGTATTAAATTATAAGGCAGTCTCTGAACAATGAATGGCTGTGAGAAATACTCTGGTCTGGGAGCGCACTCCCTATTCCCCCTTAGCACTGGGGTCCGGATGTCCGGGTGCCGAGTTAGTTAGTAAGTCATCGTGCAAAGTATGCCTATAGAATGTCTTGTTAATAATTTAGCCGGCCGGCTGTAAACTCACTTATCCAATCCTCCTCAATCCTGTGGAGGATTGGATAAGTGAGTTTACAGCCGACAGGCTAAATTATTAAGAAGACATTCTATAGGCATACTTTGCATGATGGCTTACTAACTAACTCGGCACCCGGACATCCGGACCCCAGTGCTAAGGGGGAATAGGGAGTGCGCTCCCAGACCAGAGTATTTCTCACAGCCATTCATTGTTCAGAGACTGCCTTCTAATTTAATACCCTAGTGCTAAAGGGAAGGACATTTACAATCTTGCTATAACCGCATCACTAATACCGCTTTGCTGACCTACTGTTCATGGGTCATTTTTTTTACAAGTGACTGGTATCTGGTATAACCCCACAGATACAGGTGGATAATAAGAGAATTTTAACATTGCTTTGCCGTTATACTAACACATTCTGCGGACATCTAATTATTTGCTATACATTGCAGGGACGCCTGCAAGGTTATAGGAGTCACCTATGAGTAGTTATATGAATCAGTGAAACGATTATGTGTGCAATAAGTTTTTATATTTTAAAGAATTTACACCTGTGTGGTAAGTTTATTTTATGGAGGTATTGTGGGTACTAATTAGTATACTTATTGTTTTATGTGTAATATATTTAAATCCGGCTGGTAATTGTATGATTGTTTTTATGGATTGTGATACTGAATAAATGTCTTTAATTGGATGATATGAGCAGTTCCAATTTGTTTCTAGAAACAAATACTTACTGCTGTTTAGTGGATAAATTATTCTCGCATTCCTACTTATACTTATTATAGTGCAGACTCCAAGTGTCATACAATCCATTTAGGGTGATAAACAAATCCATATACATTCATCTATTATTGCATACAGAGGTAAAACATTTGAGAATTCTAATTGGAATCATTACCCACTGTTATACAGCTGATAAGTTATTTGTGTGCACAACTATATCTATACTTATTATTGCAAAGTGCTATGTAGACATTCAACCAATACTTACCTTAACAATTTTAGTTGATACATTGTGCTATAACATACTGTAGGTTAATGGTGTGTGTAGAATATACTCATGGGTTTACCATACATAGTGTACCTTATAATCACTTACCTGTTATCTAGATACAATTCAGATTACATTGTGCTATAATATAGGTCAATGGTGTGTGTAGAATATATTCATAGGCTTACCATACATACCTTATAATCACTTACCTGTTATTTAGATACAATTCAGATTAATAAGGTGACTTTGAATGTACATGTAAGCTCATTCTTACACTCCATGATTATATTATACATACTTACCCTAGATTGATCCTTTAATAGATATTATATCTCAGACTAGCAAGAAAAACCGCAAGAGACAAAGATAGTGAGCTGTTCCGCACTAGGCCCCTTCTTGAATAGAAAGATTACCAAAAGGGGCAAACAATATATACTATATCAAAATCGGTTAAGATTAATAAATGACCAAATACCTCAATAAACAATTGTATGAAAGCTCTTTTCAAATATAATGATGAGGGTTGGTGTTGCTCCCCAGAGTCAGGAGGATTACAATCGAAAAGAAGGAGGAAAAGAAGACTCTATTATGGGGGCACTCTTATATGATTCCTCCAGAGCCAGTTAGGACCAGACAGCCTCAAAAATTAAAATGTAACTTTTATTAATACCAAATAAAATTTAGCATAAGGGGTTTAACTATGACAGACATAACATACACACACAAATATATAAACTCACTAAACCTGTATGTAAATCCGGTATGATGATCACATACAAACACAAAAGTTTGTATCAGATGTTAAAATTACATAAGATACTAAAATCTAAAATCATCATTGACTTATAGGGTAAACCACAAACCAGTCAAAATTATCCGGAATATTTCCGTATTACTCCTTGCTCAAATTATATCAAAAGGTAGAAAATATATTCATTGTAGCGCATATCCATATGGTGCTAAATCCTGATTATACAGTAATGAGCAAACTTGCCCATAATCAGTCCTTAATCAGATGTACACAACCCTTCCTTTTAATTGTAATCAGTTGGACCTAAAGAGATCAATCACAGTTATTAAGTGATCTATAGACATAGATATAGTATCCTCCTAAAGAAACATTGTAGTCACTTGTGCATCAACAGGAATCTCAATCTCAGTTGAACATGCTGGTTATTCAGAGCTCTGTGGACTTTTTGCAACAAATTGAAACACATGATAGATTGAGAAACATAATAGCTATCAGTACATTATCATAAATTGAACATGTTAATTAATAAAAGCACCGTCAAATTATTAAGCACATGATGTATATATGTTGCAAAATATACTGGAATTGATTATGAGGCCTTCCAATATTGGATTCCTGAGACCTCTATCACCACTAGTGACATAACCTTCCTTACCAAGCTGAAAACCTCTACCACAGTAATTCCGTATGGACAAATAAAATTTGGTATGCAATTAGCCACATTGAGGTTTGATAAAGTGTATTCACAGTATACCCGTCGATCCAGTTATACATCACTTCTGCTGTCACACTGTCTTAACGTCCAGTCACCTATAATGGGCCAGCGGACGGTGTATGAGAACGCGACGCCGGGGATCAGCTGGGTGAGAAGAAAGGAGAGAGAGCCGTACTGCTTTTCCTGTTAGAGCGGTAGTGACACCTTGTTATCAAAGGACATTGCAAGGAGTCACTCCGCAATCACGGGATGAGAGCTGTCTGAAAGAGGTTATGTTACCTATTCTAAGGTCGGCAGGGGAAGGAAAATGGAGCATAGGAAGACCGCTGGTCTGTGGTGCCCGCGTCTTAGAACACAATTGAGTGTGGATAACGCCTTTCACCCATCGGCTTGTTCACATTGCTGCACTTGTTTAGCATGTCAATATATATATAATAGAGTCTTCTTTTCCTCCTACTTTTAGATATTATATCTGTAATACTTACCTGGAATTGATTCTTTATACTATATATACTTACCTGGAATTAATCCTTGAATAGATACTATGGGGTAAATTTACTAAGATGGGAGTTCTATTTAAGATGGGATGTTGCCTATAGCAACCAATCAGATTCCAGGTATTATCTTCTAGAAGGTGCTAGATAAATGAGAAGTAGAATCTGATTGGTTGCTATGGGCAACATCCCATCTTAAATAGAACTCCAATCTAAGTAAATTTACCCCTATGTCTGTAATACTTACCTACACAAGTCCTCAAGTAGTACTGTGCTCCATCCTCAGTTACGGCATAAAATAGGATATAGCAGATGGGTAGTGTGCTTTGATTTTAACATTACTAGACTGCATATTTTATTCACTATATGTATGTATGTTTGTATTGTCTTTAATCTGTGATTAGATGAATTTTACAGATATAATAAAAGTTATATTTTAATGAATTATCCTTTTGTGCGCCAACAAAGAGACATTCTTCGGACTTCCAGTTCCGGCATGGCGGAGTAAGCAGCAGCTCCTGTGTGCTCCTCCGTTGCTGCCAGCCTCACTGCTCATTTAAGGGACGCTCTGACTCTCAGCTCCGGTCCACGGCTCGGGTCACTGCCCGCTGACCGATCTCCTCCCTCCCACCCCGTCAGCCGCGCGTGTCGTGCAAGCTAACACAGCGCGCTCCGGGTCTGGCCTGTACGGCTGCGGACGGCCGTGCTCTGCAACCCGGCGGCTAAGGCTGTCGCTGACCCTCGCTTCATCTCACCTCCGGAGCGCACTCCCCCCCTGGCCGCTGACAACTGGGACTCCCTGTGGTGCTGCTCTGCCCACTGCAGGGTCCGGTGCCGAATTACTGCTCCAGGCCTCAGTGTCCTTTTTGGTGCAGGTCAGTTTACAGTTTACAATATATATTTGTGCATTATGGAAAAGTTTTTGGGCCCACCGGCAATAGCCAAGATCCCGCCACCTGCGCTGCCTCCCAGGCAGGAAAAACGCCACACGGATCAGTCCTCTACAACCAGCACGGATTCTAGCCCGGTGAAACCAGCAGCTAAGAAACCAGTTAAGGCAGTCTCTGACGTCTCACAGTTCCAGGTACATGATGATATTGACTCCCCCAATGCCTCCCTGACTTATAAGGATATGGTAGCGGCCATTCACGATACTATGGCCACCCTGCTGCAGAAAGCAGTCGGAGATATCAATATGCAACTGCAGCAACTTTCTAGCAGGGTATCCAATACCGAGGTTAGTTTAGGGGTCACTATAGATGAGGTCGAAAGTTTGAAATCCACTGTGGGGCATTTAAAGAAGGACAATAAACACCTCCTTGATAAAATGGACAATATTGAAAACCGCACGCGCAGATGCAACTTACGCGTAATAGGTTTGCCCAAATCATTCAAAGGCCCTGGGTTGGAACAGTTTGTCCGGAATACCTTACCGAAAATGCTCAACATCGAGGCTGAGTGCGCTGACATGGTGATTGAACGTGTACATATGGGAGACCAGGCACGTGCAGGTTCTACTAGGCCACGTGTAGTTATTTTAAAAACCCTGAACTTTCTTCACAAAACCGCTATTTGGAAGGCTTCTCGCAAAGTTGATCTCCAGTGGGAAGGTGCCGCTCTGCGGATTTTTCAAGATTACTCTGCAGAACTTTCTCGCCTTCGCAAAGCCTTTAACCCCATTTGTGCCTTCCTGGTTAAAAACAAGCGGAAATTTGCTATGTTGTATCCAGCTCGACTCAGGATTTTTCAGGGATACACCTTCACTGACTTTACCAACCCTCTTAAAGAAGAGGCTGACTCTCTTGCTCAAGATATTTCGGACGACCCGGAGGGATGATTCTTTCCTCGGATTTCTTTTCAGGTTCCAGTCCTGCCCCTTGTGGGCTTGATTACGCTGTTGCTGTCGGGTTTTGGCATTGCGTCCCGCATTGCTCTAATTTCTTTGTCTTAATGTTCATTTAATGAGCTTAACTATATGTTTTACTATTTGTTTTGTTATTTCAATGTTGCTGGCGGTAACGGAGCAGCCCCCACCTCTCTGTTGGTACTATATGGTTACAATCACCAACTGTTTTTGCTTCACCCGAAGTCTGTTTATTACTATTTTCATTTTTTGTGTAATGTCTATCTCATTACCCCTGCTTTTGCTGTCTAATTTTCTCTTTCTCAATCTCTTTTTGTTTGTCACCCCTGTTGTGGTTTTCTTTCCTAATGTTTTACCCTTCACCCCCCCCCCCCACCCCCCGATTCCCTCTAACTTTCATAGGGATGCGATATCATACCGTGCTTCACCTTTGCCAGATGTTGTATATTTCTTTTTTGTGGTATGGCTACGGTTAAGATATGTACATTTAATGTAGGAGGTATTAACACACCTGCTAAGAGGCGAAAGATATTATCTTATATGAATAAAAACCATATTGACATTGCATTTTTACAAGAGACGCACCTGGTTCTACAGGAAACAAAAAAGCTACAGATGTTGAATTGGTCCTTATTAGGTGCAGCATCTCTTAATTCAAAATCTTGCGGAGTGGCAATTTTAGCGAGACGTTCTCTTCCCATTAAAGTATTGTCGGTGGATGCTGATCCAGATGGCAGGTACGTCCTTGTGCATTTCAAAATGGGTAGTAAACTTTATCACATATGTTCTGTCTACGTCCCAAACACTTATAAAAAATCCTTTTTTCCTCACTTATGGCTAAACTTTATACCTGTGACCTCTCTTCCTTAATTCTCTACGGAGACTTCAATTTAGTCTCCACTCTGTATTTGGATAAATCCCACTATACCAGTCAGTCCCAACCTCTTCCCAAACTAGCTGTTCCCTGGCTTGCCAAGAGACTTAATCTCGTAGATGCCTGGCGAGCTTTGAACCCAATCGAAAAAGAGTATACTTGCCTTTCAATGGTTCACAATACTTGGTCTCGTATAGACTATATATTGGTCGCTTCCCTACTATTCCCTAATATTCGCCAAGCCACCATCGAACCGATTTCTATCTCGGATCATGGACTGGTATGGACTGAACTGACTTATACAATGGAAAAATCTTCTCCTCCTCTATGGAAATTTCCTTCACATTTAGCAAAATCGGATAGTTTTAAACATAAATGTGATGATATCTGGGAGAATTTTCGATTGGATAACTCTGTACATGCGTCGGATAATCCTTCCCTTTTTTGGCAAACCGCTAAAACAGTTTTGAGGGGTGAAGTGATTTCCTATAATTCGCATCTTAGGAAATCTCTTAATCAGACATATCTGGAAACTCAAAACACTCTGTCCACAGCCTATCAGACTTTTAAATTACATCCCTCTACGGAAAACAAAACAGCTTATATTCTAGCTAAAACTAATTTCAATGATCTTCTGCAATTAGCAGGAGATAAATACCAGTTTAATGTAAGTTATAAGTTTCACCGCTTTGGGAATAAGACGGGTAAACTTCGTACTTCATTATTACAGGGATCTAGGAAACCAATGGTGGTCCACCCCCTACAAAATTCAGATGGGTCCCTGTCCTCTTCTAATGCTCAAATTGCAGCCATTATGCGTGATTATTACGTATCCTTATATTCCTCTCCTGACCTGGGAGACGCCCTCTCCTCTCATGATGTTTACCCCCCCACACACTTCTGGGACAATCTACCCTTACCTCAAGTGCCTGCTGAGTTGATCCCCTCTTTGACATCTCCCATTACCCTTACTGAAATCCTAGAGACTATAAAACGACTTAAACCATGTAAAGCCCCAGGGCCAGACGGATATACGAATGAATTTTATAAACAAATGTCCCCCAAGATAGGTTCGACTTTACAGGCTGTTTTTAACAAAATTTTGACCGAGGGGATTCTTCCAGATAGGTTTACAGACGCAGTGATCAAAGTCCTACCCAAATCAGGCAGGAACCTTTCTTTACCGGGCCCCTATAGGCCTATATCATTATTAAATGTGGATTTTAACATTTTTACTTCCATCCTAGCACAGAGACTGAAACCAATTCTGCCTCTACTTATTCATAAGGACCAGACTGGTTTCATAACTGGTCGACACTCGGTTGTAAATCTCAGAAGGGTCCTCTCGGTCATTCAACATGCTAATTCGACCTCTTCTACTAATTCTCTACCTGTACTCATTTTATCTATAGATGTGGAAAAGGCCTTTGACCTTTTATTATGGCTCTATCTCTTTAAGGGGTCTATTTACTAAGCTTTGGATGGACATAAAGTGGACAGAGATATATGACCAGCCAATCAGCTCATAACTGTCATGTCACCGGCTGGGTTTGAAAAATGACAGTTAGGAGCTGATTGGCTGGTACTTTATCTCCGTCCACTTTATCTCCATCCAAAGCTTAGTACATAGACCCCTAAAACACTAGACAGATTTGGCTTTCCTGACTCTTTTATTTCTATTATTCGTACCTTATATTCTCTTCCTTCTTCTTCTGTTTCATGTAACAGTCTTCTCTCTTCTACCTTTATATTGCAAAGGGGGACGAGACAAGGCTGTCCCCTTTCCCCGCTCCTTTTTGATCTATCGATTGAGCCCCTAGCTATAGCTGTGCGTAACTCACCTCATATTCATGGAATTACTATTAATTCGCAGGTTTTGAAAATTGCACTGTTTGCTGATGACACTCTTTTGTTTTTATCAAATCCAGAGCAATCATTACCATCCTTATTACAATTGATCCATTCTTTTGGGAAAATAGCAGGTTACAGAATCAATGTCAATAAGTCGGAACTTTTATTATTAGGTAATTTGTCACCCTCTATACTCTCCCATCCTGACATTCCCTCTTTTAAAGTGACCCATTCTCATTTCAAATATTTAGGTATTAATATCTGCTCCGATCTCGCTAATCTCTATAAAATTAACTATTCCCCTCTCATAGACAATTTAGCCCTCAAATTGGACTCTTGGAAGGATTTACCTTTGTCTCTTTTAGGATGACTAGAGGTAATCAAGTGTATTATCTTCCTCAAATTATTTTATTTTATGCAAATACTTCCTATTTAATTGACACGTTCTGATACTCTCAGGCTTGAGGCACTCTTTTCTAGGTTTCTCTGGCAAGGAAAAAGACCATGCATAGCCAGGCAGAAATTAAAATCTCCTAAAGTGAAGGGTGGCTTTGCAGCTCCTGATATACAGGCATATTCCCTAGCAGTCCATTTTCGATATATTATAGACTGGCTACATTGCATGTCACACTATGTTGATCATGATTTGGAATCAGCGATATTTTCTCCATATGCTCCTAGTGCATTGATACACTTACACCCAACTCAGATACCTCCCCAATTAAAGAACCATATCTTATTTAAAGATACTTTTTCCGCTTGGCTTACTATTAATAAACAGTGCCACCGTGATCCCCATTTTTCCCAATATATCCCGTTGTGGGGCAACCCAGCATTCCCTCCTTCGCTGCATAATGCCACGTACTCCCTCTGGAAAGAGAAGGGTCTCGACTCCTTCCACAAAGTGTTTGATCCTGGATGAGTCCTTTACTCCTTTTCGGATCTTTGCCAAAAATTTTAATTATCTCCACGCCATATGTATATGTACTTCCAGGTGCGTCACTTTGTACTTTCTTATGGTGCTACAACTCAATTAAGAGGTCCCCACAGTGTACACCCTGCTTCTCAAGCTATTGATACTCTTTTGCACGCTTCCCAGGTGCGTCCATATAAAGTGAAATATGCATACTCTATTTTGCTATCTTGCTTACCTACTGTACAATGGGATAACTTGTTTTTGAAATGGAAAGCTGATATTCCTACTTTAGCAAGCATTACTGATATTACACAACCCTGTGAAAGATCCCTGAAATTTTTATCTTCAGCTTACTTTCAAGAAGTTCACCTGAGATTTTTACCATGAGCATACATTTCAGCTTCACAACGATCTCATATGTTACCCTCAGAATCTGGTTACTGCCTTAAATGTGGGAAATCCTCAGCAACATTTATACATTGTGTTTGGGAATGTAGAAAAATTAGATGTTTTTGGTGTAAACTTCTTGCTTATGTTAATAGACTATTCTCCATGAATGTATCCCCGGATCAGTTAGCTTGTCTTACTTTAAATTTTACAAACTGGTGGATTACTCCAAGAAGTTTCTCTCTTCTCAGTGTAATTCTTACGCTTGGTAAAAAATGCATTCTGATTAAATGGGTTAAACGCTCTGCTCCTTCCATTGCAGAAGTCCAGCAAAAACTATTACAATTGTTGTATTATGATAGAAAAACGGTTTTAACTTCGCCCTTCTTTAGCACACGGAAATTTTGCCTCAAATGGAGCCCTTTCATTGACACTTTACCTCCCTCCACCAAACAACATATTTTGAAAACCCTGGATTGCTCCTTGTCGTCCTATGAATCGTTTGCAAGGGTTAAATAATTTAGCCGTTTTCTCTTCCAAGTATGTATCTGCTTATTCTTCTCTTTCTAACACTCTAGTTGGTTATATTGAGTCTTATGGGCTGGCCCTAACACTCATCCTCATCCCGTCATCCCCCCCCCTTTTCTTCCCTTATGTGTTCCCCCCCCCCCTCCCCTTAAATACTGTCTTATTGTATTTTGTTTTCTGTCTTTTGACCTTTTTCTTTATTAGCTAGTGCTATGTGGAAGTGCTGACCATATTATGCGGCTATATGTGATCTACCGCCCCTTAGTAGTCTTGGGGTATATTTAGTTAAAGTCCGGTAGCGACCGGTCTTATTTGCTGCGAGGTCATATATCTAGTCTTTCTTTTATTTGCTGTGATGTCTTCGCATTAGATGGATTTACCCTAGGATGTCTCTGTATAGATACTATGTTCTGTATTTCCATGCAACCTTTAACGTTTAATTATTTTTCTGTATGTTTTTTCATATATACTTATGTATGACTGAAAATGTTTCAATAAATATATAAAAAAAAAAAGAGAGACATTCCTTCCTCTTCGGTTTTTCTGGAATGAGAGATGGAAGGATTTGATAAAGAAATTGAGAGTATATTTGAAGTTTTATAGAGAGGATGAGAGTCTGATAAGGAGAGAGTTCCAGAGGTAGGGAGCAGCTTGGGCAAAATCTTGGAGGCGAGAGTGAGAGGAAGTAATTAGTTGGTAGGAGAGGCGGCATTCATTAGTGGAGTGAAGTGAGTGGGTGGGGTTGTGAAGCGAGAGGTCAGAGATATAAATAGGAGAGAATGGGGTAAAGGCTTTGTAAATGAGTGTGAGAAGTTTGAATAGGTTCTGCAGGGGAAGATGAACCAATGTAACACCTGTAGGAGGGGAGGCAGATGTAGTACATTTGGAGAGAAAGATGAGCCAGACAGCAGCATGGAGGACAGATAGGAGTGGAGAGCTGGGAGACAGGGAGGCCAGATAAGAGGAGGTAGTCCAATCTGGAGATGACCAGAGAGTGGATGAGGGTCTTATTTTACTTTAGGGTGAGAGAGGGTCTGAACCCAGAATATTTTTGAGATGGAAAATGTCAGGATTGCAAAAGGCACTTATCTTCTCTATATGCTACTTATGCCTGGCAGGGGTTCCAAGTGCTGAGGTATCTGTGGGAGGTTCCATTATGCCTCTTCTGCAGGTCTGCTGCACGGAGGTGTGAAATTCTCATTGCCAATGGGTTTTCATGCTCATTGCCAAGGGGTAACGCCTGTTGCCAGGGGTTTCATTCGCTGGTTATGTAATGCTCGGTGCCAAGGGGTAATGCTTGCTGCCAGGTACCATGCGCTGGTGCTCCTTGCTAAGGGTGTAAAGCTGCCGCGGCCGCCAGCACTACCCGGGCATTTCCCGGCTTGGTCAAATGCTAGCATCTGTCTCCTCCGTGGCGGAACCCATTTTGGAAGGGACATTTAGCAGATTGACATGCGGATGACTAGTCCGTATGTCAATCTGCCTGAATCAGCGGTGTTGCCACCGCAGCCCTGTGCCACAAATTATCCGCAGTGGCTGCGGGGGTGTTAGTTATGCCACTGTGCTGATCTCAGCAATATCTAGTGTGGTTTCACTGTCTGGTTCCTGCCTATCTGAAGCTTAGCTGGTTCCAGCCCGGCATATGTGCTCATTGGCTGGCTCCAGACCAGCATTTATAACTAAGCTGGTCTCAGCCTGGCATCTGTGTCCTTTAGCCAGTCCTACCCCGGCAACAGTAATTTAGTCAGTCCTAGTCTGGTACCTAAGCCAGCTAGCTGGGTTCTGTCCAGCATCTGTATATATGCAGCTATTTATAGTCCAGCATCTTAGTAAACTAGATCATGACCTGTAAGCCAGTCCAGAATTCGAGTCCGTATATACTCTGCTGGTTTTTGTGTCATGTTATGCGTAAGACCCAGGGATGTGCGGTGAGCTAAATAGCTCAGGAGGCACTGGCTAGCACCAGAGCTATATTTACTTGCAATATATTAGCCAAAACATACATCTGGGCATTATAGACAGGTGTAGCAGTATAAACTCCTGGAAATTTGGTGAGTTTTGATCAGATATGTGCGGAAAAGTTAGCCAGGTGAGATCATAGACTTTTTACTCCAGAGTTTTGGCTATAAAAATTATTAGAATAATGCAAAGAAGATATTTCAAACATATTCTTTGTATTATTCATATACTTTATACAGTCAAACTTCTGGCACAAACGTTAGTATGACAGGAAAGGCTCTGCCTCACCTTCCTCACCCCACCGCACATCACTGGTAAGAACTACATATGCCTGCCGAGCTTCCTGCATACTAGTACTTCTACCGAATCTGCCATAGAATCTTCTCTGATAACATAAAAAAACAATATTCTTACATGTAGTTTGAAGAAGAGGAAGGAGTCAAGAATTACTCCAACAGGAGATGGTGGTGCAGTCAAATAAATTGTTGGTGGTAAGGTTATTTGGGAGGGTCTTTTCAGACATGCTAAGTTTAAGAAATTGCTGGGACATCCAGAAAGAATTAGCAGAGAAACAGTTTGAGATACGAGTGAGGAGAGAAGGGGAAAGTGTCAGGGGAGGAGAGGCACTGTATACCTGACAGTCCAAAAGAGCTCTCTGGCAGGTGTAAATCTGCTAAATACTTTTTGTCCCTCCTACTGCATCCTTTGAAAACTGTGAAGTTGCACATGTGCAAATTTGTTCCATATCATGGGGCAAAAAATCAGTGAGAAGTGAAATATATATATACTGAGAACCCATCACTCTCCTCAGTAACCTCATTCACTGCAAAACTTCAATACATAACAAAAGTCAGTTGGAGACAGGAGCCAGAGTCGGAGCCGGGCCGGCCGGGAGAGCGGGCGTCTGTGAGGAGACAGGAGCCGGGCCGGCCAGGAGATCAGATGTGGCGGCAGTGCAGATGGTGAGTGCTGCAGATAGGCCACTGGGGAAGGGGATCTTTAAGTAGTTGGGGAGGAAGATCTTTGATTAATCCATAGGGGGGCGGGCGGGCGGTCATGGAATTATGCTATGAGGCCCCGAATGAGATAGCTACGCCCCTGACCCCAACTGTGCATGTGTGCACCCCATTCCTGGGAATGGTGAGTGCGGTGGATTCCTGTTTTAATACAGTATATCTGTATGTATATATATATATATATATATATATAAAATTTGTATTGTGAATGTTTGTACATTACACCATTGGAGGCTGTTTTCTCTCTTATTTATATATGAGCTCCACAATTTCTCCAGGATAGGATTTTGACACCTGGGGCAAGGCAGTAATTTGGTGCTGGGTGCCTTCTGAGAGAGAGGGAGGTCCTGGAGTACTTGAACTCTGTGATGGAGAGGTCTCATGGGGAAGGGGTGTGGCCACACAATAGTACCCGTTAAAAAAGTCGGATTGACACTATCGTGAACGGGCGAAACCTGTCGTGTTTGGCCCGGGAGCTAGTGGGAGCTGAGAGGAGGAGACGGGGGGAGTGCAGCTGGGAGACGGCGGAGAGCAGCGGGGAGAGCAGGAACCCAGTGGCTACAGCAGCGTAGCAGGTAGATGGGGCACCGCTTGCTGGAGCCGGGTGGATGCTGCCGTGAGGTCTGGTGGCAGTGACCCTTCCTCCTGCTACGCTGCTGTAGCCGCTGGGTTCCTGCTCTCCCCCGTCTCCCCGCTGCTCTCTCCCGTCTCCTCCTCTCAGCTCCCTCATCTCCTCAATCCAACTTTTTTTTAAAGTCGGATTGAGATTGTCGGGAATGGCCAAATCCGATAGGTCCTGTTGGTTCCATTCCGATAAATGCATGTCAGAATGGATCCGACTTACATTGAATATACCCCTATAATCACTATTTTGCATAGATTTTTATTTTTAAGCCTATGGATATATATCAATAATCTCTATTTGTTATTCATAGATAATCTGTTGCACACTTCACACACTTGCTTTTATGTATGTATATATATATATATATATATATATATATGTATATACACACATACAGAAAACCCTGCACTCTCCTAAGTAGCTTCATTCACCTTAATGCATTAGTATACATCTGAATAAATAATGGGGTTTTGGTTTATGAATTGTACAATGCATGTAAGCTTGCAGCCCACTCCATCGGACCGCATTTCACCGCAAGTCCTACTCTATCACATAAACTTTCACATAGATTTTATAGGAAACCTGGCAACTGCTGTCTCATAGGGGAAGATGTGCTTATCCGGTTTAAAGCTTATCTGCCAGTGCCACACTTATGGCTTTTAAAAGGTAAGACAGTCACCAACACAACTAACACAACTACACAAGTGTGCTTACCTGGTTTAAAGCTCACCTGCCAACAGACTACTGGCTTTCAAAGTGAGACAGTCACCGACACACCTAAATAGCAGCTGATCCAGGTTAAAGGTAAATGAGCTTAGGGGTGCATTTTCCCCTATGAGACAGCAGTTGCCAGGTTTCTATAAAATCTATGTGAAAGTTTATGTGATAGAGTAGGACTTGCAGTGAAATGGGGGCCCGGCGAGTGGGCCGCAAGCTTACATGCATTGTACAATTCATAAACCAAAACCCCATTGTTTATTCAGATGTATACTAAAGCATTAAGGTGAATGAAGCTGCTTAGGAGAGTGCAGGGTTTTCTGTATGTGTATATTTGAGTTTGGTGGTTGGTGGTCACAGCCCACCGCACCCCAACCCCTGGGAATGGTGAGTGCAGTGGTTCCTCGTGTTTGTTTATATATATATATATATATATATATATATACTGTATATACAAAAGCATAGAGCATCAGCTAATAAATAATGCCATATTGAGCATCCTTTGTGCACTTTATGGGTCTGATTCAGAGATGTGCACAAACCACACGTATTGCCGATGTTCACCTGATTAAGCGAATAGTTACAACTGCGTATGCACAAAAAAATCAGAATGCCCCTAAGGAACATACATTTCACAAAATAGCTGTTTGTGATCTGGTCAGACTGTATTAGAAATCAAGCGGCAAAGTGATGGGTGTTCTTTGGCGGTGACCGGAAGGTTGCCTGAAGTGAACACAAAACAGTTGTAGCTCATTATGGGAGTATTGCCGGAGTGTCAGTGGAAAAGGCTGCATTCCCACATGTACAGCCGCTTTCATGAAGTCATGTTTAGATCTAAAAATGGTACGGATAGTAGTGTCGATGGTGTGCTGATCACCCTTGTAAAGAATCACTTACGTTGTAACAGCATGCAGAGATGCTGATAGTGGGCATCTCAGCTCTTGTACATTCAGGTGCACAATTGTACAACAGGGGGAGACTGAAACTAGCATTGGCATATTATCGCTGCTGCAACTTGCCAACTGAGGCAGGAGCAGACACAGCAGCATCCATCTCTGAATCAGGCCCTATACCTTATTTTATTATAGCATACTATTTAATTTTTTTACTTTCTGTTTTTACAACTTTAGAGTTATAATATGCAGGTGTCCAGTTTGGAGAACTGTCGCACACCTATAGATTACTTTAAGGTTATTTATGTGAGATTTTCATTTTCCATAAATATCATAAATATAAATGCGTTGGGTATACGTTGCCGGTGTTCAGCATACCAATGCCAGGATCCCGGCCGGCAGAATGCCGATGGGGGGGAACACAACAAAGCCTGTTGTGGCATTGGTGGCTCGCTGTACTCACCACAGGTTCTATTCCTACTCTAAGGGTGTCGTGGACACCTACGAGTGGGAATAGCCCCTGTTAGCCAGTATTCCGGCTGGTGGTATTGTGAGTGTTTGGTATCTGGGCATCCGTATGCTGCCTGCCGCAATCCCGTGCGCTGGCAACGCAACCGCATCCCATATAGATACCCTAAATGGAGAATTAGGCAACCGTGTCCCATTTAAAAAAAACAGGTTGTTGGGTCATTGTAGATAACTAATTAAAAAGGTATTTGTGGATGTACTGAATGCAGTATGTGAATATTAGAAGTTGCATCATTGCCACTGCCTTGTTATACAAGAAGTGTTTGTTATATAGGAAGTGTTTTGTTTACAGGAAATACTTCAGCAGCCATTGTTCAGCATGACTTGCAGTTAGAAAAGTCACACTTCTGCAGTTCTCCAGAGTTCTGTGGTGAGTTGTACACAGACCACTTTACAGTAGCACTCCTCTTCAAAAATTACCGACCAGCCTCAATGCAAAACGGTCAGGTCCGGCTGAGGAGAGGGATCCGACGAGTAGACCAGAGCAGGGAAGGTAGAGACCACAGGAGGGAGGGAGCGAGGAGGATGAATACAGTTCCTTCTTATGAGAACTAAGCTTCCTCAGGAATGTGGATAGCCTGAATACAGTGTAGTGTTTGTAACGAATGGATTGATAAACCGTGGCTAAGTCTCTGGATTACTTGGGTATTTGTCTAGAGTCAAATAAACACTACTAGCAATCTGGATTAGTGGTCACTGAGTAGTACAGTCTGAGTAGGTCTGGGACCGACATTAGTAGGGTCCGGTTGGAAGCAATATATGTTGTAGTTGACTGGAGCAGAATACGTTGCAATCAGAAGGCACTGAAACTGGTACGCTGGAAACTGAGAACACAGAGGCTGGACTAAAACTGGAATGGAGTGCTGACCAGGCTAGTGCCGGAAAGATGACACTGAAATTACTTGACTGGAACCAGACTGGAATGCTGAGGCTGGACAGGAACCCAGAAATGCTGTAGATTACTGAAGACAACTGATGGCAGTCGGTTTCGGTCAAACATTTGAAGGCAATCGATGTTAACCGATGTTGGAGATCACTGAAGATAACCAATGGCAATCGGTACTGGAGAATACTTGAAGACAATCAATGTTGAAGATTACTGAAGATAACCAATTGGTACTGGAGAATACTTAAAGACAATTGATTTGTATAGATGTTGGAGATCACTGGAGATAACCGATAGCAATTGGTACTGGTAAACACTTGGAGGCAATTAATGTTATTCGATGCTGAAGAACACTGGAGATAACCGATAGAAATCAGCACTGGTAAACACTTGGAGACAATCAATGCTGGAGATCACTGGAGATAACCGATAGCAATAGGTAGTGGTAAACACTTGGAGATAATCGATGCTGAAGATGAATGAAGATAACCCATAGCAATCGGTACTGAGTCAGTGTGGGCTAGAATGACACTGCACAGGAATCCATAAGCAAGTACAGTAGCTAACACAGAGAATCCCTGCAGTTCTGTGAATGACAATAAAGCACTGACAACAGGAAGTGCTTTTGCAAGGTCTTTATACCCCTGGGTGACTGCGGATTGTCCGGGAGTATTATGTGATCACAGGCTGGTGTTTGACCGATCACCTGATCCGAATTGTCATGGATGCATCCATCTCCAATACTGAAGAGAACTCTTGTGTGGAATCCACTAAGAACTTGCAAAAGGAATTGAGACATTACCGCCATAAAGACTATACAGTTCAGGTCTAGTTCTCCCAGCAGGACACTCTGCAATAATCAGGAGTCTGCAAACTCCACGGTCAGAGAATCCTCGGGTGCTCAATCAGTCAGCAGCTTGGAATATAAACACTTGTTGTAGCTTGAAAGCTGAAGTCTGCATGGAACTTTAGCAAGACTCAGAAAAATCCAGAAAACACAGCAGGACAGGAGGTAAGGCACAAGGAACACTAGCACATGTATGAAATAGGTCAGGAATGTGACACTAAACCCCATGGGCTATATTAATGAATTGGCAGCTTTTGTAAGTCGCCATTTCTCTGGGGATTTAAAGTACAAATTTAAAACAGCACTAATAATAAGTTTAAACAATGCTTGACTTTACACTTAATGTTAGTGTAACTTGAAATTTTCACCTCAAACCTCCCAAGAAGTGCAGCTTACAAAAGTCACCACTTTGAACATGATGACCCATTTGTTGGTTTCCACTTTAACATGTAGACCACATGTGTATGGTCCAGCTTTAACAATGAAGGCTAGCCTCAAGTTGGTCAGTACAGGCAGGACCGGCGCTACCACTAGGCAGCTTTAGGCAGCTGCCTATGAGCGGCGACCACTGGCGGGCGGCACTGAATGAAACAGAACGCTTTCTATATTACACTGCCTCGCCTCAGCTCAGCCAAGCTCCTGCTCTTCTTTAAGAGACGAGGAGCAGCCAGGGATGTTGTATGCACCCAATTGTCTCGGTGCGGGTGCTGACAATTGTTCGTGAGTGAGTCAGTGAATCCCTCCCTCTCTCCCTCCCTCCCCCCCCCCGTCGATTGTGCTCCCGAATGTTACCTCCCCCCCCGCATGATTATGCTCCAGAATGTTACTTGCTCCCCTCCGCATCGTTACCAACCCCCCCTCCCGTGATTGTGCACCCAAACATTACCCGCTGCCTCCCCACCGCCTGCATCTTGTTACCATCCAGGGCTGCCAGGGCCAGGGTGAGGAGGGTCAAGACCTCCCCTTTGCACTCAAAACACGGCAGCATTAGGACCCAGGACATCCTCCATGACCATTCGCCCTCCCGCCCCCCGGCTGTTGCTGCTGTGTGGCTGAGCCTGATATCGAGTGGAGCTGAGCTGCCCTGAGCCGCTGAACAGCTGTCACACCAGCTGCAGCTACTGTGCCACACTTTTCTAGTTATCTGGCTGGACACATAGCACCTGCGGATAACAGCTGCCTCCCGGGGTCCTCACAGCCAGCTGCACAGTGCGAGGTGGCACTAGGTGAGCACTACTGGGTGCATAGTTTGTGTGTGGGTGACATTGTGGGTTACATTGGGTGAATGCTCTGCATGGGTGCCAGTGAATGACTGCTGTGTGTGGTAGAGATGAGCGGGTTCGGTTTCTCTGAATCCGAACCCGCCAGAACTTCATGTTTTTTTTCACGGGTCCGAGCGACTCGGATCTTCCCGCCTTGCTCGGTTAACCCGAGCGCGCTCGAACGTCATCATGACGCTGTCGGATTCTCGCGAGGCTCGGATTCTATCGCGAGACTCGGATTCTATATAAGGAGCCGCGCGTCGCCGCCATTTTCACACATGCATTGAGATTGATAGGGAGAGGACGTGGCTGGCGTCCTCTCCATTTAGATTATAAGAGACTGAGAGAGATTTACTGGAGCTGACTAGGAGGAGTACTGTTACTGTAGAAGTGTAGAGACTGAGTGGAGAGAGTTTACTAGTGAGGACAGTGCAGTTTACTTTATAATCCGTTCTCTGCCTGAAAAAAGCGATACACAGCACACAGTGACTCAGTCACATACCATATCTGTGTGCACTGCTCAGGCTCAGGCCAGTGTGCTGCATCATCTATTATCTATATATAATATTATATATATCTGTCTGACTGCTCAGCTCACACAGCTTATAATTGTGGGGGAGACTGGGGAGCACTACTGCAGTGCCAGTTATAGGTTATAGCAGGAGCCAGGAGTACATAATATATTATATAGTGAGTGACCACCAGACACACAGTGCAGTTTATTTAATATATCCGTTCTCTGCCTGAAAAAAGCGATACACACAGTGACTCAGTCAGTCACATACCATATCTGTGTGCACTGCTCAGGCTCAGGCCAGTGTGCTGCATCATCTATATATATTATATATCTGTCTGACTGCTCAGCTCACACAGCTTATAATTGTGGGGGAGACTGGGGAGCACTACTGCAGTGCCAGTTATAGGTTATAGCAGGAGCCAGGAGTACATAATATTATATTAAAATTAAACAGTGCACACTTTTGCTGCAGGAGTGCCACTGCCAGTGTGACTAGTGACCAGTGACCTGACCACCAGTATATATAATATTAGTAGTATACTATCTCTTTATCAACAACCAGTCTATATTAGCAGCAGACACAGTACAGTGCGGTAGTTCACGGCTGTGGCTACCTCTGTGTCGGCACTCGGCAGCCCGTCCATAATTGTATATACCACCTAACCGTGTTTTTTTTTTCTTTCTTTATACATACATACTAGTTACGAGTATGCTATCTCTTTATCAACCAGTCTATATTAGCAGCAGACACAGTACAGTGCGGTAGTTCACGGCTGTGGCTACCTCTGTGTCGGCACTCGGCAGCCCGTCCATAATTGTATATACCACCTAACCGTGGTTTTTTTTTCTTTCTTTATACATACATACTAGTTACGAGTATACTATCTCTTTATCAACCAGTCTATATATTAGCAGCAGACACAGTACAGTGCGGTAGTTCACGGCTGTGGCTACCTCTGTGTCGGCACTCGGCAGCCCGTCCATAATTGTATATACCACCTAACCGTGGTTTTTTTTTCTTTCTTTATACATACATACTAGTTACGAGTATACTATCTCTTTATCAACCAGTCTATATTAGCAGCAGACACAGTACAGTGCGGTAGTTCACGGCTGTGGCTACCTCTGTGTCGGCACTCGGCAGCCCGTCCATAATTGTATATACCACCTAACCGTGGTTTTTTTTTCTTTCTTTATACATACATACTAGTTACGAGTATACTATCTCTTTATCAACCAGTCTATATATTAGCAGCAGACACAGTACAGTGCGGTAGTTCACGGCTGTGGCTACCTCTGTGTCGGCACTCGGCAGCCCGTCCATAATTGTATATACCACCTAACCGTGGTTTTTTTTTCTTTCTTTATACATACATACTAGTTACGAGTATACTATCTCTTTATCAACCAGTCTATATATTAGCAGCAGACACAGTACAGTGCGGTAGTTCACGGCTGTGGCTACCTCTGTGTCGGCACTCGGCAGCCCGTCCATAATTGTATATACCACCTAACCGTGGTTTTTTTTTCTTTCTTTATACATACATACTAGTTACGAGTATACTATCTCTTTATCAACCAGTCTATATATTAGCAGCAGACACAGTACAGTGCGGTAGTTCACGGCTGTGGCTACCTCTGTGTCGGCACTCGGCAGCCCGTCCATAATTGTATATACCACCTAACCGTGTTTTTTTTTTCTTTCTTTATACATACATACTAGTTACGAGTATACTATCTCTTTATCAACCAGTCTATATTAGCAGCAGACACAGTACAGTGCGGTAGTTCACGGCTGTGGCTACCTCTGTGTCGGCACTCGGCAGCCCGTCCATAATTGTATATACCACCTAACCGTGGTTTTTTTTTCTTTCTTTATACATACATACTAGTTACGAGTATACTATCTCTTTATCAACCAGTCTATATATTAGCAGCAGACACAGTACAGTGCGGTAGTTCACGGCTGTGGCTACCTCTGTGTCGGCACTCGGCAGCCCGTCCATAATTGTATATACCACCTAACCGTGGTTTTTTTTTTCTTTCTTTATACATACATACTAGTTACGAGTATACTATCTCTTTATCAACCAGTCTATATTAGCAGCAGACACAGTACAGTGCGGTAGTTCACGGCTGTGGCTACCTCTGTGTCGGCACTCGGCAGCCCGTCCATAATTGTATATACCACCTAACCGTGGTTTTTTTTTCTTTCTTTATACATACATACTAGTTACGAGTATACTATCTCTTTATCAACCAGTCTATATATTAGCAGCAGACACAGTACAGTGCGGTAGTTCACGGCTGTGGCTACCTCTGTGTCGGCACTCGGCAGCCCGTCCATAATTGTATATACCACCTAACCGTGGTTTTTTTTTCTTTCTTTATACATACATACTAGTTACGAGTATACTATCTCTTTATCAACCAGTCTATATATTAGCAGCAGACACAGTACAGTGCGGTAGTTCACGGCTGTGGCTACCTCTGTGTCGGCACTCGGCAGCCCGTCCATAATTGTATATACCACCTAACCGTGGTTTTTTTTTCTTTCTTTATACATACATACTAGTTACGAGTATACTATCTCTTTATCAACCAGTCTATATATTAGCAGCAGACACAGTACAGTGCGGTAGTTCACGGCTGTGGCTACCTCTGTGTCGGCACTCGGCAGCCCGTCCATAATTGTATATACCACCTAACCGTGGTTTTTTTTTCTTTCTTTATACATACATACTAGTTACGAGTATACTATCTCTTTATCAACCAGTCTATATTAGCAGCAGACACAGTACAGTGCGGTAGTTCACGGCTGTGGCTACCTCTGTGTCGGCACTCGGCAGCCCGTCCATAATTGTATATACCACCTAACCGTGTTTTTTTTTTCTTTCTTTATACATACATACTAGTTACGAGTATACTATCTCTTTATCAACCAGTCTATATTAGCAGCAGACACAGTACAGTGCGGTAGTTCACGGCTGTGGCTACCTCTGTGTCGGCACTCGGCAGCCCGTCCATAATTGTATATACCACCTAACCGTGGTTTTTTTTTCTTTCTTTATACATACATACTAGTTACGAGTATACTATCTCTTTATCAACCAGTCTATATATTAGCAGCAGACACAGTACAGTGCGGTAGTTCACGGCTGTGGCTACCTCTGTGTCGGCACTCGGCAGCCCGTCCATAATTGTATATACCACCTAACCGTGGTTTTTTTTTCTTTCTTTATACATACATACTAGTTACGAGTATACTATCTCTTTATCAACCAGTCTATATATTAGCAGCAGACACAGTACAGTGCGGTAGTTCACGGCTGTGGCTACCTCTGTGTCGGCACTCGGCAGCCCGTCCATAATTGTATATACCACCTAACCGTGGTTTTTTTTTCTTTCTTTATACATACATACTAGTTACGAGTATACTATCTCTTTATCAACCAGTCTATATATTAGCAGCAGACACAGTACAGTGCGGTAGTTCACGGCTGTGGCTACCTCTGTGTCGGCACTCGGCAGCCCGTCCATAATTGTATACTAGTATCCAATCCATCCATCTCCATTGTTTACCTGAGGTGCCTTTTAGTTGTGCCTATTAAAATATGGAGAACAAAAATGTTGAGGTTCCAAAATTAGGGAAAGATCAAGATCCACTTCCACCTCGTGCTGAAGCTGCTGCCACTAGTCATGGCCGAGACGATGAAATGCCAGCAACGTCGTCTGCCAAGGCCGATGCCCAATGTCATAGTACAGAGCATGTCAAATCCAAAACACCAAATATCAGTAAAAAAAGGACTCCAAAACCTAAAATAAAATTGTCGGAGGAGAAGCGTAAACTTGCCAATATGCCATTTACCACACGGAGTGGCAAGGAACGGCTGAGGCCCTGGCCTATGTTCATGGCTAGTGGTTCAGCTTCACATGAGGATGGAAGCACTCAGCCTCTCGCTAGAAAAATGAAAAGACTCAAGCTGGCAAAAGCAGCACAGCTAAGAACTGTGCATTCTTCGAAATCCCAAATCCACAAGGAGAGTCCAATTGTGTCGGTTGCGATGCCTGACCTTCCCAACACTGGACGTGAAGAGCATGCGCCTTCCACCATTTGCACGCCCCCTGCAAGTGCTGGAAGGAGCACCCGCAGTCCAGTTCCTGATAGTCAGATTGAAGATGTCAGTGTTGAAGTACACCAGGATGAGGAGGATATGGGTGTTGCTGGCGCTGGGGAGGAAATTGACAAGGAGGATTCTGATGGTGAGGTGGTTTGTTTAAGTCAGGCACCCGGGGAGACACCTGTTGTCCGTGGGAGGAATATGGCCGTTGACATGCCTGGTGAAAATACCAAAAAAATCAGCTCTTCGGTGTGGAGGTATTTCACCAGAAATGCGGACAACAGGTGTCAAGCCGTGTGTTCCCTTTGTCAAGCTGTAATAAGTAGGGGTAAGGACGTTAACCACCTCGGAACATCCTCCCTTATACGTCACCTGCAGCGCATTCATAATAAGTCAGTGACAAGTTCAATAACTTTGGGTGACAGCGGAAGCAGTCCACTGACCAGTAAATCCCTTCCTCTTGTAACCAAGCTCACGCAAACCACCCCACCAACTCCCTCAGTGTCAATTTCCTCCTTCCCCAGGAATGCCAATAGTCCTGCAGGCCATGTCACTGGCAATTCTGACGAGTCCTCTCCTGCCTGGGATTCCTCCGATGCATCCTTGCGTGTAACGCCTACTGCTGCTGGCGCTGCTGTTGTTGCCGCTGGGAGTCGATGGTCATCCCAGAGGGGAAGTCGTAAGCCCACTTGTACTACTTCCAGTAAGCAATTGACTGTTCAACAGTCCTTTGCGAGGAAGATGAAATATCACAGCAGTCATCCTACTGCAAAGCGGATAACTGAGTCCTTGACAACTATGTTGGTGTTAGACGTGCGTCCGGTATCCGCCGTTAGTTCACAGGGAACTAGACAATTTATTGAGGCAGTGTGCCCCCGTTACCAAATACCATCTAGGTTCCACTTCTCTAGGCAGGCGATACCGAGAATGTACACGGACGTCAGAAAAAGACTCACCAGTGTCCTAAAAAATGCAGTTGTACCCAATGTCCACTTAACCACGGACATGTGGACAAGTGGAGCAGGGCAGGGTCAGGACTATATGACTGTGACAGCCCACTGGGTAGATGTATGGACTCCCGCCGCAAGAACAGCAGCGGCGGCACCAGTAGCAGCATCTCGCAAACGCCAACTCTTTCCTAGGCAGGCTACGCTTTGTATCACCGCTTTCCAGAATACGCACACAGCTGAAAACCTCTTACGGCAACTGAGGAAGATCATCGCGGAATGGCTTACCCCAATTGGACTCTCCTGTGGATTTGTGGCATCGGACAACGCCAGCAATATTGTGTGTGCATTAAATATGGGCAAATTCCAGCACGTCCCATGTTTTGCACATACCTTGAATTTGGTGGTGCAGAATTTTTTAAAAAACGACAGGGGCGTGCAAGAGATGCTGTCGGTGGCCAGAAAAATTGCGGGACACTTTCGGCGTACAGGCACCACGTACAGAAGACTGGAGCACCACCAAAAACTACTGAACCTGCCCTGCCATCATCTGAAGCAAGAAGTGGTAACGAGGTGGAATTCAACCCTCTATATGCTTCAGAGGTTGGAGGAGCAGCAAAAGGCCATTCAAGCCTATACAATTGAGCACGATATAGGAGGTGGAATGCACCTGTCTCAAGTGCAGTGGAGAATGATTTCAACGTTGTGCAAGGTTCTGATGCCCTTTGAACTTGCCACACGTGAAGTCAGTTCAGACACTGCCAGCCTGAGTCAGGTCATTCCCCTCATCAGGCTTTTGCAGAAGAAGCTGGAGGCATTGAAGAAGGAGCTAAAAGGGAGCGATTCCGCTAGGCATGTGGGACTTGTGGATGCAGCCCTTAATTCGCTTAACAAGGATTCACGGGTGGTCAATCTGTTGAAATCAGAGCACTACATTTTGGCCACCGTGCTCGATCCTAGATTTAAAGCCTACCTTGGATCTCTCTTTCCGGCAGACACAGGTCTGCTGGGGTTGAAAGACCTGCTGGTGACAAAATTGTCAAGTCAAGCGGAACGCGACCTGTCAACATCTCCTCCTTCACATTCTCCCGCAACTGGTGGTGCGAGGAAAAGGCTCAGAATTCCGAGCCCACCCGCTGGCGGTGATGCAGGGCAGTCTGGAGCGACTGCTGATGCTGACATCTGGTCCGGACTGAAGGACCTGACAACGATTACGGACATGTCGTCTACTGTCACTGCATATGATTCTCTCAACATTGATAGAATGGTGGAGGATTATATGAGTGACCGCATCCAAGTAGGCACGTCACACAGTCCGTACTTATACTGGCAGGAAAAAGAGGCAATTTGGAGGCCCTTGCACAAACTGGCTTTATTCTACCTAAGTTGCCCTCCCACAAGTGTGTACTCCGAAAGAGTGTTTAGTGCCGCCGCTCACCTTGTCAGCAATCGGCGTACGAGGTTACATCCAGAAAATGTGGAGAAGATGATGTTCATTAAAATGAATTATAATCAATTCCTCCGCGGAGACATTGACCAGCAGCAATTGCCTCCACAAAGTACACAGGGAGCTGAGATGGTGGATTCCAGTGGGGACGAATTGATAATCTGTGAGGAGGGGGATGTACACGGTGATATATCGGAGGGTGAAGATGAGGTGGACATCTTGCCTCTGTAGAGCCAGTTTGTGCAAGGAGAGATTAATTGCTTCTTTTTTGGGGGGGGTCCAAACCAACCCGTCATATCAGTCACAGTCGTGTGGCAGACCCTGTCACTGAAATGATGGGTTGGTTAAAGTGTGCATGTCCTGTTTTGTTTATACAACATAAGGGTGGGTGGGAGGGCCCAAGGACAATTCCATCTTGCACCTCTTTTTTCTTTTCTTTTTCTTTGCATCATGTGCTGATTGGGGAGGGTTTTTTGGAAGGGACATCCTGCGTGACACTGCAGTGCCACTCCTAGATGGGCCCGGTGTTTGTGTCGGCCACTAGGGTCGCTAATCTTACTCACACAGCTACCTCATTGCGCCTCTTTTTTTCTTTGCGTCATGTGCTGTTTGGGGAGGGTTTTTTGGAAGGGACATCCTGCGTGACACTGCAGTGCCACTCCTAGATGGGCCCGGTGTTTGTGTCGGCCACTAGGGTCGCTAATCTTACTCACACAGCTACCTCATTGCGCCTCTTTTTTTCTTTGCGTCATGTGCTGATGGGGAGGGTTTTTTGGAAGGGCCATCCTGCGTGACACTGCAGTGCCACTCCTAGATGGGCCCGGTGTTTGTGTCGGCCACTAGGGTCGCTAATCTTACTCACACAGCTACCTCATTGCGCCTCTTTTTTTCTTTGCGTCATGTGCTGTTTGGGGAGGGTTTTTTGGAAGGGACATCCTGCGTGACACTGCAGTGCCACTCCTAGATGGGCCCGGTGTTTGTGTCGGCCACTAGGGTCGCTTATCTTACTCACACAGCGACCTCGGTGCAAATTTTAGGACTAAAAATAATATTGTGAGGTGTGAGGTATTCAGAATAGACTGAAAATGAGTGTAAATTATGGTTTTTGAGGTTAATAATACTTTGGGATCAAAATGACCCCCAAATTCTATGATTTAAGCTGTTTTTTAGTGTTTTTTGAAAAAAACACCCGAATCCAAAACACACCCGAATCCGACAAAAAAAATTCGGTGAGGTTTTGCCAAAACGCGTTCGAACCCAAAACACGGCCGCGGAACCGAACCCAAAACCAAAACACAAAACCCGAAAAATTTCAGGCGCTCATCTCTAGTGTGTGGGTGACATTGGGTGAATGCTGTGTGTGGGTGACTGCTGTGTGTGAATGTGTGCAACAGTGTGTGACTCCTGTGTGAGTGACTGTGCTAAGTTTAAATTGCCACCATATCTGCCATGGTACTCCTGATTTGAGATGTCTATGTCCCTGCTTGGGGAAGGAGCTGCATTGGATGAGAAATCGCATTGGGGAGAGGGGCTAGGGGTTAAAGAAAAGAAAGCTAGTGAGAGGTGTGGGGATGAGAGAAGGAATCAGGTGGGGAAAGGAAGCAGGCAGGGAGTGAAACAAGCAATGAGAGGTGCGGGGAATGAGGGGGAGCAGGGGTAGAGAGGGAAGAAGGCGCCAAATGGGTAGCAGGAAAAATGCGAGGAGTAAGTAACGGTGAGAGACACAGGCATTCAGACACCAAGGAGAGCAAATTTTTTTGGATCTTTTATGTTTTTGGTGGGTGGGGGCCCCGGGGGGGGGGGGGATGTGTTAGCATGAAGTTTTGCCTAGGGTGCCGAGATACCTTGCACCAGCCCTGAGTACTGGGCTGTGCACCTACAGAAGAGCAACAAAAATAGTGTGCTGCACTCACTGTGCATTTAAAGTGACTACTTTGTTAACACAGTGGTCCCAGTATAATTAAAAGTAAAATTGAATAAAACACTTCCAAAATAAGTCTTAACACAGGCCCTGTGTTGAGAAGCCTGAGGCCTGTTAAAGTGGGAACTTTTCCAGTGTTAGTGCTGATTGAAGGTTTGGAGAGGAAGGCATGCTCCCATAATTAGGGACTGTCATACATGATATTGATGGTTTAAGTAGAAATGAGCGGTTTAGATTACCTTGAATCTAAAGCCCTCCCACTTCTGGTTTCCAAGTCAATCTGAGCCCTGGCTTGGTTTTTCCCGCCAGGCTCAGAATCCAAATCGAAGCAAAATGTCATCCTCCCAGCGTCGGATTCTCGCATGTTTTGGATTCTATATAAGGACACTGTGTTTGTGCCGCTGCTCTGTCGCTTAGCAACCAGCCAGCTCGCTGCAGCTTTTGGCCAAGCTGGATAAAAACAATATTGTCAGCAGTGAGGTGGTCAAAATTGACTAGAATTTACTAGAAATCGATGTTATTGAGGTTAAAATACTGTAGGGACAAGAACAAGGCCCATATTCTGTGATTTTAGCTATTTTTTTAATAAATTTTTTTAAAATAATAGAGATCCAAAAACAAAACCCATTCATGAATTAGAAACAAAACCATGAAAAATGGTTCGGCGCTCATTTCTAGTTTAAAGCAATCTAATAAGGAACTCACTACCGATAATTACCAGATATGGAGCAAGCTGGATGATCGAGAAAAATAGTTCACACAGTATCAATATATGCTTGGTAGTTCTTCTGGAATCTGTTAAGGAATCAACTCTGGAACACTTTGTATGCAAGACCTGTCCTGAATTATTAGGAATTAAAGAGGTCTAATAAGATGTAGATATCGAAAGTGTCCACAGGGTAGGGCCAGTACGTACCCCGAATAAACCAAATTCCCAAGTCCCTCTCCTCTATTGTTTAAATAACTTGCATAAGGTAGCATTTTGTTTAGCCTCATGCCGCGTGAAAAATTTGGAATTGGAGGACAATAAGCGTTTTATCTTCCAAGACTACTCAGTGGATCTGACTAAGGCCCATACAACTTTTTTTCCTATATGCTCTCAATTGATTACAGATGGCCACAAGGTTGGTTTATTATATCCAGCTCATTTACATATTTATGATGGGTCCTCCCATAAGGATTTTACACCTGTGGCTGATGCTATTCTTCAAGAGTTTTCTCAAGATGCTTCTGCAGATATTAGGTACCCACTCCCTACCAATAAACATTGAAATTCCGATGTGGAACAGTAGTTCTTTGAGAGACTGCATTTTTTCAAAGTGTCTTAACATCAGCCTTATGTTTAGGGCATGTGTTTTGGGGAGTTTTCCTGGGGATCCAGGATTATTATCCTGTAGCAAATCTCATAACATTTACTGGGCCCTCATCCCCCTCACATTTGCTGGTTGTTGTTTCTCTAATTGTTATGTTGTTTCAAAGTTACTATATCACTATGATATTTCCTACTGTTGTCAAGTATCTGGTTACATTTAGTGATAAGATTTATTGTTCTCTCTCCTGTCTTGTCTCTTCCCGTTTGTCTCTCCCCCTCCGCTCTCGTCTCCCCCTCCCTTATTATGTTATATCTGGTCAAACTGCATTGACATGCTTGATACTTGTTTATGTTCTCTGCTGAATGATGCCTTATTTAAAATTAGGGTCTTGGTACGCTGGAGGTATCAACTCCTCTGCAAAGAGAAGGCAAATACTTCTTTATATAATAAATAAAACATAGATTTAGCATTTCTACAGGAAACACAAATGTGCTGCAGCAGAAATTACAAAACTGAATATGTTAAACTGGGTGATTGTGGCTTCTAGTCCTTCAAGTTCTAAGATACGTGGTGTTATATTGATAAAACGCCATATCACTATAGAAATCTTTACTACTATTGCTGATCCTTATGGCCACTATATAATTGCCTTGCTTAAGTGGCCTCACATGTTTGCAATATTTATGCACTATATGTGTATTCTAAAACCTTTCTTTGAAAACTATTAGCGACTCTCAGTTCTTCCCTTGCAGTCCACCTTATGTTATGCAGATATTTTAACCTGGTGTCCTCAGGATACCTAGAAGATTCACAAAGATCCACTCACCCCCGCCCCCTCTTCCCAAGCTAGGGGTTCCACTCATTGCCCAGAGACTTCAAGTTGTTGATGTCTGTAGAGCATTACATCCCACTGCTATGGAATACCATACCTTCCAACTGTACCTTTTTAATAGGTACAGTACCTTTTTTTTATGGTCTATACCTATTTTTGGCTCTCCAAACTTCCATTGAAAGTATAGGAAAACGGGCGCCCCCTTTACCCGTGGCCACGCCCATTTTTCTAATTTGTACCCATTTTTGTGTGTAAAATGTTGGAGGGTATGTCTCTCTTCAGTCAATCATACACTCTCTAGGATAGATTACATCTTAATTTTTCATATTTAATTAATCAGTGACTCACAGATATAAATATTTTTTTTTATCTGACCACTCCTTAGTTTCAGCTACTCTGCATATCCTTGATGACTGAGGTACTACTAAATTATGGAAATTTTCCTCACACTTATCCCAGTCAACTAAATTTAGAAATACACTGGAGGCAGCATGGGAAGAGTATAGAATTAATAATCTTGCCCATTTATAATCTGACCCTATTTTAAGCATGCTGAGGGCTGATTAAGCATGAAGCCACATAAGCGCCCTGGCTTTTTGTGACTAATGGGTTAAAGACAGGGCAGTGCTAGCTTAGAGATGTCATTTTGGGTCAGGTGCTTTTGTCTGCCTATTAGGGAGATTGTAGGAGGAGTGTATAATAATAATAATAATAATAAGTACTTATAGGCAGGTGCCGGGGGCCATCTTTCTTTTTGCCATTGGGAAGGCTGAGAACACATACACTGTATTCATTATATTGTCTCCCATTGTGTTTCTTTGGCTTGGTTAATGTTTCCCTATTTTCCTGCCCCTTGCATTGCTTTCTTTCTGCCCTGCCTGTTTTCCCTCACAGCCATGTCTCGTCCCTGTGAGTCTGCTCTCCCCCCCCCCCCCGTGCCTTGCTGAGCCGGTGGGTCCACTCGGGGCGCGGTGGAGGCCCTCGGCTGATGTCCGCTCCCCTCTTCCATCTCTCCTGTCTGGTGGGGGGCGTGGTGTCCCGGCCGCAAGGTCGGGTGTCTGCCCCGGCAGCCATAGCACTGCCGGCGGCGGTTTCCTCCCACACGGCGTCTCCTGTGGTGTCCCGCTCCCCGTTCATGGCTCTGGTCAGCGGCCCCGGTGCCCTCGTCGTGCCTGTCGGCTACGGGCTGCAAGCGGGGGAGGGTGCGCGGCGTTACTGGGGGGCTGTCTGGGCTTTTCTCTGCTGCGGGTCCCTTTTCTCCACTGTGGTTTTACTGCGGTGTTTGGGTTCCGGTTCCCCCCGTTTGGGGGGGCCGGGTGTCACTGACGCGGGTTCCCATGCTCTGCACACAGGCTAGGTAGGTTTCTGTTGGTACTGCCGTTACGGGGTCTGGGGGTGAGGTCACGGTGGTTCCTCCTGGAGCCCTGTGGTGCAGGCTGCCTACAGTGGGGGTGCCTGTGCCTCTGCACCCACCGGGGGGCGATATTGAGTATGTCCCAGTCCCCTAGGGTGGGTGCATCCTGCTGCAACCCCCTTATTGATTGTTCTCATGTGCCCCCTGCTGGGCATTCTGGATGTTTCGGGTGGTCCCACGCAGGCCTCCCATCTGCCTCCCTTTAATGGCCGGGCCCTCCTTTCCTGTTTCTGTCCCCGGGTGGATGTGCTGGGGGTCATCAACATCAGTTTTCCTGGTGCTCAGCCTCTCGCTGTCGCACAGCCTTTCCCCGTAACCCCCGATGACCGGCAGCAGATTTTGCAACCGTGGTTCCGGGCTCCCATGAGCGCTCCCGTTCTTTCTCCCCATCTACCCTTCTTCCCCCCCTTTCCTCCTGGCCCCCCCTTCTGCTCCGTTGCGGATCTTTGCCATCCTCCTCCTTACTTCCCTTGGGTCATTGTTGGTTTGGGTAATGTTTCACCTGCTGTCATTTCCCTTGAGCCTCCAGCGAACCTAGCTTCAGGGGCCGTGGGTGTGCAGGCATCGACGCAGGCATCTGGGGTATTCCAGCGCCGGCTACCAGGGGCCTGGCCCCTGGAACTGTTCGACTTATCTGTTTTCTGTGTGTTGGTTTGCTTCGGCTTCTTTTCCGTCACGGACGAGGGTGGGGCCGGCCCGACTGGATCGTCATTCCCCTGTTTCTTTCCTTTCAGTGCAACGGGGAGTGGGGCCTATTCCTTGAGGATGGTGGCAGCTGCTCTGGCTGCATTTGGGGTATTCCAGCGCGGCTATCAGGGGCCTGGCCCCTGGAGCTGTTTGGCTTATCTGTTTTCTTCGGCTTCTTTTCCATCACGGACGAGGGTGGGGCCGGCCCGACTGGATCGTCATTCCCCTTGTTGGGTCTGACGTGGGTCGAGTTGGGGGCATCAACCTCATCCTCTGTGTCCCGTCGGATTTGGTGGCTTTGCGAGCCTCTTGGCATCAGGTGGGGGCAGTATGGTCAGTTCTGGTGCCCCGTTTTCACTGGCAGGGTGCTGTCCACTTATCTGCCATGTAGACGTCCTTTCCACAGTGGGCATTAGTGTGTTTTTGGAGAGCATTTTTTCTTTTTGGGTGGTTAGTTTACGGTTTTTGGTTTTCTTGGGTTGGATGGCAGACTGCGATTTAGGTAAACCTTGTTGTGGTGGAAAGTCACTACCAGCCAGCGGTCAAAAGCTTGCATAAGTGGTCATTGTGCGGCACTCCCTTTTGGTAAGACGGCGAGTGTGTCCTCACCCTGCAGGTGGACTACGGACGTTCCCGTGCGCTATGGTCCATTGCTCTGCTAGAGTAAAGGGTGGTGAGTCCTGCACAATGCGGGTTATGCTTTAGGAGGCAGTGGGAGGTCCCCTCCTAGGTTATTTGGTATTATTCTAGTTGACTGATGCTGGTGAGTTGGTAGCACCTTTTCTTTGCCATCCTCCAATACATAGTTAAACTTAGGTTATCAAACAATAAATACCTGTTGACCTTTTAAATCTAGCAGTTGGTGTCCGTGTCATTATTTCTTAGTGCTGAGCTAGTTTAAGTATATATATATATATTTAAGTGTGTCACAATAAAGGCATGGGCGATTTATTTTGGATGGTAGCAATATCTGTCCTTAGAGGAACTATTATATATTTTGTCTCTGCTAATCATAAGAAATATTAATTTCAACATTTGTATATTCAGTTATCTCTGTCAGCAGAGTTTCAACAATATAAATCTCACCCCACCCCCATACTAAACACCTGTACCTTTCCGCAAAGACCCACTTTAATATTTTTTTTAATAGAATGGATAATTGCTATCTTTTTTCAGTTAATTACCAGTTCCATAAGTTTGGGAATAAGACTGGTCATCTGTTAAGAAATCTTCTGAATGGATCCCAGCCCCCTATTGTGAGTCACCTAAAATACCTCAAGGACCCCTTACCTCCAAAAATGCTGAAATAGTTGAGGTGATACGATCCTTCTATGATCTCTACTATGGCTCTTACCCCCACTTATCCTCTGGACTTCTAATATCCCCTTTCCCCCAGATTACTGGGACTCCCTGCCTTGTCCTAAAATCAAAACTGAGATGATCCGGTTTTTCATTGCTCCAATCTCCTTTGAGGAATTACAAAGTACTGTGCAACACCTCAAAGTGTCTAATGGCCCAGGATAGGATGGTCTAAATGGTGATTACTGCAAGATCCTCTTACCTTGAATAGGTGACTTCTTGGTCATAGTATTAATTCTTTACTTTCTTCTAACTCCTTATCTTTAGATTTTAATTCAACCATACTGAAAGTCTTTCTTAAGCAGGGGAAAGATCTCTATCTACCGGGATCCTATCACCCCATTTCCTTATTGAATCTGGATTATTATTATTAAGTAAAATACTAGCCGATTATTTAAAAACTCTACTACCACACATTATTAATCTTGACCAGACAGGCTTTATCTGGGGTTGACAATAAGAAGTCAATATTAGATGGTACATTGCAGCTATCCACTCCTCCTCCTCTTCTACACTCCCCAAGACTAATTTGATTCTTTCCCTTGATGTCAAAAAGGCCTTCAGTTTAGTTTAATGGGACCATTTGTTCTGGACTCTTCTACATTTTGGTTTTCCTGAGTCGTTTGTCAAAATTCTAAAACTGCTAAATACCCACCCCCAGACTCAGATATCCTGTTATGAACTTATTTCTTCACCGATAACTATACAAAAAGGGACAAGGCAGGGTTGCCCTCTCTCACCTCTAATGATCGCATTTGCTTTGGAACCTTTGGTGATTGCCCTTCGAGCCACTTCACTCTGTCAACATTGCTATGTATAAACTTCTATTTCTCCATAACTTTCGAACAATCTATCCAGGAGTTTTTCCTTCTTTCTCTTTTAGGGTTGCTCCTTCTAAGATAACATATTTGGGAATTCAGGTCATGGCCAATCTCTCTAAATTATACAAAGCTAACTACACCTCCACTATTGCAAAAATTATTACCTTGTTGGATAGATTTTAACTCCTTCCACTCTCTATCCTAGGACCTGTAGTGGATCTAAAAAGTCTTATTTTCCCCAAATGTTGCCTATCAGTCTAGCCAAGCGAGATGTTTTACTTATGCACAAAACAATGACACAGTTCTTATGGCAATTAAAAAAGCCTAAAATCTCCTTGGATAAATTGATGGTAACTAGAAAATTAGGTGGCATAGGAGTACCTAATTATGCTTCATATTCTCTTTCTGTATTTTTAAAAAAAATTGTTGATTGGCTGCTGGCTAAGTATGTTTATATAGATTTAAAATTGGTTGAAATGTTGTTTTCTCAGTACTCCCCAAGTGCCCTCTTATACTGTAAACCATCTGATATCTCCCATTACATTTTACATAACTCATTCCCCCTTCTCTGACACTCAGAGCTGTACTGTAACTAGACCTTTTGGTGCCCTGTGCCAGAAAGAAAATTGGTGTGTCCCCTCCCCCTCCTCCCCCCCCCCCACCATTATTCCAATAGGGACATAAGGTGCACACCTTGTGGTGAAGGTGATAGATAGATAGCTAGATAGATAGATAGATAGATAGATAGATAGATAGATAGATAGATAGATAGATAGATAGTGCTACGATATACAAAAGCAGCACCTCTAGACGAACCTCCTGTTAGTCAGGTTCAAACACCGTAACAAATAAAAAACACATCTGAGGGCGCTAAGAGTGTAGTACTGTTTGGATAATTGCTTAACATTAAAAACAATTCATGATTATAAGAACCATTAAAAAAATTATTCCTAAAAATACAGAATAAAAAACATACAATCTTTGTATGTTTTCACATGAAACAGTCTTCAACAGTATGTCTTTTAACGTTCAGTTTCTTTTGTCATTAATTTTATATGGTGCGGAACAATAGATAAACCCAACGTGTTTCGGCCCTCAACGGGACTTCATCAGGGGTAATCAATCTAAACAATAAATCTAAACAATAAATACATGGACAGTACCACTCCCTAGGATAACACACGTGGTTCATCAAGACCATACATACCGAATGCTCAAGATTGAAATGAAGAGAACTTGAAAGACACTTTATTTAGACCAGTTTACGTGGACATAACACCTAATAGATGAAACGATAAATTAATTCGGACTCATAGGCAGTGTATGATGAGGAGTAGTTAGGTGGTGAGAAGAAAGATGGTAATAGATACCAGATTGTAACTGGTATAATAAACCACAGAGTAATGTAGCTCAGTGGTGGATAAGGGTCCTTTATAAACTGTAGCGTATCCCGCCGACCAGTTAAAACTCTCTCTTCTCTGACACTCAGAGCTGTACTGTAACTAGACCTTTTGGTGCCCTTCCCCATTTTTCCAATAGGGACATAAGGTGCACGCCTTGTGGTGAAGGGGCTGTTTTATTAGAATTTTTTTAAATATAGTACTCACTCATTTATAGAACACTGCAAGAAAATGGATTTGGACAAAAAATACCCTTTATTAAATAACAAATTTCAATATACTGCCATACGCAGGATTCAAACCTATAACCTGTTGCAGTCCAGTCAAACAACCTACTCGTTGATCTATTTGATACTGCCTCAACTATGAGATTTCTAACAATATGAAGACACTTGTACTTTGGGGAAAAAAATAATCAGCATTGCAAATGAGCAGATCTATGTAGTGTGTAGCCACACATCAAATCCCTTGCCGACACACACTATATAGATCTGCTCAGCTGCAATGCTGATCATTTTTTCACAAAGTGCAAGGTAAGTTTTAAATAGTTAGAATTCTCTAACTTAGAAATCTCTAGCTTTCTATGCAGGGGCATTTTAACATAGGAGGGGGCCCTTGTGCAGACTCCGGATGGGCCCCCACTTCTGCATGGTGCAGTAGTCTCTGGGTTTGTGCAGGAGTCTACTGCACATGTGCAGGTCTCCGGAAAAATGGTGCCTGTCATGTCCTGGTGAGAAATTTGACTACTGCGCATGCAAGTCAGCCATTTTGCGTGTGATTTTCGCCGTGGCTACAGCACCGGGCGCGGTACTTTGGAGAGGTAAGTATTAAACTTTGGGTGCAGTGTGGGCCCCCTCTGGACCCAGCGGCCTGTGTACACCCATTATTGAAACAGTGAGACTGAATAATAAAGAGCTCTCAAGTTAAGTTCATGAATGTTGTATAGGTATTAGCGATGAAAGGGTTGATGGTAGGAGACAGGAGCAGTCAGGAGTTGCTGGGCTTCAAAAAAGGGGGAAGCTACAAATAAAAGTAATTAAAACAGTTAATTGACAATTGCTGTCAACAGCACCCCCTATCCTGTAGTACTATGTGCAGTGGAACACTCCGCTACACCTAGTTACGGCCCTGCTAACACTTACAAAGTTTTTTTATCCAGGGGACAATGTTTGGTTCTCCGCAATAAATTCCATTTGCCACACTCACCCATTTGACACTACATTTCCGCTCTACCAGCAGTACCACCTTCCTCATCAGTCTCTGATCCCCTGTTAATGTGTTAACTATGTGAACAAGCCCCGTTTCAAATTAAATCTGTTTATTCAGAACTGGTTAATATTTCTTCTAACCCCAGGTGGGTCAAACTGCTTTCTTAATCGCAAAAGGATCTACTATATTTTAGTGATGAGCGGGTTCGGTTTCCGAGAAACCGAACCACCCCGAGCTTTACATTTTTTTACACTGGTCCGAGCAGACTCGGATCCTCCCGCCTTGCTCGGCTAACCCGAGCGCGCCCGAACATCATCATCCCGCTGTCGGATTCTCGCGAAATTCGGATTCTATATAAGCAGCCGCGCGTCGCCGCCATTTTCACACAGGTGTCTTTTTTTTTTATACTATAAATGCAGTCTGCTGACAGTGTCCACCAGGTCCATTATACTGTATATAGCAGTACGGTAGGCCACTGCTGTACCTACCTCTGTGTCGTCACTCGTCGTCCATAAGTATACTATAGTATCCATCCATCTACATTGTATACCTGTGGTGTCTTTTTTTTTATACTATAAACGCAGTCTGCTGACAGTGTCCACCAGGTCCATTATACTGTATATAGCAGTACGGTAGGCCACTGCTGTACCTACCTCTGTGTCGTCACTCGTCGTCCATAAGTATACTATAGTATCCATCCATCTACATTGTATACCTGTGGTGTCTTTTTTTTTATACTATAAACGCAGTCTTCTGACAGTGTCCACCAGGTCCATTATACTGTATATAGCAGTACGGTAGGCCACTGCTGTACCTACCTCTGTGTCGTCACTCGTCGTCCATAAGTATACTATAGTATCCATCCATCTACATTGTATACCTGTGGTGCCTTTTAGTTGTGCGCATTAAAATCTGGAGAACAAAAATGTGGAGGTTAAAAAAATAGGGAAAGATCAAGATCCACTTCCACCTCGTGCTGAAGCTGCTGCCACTAGTCATGGCCGAGACGATGAAATGCCATCAACGTCGTCTGCCAAGGCCGATGCCCAATGTCATAGTACAGAGCATGTAAAATCCAAAACACAAAAGATCAGTAAAATGACCCAAAAAGCAAAATTAAAAGCGTCCGAGGAGAAGCGTAAACTTGCCAATATGCCATTTACGACACGGAGTGGCAAGGAACGGCTGAGGCCCTGGCCTATGTTCATGGCTAGTGGTTCAGCTTCACATGAGGATGGAAGCACTCATCCTCTCGCTAGAAAAAAGAAAAGACTTAAGCTGGCAAAAGCACAGCAAAGAACTGTGCGTTCTTCGAAATCACAAATCCCCAAGGAGAGTCCAATTGTGTCGGTTGCGATGCCTGACCTTCCCAACACTGGACAGGAAGAGCTTGCGCCTTCCACCATTTGCACGCCCCCTGCAAGTGCTGGAAGGAGCACCCGCAGTCCAGTTCCTGATAGTCAAATTGAAGATGTCAGTGTTGAAGTACACCAGGATGAGGATATGGGTGTTGCTGGCGCTGGGGAGGAAATTGACAAGGAGGATTCTGATGGTGAGGTGGTTTGTTTAAGTCAGGCACCCGGGGAGACACCTGTTGTCCGTGGGAGGAATATGGCCATTGACATGCCTGGTCAAAATACAAAAAAAATCACCTCTTCGGTGTGGAATTATTTCAACACAAATGCGGACAACAGGTGTCAAGCCGTGTGTTGCCTTTGTCAAGCTGTAATAAGTAGGGGTAAGGACGTTAACCACCTCGGAACATCCTCCCTTATATGTCACCTGCAGCGCATTCATCATAAGTCAGTGACAAGTTCAAAAACTTTGGGCGACAGCGGAAGCAGTCCACTGACCAGTAAATCCCTTCCTCTTGTAACCAAGCTCCCGCAAACCACACCACCAACTCCCTCAGTGTCAATTTCCTCCTTACCCAGGAATGCCAATAGTCCTGCAGGCCATGTCACTGGCAAGTCAGACGAGTCCTCTCCTGCCTGGGATTCTTCCGATGCATCCTTGAGTGTAACGCCTACTGCTGCTGGCGCTGCTGTTGTTGCTGCTGGGAGTCGATCGTCATCCCAGAGGGGAAGTCGGAAGACCACTTGTACTACTTCCAGTAAGCAATTGACTGTCCAACAGTCCTTTGCGAGGAAGATGAAATATCACAGCAGTCATCCTGCTGCAAAGCGTATAACTGAGGCCTTGGCAGCCTGGGCGGTGAGAAACGTGGTTCCGGTATCCATCGTTACTTCAGAGCCAACTAGAGACTTGATTGAGGTACTGTGTCCCCGGCACCAAATACCATCTAGGTTCCATTTCTCTAGGCAGGTGATACCGAAAATGTACACAGACCTCAGAAAAAGAGTCACCAGTGTCCTAAAAAATGCAGTTGTACCCAATGTCCACTTAACCACGGACATGTGGACAAGTGGAGCAGGGCAGACTCAGGACTACATGACTGTGACAGCCCACTGGGTAGATGTATTGCCTCCCGCTGCAAGAACAGCAGCGGCGGCACCAGTAGCAGCATCTCGCAAACGCCAACTCGTTCCTAGGCAGGCTACGCTTTGTATCACCGCTTTCCAGAATACGCACACAGCTGAAACCCTCTTACGGAAACTGAGGAACATCATCGCAGAATGGCTTACCCCAATTGGACTCTCCTGGGGATTTGTGGCATCGGACAACGCCAGCAATATTGTGCGTGCATTACATCTGGGCAAATTCCAGCACGTCCCATGTTTTGCACATTCCTTGAATTTGGTGGTGCAGAATTATTTAAAAAATGACAGGGGCATGCAAGAGATGCTGTCGGTGGCCAGAAGAATTGCGGGCCACTTTCGGCGTACAGGCACCGCGTACAGAAGACTGGAGCACCACCAAAAACACCTGAACCTGCCCTGTCATCATCTGAAGCAAGAGGTGGTAACGAGGTGGAATTCAACCCTCTATATGCTTCAGAGGATGGAGGAGCAGCAAAAGGCCATTCAAGCCTATACATATGGCCACGATATAGGCAAAGGAGGTGGAATGCACCTGACTCAAGCACAGTGGAGAATGATTTCAACGTTGTGCAAGGTTCTGCAACCTTTTGAACTTGCCACACGTGAAGTCAGTTCAGACACTGCCAGCCTGAGTCAGGTCAGTCCCCTCATCAGGCTTTTGCAGAAGAAGCTAGAGACATTGAAGGAGGAGCTAAAACAGAGCGATTCCGCTAGGCATGTGGGACTTGTGGATGGAGCCCTTCATTCGCTTAACCAGGATTCACGGGTGGTCAATCTGTTTAAATCAGAGCACTACATTTTGGCCACCGTGCTCGATCCTAGATTTAAAACCTACATTGTATCTCTCTTTCCGGCAGACACAAGTCTGCAGAGGTTCAAAGACCTGCTGGTGAGAAAATTGTCAAGTCAAGCGGAACGTGACCCGTCAACATCTCCTCCTTCGCATTCTCCCGCAACTGGGGGTGCGAGGAAAAGCTACGAATTCCGAGCCCACCCGCTGGCGGTGATGCAGGGCAGTCTGGAGCGAGTGCTGACATCTGGTCCGGACTGAAGGACCTGCCAACGATTACTGACATGTCGTCTACTGTCACTGCATATGATTCTGTCACCATTGAAAGAATGGTGGAGGATTATATGAGTGACCGCATCCAAGTAGGCACGTCAGACAGTCCATACGTATACTGGCAGGAAAAAGAGGCAATTTGGAGGCCCTTGCAGAAACTGGCTTTATTCTACCTAAGTTGCCCTCCCTCCAGTGTGTACTCCGAAAGAGTGTTTAGTGCCGCCGCTCACCTTGTCAGCAATCGGCGTACGAGGTTACTTCCAGAAAATGTGGAGAAGATGATGTTCATTAAAATTAATTATAATCAATTCCTCCGTGTAGACATTCACCAGCAGCAATTGCCTCCAGAAAGTACACGGGGACCTGAGATGGTGGATTCCAGTGGGGACAAATTAATAATCTGTGAGGAGGGGGATGTACACAGTGAAAGGGGTGATGAATCGGACGATGATGATGAGGTGGACATCTTGCCTCTTTAGAGCCAGGTTGTGCAAGGAGAGATTGATTGCTTCTTTTTTGGTGGGGGCCCAAACCAACCAGTCATTTCAGTCACAGTCGTGTGGCAGACCCTGTCGCTGAAATGATGGGTTCGTTAAAGTGTGCATGTCCTGTTTATACAACATAAGGGTGGGTGGGAGGGCCCAAGGACAATTCCATCTTGCACCTCTTTTTTCTTTCATTTTTCTTTGCGTTATGTGCTGTTTGGGGAGTATTTTTTTGAAGGGCCATCCTGCGTGACACTGCAGTGACACTCCTAGATGGGCCAGGTGTTTGTGTCGGCCACTTGGGTCGCTTATCTTAGTCACACAGCTACCTCATTGCGCCTCTTTTTTTCTTTGCGTCATGTGCTGTTTGGGGAGTATTTTTTTCAAGTGCCATCCTGTCTGACACTGCAGTGCCACTCCTAGATGGGCCAGGTGTTTGTGTCGGCCACTTGGGTCGCTTAGCTTAGTCACACAGCTACCTCATTGCGCCTCTTTTTTTCTTTGCGTCATGTGCTGTTTGGGGAGTATTTTTTTGAAGGGCCATCCTGCGTGACACTGCAGTTCCACTCCTAGATGGATCAGGTGTTTGTGTCAGCCACTTGGGTCGCTTATCTTAGTCACACAGCTACCTCATTGCGCCTCTTTTTTTCTTTGCGTTATGTGCTGTTTGGGGAGTATTTTTTTCAAGTGCCATCCAGTCTGACACTGCAGTGCCACTCCTAGATGGGCCAGGTGTTTGTGTCGGCCACTTGGGTCGCTTAGCTTAGTCACACAGCTACCTCGGTGCAAATTTCAGGACTAAAAATAATATTGTGAGGTGTGAGGTGTTCAGAATAGACTGAAAATGAGTGGAAATTATGGTTATTGAGGTTTATAATACTTTGGGATCAAAATGACCCCCAAATTCTATGATTTAAGCTGTTTTTTAGGGTTTTTTGAAAAAAAAACCCTGAATCCAAAACACACCCGAATCTGACAAAAAAATTTCGGTGAGGTTTTGCCAAAACGCGTCCGAATCCAAAACACGGCCGCGGAACCGAACCCAAAACCAAAACACAAAACCCGAAAAATGTCCGGTGCACATCACTACTATATTTGTCTGATCCATCCCAACTGTATAAACATTATGACTTCACAAAGAGGATACTATGTTCTGCCTATCTCCAGGAAGTGCACCTACGTACACTGCAAAGGGCATTTATATCCCCAGCTCAATTTGCTGGGAATGTCCTAAATGCCACTGTAGTTCTGCCTCCTTTTACCATTGCATTTGGGAGTGCGGTTTAATAAAACACTTTTGGAGTAAAGTTATATCCTTTATCAGTAAAATTCTAAAAATGCATTTACAGCCAGATCCCTTTGCTTGTTTTCATGCAAACTTCTCTGGATGAAATTTAGGACTCTCAAAAAAAAAATGTCAATCCCTATTCTTACCATGTTGGTCACAGTTTCCAAAAAAGTCATATTACTACATTGGATTTCTACATCTATCCCCTTGTGGACTGAGGTAAAGAGGAGAATGCTCCAACTCTTACACTTTGAGAGAAAATTTATTCAACCGAATGTTGAAAAAGGTATCATAGGTTTTCATAAAAAGTGGGGTTAGATCGTAACATTCAGATTTTTAACATACTGAAAACTTCAGCGTGGTTCTTATGTAAACTACTACTAGTGGAGATCTGATTCTCTCTACTCCAGGACCTCAATTCCGTATGGTAGGAGCCTTATGCCTTTATGAGTATTAGAAATCTTTTATGTACTGTAGGTAATGTAATTTACACTTGTTGGATCAATCTTTTTACTCCCTCCCTACTCACTTCCTTGTGTGTTTCTTTCCCCACCGATCCCACCCCCTTTCATGATTTTGTACTGCTATAATTTAATCTATGTTATTGCGAATGTTGTTTATTGCTCTACTGCTTACCTAAGTGCCGGTAGGTACACATTGTATATCTTCGATTTGTAAAACCGCTTTGGCTGATCAGATTACGTCAATTCTTTTTCTATCTTGTATAATGTCTATAACTTGTCATGAGCTCCTATATCTTACATTTCTGATGACTGGTAATCTGCTGGACATGTTTAAACATTACTATTATTTCTTCTCTGTATGCTGACATGAAGATGTATTATTTATTTGTTATACTGAGATAGGCATGCTTCCTTGTCTTGTATTTTATTTTATACTATTACTGTTAAATTGATTTGAAATTAATAAAATAGATTTGAAAACATAAAAAATAAACAGGCTATTATTACATTATGTACAGTAGGTTTCACAACTTTCAAATTAAGGATAGTAACTGACAGCTACTATGGTGACCTACTTTTGTGCTTTCATTATACTAGTAGAATAAGCACAAACCAATGTTAATTTTGTCAGGGATTTTCAATTTAGTCTTAGTCACTTTCCTAAAATTTGGAATGTCACATTTAATGTCACATTTAAGTTACATTTAAATGTCACATTTAAGTTACATTTTTTAATTTCGTCTTAGTCAAGTTTTAGTCAGTGGATCTTGACGAACATTTTCGTCTAATTTTAGTCACTGATTTAGTCGTAGCTTTGCATTTTAATGATACTGTAATGGATTTTACTGAAGATCATTTCTCTATCATTCCCTTGGATACTTAGTATACCCTTCACTATGTGTTTAGTAATCTAGGTATCAAACAAGTACAACACAAATGATATTTCCTTCACAGCAGGTCATTTATTTTCTGCAAATATCAATTCAAGAAAACAATAGTTTTTTTATTACAAATTTTTATTTAAATTATTAAAGAAAAATACAACCTGCCTGATAAAAGTAAGTAGTACAGTACTAGTCTACTGCAAAATAAAATGAAGCTGTAAGGATGCATATTATAATATATAGCTATTTAGCTAAAGTTAACTAATTAGCTAGCTTCATAAACTGACTGCGTGATTCTCATGACAAAGAGTTGTTGCGCAGCCGCAGTGCAAGTAAGTAAATCTAGGGCCAGAGAGGATGGATAAAACTGTATAAAATACAGTATTATTAATTAAAGAATTCAAAAAATCAATCACTCGAAAAATGTGGTGTCCCGACGAAAATGATACAGCATTTTCATGTAGTCAATTTTAGTCATGACAACATGGACGAATATTTAGTCAACATTTTTGTTATTAAGAAATTTCTATTTTCGTTATCGTTACATTTTAGTAACAGAAAAATCCTTCATCGATGAATAGTTTTAGTCTAAATTTTCGTTAACAAAATTAACACTGGCACAAACCAGTTTTGAATATATTATTACTGCATTAGGAAAAATGTGTTCCTGTCATGGAAAAATATTGGCAGGCATATTAGGGTTACAGACATATTCTCAACCCTGTTGCTGAATTTGTGAATAAAAAAAAAGCTATTTACAGTATACAATATGAGTAGTAGGTGTACAGAAAATGTATTATGCTCAGATATTCTAAAGTAACCAATATGTAAGGCAGTGCAGTACCCTTGTGGTGGCATATAAATAAAGGATAGTAATAATGACTAGTGAGTACGTTGTTATGTGGACGACCCTCTGACTTAAGCTGGGAACACACTTGTCCAATATGTATATGGGAGATCTGACTCCTGACCAACCAGTTTGTCTTACATTGAACAAGTGTATACCCTCCACCAACCAACCCATACACCCGATCCTGGTAGCCTGTCAGTTCCCCTGGTTTTTAAACTTGCTTTAAAATTTTGAGATCTGACCACCGACCAGCCAACCTATTTTTTAGTGTGTAGGCTGCTCAAAGTGGAGCTGCAGTCCCGGCAGTCCAGCACATCATCAGCGTGGCAGTGGAGCAAGATACAGAGGGATCCCAGCTCTGTCTGCTAAAGAAGCACAACCCAGTTGAGGACATGGTGGTGGGACCTGGCAGAGGGCATGTCGGTGGAATCTAACAGAAGGCATGGTGGTGGGCCTGGAGCACCTTTACTGCACAGTTCAGCGGGCAAAATGGTGGTGTTTTCCATTTTCAAAAACAGCACTGTGAACCATGATTGGCTTGCTAGTGGCACCATTAAAAAAAAAAAAAAAAAACAAGATGGCTTGTGATGAACCAATTGTGGCTCACAGTATCATCACTCCATCCCCTTGGAATGGTTAATATTAGTCAGCACAAAGCAACGGCAGTCAGTCTAACAGCGAATTTGCTGACAAGAGCACTCAAAAATAGAAGGTGCCAAAGAAGTCTCGGTGGGCTTCGCCCATGCAAAATAGCTTAAAGGCCACCGTCCTCCAGGTAAAGACACCAGAAATCCTGGGGGAATGGTAGCCATGCAAAAGAACTTACAGGCCATTACTCCCCTAAGTGAAGATAGAAGAAGACGACGACGCCATAAGTATCAGCCACACTAAAGAGCTTACAGCAAGGGCGCCATCTCCCAGGTCAAGATCAAAGAAGAAGATGCCACAAGTCCTAGGGGAGGCAGTGGCCACTAAAAAGAGCTTAAAGGCTGCCACTCCCCAGGTGAAAGTGCTGTATAATAAATTATTCAAATATTCTGTGTCCTGTTTTTATTTTCATATTTTCTTTACAGGTGTACAAAAGGAGTCAGGAGGCCATTAATGTCTGGACATGCGGGCGCTTGTTGTTCTCCAAGTGCCGGTATGCTGGGACTGGCTTGCTGGGACCTGTAGGCTGCCTGTAAAGAACAATGGGGGTGATTCCGAGTTGTTCGCTCGCTAGCTGCTTTTTGCAGCATTGCACACGCTAAGCCGCCGCCCTCTGGGAGTGTGTCTTAGCTTTGCAGAATTGCGAACGAAAGATTAGCAGAATAGCGAATAGAAATTTCTTAGCAGTTTCTGAGTAGCTCGAGACTTACTCACAAATAGCGATCAGTTCAGTCAGTTTCGTTCCTGGTTTGACGTCACACACACGCCCAGCGCTCGCCCAGCCACTCCCCCGTTTCTCCAGACACTCCCGCGTTTTTCCCTGACACGCCTGCGTTTTTCCGCACACTCCCAGAAAACGGCCAGTTTCCGCCCAGAAACACCCACTTCCTGTCAATCACACACCGATCACTTCAACGAGGAAAATTCTTCCGCATGCGCACTGCGAACCATGCGCATGAGCATTTTTGCCTTAACCGCTCCGTTGCGAAAATCGGCAATGAGCGAAAAACTCGGAATGACCCCCAATATTAACATACCATGAATCTCACACCCACCTCTACCTTGGGGAGGAGGGACTCCATTTTATTTTTTGGAGTTTGCAATTTCTGAGGAATTCCAGCCATGGGCTGAACAGTTTGGGGGCTGTTTAATGTGATAGCAGGTGGACACTACACTGAGTGTCCCCCAGCTATAGCAGTACGCCCCTGGCTGGTTCACTCTGTTGCTGGGTTTTGGCCTATAGAAAGAACCCCATGCTGTTTTTTTCCACCTAATTTCAATAACCAAATCAGGCTCAGGGGTCCAGGGCTGGTAGTTGATTTTTGAGGGGACTCCACTTTCTTTTCTTTTTTTCTAAATTATAATAAGAAAAACATTAAAATTCCCTGTCCCCATTCCCCATGGTATTAAAATATCTTAACCTCCCCTTTAACATTGCTTTTTAAAAATTCCTCTCTTTTACCCACCACATTATCATTAATAAATCCCCCTTTCCCCACAGACAAATTTATTTTTTCAGCAGATGCAGATTGGGGGTCTGCTGAGAAATTGGACAAGTGCATAGTCATGTACTGGATGTAGAATCTGCGAGCAGTTCTACAGTAGGATTATATAAACACTGATGTGGAGTCTGATATGCCAAAGGATTGGACAAGTGTGTATCCAGTTTATTTAAATATAGAGAGAAAAGCTCAGCTATACATAACTATGTAAATTAAGGTGTTGTAACAAATGGACCTGTGTACTCCGTGTACTTGGTATGGCAAGCTACATCCTGAACATTTAATTATCCTGCTATGTTAATGAATACATGAAAAGAAGGTTATGTTCCTGATTTACTCCTGGCCAACATCCAGTTTATAGAGAATGTAGGCTGATGAAAACTGAAGTGTGCTTTTTCCTCACAACTGTGATGTATTCCATAAAGAAAACAAAGTATAGGTATTACTCACAGGTATTGTTGTTTGTAGTTTTTACTGATATCGGGACATCGTATTTTCTGCACAAGAATTCTGATCACATTTAGAAATATGATTAAATTTAGCTGAGATATGATATAAGAGATGAGTATTTATTAGTTCATATACAAAACAGCATACACCACATAAAGCCAGTAGTTATCAGTATAAAAATGTTACTTTCTATTTTAACCATCTTTTGTACACAATTTCTACAAAGTAATTATTGGTACATATACCTTTAACTGTCAAACTCAGTATCTTCCCTCCTACAGTACAGTGTTTCAATCTCTTGCACCCTTTTTTGGGTTGGGAGCCAATTAATTTACCAGTATATTTTTGGATTGTGAGAGTAAACCGGAGTACCCGGAGGAAACCCACGCAAATCAGGTAGAATATACAAACGCCACATAGTTAGGGACATGGTGGGAGTTGAACTCAGGACCTCATTGCAGTGATGCAGTATTGCTAACCATTACACCATCTGTACTGCCTAACCAGGCTCGGTGCTACCCGCTCAGCGAAGGGATGCAGTGCAGGGAGGCGCTGGGATGGAGAGGCGCTGTCCCTGCTCTGCATCCCTTCCCTGCTGCTGCTGCTGCCAGCTGCTGTGCCTGTCACTGTATGACAGGCACTGACGCCGGCAGCATGAAAAGCCCCCTCCCCTCACCTGTGTGACAGCGGCTGGGTACATACCGGAGGAGGGGGTGGAGCTACACAGACCGGAATGGGCAGAGCTAAATGGGACAGAGGGGGGCGGAGCTACATGGACCAGTACTGAGGGAGACAGTGGCTTAGGTAAGTGGAGGGTGAGAGAGAAATGTGTGTGTGTGTGTATGGTGGGTGTGTATGTGTGTGAATTGTGTGTGTGTGTGTGTGTGGGTGTGTGTGCGCGTGCACTTTATGTTACGTATAACGACGCTACTACTGGGGGGGGCATTACATGTAAGGACGCTACTACTACTGGGGGGAGTATTACGTATAAGGATGCTACTACTACTGGGGGGGCATTGCGTATAACGACGCTACTTCTGGGGGGGGGCATTACGTGTAAGGACGCTACTTCTACTGTGGGGGTCATCACGTGTAAGGACGCTACTACTACTGGGGGGGGGCATTACATATAAGGATGCTACTACTACTGGGGGGCATTATGTATAAGGACGGTACTACTACTGGGGGCGCATTACGTATAAGGACGTTACTACTACTAGGGGGGAATTACGTATAAGGACGCTTCTACTACTGGGGGTGCACTACGTATAAGGACGCTACTACTACTGGGGGGGCATTACGTATAAGGACGTGTCTACTACTGGGGGTGCACTACGTATAAGGACACTACTACTACTGTGGGTGCATTATGTATAAGGATGCTGCTACTACTACTGGGGGGGCATTATTTATAAGGACACTACTACTACTGGGGGTGCATTATGTATAATAATGATGCTACTACTACTGGGGGGGCATTATGTATAAGGATGCTACTACTACTGGGGGGGCATTATGTATAAGGATGCTACTACTACTGGGGTGCATTACATATAAGGACTCTACTACTACGGGTGGGGCATTACGTATAAGATGAATAAGATTGTGCTACATTGTGGCATAATTTTAAATGGGGGTACTATTGTGTGGCCATGCCCCTTACTTGTGAGACCACACCCCTTTTCCCGGTGTGCCAAAGGAATATGGGAGGGCGCAAATTTAAAGTTTGCAGGGGGGCGCCGAACACCCTAGCACCGGCCCTGTGCCTAACGTTAAATACTCTCACTTACACATCTTCTTCCATCAAAAAATGCAAAGCATCAATCATAGTAACCATTAACGTAATGCGTTTTCGAATGTTGGAGAGTAGGCAGCAATAAATAAAATAAAATAAAAATACAATTTTGTAGAGAAAAAAACTTGGGTGCACAAAAACAAGATGGGGTTTTATATAATATTGTTGAACTGATTCTTGTGATGCAATTAATGTGATGCAAATACAATGGATGTTTGGTAATTGATGACTACCAATCAGATTTCAGAAATCTAATGTAGTTATTAGTATAACTACTCTGTGTTACAAAATAATTGTTCTTCTTACAATATTGTATTAAATACAGATTTACTAATACATGGAATTGCTTACAGCAGATCTTCGTTATTGGCAGACTATCGCATCACTGAGTAATGGCCTGCTTCTCCAAACTCAGTTTGCTGTAAATTTCTTTCACCGTAATTCTGTTTGTATAACATGCACATGATACAGTATGACTCATACAGTACTGAGTGTGAGTAGAATTAGTAATTGTCTATATATAAGAAAAGCTGTACCTTTCAAACATCAGTTTTAATGAAGACTAGTTATATCATTTATTTATGAATACCACTAATATAGCTGAGAATTTCACAATTACCCTCTTTAAACTAAAATATAAATTATACTTACAAATATTGCGACTAGGATTGGGGTCTTGATAATCCACCAGTAAATGTTTTCATAATCATCCCAGCATCTGAAAAAAAAATGTTTGTAATAAATTGGTAACATTTATTCACATGCACAGTTAAACAGAAAATATACATTTTGTGTGCACTGTACATACAAGCCTAGAGCATTATATAAATATGCTAAAAGATGAGCAGATTAAAATGAAAGAAAAAGGGACAAAGTTAAGATAATTTATTTTGTTTCTACAGAGTATTCCTATAGGCACTTGTGGTCTCAAGATATGGCTTGGTAATATTAAATCCTTCAAGACTGTGGTGATTTACATCAATATGACCAGACACATGTCCACAGAGTCATGCTGCACTGGCTTTGTTTTTAATTGTACATATACCATTATATTTTGGTACTATATTAATAGAGAAAGCATTTTTTGTACATGTAAAATAAAAAATGAATAAATTTTTTTCTGAATTCCTCCCCCCAAAAAGCCCTAATAGTCTAAGAATGAACAGAAACGTGTACTTTTATGTACTTTTTACATTTTATTTTTCTGCTTGTATCATTTTGATTTTAAAACTTTTCTAAAATTTAAATAGAAGTTACATTATAACATTTTATGTGAGTAATTTTTTGGTATAAACATATCTGCTCCAATATATATATACTGTGTCAAGGCAGGGCCACAACTAGGTGGGCTAGGGGTCCTGTACCTTGGGCGAAGACTTTCAGGGGTACCGCAACCACCATCGGGCTCTCTCTGTCAGCTGCACTTCCACCCTTGCCTGCAATTATTGCCTCCCAGGGTGCTGTGCAGCAGCTGCCGGGACCCTTGCCCGTGGCACAACTACCTTGCAGCTTAGCCCGTGCAGTGCTGGAATCTTCAGACACTGCCCAGGCTGGGCGTGACTCAACAGTCAGCGGCACAGTGGCGTGACATCATAGGTAATGTCATTACGCACACATCGTGCTGAGGTAGGCTGTGGTCTGCAGTGGAAGGTGATGGGTCTGGGATCTGAAGAAGGTGATGGGGCTGGGTGCTGAGGATGGTGATGGGGCGGAGGATGGTGATGGGGGCTGAGGATGGTGATGGGGCTGAGGATGGTGATGGGGACTGAGGATGGTGATGGGGCTGAGGATGGTGATGTGGGCTGAGGATAATGATGGGGCGGGGGGCTGTTGGTGATGGGGCTGAGGAAGGTGATAATGCTGAGGAAGGTGATAGGGCTGTGGCTGAGGATGGTTATAGGGGCTGAGGATGGGGTTGGAGGCTGAGGATGGTGATGGGGTTTGAGGCTGAGGATGGTGATGGGGCTAATGATGGTTATGGGGCGGGGAGCTGAGGAAGACGATGGGTCTGAGAAAGGTGAAGGGGCTGAGGAAGGTGATGGGGCTTTGACTGAAGATGTTGACGGGGCTGTGACTGGTGAGGAATGTGATGGGGCTGAGGAAGGGACTGTGGGCTGAGGAAGGGGATGGGGCTGTGTCTGAGGATGGGGCTGGCGGCTTCTGATTGGCTGCCAGTCCGCAAGCTCAGATTGGCTAATGAACAGATGCCTCATTTGAGATACCCGCCACCGGAGACCGGACTTCACAAGCATTGAGGGGCAGGAGAGGTGCTGCGTTTTCCTCCCTCACACAGTAGAAACAACAGAGTCAGCGGTGAGCAGTGGGGGAGGGGGGGCGCTGTGGGGCAATGTATATCTGGCACTGTGGGGCAATGTGTATCTGGCACTGTGGGAGCATATATGACACTGCTGGGGCATTTGTGTATTTTGCACCATGGGGCATTTGTGTGTCTGAAACCGTTGGGAATTTGTGTATCTGGCACCATGGGGCATTTGTGTATCTTGCACTATGGGGCATTTGTGTATCTGGCCCTCTGGGGGCATATCAGGCACTCTAGGAGCATATCTGGCATGGTGGGGGCATATCTGGCACCATGGGGGCATATGTGTATCTGCCACTATTGGGGTCATATGTGTATCTGCCCCCCCATATGTGTATCACGCCCCCACTTTCATTGGCCACGCCCCATGTGGCATTTGTCCACACCCATTTTTTGGGCACACACAGTACCACTAAGACATGTTTTCTACTTGCACCACTGCCTGCATGTGCACACTGGCAGAAATTTCCGGGAAATGTGGTCGCATTGTTGATGCGATGTGACCTGAATGAGGCCCTGTGTCACACTATGCTAAACCCTATGACAACGTCTCATATAACACTACAACATATTAACATTTTAACTGCTGTGTACAAAATTAGAGTTGTAAGTAAATACATTCTAATAGCAAAAATGTTAATGCATGGTATGCCCTTCATGAATAACATTAATAAAGCATCAAGCAAAAAGCTAATGATGTTTAATACAAGACTGATCAAATGAATGTTTTGTGTATGTATATATATATATATATATATATATATATATGTGTATATATATATATATATATATATATATATATATACACACACACACACACACAGGGTGAATCAAAAGTTGCAGTACACCCTTTTGTTTTAAAAACTGTGCAGGAGCTGGGAAAACTGAATACTCTGGTAAGGTATGGTTGAGGCAGGCTATCTTTTAGGGTATGTACTGAACATGGGCACCATCTTGAATCTAAGTCAGTTTTCCCATTTTCGCTAGTTTTTGAAACAAAAGGGTGTACTGCGGCTTTTGAATCACTATATATATATATATATATATATATCAATTTATTTATTTTACAGATCCATGGAATACTGAATGTGGAAGGCCACAGTAATACTGAGTTGCATTAAGATATAGCAGTTGTCAGTGTCAGGTGTTTATTAAATCGTAAGCTAACATTAGGTACTTGTAGCTGATGTGCTGAATACAGAAGACACTGGCATGTGTAAAGACCTGAGTGACTTTTATAAGGCTAAATTGTTATGGCTAGACATTTGGGTCACAGTGTTTCTTAAATAACAAGGTTTGTAGGTACAGTAGCTCAAGCTCACCCTTGGTGAGTACCTATCAACAGTGATTTCATGGAAGGAAAAATAAGAATTTACTTACCGATAATTCTATTTCTCGGAGTCCGTAGTGGATGCTGGGGTTCCTGAAAGGACCATGGGGAATAGCGGCTCCGCAGGAGACAGGGCACAAAAGTAAAGCTTTCCGATCAGGTGGTGTGCACTGGCTCCTCCCCCTATGACCCTCCTCCAAGCCAGTTAGGTACTGTGCCCGGACGAGCGTACACAATAAGGGAGGAATTTTGAATCCCGGGTAAGACTCATACCAGCCACACCAATCACACCGTACAACTTGTGATCTAAACCCAGTTAACAGTATGATAACAGCGGAGCCTCTGAAAAGATGGCTCACAACAATAATAACCCGATTTTTGTAACTATGTACAAGTATTGCAGATAATCCGCACTTGGGATGGGCGCCCAGCATCCACTACGGACTCCGAGAAATAGAATTATCAGTAAGTAAATTCTTATTTTCTCTATCGTCCTAGTGGATGCTGGGGTTCCTGAAAGGACCATGGGGATTATACCAAAGCTCCCAAACGGGCGGGAGAGTGCGGATGACTCTGCAGCACCGAATGAGAGAACTCCAGGTCCTCCTTAGCCAGGGTATCAAATTTGTAGAATTTAGCAAACGTGTTTGCCCCTGACCAAGTAGCTGCTCGGCAAAGTTGTAAAGCCGAGACCCCTCGGGCAGCCGCCCAAGATGAACCCACCTTCCTTGTGGAATGGGCATTTACATATTTTGGCTGTGGCAGGCCTGCCACAGAATGTGCAAGCTGAATTGTATTACACATCCAACTAGCAATAGTCTGCTTAGAAGCAAGAGCACCCAGTTTGTTGGGTGCATACAGGATAACAGCAAGTCAGTTTTCCTGACTCCAGCCGTCCTGGAACATATTTTCAGGGCCCTGACAACATCTAGCAACTTGGATTTCTCCAAGTCCCTAGTAGGTGCAAGGCACCACAATAAGCTGGTTCAGGTGAAACACTGACACCACCTTAGGGAGAGAACTGGGGACGAGTCCGCAGCTCTGCCCTGTCCGAATGGACAAACAGATATGGGCTTTTTTGAGAAAAAACCACCAATTTGACACTCGCCTGGTCCAAGCCAGGGCCAAGAGCATGGTCACTTTTCATGTGAGATGCTTCAAATCCACAGATTTGACTGGTTTTAAACCAATGTGATTTGAGGAATCCCAGAACTACGTTGAGATCCCACAGTGCCACTGGAGGCACAAAAGGGGGTTGTATATGCAATACTCCCTTGACAAACTTCTGGACTTCAGGAACTGAAGCCAATTCTTTCTGGAAGAAAATCGACAGGGCCGAAATTTGAACCTTAATGGACCCCAATTTGAGGCCCATAGACACTCCTGTTTGCAGGAAATGCAGGAAACGACCGAGTTGAAATTTCTTTGTGAGGTCTTCCTGGCCTCACACCACGCAACATATTTTCGCCACATGTGGTGATAATGTTGTGCGGTCACCTCCTTTCTGGCTTTGACCAGGGTAGGAATGACCTCTTCCGGAATGCCTTTTTCCCTTAGGATCCGGCTTTCCACCGCCCTGCCGACAAACGCAGCTGCGGTAAGTCTTGGAACAGACATGGTACTTGCTGAAGCAAGTCCCTTCTTAGCGGCAGAGGCCATAAGACCTCTGTAAGCATCTCTTGAAGTTCCGGGTACCAAGTCCTTCTTGGCCAATCCGGAGCCATGAGTATAGTTCTTACTCCTCTACGTCTTATAATTCTCAGCACCTTAGGTATGAGAAGCAGAGGAGGGAACACATACACCGACTGGTACACCCACGGTGTTACCAGAACGTCCACAGCTATTGCCTGAGGGTCTCTTGACCTGGCGCAATACCTGTCCCGTTTTTTGTTCAGACGGGACGCCATCATGTCCACCTTTGGTATTTCCCAACGGTTTACAATCATGTGGAAAAAACTTCCCGATGAAGTTTCCACTCTCCCGGGTGGAGGTCGTACCTGCTGAGGAAGTCTGCTTCCCAGTTTCCATTCCCGGGATGAAACACTGCTGACAGTGCTATCACATGATTTTCCGCCCAGCGAAAAGTCCTTGCAGTTTTTGCCATTGCCCTCCTGCTTCTTGTGTCGCCCTGTCTGTTTACGTGGGCGACTGCCGTGATGTTTTTCCCACTGGATCAATACCGGCTGACCTTGAAGCAGAGGTCTTGCTAAGCTTAGAGCATTATAAATTTACCCTTAGCTCCAGTATATTTATGTGGAGAAAAATCTCCAGACTTGATCACACTCCCTGGAAATTTTTTCCTTGTGTGACTGCTCCCCAGCCTCTCGGGCTGGGCTCCGTGGTCACCAGCATCCAATCCTGAATGCCGAATCTGCGGCCCTCTAGAAGATGAGCACTCTATAACCACCACAGGAGAGACACCCTTGTCCTTGGATATAGGGTTATCCGCTGATGCATCTGAAGATGCGACCCGGACCATTTGTCCAGCAGATCCCACTGAAAAGTTCTTGCGTGAAATCTGCCGAATGGAATTGCTTCGTAGGAAGCCACCATTTTTACCAGGACCCTTGTGCAATGATGCACTGTTTTTAGGAGGTTCCTGACTAGCTCGGATAACTCCCTGGCTTTCTCTTCCGGGAGAAACACCTTTTTCTGGACTGCGTCCAGAATCATCCCTAGGCACAGCAGACGTGTCGTCGGGATCAGCTGCGATTTTGGAATATTTAGAATCCACCCGTGCTGTTGTAGCAGTATCCGAGATAGTGCTACTCCGACCTCCAACTGTTCCCTGGACTATGCCCTTATCAGGAGATCGTCCAAGTAAGGGATAATTAAGACGCCTTTTCTTCGAAGAAGAATCATCATTTCGGCCATTACCTTGGTAAAGACCCGGGGTGCCGTGGACAATCCAAACGGCAGCGTCTGAAACTGATAGTGACAGTTCTGCACCACGAACCTGAGGTACCCTTAGTGAGAAGGGCAAATTTGGGACATAGAGGTAAGCATCCCTGATGTCCCGGGACACTATATAGTCCCCTTCTTCCTGGTTCGTTATCACTGTTCTGAGTGACTCCATCTTGATTTGAACCTTTGTAAGTGTTCAAAAAAAATTTTTTAGAATAAGTCTCACCTAGCCCTCTGGCTTCAGTACCACAATATAGTGTGGAATAATACCCCTTTTCTTGTAGTAGGAGGGGTAATTTAATTATCACCTGCTGGGAATACAGCTTGTGAATTTTTTCCCATACTGCCTCCTTGTCGGAGGGAGACCTTGGTAAAGCAGACTTCAGGAGCCTGCGAAGGGGAAACGTCTCGACATTCCAATCTGTACCCCTGGGATACTACTTGTAGGATCCAGGGGTCCTGTACGGTCTCAGCGCCATGCTGAGAACTTGTCAGAAGCGGTGGAACGCTTCTGTTCCTGGGAATGGGCTGCCTGCTGCAGTCTTCTTCCCTTTCCTCTATCCCTGGGCAGATATTATCTTATAGGGACAAGAGGACCGAGGCTGAAAAGACGGCGTCTTTTTCTGCAGAGATGTGACTTAGGGTAAAAAACGGTGGATTTTCCAGCAGTTGCCGTGGCCACCAGGTCCGATGGACCGACCCCAAATAACTCCTCTTCCTTTATACGGCAATACACCTTTGTGCCGTTTGGAATCTGCATCACCTGACCACTGTCGTGTCCATAACATCTTCTGGCAGTTATGAACATCGCATTTACTCATGATGCCAGAGTTCAAATATCCCTCTGTGCATCTCGCATATATAGAAATGCATCCTTTAAATGCTCTATAGTCAATAAAATACTGTCCCTGTCAAGGGTATCAATATTTTTAGTCAGGGAATCCGACCAAGCCACCCCAGCTCTGCACATCCAGGCTGAGGCGATCGCTGGTCGCAGTATAACACCAGTATGTGTGTATATACTGTTTATGATATTTTCCAGCCTCCTGTCAGCTGGTCCTTGAGGACGGCCCTATCTATAGACGGTACCGCCACTTGTTTTGATAAGCGTGTGAGCGCCTTATCCACCTTAAGGGGTGTTTCCCAACGCGCCCTAACTTCTGGCGGGAAAGGGTATACCGCCCATAATTTTCTATCGGGGGGAACCCACGCATCATCACACACTTTATTTAATTTATCTGATTCAGGAAAAACTATGGTAGTTTTTTCACATCCCACATAATACCCTCTTTTGTGGTACTTGTAGTATCAGAAATATGTAACACCTCCTTCATTGCCTTTAACGTGTGGCCCTAATAAGGAATACGTTTGTTTATTCACCGTCGACACTGGATTCAGTGTCCCTGTCTGTGTCTGTGTCGACCGACTAAAGTAAACGGGCGTTTTAAAACCCCTGACGGTGTTTTTGAGACGTCTGGACCGGTACTAATTGTTTGTCGGCCGTCTCATGTCGTCAACCGACCTTGCAGCGTGTTGACATTATCACGTAATTTCCTAAATAAGCCATCCATTCCGGTGTCGACTCCCTAGAGAGTGACATCACCATTACAGGCAATTGCTCCGCCTCCTCACCAACATCGTCCTCCTACATGTCGACACACACGTACCGACACACAGCACACACACAGGGAATGCTCTGATAGAGGACAGGACCCACTAGCCCTTTGGAGAGACAGAGGGAGAGTTTGCCAGCACACACCAAAAACGCTATAATTATATAGGGACAACCTTATATAAGTGTTTTCCCTTATAGCATCTTAATATATAAGCATATCGCCAAATTAGTGCCCCCCCTCTCTGTTTTAACCCTGTTTCTGTAGTGCAGTGCAGGGGAGAGCCTGGGAGCCTTCCCTCCAGCCTTTCTGTGAGGGAAAATGGCGCTGTGTGCTGAGGAGATAGGCCCCGCCCCTTTTTCGGCGGCCTCGTCTCCCGCTCTTAACGGATTCTGGCAGGGGTTAAATATCTCCATATAGCCTCCGGAGGCTATATGTGAGGTATTTTTAGCCAAAATAGGTATTCATTTGCCTCCCAGGGCGCCCCCCTCCCAGCGCCCTGCACCCTCAGTGACTGCCGTGTGAAGTGTGCTGAGAGGAAAATGGCGCACAGCTGCAGTGCTGTGCGCTACCTTTTAGAAGACTGAGGAGTCTTCTGCCGCCGATTCTGGACCTCTTCTTACTTCAGCATCTGCAAGGGGGCCGGCGGCAAGGCTCCGGTGACCATCCAGGCTGTACCTGTGATCGTCCCTCTGGAGCAGATGTCCAGTAGCCAAGAAGCCAATCCATCCTGCACGCAGGTGAGTTCACTTCTTCTCCCCTAAGTCCCTCGTTGCAGTGATCCTGTTGCCAGCAGGACTCACTGTAAAATAAAAAACCTAAGCTAAACTTTTCTAAGCAGCTCTTTAGGAGAGCCACCTAGATTGCACCCTTCTCGGCCGGGCACAAAAATCTAACTGGCTTGGAGGAGGGTCATAGGGGGAGGAGCCAGTGCACACCACCTGATCGGAAAGCTTTACTTTTGTGCCCTGTCTCCTGCGGAGCCGCTATTCCCCATGGTCCTTTCAGGAACCCCAGCATCCACTAGGACGATAGAGAAAACCACAAATTGCTAACAGGGTGTTGCACAATGAAGATTCATAGATATGAGATATCAATGAAGGCTATCTCTTCGGGTATAGACAAACAGAAGGGCTGCTGTGGCACAAATAACAAAAACTTTTAATGATGGTGACAGGAGTAATGTGTCACAACCCACAGGGCATCATAAAACCTTGGTGCACATGGGCTGCTTAGCATCAGGCCAGTCAGAGGGCCCATGCTAACCGTTGTCTGCCACTGAAAGTGCCTACAATGGGCACACATATGATGAAACTGGAAAAATGTCACCTGATCCAATAAATCCCATTTTCCTTTGCATGTCATGTGGATAACTGGGTACATGTGTGAGTGTGTAATGTACAAATGGAAGAGATGTCATCAGGTTGCTTTGTGAGAAGAGTACAAGCCAGTGAAGAGTGCGTGATGCTTTGGGTAATGTTCTGCTGCAAAACTTTGGGTCCAGACCTTCATTCAGAATTTGACATATACCACTTAACTATATGGAACTCGTACACAGCCTTTCTTGGCAACAGTATTCTCCAATGGAAGCGGTCTTTTTAATCAGGATTATGCACCCTGCCAAACAGCACAGATTGTTCGAGAATATTTTGGAGAACATGATGAAGAGTTTAAGAGTCCTGGACAACTACTTCACCAGAGCTCAATCCAATTGTGCATCTTTGGTATGTATTTGTCCGATCTGTCCGATCTGCAAGTTACAAAAGTTAAAGTACCTGCTAGTAAAGTCCGGTTACCAGTAACTAAAGGGCACCTTCAGAGATCTTGCAGAGTTTATTTACTTGGTAGTGCAGAGCTATTATGTTAGCACATGAAGGAACAACAGCATATTAGGGCGGTGGCCATGAATGTTGCACAGCCACGTATCATTCTACTGAGAAATGCAGAAATATTCAGCTGTATATAGAAACAGTTTGAACACTATCTATTATCATTCTGTGTGTTGCAATACAAAATTATATGTAGAAACATAGAAGACACCGATGCCACTCCCTGTTTGCAGCTATTTCCCAATGTGATAAAATCTTGACTAGGATAAACCTAACAATACATGAGAGACTAATATGAAGTATCATTATCACACTAATTATACTACTAGGGGGTAAATTTACTAAGATGGGAGTTCTATTTAAGATGGGATGTTGCCCATAGCAACCAATCAGATTCTACTTCTCATTTATGTAGCACCTTCTAGAAGATAATACCTGGAATCTGATTGGTTGCTATGGGCAACATCCCATCTTAAATAGAACTCCCATCTTAGTAAGTTTACCCCTTGGTGTCATACGAATTGATGAATATTTATTAGTTCTCTATTATTAATGTTATTTCATGTTCCTTAACAATACTGTTATTTAATCTATATATGTTAATTATCCTTCAAACTAGACAATTTATTAACAGGCAATATAACAAGCATCTCCTACAGATATGTCCTCTTACCAGGGGCGTTTCTAGATAGGAGGAGGCCTGTGTGCAGGATCTGTCTGGGCCCCCTCCTCTCTAGCCGGCAGCGCTTTTCAGCTCTGGGCACTAGGGTCACTAGGAAACCTAGAGTGTATGCGCAAATCACTGGGAAAATGGTGCGGATGCCATTTTCCCTGTGATTTTCCAACTGCGCATGAGCGAATCACCGGGAAACTAGCGCTGCACCATTTTCCCAGTGATTTCTGCGGCGCTGCTGCTGCACTGCAGGACGCCGGAGGGTAAGTATTTAAATTAATGGGTGCAGGATGTGCGGTGTGGATCCCCGGGGGGCCCATGTGCACCGCACACAGTGCACCCATTATAAATACGCCAGTGCCTTTTACATCTTTGCTGCAGTGATGCTAAACAGCACCTCTTGGCATGCCAGGTTGCAGGAGATTCTTCTAGCATTAGGCATCTATGAAAGTCTATAAACATTTAGCTATTTTTTTGCCAAGGACACATGGGGAGACTGTCCTGATTAATTTGATACATGAAACTTGTATATCTGTGTGCAGCAGAGTCTCTGAATCTGTATACGAAATGCTACAATGTACAGTTAATTTGCCGTCTGTCAGGATCCCGGCGATCAGGATATCGACGCCGAAATCCTGACAGCCAACAATGGCGACAGACGGAATCCCGGCTCACAGGGGCTATTCCCTCTCGCGGGTGTCGCTGACACCCATAGAGTGTGAAGAGAACCTGTGTTGAGCACAGTGAGCCACCGAGCCTGCAGCGCGGCGAGCGCAGCAAGCCCATAAGGGGACTCTTTGCACTTGCCACCCTGCCGGCATACTGGCAATGGGATGCAGCTGTTGGTATACTGACCGCCAGCATCCCGGCCGCTGGTAATTCATACTGATCCCAATGTAGCAGCCGCAGCTTTTTTCCAATACAAGTTCTGTTTTGCTCCGTATACAGATTCGGTCGCACACTATACACAAGTTGCATATATCAAATTAATCAGCACAGTTTACTTGTGCATCCTATTCACAATGCATATGATTATTAACAGTGGTATATATTTTTTTAATCATTATTTTTTTCTTTTTATTTAGCTTTTTGGGGATCTTACTGAGTTTTTTTTAAATTGTTATGTAAAAGTTAAATGTTGTAATTGTATAAATTAACTTATCCAGAAATCACTTGGTTCTTGCAACATCAAAAGATCACTGGTAGCAACATAAACCATGATATTACACATATCGGGGGTAATTCAGACCTGATCGCTCGCTAGCATTTTTTGCAGCGCTGCAATCAGGTCAGAACTGCGTATACGTATGCACCGCAATGCGCAGGTGCATCGCACAGGTACAAAGCGGATCGCTGCTCAGCGATGGGTTTGTGCGAAGAATCCATTTGCACGGGCGATCGCAAGGAGATTGACAGGAAGAAGCCGTTTTTGGGTGGTAACTGACAGTTTTCAGGGAGTGTCTGGAAAAACGCAGGCATGTCCAAGCGTTTGCAGGGAGGGTTCCTGACATCAATTCCGGTCCCGGACAGGTTGAAGTGTTCGCAGCGGCTGAGTAAGTCCTGGGCTACTCAGAGACTGCACAAGATCTGTTCGTACAGCTCTGCTACACATGTGTTCGCACACTTGCAAAGCAAAAATACACTCCCCTATGGGCGGTGACTATCTGTTCGCAGCAGTGCAAAAAAACCCTAGTGAGTGATCAGTTCTAAATTAGGCCCATCGAGTAGACAACTTCATAGCACCAACTGGACCAATAGGATATTATTACAAATAGTAGATTCAGTGTGAACATTTAAAGTGGAATCTAAATATATAAAATAAATAAATGCGAAAGCCCTCACTCACTCATTTACTGACTGACTGACTGACTGACTGATCAATAATTCTCTTACTTCCCGATAGGTTAGGAAGCTGAAATGTAACATAGGTATTCTTCAGGTGGGAAATAGGAAAACTACGTAATTAGAATTTTAATAAACCTCCCCTAAGGGGATGAAAAGGGGGTTGACATAATGATGTCATTACCGATGTGTTGCTTGCGTTGCATTAACAATAAGGCCAAAACGGAAAATTGGATCAAAATTTGGATTGCACCTCCAGTGTGTAGCATGTAATAAACTACAAAAATGGTCCTGTCACTTTTTACCGTATCTGCTACGGGTGCTCCTCAGGTAACAACAAGAACAACAACAAGAACCATGGATAAATATTTACTTACATTAAGATGTCTCAAATTTACATCTCTATAGATTTATAAAATTTTTAACACTCATTTATATTTACAACCGTGAAAATCAGAAACTCCTGTGTGAAGAATGGGTAGAACAGCTAGTTTCCTATAAGTGGCATGGTCTGACAGAAGCAGTTGGCAAAAGAGTTCTCCTTTTAAAAAAAAGATAAAGAAAGATGGACAAATCTTAGCAGTGGTTTGAAATATTTTAAGAAATATTTAAGTTTGATTTTTTTTTTTTTTAGTTTATACCAGGGGTAGATTTAGGGGTGAAGGCACCCCTAGACACAACAGTAATGGCCACCCCTGCCTGCCTACGTTTATTATATTTATTGATTGGTTTTAAGCCCTCATTTCATGAGATGGCATATGGTACACTACAGTGGAAATATTTTGCAGTTATTGGTACTTTTTAAGATAAGAGTACCAACACAAGCATCCAAGTGCTGCCCCTAGGCACATGCCTTACGTGCCTAATGGGAAATTCGCTACTGGGTTATACCGCTATACAGCAATCCTGCATGTAAACCATCAGCAACAGGGAATTACATTTTCGTGGCAGAGCTTGATTTGTTTGTCCATCCACAAAGTAAACGTTTTGGTTGTTGTCAGACTGTAGAATAAATAGCAATTTGTAGTAACTAGTAAGCCTTATAGGCCCTACACACATGCCGATATTCTGAAAGATATGAACGATCTCGTTCATAAATGAACGAGAACTCATTCATATCTTTCAGTGTGGAGACTCCAGCGATGAACGAAGCGCGGCCCCGCGCTCGTTCATCGCTGATCTCCCGTCGGCTGTGCATGCAGGCCAATATGGACGATCTCGTCCATATTTGCCTGCACTTCAATGCAGCCGGGTGACGGGGGGAGTGAAGAAACTTCACTCCCCCCGTCACTGCCCCCCCGCCGCCGGGTTGCTCGTCGGCCGTATCGGCCGTCGGGCACCTCGGCGGCGCATCGCCGAGTGTGTAGGGCCCCTTATGCTTACAATGATCATCATCTTCCATCATCATCATCATCATCACTAATTCAACTCATCGCACAATATTAGGCCATCCCTGCTGGAATCAAGCATTAGAGATTCTGATTTGGTTTGTCATTTTTTACAATGATATTCCTCATACAATTTGTAAATAATTTTGATGAGCACCAGTTTTTCAAAAATATTTGGAAATTGCCTCCTACAATGATTGCTCACAATGTACCTTCCCTACTGTTGTAAATACTCTTTCACAGTACATTCTGGAGGCTGGGTATTCCAAGTAGGCCATAGCTCAGAGGTCCCAAAAGTGGTCCTCAAGGCACCCTAAGGGTCCAGGTTTTAGGTGTATCCATGCTTGGCCACATGTGACTTAATAGCTCAGTCAACTTGATTTAACCACCTGTGCTGACCCATGGATATATTTAATACCTGGACTGTTAGGGTGCTTTGAGGACCATGTTTGGGAATCATCTGCCATAGCTACTGTATTTTGTTCAAGGGACTACAAATTCCTTTTTTTTCACCCAGAATTGAAAGTAACTGCTGAGATGGTAATGTGAACTGCACATTATCATTAGAGTAAACGTCTGACATTTTACTAAACTATTTCAAAATGTATTAAATCTTGACACGGTAGAGGTGTTAATATGAGTGTCCATTTATTCGAAGCCTGACCAATTGTTTTTGTAACCTTTCACACTGGTGTACTATGGGCCTTATGTTTGTAAGTAAAGCAAAAAAGCAAGCAACTAGGCAAAATCATGTTGCACTGTGTAGGTGGGGCAGATGTAACGTGCAGAGTGATTTATATTTGGTTAGGGTGAGTCCAAACTGAAATCTAAGTTGCTGTGTAAAAATAAAGCTGCCTAACATTTGTGGGCTACATACAAAAGCAGCCATTAGTTACCCTGCACAGTAAATAAATCAGTGTATTTGCTCCCCTTGCATGGCAGCATGGTTTGTTCCAAACACAAAGTGACCTGTTTTTTGCTTTACTTACATACATGAATGGGGCCCAATGTTCACTCATCAACAGAATGACTCTTAGAAAAGGTATTTTATTTCTGGCAGTAGCATGTGTAGGAGTAGCTGAATCAAGGGATGTGTCATTACGTGTCCACAAGGACATGTTTGAATCTCATAAGATCTGTCAGTCTGGAAGAGAGGCGTTACAAATCAAACTAGGATTAAAAATGGTTGCTAAAATATAGTGATCTACTGTAGGACCCTATTCAGGTTGGATTACAGATTCTGCTAAAGAGCAGAATCTGCAATCATTTCTATTGCATGCTGGGGGCCGTCAAGCGCGGGGCAAGTCTGCCCAGTATGTTACCTGCTGCTCAGTGGTCGCAGCAACTGTGGATGACCCCTGCCTTCACAGCTATTTTCTTCATTGGAGCGGCTACTTCAAGGGCATAGCTACCATAGGTGCAGGGATTGCAGCTGCTATGGGGCCCAGAGCTGAGAGGGGCCTACCTACACTGTCAAAGTTACATGTGTTATATATTTTTTTCACCATTGGGTGGTACATAGGGGCCTTTACAAACTTTCACCTTGGGTCCTGCAATATATCGGCTTATGCCCCTGGGACTGCTCATTGTAATGCATTATAAAATTAGCTGGAAAACATTATAATGTGGCATTATATGAACTGGGGCACTGTAAGGTGGCATAATACGAACTAGAGACACTGTATGACATAATTTAAATTGGGGAAAATGTGTAACATAATGGGGGTAATTCCAAGTTGATCGCAGCAGGAATTTTGTTAGCAGTTGGGCAAAACCATGTTACACTGCAGGTGTGGCAGATGTAACATGTGCAGAAAGAGTTAGATTTGGGTGGGTTATTTTTTTGTTTCTGTGCAGGGTAAATACTGGCTGCTTTATTTTTACACTGCAAATTAGATTGCAGATTGAACACACCACACCCAAATCTAAGGGGCCCTACACACTGGCCGACCCGCCGCCGAGCTGCCCGACGGCGGATACGGCCGACGAGCGACGCGGCGGGGGGGCAGTGACGGGGGGAGTGAAGTTTCTTCACTCCCCCCATCACACGGCTCCATAGAACTGCAGGCAAATATGGACGAGATCGTCCATATTGGCCTGCATGCACAGCCGACGGGGGACCAGCGATGAACGAGCACGGGACCGCGCATCGTTCATCGCTGGAGCCTCCACACTGAAAGATATGAACGAGTTCTCGTTCATTTATGAACGAGATCGTTCATATCTTTCAAAAAATCGGCCAGTGTGTAGGGCCTATTACTCTCTCTGCACATGTTAAATCTGCCTCCCCTGCAGTGCACATGGTTTTGCCCAACTGCTAACAAAATTCCTGCTGCGATCAACTTGGAATTACCCCCCATGTGTACTGGCAGCCCTACAATGTGACATAATGTGAACTAGGGCTCTACTATGGGACATAACATTAACTAAGGCCCTGCTATGGGTTAAAAAATGAACTAGGGACCTATTATGTGGCATAAAATTAACTACTTCGGAGAGGTGTCTCTGTAGAATCATTGGGACCGGGGCCCCTTCAAAATGTTGCTATGGGAGCCACAAAGTTCTGGCTACACCCCTAGGCTGTGTGTGACATCACGCAGAAGCCCTGAAAACAGTCCAGCCCCACAATGGTACATCACCAAAGCACCCCCCCGCCGCGCGCGCCTCCAATCAAAGTGTGATTGCATCACCCTTTGCTAGCCGCGCATGCACTGTGCGAATGCAGCACATGAGCAAAAGTCAGTAAATCACGCATTTGCGATTTTCGGACTTTTGCGTACTAACCTGAATGAGGGCCCTAATTCCATGAAACAGCAACTCCTTGTGTCCTAACAAATTTAACTTAATCTCTGAGGCCAACTTCTGTTATCCTCCTTCAGCAAAGTTAGCTGCTTTTCTAATTTGATTAGGAGAATGACAGGGCTGGCAATGTGTGATCTTAATTTTTTTGTTACAAAATCAAATGGTTTGAGAACTTTGCATAAAACTAAAATGATTCTATAATGTGCTTCAGTAAAGTAATATGTCCTGCTCCATATCTCAAGTCTTCATGTGTAGGTCTTAATGGCCAGCTGCTCTTTCTGCTGCCACTGAAGCATAAAATTCCGTATTCAGAGACACAGAAACAGAATCAGCATTGGCACCCCCCCTTATTTAGAAGAGGTCCACTGCGCGTCAGAGGAGCGCCCAAAAATATAGGGGTGTGTCTTAATGGTGAAGGGATGTGGCCAAAAAAAATTACCAACTCATATTACTCTGTACAGTAGTCTCCATTATTCAAATTACGGCCGCACAGCAGCTCCTCTACACCAGGAAGAGCCCCTTTTACACACTATAATAGGTAGAGTCCCCCTTTTACACATTATCTAAACATTACGGCAGGCAGAGTCCCCTTTTAACACATTATGGCAGGTAAAGTTCCCTTTTTACACATTACAGCAGATAGAGTCCCCTTTTTACACATTACAGCAGGTAAAGTCCCCTTTTTACACATTGCGTGGACACTGGGGGTCATTTCCGACCCGTTCGCACGCTGCAATCTTTCGCAGCCGTGTGAACGGGTCAGAACTGTGCATGTGCGCAGGCGGTAATGAAGAAAGCGTTCGCAGTGGCGAACGCAAGAAGATTGACAGGAAGAGGCCGGCCGGGGGTGGCAACTCACCATTTCCTGTGAGTGCCGAAGAAAACGCAGGTGTGTCCGGCTGAATGCAGGGAGGGATCCTGACATCGGCTCCAGGAAGGATAATCGCAGCATGTGAGTAAGTCTTGAGCTGTGCAAAGACTGCACAAACTTATTGCTTGTGCAGTCTCTGCACAGCGGATCGCAGCCCTGCAAAGCCTTAACCCCCTCCCCTGTAGGCGGCAACTACCTGATCGCAGCAGTGCTAAAAGTAGCCTGCTATCGATCAGGTCAGAATGACCCCCATTGTCCAGGACATATTCTTCCACCAACAGGTACCTGGCATAAGGTTTTACATTTGGGACTATGGACTAATGCAGGAGCGGATATCTACATGCTCATTTGATGATATTTGCATAAATTCAAAACTTAGGGATTTTCGATATGGCAGCCTCAAGTATATAGGCTTAAGCTCTACGAACTGTATAACATTATCGGGTAATATTCTGCTCTAACAGTGCTAAAAGTATTTAATCTTTTTAATTTTATATACAAGCATAATATGTCTTTGTATATTTAATAAAATAAATCATGTGTTTTTCATCTCACACCTCCACCTTTTTTAAAACGCTCTGCAAATAGTAAAGCGCTGCTAAAATCCATTTTATTCCACCACACACATACAGCCTGTTCCCCATCAGTCCCTATACACACACAGCCTGTTCTCCACCAGTCCCTATACACACAGTCTGTTCCGCTCCAGTCCCTATACACACACACGCACACACACATACAGCCGGTCCCCTCCAGTCACCAGACACAAACACACACCCTGTTCCTCCCAGTCCCTATACACACAAACAGCCTACCCTCACTAGCCCCTACACACACACACACACACACACACACACACACACACACACACACACACACACACACACACACATACATACACAGCCTGTCACCTCCCCCCCCCCAAAAAAAAAAAAATGATACACTTGATTTTGATTGGTTCATTCTCAGACAACAGACCTAACATTGGAATATTACCAAATCTACAATAGTACTGTATTAACCTCTCCTTATGTATAACATATAACATAGTAAGGGTTCATAACTACAGTTGTATACTGTGTATAAAAATTAATAAAGTGTAGCTTTATTTTTACACTGCAATATAAAGTTTAGCTAAGTTGCTTGCCCCTCCTAACTAGATATGTGTTTGCACCTATGACCCCCCCCCCCCCCACCCCACCCCCACCCGCTCCCGCTCCTATTTGCTCATTCACTCATGCTAAATTGTAAAATAGTATTATGGGAAAATAGATTCGTTACCCTTTATCATCAAAGCTGATTCTTGTTTTAATCCAAACTGTAATTGTAATTGCTGGAACACCTAAACAAGACAAGAAAACACTGTATTTCAAATATTGGTTACTTTGTCACTGTAATGTAAACAAATATATAACAGGTAAAGAAAAATATTTACTGGACTTCCAAATCCACGGAAAAGTGACTACTTGTTCAAGTTTGTTTTAAAGGTATGGTTTTGTATTAATTATACATTTAATTCCGCGGACTTCCGGTTTCGGCATGGCGGAGTAAGCAGCAGCTCCTGTGCGCTCCTCCGCCACTACCAGCTCCATAACCCACAGCCCGAGAATAGAGACTCCCAGCTCCGGTGGTCGGCACTATACATCTCCCGCTGTCCGCTCTCCCCCTCTCAGCACATTTCCCGGCCGCGCTGTGTGTAATCACGCAGCGCGTGGAGGGCTGGTTATCTGTACGGCGGCTGACAGCGGTGCTCTGAAGCTCCGGCGGCTGGGGACAGTAAGGTCAGGGCGGGAAGCGGTGCTCACTTCTTCGCACCCCCCCCCTTCCCCCCCCGCAGCACACAATCACCGGAGACGCTTGGCGGTGTCTCATTTCTGGGCTGGTTAGTGTTTTAAAGTTATAGGCCTAGACACCAGCAGCCACTTTAAAGTTTATATAATATTAAGGCACAGCATGGAAAAGTTCCTGAGCCCCCCAGCTGCATCCAAGATCCCACCTCCAGCATTGCCCCCCAGGCAGGAAAAGCGACGTGCAGACCAGACACCTCCAACCAGCTCAGATTCTAGTCCAATGAAGCCTGCAACTAAGAAAGCAATCAAGGAAATCTCTGATGCTTCACAATCACAGGTACATGATAAGATTTCCTCACCTAATGCTCCTTTAACTTATAATGATATGGTAGCTGCCATTCAAGATACAATGGCACCTCTGCTGCAGAAAGCGGTTGGGGATATTACCTTGCAACTGCAACAGTTATCGAGCAGGGTTTCTGACACAGAGATTAACTTGGGGGTCACTATGGATGAGGTTGCAAACTTAAAATCCACTGTGGAGCGCTTGGAAAAGGATAACAAACATCTTCTTGACAAAATGGATAATATAGAAAACCGCACGCGTAGGTGCAATTTGCGTATAATCGGCCTGCCCGAATCTTTTAAAGGCCCTGGTTTGGAGCAATTTGTTCGATCTGCCCTACCAAAAATGCTTAACGTTGAGGCTGAATGTGCTGACATGGTGATCGAACGTGTGCACAGAATGGGAGATCAGTCTCGTACAAGTGCTAACAGACCACGCGTGGTAATTTTCAAGACCCTGAACTTCCTTCACAAGGATGCCATATGGAAGGCCTCTCGTAAAATAGATCTCCGTTGGGAGGGTGCCCCTCTCAGGATTTTTCAAGATTTCTCGGCTGAACTTTCTCGCCTACGCAAAGCTTTCAATCCCGTTTGCACCCGCCTGGTCAAGAATAAGAGAAAATTTGCTATGTTATACCCAGCTCGACTCAGGATTTTCCAGGGAACCACCTTCGCTGACTTTACTAATCCCGGTGATGCTGAAGCTTATCTTAAAGAAGAAGCTGACTCGCAGACGCATGATATCTCTGATGACCCACCAGGGTGATCTTTTTCTTAATATCTCTTTTCAGGTTTCAGATATAGCACCTACGGTGCAGATTATGTGGCTAAAGTTAAGTTTTGACACTGCATACAATATTGTAGTATTCTAGGTATTTTGGTATTCTCTTAAGTGAGCTTAACGAATTCTTATATTAATGTTATCATATTCTACGGTTGCTGGTGGTGGCGGAGAAGCCCCCGCCACCCTTTTGATTTTTCCTTTATGGTTATAATCACATTCTGTTATTGTACCACCCGAAGTCAGTTTATCAACAATCTTAATGACTATGTAATGTTTATTTCATTACTTTTGTACTCGCTGTACAACTTTCTTTCTTTTACAATCTTTTGGTATGTATCCCCTGTCAGAGTCTTCTTTCCTCATGTGTTCCCCCTCCCCCCCTTCTATTTTCTGCCACCTGCTATAAGGTTGAGATATAATGACGTGATGTTCACTTGCCAGATGTGCTATTTTTCTGTCTTGAGGTATGGCTTCGGTTAAACTATGTACACTTAATGTAGGAGGCATAAACACTCCTGCTAAGAGACGAAAGATTCTATCCTATTTGAATAAGAACCATATTGATATTGCATGCCTACAGGAGACACACTTGGTCCTCAGGGAAACAAAAAAGCTACAGATGTTGAATTGGTCCTTACTGGGTGCAGCATCGCTTAATTCAAGGTCTTGTGGTGTGGTGATTCTAGCGAGACGTTCTCTCCCCATTGAAGTATTGACGGTGGATGCCGATTCAGAGGGAAGATATGTGATTGTGCATTGTAAAATAGGTACATACTGTTATCATTTATGTTCCGTTTATGCCCCGAACACTTATAAAAAAAAAATTTTTTCCTCACTTATGACTAAACTTTATGCCTGTGACCCCTCCTCCTTAGTTTTATGTGGTGATTTAAATTTAGTTTCCTCCCTATTTCTAGATAAATCGCATTATACAAGTCGGTCTCGACCTCTCCCCAAATTGGGTGTACCGTGGCTTGCTAAGTCACTAAATTTGGTAGATACATGGCGAGCTTTAAATCCTATAGAAAAAGAGTACACATGCCTCTCAATGGTACATAACTCTTGGTCCCGTATAGACTACATATTAGTTGCTTCCCTATTATTCCCTAATATTCGCCAGGCCACCATTGAACCGATTTCTATCTCAGATCATGGAATGGTTTGGATTGAAATGACTTATTCAGCGGAAAAATCCTCTCCATCCTTATGGAAATTCCCTTCGCATCTAGTTAAATCTGAAAATTTTAAAAACAAATGCGAAGATACTTGGGAGAATTTTCGACTGGATAATTCAGTACATGAATTGGAAAACCCTTCCCTTTTTTGGCAAGCTGCCAAAACAGTTCTGAGAGGCGAAGTGATTTCCCATAACTTATATCTTAGGAGATCACTTAATCAGACGTATCTGGAAACCCAAAATATCCTATCAATGGCCTATCAGGCTTTTAAACTGCAACCCTCACCGGAAAACAGAACAGCTTATAATTTGGCAAAAGCTACGTTTAATGATATTTTACACATAGCGGGGGAAAAATATCAGTTTAATGTCAGTTACAAGTTTCATTGCTTTGGTAACAAGACAGGTAAACTCCTTACCTCATTATTACAGGGATCTAGGAAACCAATGGTGGTCCATCCATTATTAAATACAGATGGTTCTCGGTCTTCTTCTAATGCTCAGATTGCGACCATATTGCGTGAATACTATATGTCCTTATACGCATCTCCTGACCCGGAAAATGTCCCCACCCCTCAGGATATATACTCACCCCACTTTTGGGATAATCTTCCTTTACCTCAAGTGCCAGCTGAACTGATTTCCTCCTTATCCTCTCCCATTACTCTTTCTGAAATCTTGACAACTATAAATAGGCTTAAACCTTGCAAAGCACCTGGACCAGATGGCTACACAAATGAATTTTATAAGTTAATGTCTCATAAGATTGGCCCGACCCTACAGGTGGTCTTTAACAAAATTTTAACTGAAGGGATTCTTCCTGATAGATTCACAGACGCAGTGATCAAGGTGTTACCCAAACCAGGTAGAGACCTCTCCTTACCAGGCTCTTATAGACCTATTTCTCTACTGAATGTGGATTTTAAGATCTTTACATCTATCCTCGCGCAGAGACTAAAGCCAGTCCTGCCGCTACTTATCTATAAAGACCAAACAGGTTTTATATCGGGTCGACATTCAGTAGTGAATCTTAGGAGGGTTCTCACGGTTATCCAACATGCCAATTCTTTTTCCACCTCCTCCCCAGCAGTTATCTTATCAATAGACGCAGAAAAGGCCTTTGACCTGTTATTATGGCCCTATCTTTTTAAAATACTACATAGATTTGGCTTTCCGGAATCTTTCATTTCCATCATTCGCACACTATACTCTTCACCCTCTTCTTACATTTCATGCAACGGTCTTCTCTCGGCTCCCTTTAATTTGCAAAGGGGGACGAGACAAGGCTGCCCCCTTTCTCCACTTCTTTTTGACCTATCAATTGAACCTCTCGCTATAGCTGTCCGTAATTCAACACATATTACTGGTATTACCATTGGGTCGCAGGTCCTGAAAATAGCATTATTTGCTGACGACACACTTTTGTTTTTAACGAACCCAGAAAGATCATTACCGTCCTTAATGCAAATGATTCAATCCTTTGGAAAAATTACAGGTTATAGAATCAATGTTAATAAGTCGGAACTTCTGCCCCTGGGCAATTTTCCGCCTTCGCTATTATCCCATCCTGACATTCCACCTTTTAAAATAACCCATTCCCATTTTAAATACTTAGGTATTAATATCTGCTCGGATCTCCGCAATCTGTATAAAATTAACTACTCTCCTCTCATAGAGAATTTGGCCCTTAAATTGGATTCTTGGACAGACCTACCATTATCTCTTTTGGGGAGGTTAGAGGTGATTAAATGTATTATTTTCCCCAAGATATTCTACTTTCTACAAATGCTCCCTATCTCACTGAATCGGCCTGATATTCTTAGACTGGAAGCACTTTTTTCTAAATTCCTATGGCAAGGCAAAAGACCACGCATAGCCAGGCAGAAACTAAAATTTCCTAAAGCAAAGGGGGGCTTTGCTGCTCCTGATATCCAGGCATACTCCTTAGCGGTTCAGTTCCGTTATATTATTGACTGGCTCCATGCATCTTCCCATTATGTTGACTATGACCTTGACTCAGCAGTATTCTCTCCATACGCACCTAGTGCACTTTTACACTTGCATCACACCCAGATACCCTCCCAATTAAAGAACCATATATTATTTAAAGACACCTTCCAGGCTTGGTTAATTATTAATAAACAATGTCACCGAGATCCTCATTTCTCCAAATATATTCCGCTGTGGGGGAACCCATCATTTCCACCCTCAATGCACAATGCCGTGTACTCCCTCTGGAAGGAAAAAGGCCTCGATTCCTTTCACAAGGTATTTGATCCAGGAGGAGTCCTTTACTCCTTCGCTGACCTTTGCCAGAAATTTGATTTGTCTCCACGCCACATGTTTATGTATTTTCAGGTGCGGCACTTTGTACTCTCTTATGATGCATTGTTACACGCGTCAGGTTCCCCTGAGGACTACCCAGCGTCCCAAGATATTGATGCTCTCCTGCACTCTTCCCAAAGGCGACCATTTAAAGTAAAATACATTTACTCCATTTTGTTGTCCTGCCTACCCACAGTTCAATGGGACAATTTGTTATCAAAATGGAAGGATGATATCCCTGCTTTAGACAATGTTTCTGATATTATACAACCCTGTAAAAGATCACTGAGATTTTTGTCATCAGCTTACTTCCAAGAGGTGCACCTTAGATTTTTGCATAGAGCATACATTTCACCTGTACAACGTTCTCACATGGTACCCTCTGAATCTGGTGAATGTCTAAAATGTGGAAAGACCAATGCATCCTTTATACATTGTGTATGGGAATGCAGAAAAATTAGAAAATTTTGGTGTAAACTTCTTTCCTATATCAACAACATATTTTCTTTACACGTTCCACCAGATCAATTAGCTTGCCTTATCTTAAATTTTACAAATTGGCAGATCACGCCGAGAAATTTTGCTCTTCTCAGCGTGATTCTCACACTTGGGAAGAAATGTATATTAATTAATTGGGTGAAACGCTCCGCTCCCTCCCTTGCGGAAGTTAAGCAGAAACTATTGCAATTATTGTACTACGATAGGAAAACGGTTTTAACCTCACCCTTCTTTAGCACGCAGAAGTTTTGCCGTAAATGGAGCCCATTCATCGACACATTGCCCACGCATACCAAGCATCATATTTTGAAAACTCTGGACTGCTCTATGTTGTCTTATGAATCATTTGTTAGAATATAAAGAATGAGTAATTACATAGGTTTCACAACCATACCAAGTGCTTAGTTACTCCTCTATATCTGGCGCGCGTATATTGTGAAAATGAGTGCTATGGGCAGGCCCTAACACTCACCCTTATCCTCTCATATATCCCCTACCTTTCTTGTTGCTTCCCTTTTGTGTCTTCCCCTTCTACCCCCCCCCCCCCTCCCCCACATGTACTATGCCTCTTTCATCTCTTTAATTTTTTGTTTCATGTTATTGTATTTTGACTCCTTGCCTTTTCACGAACTTCCTTATGTGGCAGTACTGTTACTTGTGCTAACCGAAGGCGATTTTTCGTCTTTCGGCAACCCGAGATATATATTGATTAATGCTGGAGTACCCGATACTCTTTGAAAGGAAGATATCTTCTCAATATATTCAGGCTTCTTAAACTGTACACTAGCATATCTCTGTATAGATGATTATTACACAGTTTTGCCATGTTATATACGTTTATTCATATGTACATGTTTAAAACAAAAAAACCTTCAATAAACATATATATTAAAAAAAAAAATTATACATTTAATTCCAAAAAGTCAATGAAACAGGAAGAAATTGTCAGATATATCAACTAAATGCAAAAGACTTGTCCAGAGAATGGAATCTACCAGAAATCTTTTATCAACTTGTACATTTGATTATAGAATGAAAACCATACATGCCTACTTTTAAAAAAGCATTTCAGGGAGATTGAAACCTTATTTAAAATGTATGTAGCCATAAGCATCAGGTGTGCCTTATAACCAATACAGGGAAATGGCACTAATGATCCCATTTGAATGAATGTAGCTCTTTTTTTTTACAGCTGCATAATGGGGAGGAATCAGGGAGATTGCTGGTCTATTCAGGGAGTCAGGGAGATTGCTGCTATTTCAGGGAGTCTCCTGCAGAATGCAGGAGCATACCTCCCAACATGACCCTCCAGTGGCAAACGCAGGATTTGCATGGGGGGGTTTCCAGAACTGGGTGTAGCCAATCACGGGGGTGGGGACTGAGGTGACCCAATATATGCTGGGTCCGTAAAACTAGTGTGTCTGTGTGTGTATATATATATATATATATATCTACATATCTACACATATATATACCGTGTGTCAGAGGCGGAACTACCGCCAGTGCAACCAGTGCGTTGCACTGGGGCCCGCCACTGTCCAGGGGCCCAAAGCATGTAATGAGTCAAACTGACTCATTATATGCCGCTGTGTGCTGCGCGCAACCGCTGCCCGCAGCATACAGCCGCCCGGACAGAGAGGAGAGGAGCGGTACGGGGGAGAAGGAGGAGGAGGGAGGTGGAGGAGGGAGGCGCAGCAGCGCTTTACTACTGGTTAAGGCGCTGCTGCTGCTGGCCCTCTGCTTCACTATAGGCTGTCTTCCGAGAACAGCCTATAGTGAAGCAGAGGGGCAGCAGCAGCAGCGCCTCCACCAATAACACAGCGCTGCTGCGGCTCCCTCCTCCACCTCCCTCCTCATCCTTCTCTCCTGCCAGGGAATCGTGACCAGAAGCTGCACCGAGGAGCCTGAGCCAACGGAGAGGGTAAGTATAATTCTTTCTTTCTTTCTTTCTTTCTTTCTTTCTTTCTTTCTTTCTTTCTCTTTCCATGTACAAAAAGGGGGACTGTCTGCCGCAATGTGTTAAAAGGCGGAATCTGCCTGCTGCAATGTGTAAAAAGGGGGAATTTGCTTGACGCAATGTGTAAAAAGGGGGAATCTGCTTGACGTAATGTGTAAAAAGGGGGAATCTTTGCCGCAATGTGTAAAAAGGGGGAATCTGCCTGCCGCAATGTGTAAAAAGGGGGATGCTGTCTGCCGTAATGTGTAATAAGGGTACGCTGTCTGCCGTAATGTATAAAAAGGGGTACGCTGTCTGCCGTAATGTATAAAAAGGGGACGCTGTCTGCCGTAATGTGTAAAAAGGGCACGCTGTCTGCCGCTATGTTTAACAAGGGCACGCTGGCTGCCGTTATGTGCAAAAAGTGTACGCTGTCTGCCGCTATGTGTAACAAGGGCACGCTGTCTGCCGTTATGTGTAAAAAGGGGACGCTGTCTGTCGCTATGTGTAAAAAGGGCACGCTGTCTGCCGTTATGTGTAAAAAGGGGGACGCTGTCTGCCGTAATGTGTAAAAAGGGGACGCTGTCTGCTGTAATGTGTAAAAAGAGGAATCTGTCCGCCGTAAGGTGTAAAAGGGTCTCTACCTGGTGTAGTGGTGCTACTGTGCGGCGTAATTTGAACAATGGAGACTACTGTGCACCGTTTTATGAATTGGTATTATTTTGTGGCCACACCCCTTCCCCACGAAGCCACGCCACTATGTATTTTTGCGTGCGCCTACGGCACGCACTGCCCCTGTTTTGCATGCAGGGGTTGGGCTCCGATGCCATTTCTTGCACACAGTGCTAAAATGTCTACTTATAGCACTGTTGCTAGGTATCCATTTCTCTGGCCCTGAGCAGGTCCCCCTCACCAGATCCTCTCCAGGGGTGAGGGGCTGGACTTGGATGGGATGGGGGGCCCAAAGCATTTTGTCGCACCTGGGCCCACCGCTCGCTAGTTCCGCCACTGCCGTGTGTGTGTATATATATATATATATATATATACACACACACACACACACACACACACATACATACATAGCATATTAAACATGCATACATATATATTATATATATATACATATATATATATATATATATATATATATACTAGTGATGTGCACCGGAAATTTTTCGGATTTTGTGTTTTGGTTTTGGGTTCGGTTCCACGGCCGTGTTTTGGATTCGGACGCGTTTTGGCAAAACCTCGCCGAAAATTTTTTGTCGGATTCGGGTGTGTTTTGGATTCGGGTGTTTTTTTCAAAAAACCCTAAAATCAGCTTAAATCATAGAATTTGGGGGTCATTTTGATCCCATAGTATTATTAACCTCAATAACCATAATTTCCACTCATTTCCAGTCTATTCTGAACACCTCACACCTCACAATATTATTTTTAGTCCTAAAATTTGCACCGAGGTCGCTGGATGGCTAAGCTAAGCGACACAAGTGGGCGACACAAACACCTGGCCCATCTAGGAGTGGCACTGCAGTGTCAGGCAGGATGGCCCTTCAAAAAAATTGTCCCCAAACAGCACATGATGCAAAGAAAAAAAGAGGCGCACCAAGGTCGCTGTGTGACTAAGCTAAGTGACACAAGTGGCCGACACAAACACCTGGCCCATCTAGGAGTGGCACTGCAGTGTCAGGCAGGATGGCCCTTCAAAAAAATAGTCCCCAAACAGCACATGATGCAAAGAAAAAAAGAGGCGCACCAAGGTCGCTGTGTGACTAAGCTAAGCGACACAAGTGGCCGACACAAACACCTGGCCCATCTAGGAGTGGCACTGCAGTGTCAGGCAGGATGGCCCTTCAAAAAAATTGTCCCCAAACAGCACGTGATGCAAAGAAAAAAAGAGGCGCACCAAGGTCGCTGTGTGACTAAGCTAAGCGACACAAGTAGCCGACACAAACACCTGGCCCTTCTAGGAGTGGCACTGCATTGTCAATCAAGACAGGATGGCACGTTACCATCTCTTGCTTCAGATGATGGCAGGGCAGGTTCAGGAATGTTTGGTGGTGCTCCAGTCTTCTGTACGCAGTGCCTGAATGCCGAAAGTGGCCCGCAATTCTTCGGGCCACCGACAGCATCTCTTGCACGCCCCTGTCATTTTTTAAATAATTCTGCACCACCAAATTCAATGTATGTGCAAAACATGGGACATGCTGGAATTTGCCCAGATGTAATGCACGCACAATATTGCTGGCGTTGTCCGATGTCACAAATCCCCAGGAGAGTCCAATTGGGGTAAGCCATTCTGCGATGATCTTCCTCAGTTGCCGTAAGAGGTTGTCAGCTGTGTGCCTATTCTGGAAAGCGGTGATACAAAGCGTAGCCTGCCTAGGAACGAGTTGGCGTTTGCGAGATGCTGCTACTGGTGCCGCCGCTGCTGTTCTTGCTGTGGGAGGCAATACATCTACCCAGTGGGCTGTCACAGTCATATAGTCCTGAGTCTGCCCTGCTCCACTTGTCCACATGTCCGTGGTTCAGTGGACATTGGGTACAACTGCATTTTTTAGGACACTGGTGAGTCTTTTTCTGAGGTCTGTGTACATTTTCGGTATCGCCTGCCTAGAGAAATGGACCTAGATGGTATTTGGTACCGGGGATACAGTACCTCAATCAAGTCTATAGTTGCCTCTGAATTAACGATGGATACCGGAACCACGTTTCTCACCGCCCAGGCTGGCAAGGCCTGAGTATCTGCTTTGCAGCAGGATGACTGCTGTGATATTTCATCTTCCTCGCAAAGGACTGTTGGACAGTCAATTGCTTACTGGAAGTAGTACAAGTGGTCTTCCGACTTCCCCTCTTGAAAGACGATCGACTCCCAGCAGCAACAACAGCAGCGCCAGCAGCAGTAGGCGTTACACTCAAGGATGCATCGGATGAATCCCAGGCAGGAGAGGACTCGTCAGACTTGACAGTGACATGGCCTGCAGGACTATTGGCTTTCCTGGGTAAGGAGGAAATTGACACTGAGGGAGTTGGTGGTGTGGTTTGCAGGAGCTTGGTTACAAGAGGAAGGGATTTAGTGGTCAGTGGACTGCTTCCGCTGTCACCCAAAGTTTTTGAACTTGTCACTGACTTATGATGAATGCGCTGCAGGTGACGTATGTGTTTTGGTTTTGGGTTCGGTTCCACGGCCGTGTTTTGGATTCGGACGCGTTTTGGCAAAACCTCGCCGAAAATTTTTTGTCGGATTCGGGTGTGTTTTGGATTCGGGTGTTTTTTTCAAAAAACCCTAAAATCAGCTTAAATCATAGAATTTGGGGGTCATTTTGATCCCATAGTATTATTAACCTCAATAACCATAATGTCCACTTATTTCCAGTCTATTCTGAACACCTCACACCTCACAATATTATTTTTAGTCCTAAAATTTGCACCGAGGTCGCTGGATGGCTAAGCTAAGCGACACAAGTGGGCGACACAAACACCTGGCCCATCTAGGAGTGGCACTGCAGTGTCAGGCAGGATGGCCCTTCAAAAAAATTGTCCCCAAACAGCACATGATGCAAAGAAAAAAAGAGGCGCACCAAGGTCGCTGTGTGACTAAGCTAAGCGACACAAGTGGCCGACACAAACACCTGGCCCATCTAGGAGTGGCACTGCAGTGTCAGGCAGGATGGCCCTTCAAAAAAATTGTCCCCAAACAGCACGTGATGCAAAGAAAAAAAGAGGCGCACCAAGGTCGCTGTGTGACTAAGCTAAGCGACACAAGTAGCCGACACAAACACCTGGCCCTTCTAGGAGTGGCACTGCATTGTCAATCAAGACAGGATGGCACTTACAAAAAAATTGTCCCCAAACAGCACAAGATGCAAAGAAAAAAAGAGGCGCACAAAGGTGGCTGTGTGACTAAGCTAAGCGACACAAGTGGCCGACACAAACACCTGGCCCATCTAGGAGTGGCACTGCAGTGTCAATCAAGACAGGATGGCACTTCCAAAAAATTGTCCCCAAACAGCACATGATGCAAAGAAAAAAAGAGGCGCACCAAGGTGGCTGTTTGACTAAGCTAAGCGACACAAGTGGCCGACACAAACACCTGGCCCATCTAGGAGTGGCACTGCAGTGTCAATCAAGACAGGATGGCACTTCCAAAAAATTGTCCCCAAACAGCACATGATGCAAAGAAAAAAAGAGGCGCACCAAGGTGGCTGTGTGACTAAGCTAAGCGACACAAGTGGCCGACACAAACACCTGGCCCATCTAGGAGTGGCACTGCAGTGTCAATCAAGACAGGATGGCACTTCCAAAAAATTGTCCCCAAACAGCACATGATGCAAAGAAAAAAAGAGGCGCACCAAGGTGGCTGTGTGACTAAGCTAAGCGACACAAGTGGCCGACACAAACACCTGGCCCATCTAGGAGTGGCACTGCAGTGTCAATCAAGACAGGATGGCACTTCCAAAAAATTGTCCCCAAACAGCACATGATGCAAAGAAAAAAAGAGGCGCACCAAGGTGGCTGTGTGACTAAGCTAAGCGACACAAGTGGCCGACACAAACACCTTGCCCATCTAGGAGTGGCACTGCAGTGTCAATCAAGACAGGATAGCACTTCAAAAAATTGTCCCCAAACAGCACATGATGCAAAGAAAAATGAAAGAAAAAAGAGGTGCAAGATGGAATTGTCCTTGGGCCCTCCCACCCACCCTTATGTTGTATAAACATGACATGCACACTTTAACGAACCCATCATTTCAGCGACAGGGTCTGCCACACGACTGTGAGTGAAATGACTGGTTGGTTTGTGCCCCCACCAAAAAAGAAGCAATCAATCTCTCCTTGCACAAACTGGCTCTACAGAGGCAAGATGTCCACCTCATCATCATCCTCCGATTCCTCACCCCTTTCACTGTGTACATCCCCCTCCTCACAGATTATTAATTCCTCCCCACTGGAATCCACCATCTCAGGTCCCCGTGTACTTTCTGGAGGCAATTGCTGCTGGTGAATGTCTCCACGGAGGAATTGATTATTATTCATTTTGATGAACATCATCTTCTCCACATTTTCTGGAAGTAACCTCGTACGCCGATTGCTGACAGGGTGAGCGGCTGCACTAAACACTCTTTCGGAGGACTACTTAGGTAGAATAAAGCCAGTTTGTGCAAGGGCCTCCAAATTGCCTCTTTTTCCTGCCAGTATACGTACGGACTGTCTGACGTGCCTACTTGGATGCGGTCACTCGTATAATCCTCCACCATTCTTTCCATGGTGAGAGAATCATATGCAGTGACAGTAGACGACATGTCAGTAATCATTGGCAGGTCCTTCAGTCCGGACCAGATGTCAGCACTCGCTCCAGACTGCCCTGCATCACCGCCAGCGGGTGGGCTAGGAATTCTTAGCCTTTTCCACACACCCCCAGTTGCGGGAGAATGTGAAGGAGGAGATGTTGACGGGTCACGTTCCGCTTGACTTGACAATTTTCTCACCAGCAGGTCTTTGAACCTCTGCAGACTTGTGTCTGCCGGAAAGAGAGATACAACGTAGGTTTTAAATCTAGGATCGAGCACGGTGGCCAAAATGTAGTGCTCTGATTTCAACAGATTGACCACCCGTGAATCCTGGTTAAGCAAATTAAGGGCTCCATCCACAAGTCCCACATGCCTAGCGGAATTGCTCTGTTTTAGCTCCTCCTTCAATTTCTCCAGCTGCTTCTGCAAAAGCCTGATGAGGGGAATGACCTGACTCAGGCTGGCAGTGTCTGAACTGACTTCACGTGTGGCAACTTCAAAGGGTTGCAGAACCTTGAACAACGTTGAAATCATTCTCCACTGCGCTTGAGTCAGGTGCATTCCCCCTCCTTTGCCTATATCGTGGGCAGATGTATAGGCTTGAATGGCATTTTGCTGCTCCTCCATCCTCTGAAGCATATAGAGGGTTGAATTCCACCTCGTTACCATCTCTTGCTTCAGATGATGGCAGGGCAGGTTCAGGAATGTTTGGTGGTGCTCCAGTCTTCTGTACGCAGTGCCTGAATGCCGAAAGTGGCCCGCAATACTTCGGGCCACCGACAGCATCTCTTGCACGCCCCTGTCATTTTTTAAATAATTCTGCACCACCAAATTCAATGTATGTGCAAAACATGGGACATGCTGGAATTTGCCCAGATGTAATGCACGCACAATATTGCTGGCGTTGTCCGATGTCACAAATCCCCAGGAGAGTCCAATTGGGGTAAGCCATTCTGCGATGATCTTCCTCAGTTGCCGTAAGAGGTTGTCAGCTGTGTGCCTATTCTGGAAAGCGGTGATACAAAGCGTAGCCTGCCTAGGAACGAGTTGGCGTTTGCGAGATGCTGCTACTGGTGCCGCCGCTGCTGTTCTTGCTGTGGGAGGCAATACATCTACCCAGTGGGCTGTCACAGTCATATAGTCCTGAGTCTGCCCTGCTCCACTTGTCCACATGTCCGTGGTTCAGTGGACATTGGGTACAACTGCATTTTTTAGGACACTGGTGAGTCTTTTTCTGAGGTCTGTGTACATTTTCGGTATCGCCTGCCTAGAGAAATGGACCTAGATGGTATTTGGTACCGGGGATACAGTACCTCAATCAAGTCTATAGTTGCCTCTGAATTAACGATGGATACCGGAACCACGTTTCTCACCGCCCAGGCTGGCAAGGCCTGAGTATCTGCTTTGCAGCAGGATGACTGCTGTGATATTTCATCTTCCTCGCAAAGGACTGTTGGACAGTCAATTGCTTACTGGAAGTAGTACAAGTGGTCTTCCGACTTCCCCTCTTGGATGACGATCGACTTCCAGCAGCAACAACAGCAGCGCCAGCAGCAGTAGGCGTTACACTCAAGGATGCATCGGATGAATCCCAGGCAGGAGAGGACTCGTCAGACTTGACAGTGACATGGCCTGCAGGACTATTGGCTTTCCTGGGTAAGGAGGAAATTGACACTGAGGGAGTTGGTGGTGTGGTTTGCAGGAGCTTGGTTACAAGAGGAAGGGATTTAGTGGTCAGTGGACTGCTTCCGCTGTCACCCAAAGTTTTTGAACTTGTCACTGACTTATGATGTATGCGCTGCAGGTGACGTATAAGGGAGGATGTTCCGAGGTGGTTAACGTCCTTACCCCTACTTATTACAGCTTGACAAAGACAACACACGGCTTGACACCTGTTGTCTGCAGTTGTGTTGAAATAATTCCACACCGAAGAGCTGATTTTTTTTGTATTTTGACCAGGCATGTCAATGGCCATATTCCTCCCACGGACAACAGGTGTCTCCCCGGGTGCCTGACTTAAACAAACCACCTCACCATCAGAATCCTCCTTGTCAATTTCCTCCCCAGCGCCAGCAACACCCATATCCTCATCCTGGTGTACTTCAACAGTGACATCTTCAATTTGACTATCAGGAACTGGACTGCGGGTGCTCCTTCCAGCACTTGCAGGGGGCGTGCAAATGATGGAAGGCGCAAGCTCTTCCCATCCAGTGTTGGGAAGCTCAGGCATCGCAACCGACACAATTGGACTCTCCTTGGGGATTTGTGATTTTGAAGAACGCACAGTTCTTTGCTGTGCTTTTGCCAGCTTAAGTCTATTCTTTTTTCTAGCGAGAGGATGAGTGCTTCCATCCTCATGTGAAGCTGAACCACTAGCCATGAACATAGGCCAGGGCCTCAGCCGTTCCTTGCCACTCCGTGTCGTAAATGGCATATTGGCAAGTTTACGCTTCTCCTCAGACGCTTTTAATTTTGATTTTTGGGTCATTTTACTGAACTTTTGAGTTTTGGATTTTACATGCTCTCTACTATGACATTGGGCATCGGCCTTGGCAGACGACGTTGATGGCATTTCATCGTCTCGGCCATGACTAGTGGCAGCAGCTTCAGTACGAGGTGGAAGTGGATCTTGATCTTTCCCTTTAACCTCCACATTTTTGTTCTCCATTTTTTAATGTGTGGAATTATATGCCAGTATCAATGGCAATGGCCTACTACTATATTTATTGCGCAAAACTAAAATGCACCACAGGTATAGAATGTAGATGGATAGTATACTTAATGGATGACGAGTGACGACACAGAGGTAGGTACACAGCAGTGGCCTACCGTACTGCTATATATAGTATACTGGTGGACACTGTCAGCAAACTGCAAAACTAAAATGCACCACAGGTATAGAATGTAGATGGATAGTATACTTAATGGATGACGAGTGACAACACAGAGGTAGGTACAGCAGTGGCCTACCGTACTGCTATAAGTATATATATAATAAACTGGTGGACACTGTCAGCAAACTGCAAAACTGTCTAAAATGCACCACAGGTATAGAATGTAGATGGATAGTATACTTAATGGATGACGAGTGACGACACAGAGGTAGGTACAGCAGTGGCCTACCGTACTGCTATAAGTATATATATATATATATATATATATATATATATATATATATAGTATACTGGTGGACACTGTCAGCAAACTGCAAAACTGTCTAAAATGCACCACAGGTATAGAATGTAGATGGATAGTATACTTAATGGATGACGAGTGACGACACAGAGGTAGGTACAGCAGTGGCCTACCGTACTGCTATAAGTATATATATAGTATACTGGTGGATGCTGTCAGCAAACTGCAAAACTAAAATGCACCACAGGTATAGAATGTAGATGGATAGTATACTTAATGGATGACGAGTGATGACACAGAGGTAGGTACAGCAGTGGCCTACCGTACTGCTATAAGTATATATATAGTATACTGGTGGACACTGTCAGCAAACTGCAAAACTGTCTAAAATGCACCACAGGTATAGAATGTAGATGGATAGTATACTTAATGGATGACGAGTGACGACACAGAAGTAGGTACAGCAGTGGCCTACCGTACTGCTATAAGTATATATAAAGTATACTGGTGGACACTGTCAGCAAACTGCAAAACTAAAATGCACCACAGGTATAGAATGTAGATGGATAGTATACTTAATGGATGACGAGTGACGACACAGAGGTAGGTACAGCAGTGGCCTACCGTACTGCTATATATAGTATACTGGTGGACACTGTCAGCAAATTGCAAAACTAAAATGCACCACAGGTATAGAATGTAGATGGATAGTATACTTAATGGATGACGAGTGATGACACAGAGGTAGGTACACAGCAGTGGCCTACCGTACTGCTATATATAGTATACTGGTGGACACTGTCAGCAAACTGCAAAACTAAAATGCACCACAGGTATAGAATGTAGATGGATAGTATACTTAATGGATGACGAGTGACGACACAGAGGTAGGTACAGCAGTGGCCTACCGTACTGCTATATATAGTATACTGGTGGACACTGTCAGCAAACTGCAAAACTAAAATGCACCACAGGTATAGAATGTAGATGGATAGTATACTTAATGGATGACGAGTGACGACACAGAGGTAGGTACAGCAGTGGCCTACCGTACTGCTATATATAGTATACTGGTGGACACTGTCAGCAAACTGCAAAACTAAAATGCACCACAGGTATAGAATGTAGATGGATAGTATACTTAATGGATGACGAGTGGTGACACAGAGGTAGGTACAGCAGTGGCCTACCGTACTGCTATATATAGTATACTGGTGGACACTGTCAGCAAACTTCAAAACTAAAATGCACCACAGGTATAGAATGTAGATGGATAGTATACTTAATGGATGACGACACAGAGGTAGGTACAGCAGTGCACTCTGCACTGTACTCCTCCTCTATAATATTATAATTATACTGGTGGTCCCCAGTCCCCACAATAAAGCAGCACACTGAGCACAGATATGGGGTGTTTTTCAGGCAGACAACGTATACTGGTGGTCACTGTCAGCAAAACTCTGCACTGTACTCCTGCTATAGCTGCTCCCCAGTCCCCACAATTAAGCAGTGTGAGCACTCAGCATAGATATATTATGCAGCACACTGAGCACAGATATGGTATGGAGCGTTTTTTTCAGGCAGAGAACGGATAAAAACTGGTGGTCACTTATCAGCAAAACTCTGCACTGTACTCCTAACAGCTGCTCCCCAATCCTCCCCACAATTAAGCAATAAACAACCAATCAACTGTCTTCTACAATAAGCGGAGAGGACGCCAGCCATGTCCTCTCCCTATCATCTCCAATGCACGAGTGAAAATGGCGGCGACGCGCGGCTGCTTATATAGAATCAGAATCCGACAGCGGGATGATGACGTTCGGGCGCGCTCGGGTTAGCCGAGCAAGGCGGGAAGGTTCGAACCTGCCTCGGACCCGTGTAAACAAGGTGAAGTTCGGTGGGGTTCGGTTTCCGAGAAACTGAACCCGCTCATCACTAATATATACATATATATATATACATACAGTACATACAGTACACGTATATATACACATGTAAATGTATCATATGTGTGTGTGTGTGTGTGTGTGTGTGTGTGTGTGTGTGTTAATATGTATGTTTGTATGTATGTATGTATGTATGTATATATGTATACACATGGATATATATGTACTATAATTAAAATAAAGTAAACTTTTATTGTACTTACAAGTGCCACCAGGAAGACAGCAGGCTGCAGAGGATGCTAGACAGTCATTAATAATACTCATGCAGCTTTAAAAAAAAAGGTGCGCCACTGCCCTCTCCAGGAGGGACAGAATGCTCTGCTCCTGGACTTCCCTCTTAATTTATGATTGCCATCACCTGTGCTGAAACACCTTTCTTGTCCATTAACCTTTTCAAAACAGGTGCCAGCAATCATAAAATAAGAGAAAAGTCCAGGAGCAGAGCATTTTGTCCCTCCTGGAGAGGGTCATGTTGGGAGGTATGCAGGAGGGTAGGTAACTATGACAAAGACAATGATTATTTTAACCAAATAGCAAAGGAACCTTAGCTCAAATGTGACCATGCTGGTACTAACCAAAAGTTCAGGTTTAAAAAGAGAAAAGAATCTACCTTTAATTTTGCCATGGACTGATGAAGCACATGCAAATTCCTTGCAGTATATGGATAGACACAGGAAGCTGATGGTTAGCAACTACATTATCAATGCAACTGACTCTATAATAATAATTGCAGGTATTCTATAGTGATGAGCGGGTTCGGATCCTCGGGATCTGAACCCCCCCCCCCGTGAACTTCACCCATTTACACGGGTCCGAGGCAGATTCGGATCCTCCCGCCTTGCTCGGTTAGCCCGAGCGCGCCCGAACGTCATCATCCCGCAGTCGGATTCTCGCGAGATTCGTATTCTATATAAAGAGCCGCGCGTCGCCGCCATTTTTCACTCGTGCATTGGAGATGATCGTGAGAGGACGTGGCTGGCGTCCTCTCAGTTTCTATGTTCAGTGGGCTGCAAATTGTGCTGCAAATATCTGTGCTCAGTGTGCTGCAAATATCTGTGCTCAGTGTGCTGCAAGTGCAAATATCTACGTTCTCTGCCTGAAAAACGCTCCATATCTGACTGTGCTCACTGTGCTGCAAATATCTGTGCTCAGTGTGCTAATTGCTTTATTGTGGGGACTGGGGACTAGCAGTATTATATAGTAGGAGGACAGTGCAGAGTTTTGCTGACCAGTGACCAGTGACCACCAGTATTATACGTTCTCTGCCTGAAAAACGCTCCATATCTGTGCTGCATTGTAGTATATAGTAGGAGGACAGTGCAGAATTTTGCTGACCACCAGTATATAATCTATAGCAGTACGGTACAACAGTCCACTGCTCTACCTACCTCTGTGTCGTCAAGTATACTATCCATCAATACCTGTGGTGCATTTCAGTTTTGCACAGTTTGCTGACCACCAGTATATACTATATAGCAGTACGGTACAGTAGGCCACTGCTCTACCTACCTCTGTATCGTCAAGTATACTATCCATCCATACCTGTGGTGCATTTCAGTTTTGCACAGTTTGCTGTCCACCAGTACATAATATATAGAAGTACGGTACAGTAGGCCACTGCTCTACCTACCTCTGTGTCGTCAAGTATACTATCCATCCATACCTGTGGTGCATTTCAGTTGTGAGCAGTATATATAGTAGTAGGCCATTGCTATTGATATATTACTGCCATATAATTCCACACATTAAAAAATGGAGAACAAAAATGTGGAGGGTAAAATAGGGAAATATCAAGATCCACTTCCACCTCGTCCTGAAGCTGCTGCCACTAGTCATGGCCGAGATGATGAAATGCCATCAACGTTGTCTGCCAAGGCCGATGCCCAATGTCATAGTAGAGAGCATGTAAAATCCAAAAAAATAAAGCTCAGTAAAATGACCCAAAAATCTAAATCAAAATCGTCTGAGGAGAAGCGTAAACTTGCCAATGTGCCATTTACGACACGGAGTGGCAAGGAACGGCTGAGGCCCTGGCCTATGTTCAAGGCTAGTGGTTCAGCTTGACCTGAAGATGGAAGCACTCATCCTCCTTCTAGAAAACTTAAAAGAGTTAAGATGGCAAAAGCACAGCAAAGAACTGTGCGTTCTTCTAAATCACAAATCCCCAAGGAGAGTCCAATTGTGTCGGTTGCGATGCCTGAGTTTCCCAACACTGGACGGGAAGAGCTTGCGCCTTCCACCATTAGCACGCCCCCTGCAAGTGCTGGAAGGAGCACCCGCAGTCAAGTTCTCGATAGTCAAATTGAAGATGTCACTGTTGAAGTACACCAGGATGAGGATATGGGTGTTGCTGGCGCTGGGGAGGAAATTGACAAGGAGGATTCTGATGGTGAGGTGGTTTGTTTAAGTCAGGCACCTGGGGAGACACCTGTTGTCCGTGGGACGAATATGGCCATTGACATGCCTGGTCAAAATACAAAAAAAAATCACCTCTTCGGTGTGGAATTATTTCAACAGAAATGCGGACAACTGGTGTCAAGCCGTGTGTTGCCTTTGTCAAGCTGTAATAAGTAGGGGTAAGGACGTTCACCACCTAGGAACATCCTCCCTTATACGTCACCTGGACCGCATTCATCAGTAGTCAGTGACAAGTTCATAAACTTTGGATGACAGCGGAAGCAGTCCACTTACCACTAAATCCCTTCGTCTTGTAACCAAGCTCCTGCAAACCACACCACCAACTCCCTCAGTGTCAATTTCCACCTTACACAGGAAAGCCAATATTCCTGCAGGCCATGTCACTGGCAAGTCTGACGAGTACTCTCCTGACTGGGATTCCTCCGATGCATCCTTGAGTGTAATGCCTACTGCTGCTGGCGCTGCTGTTGTTGCTGCTGGGAGTCGATCGTCATCCCAGAGGGGAAGTCGGAAGACCACTTGTACTACTTCCAGTAAGCAATTGACTGTCCAACAGTCCTTTGCGAGGAAGATGAAATATCACAGCAGTCATCCTGCTGCAAAGCCTGGATGGTGAGAAACGTGTTTCCGGTATCCACCTTTAATTCACAGGGAACTAGAGACTTGATTGAGGTACTGTGTCCCCGGTACCAAATACCATGTAGGTTCCAATTCTCTAGGCAGGCGATATCGATTATCATGTGGGATTTATATCTGGTTACTGTTATCCATTCAGTGTGCTGGGGAAACAATTGCTTTTTTTCTTGCTCAGAAATACCCCTTCCTTTCGAGCACCTGAATGATATCACTAAGCTAATTGAGCATTTACCAATCTATATGTCTGTTGTGAGAGGCAGAGAGGTTTCTGCATTAGGAGGAGGTGCAGGCCCTGACATGCCACATGGAGCATTATGGGGTTGCTCCAAGGTAAGTAGCTCTTAGCTTAGACATATTTTAGTAAGGAGCCATTATCATGTGACTCCTTGCTGGTTAATATTAGACCCAGATTGGGGTAATGGAGGTGTGAGGTGTGGTGCCTCTGGACTGGCTGAGCTGGATGGCTTTAGTGTGGCATACCTTTACATTCTATTAACACTTTTCACTTATTAATTTTCTAACACTATTTCTCTATTTTAATTACATTTCATGTTTGTATCACCCCCTCTATAGCTTCGGCTTCCTAAATACTAATTTATTAACACTATAGTTTTTTACACTGGTATGTCACGCTGTGCTTTCTGGCTCATTCTGGTGTTTTGGGGTGCCACACCCTGCACCTAGATATAGCGCTAGGGACCCCAAATATACAGAGAGGCCTTGATGCGGCTTTGGGGCTTAACCACACATTTGCGCAAATATGTGTAACGAAGATCTCTGAATTCTATTATCATGTGGGATTTATATCTGGTTACTGTTATCCATTCAGTGTGCTGGGGAAACAATTGCTTTTTTTCTTGCTCAGAAATACCCCTTCCTTTCGAGCACCTGAATGATATCACTAAGCTAATTGAGCATTTACCAATCTATATGTCTGTTGTGAGAGGCAGAGAGGTTTCTGCATTAGGAGGAGGTGCAGGCCCTGACATGCCACATGGAGCATTATGGGGTTGCTCCAAGGTAAGTAGCTCTTAGCTTAGACATATTTTAGTAAGGAGCCATTATCATGTGACTCCTTGCTGGTTAATATTAGACCCAGATTGGGGTAATGGAGGTGTGAGGTGTGGTGCCTCTGGACTGGCTGAGCTGGATGGCTTTAGTGTGGCATACCTTTACATTCTATTAACACTTTTCACTTATTAATTTTCTAACACTATTTCTCTATTTTAATTACATTTCATGTTTGTATCACCCCCTCTATAGCTTCGGCTTCCTAAATACTAATTTATTAACACTATAGTTTTTTACACTGGTATGTCACGCTGTGCTTTCTGGCTCATTCTGGTGTTTTGGGGTGCCACACCCTGGACCTAGATATAGCGCTAGGGACCCCAAATATACAGAGAGGCCTTGATGCGGCTTTGGGGCTTAACCACACATTTGCGCAAATATGTGTAACGAAGATCTCTGAATTCTATTATCATGTGGGATTTATATCTGGTTACTGTTATCCATTCAGTGTGCTGGGGAAACAATTGCTTTTTTTCTTGCTCAGAAATACCCCTTCCTTTCGAGCACCTGAATGATATCACTAAGCTAATTGAGCATTTACCAATCTATATGTCGATATCGAAAATGTACACAGATGTCAGAAAAAGAGTCACCAGTGTCCTAAAAAATGCAGTTGTACCCAATGTCCACTTAACCACGGACAAGTGGACCAGGGCAGACTCAGGACTATATGACTGTGACAGCCCACTGGGTAGATGTATTGCCTCCCGAAGCAAGAACAGCAGCGGCGGCACCAGTAACAGCATCTCACAAACGCCAACTCGTTCCTAGGCAGGCTACTCTTTGTATCACCGCTTTCCATAAGAGGCGCACAGCTGACAACCTCTTACGGAAACTGAGGAACATCATCGCAGAATGGCTTATCCCAATTGGACTCTCCTGGGGATTTGTGACATCGGACAACGCCACCAATATTGTGCGTGCATTACATCTGGGCAAATTCCAGCACGTCCCATGTTTTGCACATACATTGAATTTGGTGGTGCAGAATTATTTAAAAACCGACAGGGGCGTGCAAGAGATGCTGTCGGTGGCCCGAAGAATTGCGGGCCACTTTCGGCATTCAGCCACCGCGTGCCGAAGACTGGAGCACCAGCAAACAGTCCTGAACCTGCCCTGCCATCATCTTAAGGAAGATGTGGTAACGAGGTGGAATTCAACCCTCTATATGCTTCAGAGGATGGAGGAGCAGCAAAATGCCATTCAAGCCTATACATCTGCCTACGATATAGGCAAAGGAGGGGGAATGCACCTGACTCAAGCGCAGTGGTGAATGATTTCAACGTTGTGCAAGGTTCTGCAACCCTTTGAACTTGCCACACGTGAAGTCAGTTCAGACACTGCCAGCCTGAGTCAGGTCATTCCCCTCATCAGGCTTTTGCAGAAGAAGCTGGAGACATTGAAGGAGGAGCTAAAACAGAGCGATTCCGCTAGGCATGTGGGACTTGTGGATGGAGCCTTTAATTCGCTTACCCAGGATTCACGGGTGGTCAATCTGTTGAAATCAGAGCACTACATTTTGGCCACCGTGCTCAATCCTAGATTTAAAACCTACGTTGTATCTCTCTTTCCAGCAGACACAAGTCTGCAGAGGTTCAAAGACCTGCTGGTGAGAAAATTGTCAAGTCAAGCGGAACGTGACCCGTCAACAGCTCCTCCTTCACATTTTCCCACAACTGGGGCTGCGAGGAAAAGGCTAAGAATTCCGAGCCCACCCGCTGGCGGTGATGCAGGGCAGTCTGGAGCGAGTGCTGACATCTGGTCCGGACTGAAGGACCTGCCAACGATTACTGACATGTCGTCTACTGTCACTGCATATGATTTTGTCACCATTGAAAGAATGGTGGAGGATTATATGAGTGACAGCATCCAAGTAGGCACGTCAGACAGTCCGTACGTATACTGGCAGGAAAAAGAGGCAATTTGGAGGCCCTTGCACAAACTGGCTTTATTTTACCTAAGTTGCCCCCCCTCCAGTGTGTACTCCGAAAGAGTGTTTAGTGCAGCCGCTCACCTTGTCAGCAATGGGCGTACGAGGTTACTTCCAGAAAATGTGGAGAAGATGATGTTCATCAAAATGAATTATAATCAATTCCTCCATGGAGACATTCACCAGCAATTGCCTCCAGAAAGTACACAGGGACCTGAGATGGTGGATTCCAGTGGGGAGGAATTAATAATCTGTCAGGAGGGGGATGTACACAGTGAAAGGGGTGAGGAATCGGACGATGAGGAGGAGGTGGACATCTTGCCTCTGTAGAGCCAGTTTGTGCAAGGAGAGATTGATTGCTTCTTTTTTGGTGGGGGCCCAAACCAACCAGTCATTTCAGGCACAGTCATGTGGCAGACCCTGTCGCTGAAATGATGGGTTTGTTAAAGTGTGCATGTCCTGTTTATACAACATAAGGGTGGGTGGGAGGGCCCAAGGACAATTCCATCTTGGACCTCTTTTTTCTTTCATTTTTCTTTGCATCATATGCTGTTTGGGGACCATTTTTTTGAAGTGCCATCCTGCCTGACACTGCAGTGCCACTACTAGATGGGCCAAGTGTTTGTGTCGGCCACTTGTGTAGCTTAGCTTTGCCATCCAGCGACCTTGGTGCACCTCTTTTTTTCTTTTCATCATGTGCTGTTTGGGGACTATTTTTTAAATCTGCCATCCTGTCTGACACTGCAGTGCCACTCCTAGATGGGCCAGGTGTTTGTGTCGGCCACTTGTGTCACTTAGCTTAGCCATCCAGCGACCTTGGTGCACCTCTTTTTTTCTTTGCATCATGTGCTGTTTGGGTACTATTTTTTAAATCTGCCCTCCTGTCTGACACTGCAGTGCCACTCCTAGATGGGCCAGGTGTTTGCGTCAGCCACTTGGGTCGCTTAGCTTAGTCACACAGCTACCTCATTGCGCCTCTTTTTTTCTTTGCATCATGTGCTGTTTGGGGACTATTTTTTTGAAGTGCCATCCTGTCTGACACTGCAGTGCCACTCCTAGATGGGCCAGGTGTTTGTGTCGGCCACTTGTGTCGCTTAGCTTAGCCATCCAGCGACCTTGGTGCACCTCTTTTTTTCTTTGCATCATGTGCTGTTTGGGGACTATTTTTTAAATCTGCCATCCTGTCTGACACTGCAGTGCCACTCCTAGATGGGCCAGGTGTTTGTGTCGGCCACTTGGGTCACTTAGCTTAGTCATCCAGCGACCTCGGTGCAAATTTTAGGACTAATAATAATATTGTGAGGTTTTCAGAATAGACTGAAAATGAGTGGAATTTATGGTTATTGAGGTTAATAATACTATGGGATCAAAATGACCCCCAAATTCTATGATTTAAGTTGTTTTTGAGGTTTTTTGTAAAAAAACACCCAAATCCAAAACACACCCGAATCCGACAAAAAAAATTAATGGAGGTTTTGGCAAAACGCGTCCAAATCCAAAACACGGCCGCGGAACCGAATCCAAAACCAAAACACAAAACCCGAAAAATTTCCGGTGCACATCACCAGTATTCAATAGTTTGCAGCCACCAGATGTATGTTTCTGATGCCCATCCGATGTCCTGACAGCTTCTATGCAGCTGCAGACACAACAGAAGTTGTGCCTGCAGCTCAGCTATATAAGCATGCACAAAGCACTGCACATGTGCACTGTAAAACATGGTAGCAAAGCGATGGCTGCTAGGTGGAATTGATGTTGGAAGCCCAGCAACCATTCAATGCTGAGTTTTTTATGTCCATCCCTATGCCAGTGTCCCCAGACCTATCTATAGCTGTCCCTATAGCAGCCAACACAAAGATGGCTGACCTGGTGATACATGTCTCCTTAACCAGGAGCATAGGGGGCTGGAATGCTTAAAAAAATTAAAAGGGACTATTGGAATAGGCCACTGTTGTGTATTTTGAGAGAAAGAAGTAAAGAGGAGTTTGGTGTGCTCCTGAGTGGAGGAGAGTCTGCGCAGCTCCCACCATTGAGCCATCACAGACAGCATGCCAGAGAAGAATCATCCTCTGTGCTGTGATAGGGGGAGAGAGACATTGATAAAAGCTATTTGTGGGACTACAGTCAGACACTGCTGAGAGTGAGAGGAGAGAGGCAGTCACTTTATCTGTAGAACTTTTCAAGGCAGAATCTGGGTTGAAATGCGTTGGATGTGAGAGAGGGAACCCCAGACCATGATCCCGATGAGGTGTTTTGGATTACCCAGTGACTGCCAGGAATTGATCCCAGTGTGTCTGCCTGGGAGACCTGGTGACTATGAACATTAGAGCTTGTTTGGAGAACTGACTACCACCAGTTCTCTATTTTTCTGTTAATTGTTCAGTACATCCATTTCACATGGACAGGGGGATTCCTCTCTAATGAATTTGTAATACCCCACAGTGTGATAGCCTGTTTCACAAATTAAGGCAGTGGGACTACTAAAGACAGCCTGGAATTAATTACCTGCCTCAGACCCTTTAAGAGACATACTAGGGATGGAACCTACCCGGCTGGTTGATGGACAGCTCATGCAGGAGGGAGACCTGATTGGCTCTGATGTGAAGAAAGAGGAAATGAGATCAGATGCCGGGCTGAGGAGAGAGATGATGCATGTGGGAGAGTGAGGCAGTGTGTAAAGTTTCAGAGCAGCTTCTGAGCACCAACCGACACCGGTGACCTGTCCCGTGTATGTCGGCAGGAGAGAGGAGGTGCGTGACAGCAGAGTGCGGCAGATGGTGGAGACCCGCACCCGGAGAAACAGCGTGTGTCTGGCGCCACGAGTATGACTGCGGGGGGTGTGGTAGCCCACAGCACAGCCAAGAAACAAGAACCGCGAGTCTAGCCACTGCAGCAAATCTGTTGCTCAGAAACTGCTTGAGGGTGATAGAGACAGGCCCCACTGGCAGCATCAGAGAGACTGAGTATCATCACACTTAACTTCACTGGGTGCCTGTGCAAAGGAATATACATCCTCTGTCACACTACAGAAAACAGAGACTTATCAGGCAGCTGCACAAAAGTTATATACGTCTGTAATCCTGCGCTACAGTTTAATGCTGCCGTTTAAAATCGATGGGATTCACCCTCCAAAATCCCCACACACATACAGCAAATACAAAAATGATTAAAAACAGGCGCTCTCTAAAGTATTAAAACTTTAAAAATACTGGAAAACCACTCCAAACTTCTGTCGTTTTCCTCCAGATCGGTGCACAAGTGTTAGCGTGGGGTTGAAAAGACACTTACATAGCAGTTCAACCTCGCGTTTCTTTAAAGGTATCTTTAAACAGGTTTGGATGAAACTGATCCTATCACAAACAGCAGTCGCACAGAATGACACTTACGTTTAGTTTCAGTCTCGAATGCACTGAAAGGTATCTTTCAAACGATCCCCATATATAATAGGTAGGAAGCAGCCAAAACCACCGTGCATAAAAACATACACAGGTTTTATTCATACACTGGAACAAACATAAAAGTTGCAGCAAAAAATGTCCAATGGAGGATAAATGTTCGTCACAGCATGGATAACTTCAACGCATTTCAAGGATTCTTTCCTCTTTATCAAGAAGTGCACTTGGCCCACAGATGTCAAGAAAGATGTGAAACAGGTCCTGAAGAAGTTGTCCACGACATTCGAAACTAATACCCTTAAGATGAAATTGTATGCACGTAAACTGTGACCAGGTGAAAACCTCAGAGACTACGCATCAAGTCTACAAGAATCACTGAGAGAGATTCATGCGGTAGACAAAGAGGAGGTGAGAAACTCAGATGAAGCTCTAACAGTCCAATTCATCGAGGGAGCTTCAAAAGAGAGTGTGAGGACACAGTTACGTATGTTAAGAATACAGATGCCGGGTAAAACATTCCTGGAGTTCAAAGAGGCCGCAATCACAATCGTGGGCAACCAAGCAGACCAGGAAGAAGAATACCCAGAAATGGTGGGGTTTAAGAGATCCACAGAAGCATTGGGGGCCACAGCCGCCAGCCCCGAAAGAACACCGAAAGCCAAAGCCACAGCCATACAAAGTTCCCAAAATCCCAATGGGGACCCACTACAGACGTTGAGGAAGCAGATAAAAGAACTCGCAGTTGGGATGGCGGAAATTCAGAGGGAGATGCAGCATATGGCCAAATAGCCGACACTTGGTGCCGAAGAACACAGGTGGTGAACTGAATGACCAAGGCCACCTAGAAACTGCTGGGATCCTCTGAGGGAGTATGGATGATGCCCCTTGTACCAGTTCAACAAACTAGGGACGCCCCATGGCAGCAGACGTGTCCACACATTCAACGAGTGCGGGAGCATCTACTGACGCACCTGGGGCTGTCCCAAGCGGAGAGAGAAGTGGCACCGATGGAACTCCTGCAGCTATGGAGGCAGAGGGATCTACTAAAGTTGCGAAGAGGGTTGCTCTACCAGTGTTACATCGACTCAAAAACACACCACGCTTGTAAACAACTCGTTGTCCCTCGAGCTGCGAACAAGAGTATTTTATGGGCTTACCATGATGAATCTGGCCATTTTGGGGTCCAAAAAACTGAAGCGAATCTGCGAAGTCAGTTCTATTGGCACAATCTGAGACGAGATGTGGAAGACTGGTGCAAGGCTTGCCTGAATTGCACAACAAGGCGAGCAGCGGCCTCGGAGGAGAGAGGACCCCTTCACCCTATTGTCAGTTGGTATCCCTTAGAGCTTGTGTCCCTCGACCACGTCAAGATGGAACCCAGTCGAATGGGTTATACCTACGCCCTGTCAATAGTAGATCATTTCACCAAGTTTGCTGTAGCTTTGCCGGTGCGCGACTTGACAGCCCAGACCACAGCGGAAGTCTTATGGCAGGCATTTGTTCAACCATATGGATTCCCCCACCAGTTCCTCTTGGACCAGGGTCCATTATTTGAGTCCCAACTGTTTAGAGAACTGTGTGACCTCTGCGGGTGCAAGAAGTTACAAATGACCCCTTACCACCCGCAGAGCAATGGCCTATGTGAGCACATGAACAGAACATTGATCAATATGTTGCAAGCTTTGCCTCGGGACAAAAGGGGCAATTGGCCCGCTCTTTTAGTAGAACTGATGTTTGTGTATAACAATACCTGTCACACTTCTACCAGGTATTCCCCATAACACCTCTTGCTTGGGAGACCAGGGAAATAACCAGCCGACCTACAAATTCGCCTTCCCGATACTGAGCTGCAGAGTCAGACCACTTGGGTACAAGAACATCAATGCCGATTTAAGGAGACCAGTGCAATTGTGTACCAACGGATGGAAGGGATGCAAGACCGTCAGAAAAGGAACTACAACCGGGATGCTTTAGCGTGTCCTCTACTCGAGGGGAGCCTCGTGCTAAAGAAAAACAATAGGCCTCTAAGCAATCTTGACCCAAAATGGGAGCATGATCACTATGTGATCACCAAGGCGCCGGAATCCACCGTGGCCGTGTACCAGATCAGTGAGCCAGATGGAACTCGATCACATTGGGTCCACCGCAACCAACTTAAAAACTATCCTAGCCAGGTCCAAGCACCTGAAAATTCGGAAGATGAAGAGGATTGTAGCTGAAATGTCGCTGGTGACTCTTTAACCCTAATGTCGCAAAGCCCATTAGAACTTTTGTTAAGTGTGAGTTGGCCAATGTTAGCCCCCACAGTTGAACTAGTTCATACCACTCCAGAAGGTGTTGACCAAAACCAGCCAGTGCTGGTAGATGTGGCCCCGGTCTCTGAGTTAAGACGCTCGACCAGAAGTACACAGGGCGTCCTACCAGCCTGTTATCAGTAAAGCACTAGTTAATGTGCTTAAGCTAATTTATGTGACTTTTTGAGTACTGTATGATACGATCAGGTGCACTTTACAATGTTGCCAATAACCAGTTGGTTTCAGCTGCCGTTAGTTGTTGTCACAACTGAGGGCCTGAGCTGACGGGAGGCAGCCTCAGTTGTAGGGGCTGAGATGTACCGGAACCTGGGAGGTTGTATCAGACCCCTGGACATGTAAGTAACATGAATAATAACTGCCCGAAGGCGTGACCACGACAACTTAGATAAAAGTCAATGATGTTTATTATGACAACTCCGCATCACAGCAGCAATAAAAGAAAACGTAAAAGTCAGCAAAGAATAAATACAGTTCCTGAGTACTACAGCATGGCAGGAGCCACAGGGCACTGGTAGTGTGAGATAGTTCTTATGATCTTCTAGATGGAAAGTCCTTACCAGGCCCGGCTGTAGCAATGGAGATAACCCAGGATTGTACCAGCTGGTGTTCCAGGAAGAGCTGGGTTGCTGAAGGTAAAACAGCTGCTGTGGATACTGGCTGGAACCAGACTGTTGTTAGCACGGAGTGGATACTGGCTGGAACCAGTTAAATAATAAATGAACTTTGGGAGCGATGAAATGTGAACTGAAATGTAGAACTTGAGAGCGGAGAAATAATAATTCCGGTGGAGAGTGGTAAAGTGTAGAAAGGACACCGGCCCTTTAAGGGAAGCTGTACTCTGCTGGAAGCTGAGGCTGGAAGCAGGTAGTGTTGTAGCTGGAAACAGATGAATCCACAATGGATTGGAGAGTCAGGCTACACCGCAGGTGGAATGCTGGTGCGGGTCTCTATGGTGGAAGTCTTGAGACAGGAGCTGGAACCTGGAAGACAATCATAGAAGAGAGACAAACAGGAACTAGGTTTGACAACCAAAGCACTGACGTCTTCCTTGCTCAGGTACAGCTTACTTATACCTGCAGCAAGGAAGGGGTTGGCTAGGCAATTATGCAAATCAACAACACAGACAGCAGATTGGTGGAAATGATCAGATGACAGAATCCAAGATGGCTGCGCCCATGCAGACACTTGGAGGGAAGTTTGGTTTGTAATCCATGTGGTCTGGGAAACAGTAATGGCGGCGCCGGCCACCGGAGACAGGAGACGCCAGGCTGATAGATGCACATTTAACCACGCGGGCACAGCGGAGGCCGCGGCTGATGAAAAGACCACTCTGCATGTGGAAACTCAGGAACAGCGGAATCCGGTCCTGGAACGCTGAGCCCGCCTTAGGAGGCATCTGAAGGGTAAGTAATGGCGTCCAGATACCCGGATCGTGACAGCACCCCCCCCTTTAGGAGTGGCCCCAGGACACTTCTTAGGCTTTAAAGGAAACTTTGCGTGGAAATTTCGGACCAAGGCAGGAGCATGGACGTCAGAGGCATTGGTCCAAGAGCGTTCTTCGGGACCATAGCCCTTCCAGTCAATGAGATACTGAAGTTGACCGTAACGGTGACGTGAGTCCAGGATCTTGGCCACTTCATACTCAACGCCTCGTTGAGTTTGGACTTTCGGAGTTGGTGGAAGTGAGGAATGAAACCGATTCAAGATTAGCGGTTTCAACAGGGAAACATGGAATGTCCTGGGTATTTTTAAGAAGGGAGGTAACTGGAGTCTGTAAGCAACAGGATTGATGACTTGATCAATTTTAAAAGGACCGATGTAGCGAGGTGCAAACTTCATACTGGGAACTCTTAACCTCAAATTCTTCGTGGATAACCATACCCGATCACCCACCTTGAGAGCAGGAACTGCTCGACGCTTCTTATCCGCAAACTTCTTGTACCTGAACGATGCCTTGAGCAGAGCTGATCGTACGCTCTTCCAGATATTGGCAAACTGATGCAAGGTGATATCCACTGCGGGAACAGAAGTTGCTGGAAGCGGTTGGAACTCAGGGACTTTAGGGTGGAATCCAAAGTTGGTGAAGAATGGTGTTGAGGAAGATGAAGAATGATACTGGTTGTTATGACAGAACTCGGCCCAGGGAAGTAATTGAACCCAGTCATCTTGAGAGGAGGACACATAGATGCGGAGGAAGGCCTCCAAGTCCTGATTCACCCTCTCAGTTTGACCATTGGTCTGAGGATGGTAAGCCGTGGAAAACTTTAACTTGACTTGGAGGACTTGACATAAACTTCGCCAGAATTTGGCTGTGAATTGAACTCCTCGATCTGAGATAATTTCTTCTGGAAGACCGTGGAGTCGGAAGATCTCTTGTATGAATACTTGAGCCAACTTGGAAGCTGACGGAAGACCGGTGAGAGGAATGAAGTGTGCCATCTTGGTGAACCGGTCAACTACCACCCAGATGGTATTGAACTTGTTGCACATGGGCAAATCTGTAATAAAATCCATCGACAAATGGGTCCATGGTCGACGGGGAACAGATAGTGGAACCAGTTGCCCCGCAGGCGACTGGCGGGATACTTTATGTTGAGCACACTTTGGGCAAGATGCAATAAACTCCAAAACGTCCTTTTTCAGAGTTGGCCACCAATAGGACCTAGAGATAAACTCCAGGGTTTTTTGGATACCTGTATGTCCGGCAAAACGGGAAGCATGGGCCCAATGCATGAGCTTCTTCCTTAGTGTCGGCTTCACAAAACTTTTCCCTGATGGGGGCGTAGAGTCCATCCCTACCGTGGAGAATGCCAACGGATTTATAATAGGATGCTTGTCTGAAGACTCTGACTCATTTTCTTGCTCCCATGAGCGGGAAAGGGCATCGGCCTTGCGATTCTGAGAGCCCGGACAGAACTGGAGTTTAAAGTCGAACCTGGAAAAGAAAAGTGCCCATCTGGCCTGACGAGGGTTGAGACATTGTGCGCCTTTTAGATATAGAAGGTTCTTGTGGTCTGTAAGGATGGTGATTGAATGAGAAGCTCCCTCCAACAGATATCTCCACTCCTCTAGAGCGAGCTTGATGGCTAGCAACTCCTGGTCGCCAATGGCATAGTTGCGCTCCGCTGGGGAGAACTTCCGTGAGAAGAAACTGCAAGGATGTAAATGACCATCTTTAGCCCTCTGAGATAACACCGCTCCTACTCCAACGGAGGAGGCATCCACCTCTAAGATGAAAGGAGAGTCGATGTCAGGCTGTTTCAGGACAGGTGCAGAGATGAACCTCTGTTTTAAAAGATGAAAAGCTTGCATGGCTTCTTCAGACCACTTGGACGGGTTAGCACCCTTCTTGGTGAAAGCAGTAATAGGCGCCACAATGGTGGAAAAGTCTCGTATAAACTTTCGGTAATAATTGGCGAACCCTAAGAACCTCTGGACCCCTTTGAGGGTTAAGGGCACCGGCCAATTCTGGATTGCTTGTAGTTTCTCAGGATCCATCTCTAGTCCGGAACCGGACACAATGTACCCTAGAAATGGAATGGACTTGACTTCAAAGACGCATTTCTCTAATTTGCAGTAGAGATGATTGACACGGAGACGGGACAGAACCTCCTTTACCCAGAAACGATGTTCCTCTAAATCGTTGGCAAAAATGAGGATATCATCTAGATAGACCACGACATGACGGTATAGAATGTCTCTGAAGATCTCATTGACGAAATGCTGGAAGACAGCTGGAGCATTGCTCAATCCGAAGGGCATGACGAGGTACTCATAATGTCCGTCACGGGTGTTAAATGCGGTCTTCCACTCGTCACCCTCACGGATCCGGATGAGATTGTATGCACCTCTCAGGTCCAGCTTTGTAAAGATGGTAGCTCCGCTAACTCTGTCAAAGAGCTCAGTAATCAGGGGTAAAGGATAGCGGTTCTTGATGGTAATGTCGTTCAAACCTCTGTAGTCGATGCACGGCCGCAGACCACCATCTTTCTTCTTTACAAAAAAGAAGCCTGCGCCGGCTGGAGAAGAAGAAGGTCGAATGAACCCCTTTGCTAGGTTCTCTTTAATGTATTCCTCCATAGAATGTGTCTCGGGGAGAGACAACGGATAAGTTCGGCCTCGAGGTGGAACCTTCCCTGGAACGAGATCAATCGGGCAGTCCCATTCTCTATGAGGAGGAAGGATATCAGCAGAAGCTTTACTGAACACATCCGTGAAATCTTGATATGGAGGAGGTGGAACATCAGACGACCTGGGGGAGGAAGAACAGACAGGCAACACTTTAAACAAACATGTCTTAGTACAGGAGGAACCCCATGCCAGGATTTGCGTAGTCGTCCAATCAATTGTAGGATTGTGAAGACGGAGCCATGGAAGGCCCAGGACCACAGGATGTGTGGCTCTTGGAATCACTAAAAATGAAATAAGTTCGGAATGAAGAACTCCCACTCTCAGACGAACTGGTAGAGTCCTTAGAGAAATAACTGTATCAAAAATTTTACTGCCATCCACAGCAGTTAAGGAAAAGGACGAAGGAAGTCTCTCGGTGGGTAGGGACCACCGTTTAACATAGGCTTCAGTAATAAAGTTCCCAGCAGCTCCGGAATCCAGGAGGGCAATGACGTTCTGATAACGTTGAGCAACTTGAAGCGAGACTGGGAGGTTACAATCTTGAGGAGATGGAGAGGAGATCATTACTCCTAGCCGGCCCTCTCCTTGGCGAGCTAGGATTTGGAGTTTCCCGGACGTTTGGGACAGGCATTAATGGTGTGAGACGGAGCTGCACAATACAGACAGAGAAACTCGGAGAGACGTCTTCGGCGCTCAGCAGGAGTTAAACGGGAACGGCCAATTTGCATGGGTTCATCTGTAGTTGGTGACAGTTGGCGAGGAGGAGGAGTAGAAGATTTTGGAGCAGATGATCTTCCACGCTCAGTTGCTCTCTCTCTGAAACGTAAGTCAACTTTCGTACAAAGTGAGATTAGCTCATCTAACTTGGAGGGTAAGTCTCTGGTAGCTAACTCATCTTTAATACGCTCGGATAAACCATGCCAGAATGCAGCATACAGGGCCTCGTCGTTCCATGCCAGTTCGGATGCCAGGATCTGGAACTGTATAAGATATTGTCCTACAGTACGTGATTCCTGGCGTAAACGGAGAATCTCAGACGAAGCTGAAGTTACCCGGCCTGGCTCGTCGAAGATGCGCCTGAATGTTGACACAAATGCAGTGTAAGAAGATAGCAGGGTGTCGGACCTCTCCCATAACGGTGATGCCCAATCAAGGGCTGAGCCACTGAGAAGAGAAATAATGTAGGCAATTTTTGTACGGTCACTGGGAAAATTGCCAGGTTGTAGCTCAAACTGAATCTCACACTGGTTGAGAAATCCCCTGCAGAATCTTGGAGATCCGTCAAATTTTGCTGGCGTTGGAAGATGAAGACGTGGAGCAGAAATGGGTAAGGTGGGTGGGGTTATAGCTGGAGTCACTGTGGTTGACGCACCAGACGCGCCTGATCCACGGAGAGTTGTCTGAATCCCATCCAGCCGAGTAGAGAGATCCTGGAGACAGCGGATGATGTGGCCCTGTGCAGCCTCCTGATGTTCTAGTCGGGCTGCCAGTTCTTGCATCGGCCTGGCCGCTTGATCCTGGTCTCCGGCTGGATTCATTAGGTCAGTGCTTACTGTCACAACTGAGGGCCTGAGCTGACGGGAGGCAGCCTCAGTTGTAGGGGCTGAGATGTACCGGAACCTGGGAGGTTGTATCAGACCCCTGGACATGTAAGTAACATGAATAATAACTGCCCGAAGGCGTGACCACGACAACTTAGATAAAAGTCAATGATGTTTATTATGACAACTCCGCATCACAGCAGCAATAAAAGAAAACGTAAAAGTCAGCAAAGAATAAATACAGTTCCTGAGTACTACAGCATGGCAGGAGCCACAGGGCACTGGTAGTGTGAGATAGTTCTTATGATCTTCTAGATGGAAAGTCCTTACCAGGCCCGGCTGTAGCAATGGAGATAACCCAGGATTGTACCAGCTGGTGTTCCAGGAAGAGCTGGGTTGCTGAAGGTAAAACAGCTGCTGTGGATACTGGCTGGAACCAGACTGTTGTTAGCACGGAGTGGATACTGGCTGGAACCAGTTAAATAATAAATGAACTTTGGGAGCGATGAAATGTGAACTGAAATGTAGAACTTGAGAGCGGAGAAATAATAATTCCGGTGGAGAGTGGTAAAGTGTAGAAAGGACACCGGCCCTTTAAGGGAAGCTGTACTCTGCTGGAAGCTGAGGCTGGAAGCAGGTAGTGTTGTAGCTGGAAACAGATGAATCCACAATGGATTGGAGAGTCAGGCTACACCGCAGGTGGAATGCTGGTGCGGGTCTCTATGGTGGAAGTCTTGAGACAGGAGCTGGAACCTGGAAGACAATCATAGAAGAGAGACAAACAGGAACTAGGTTTGACAACCAAAGCACTGACGTCTTCCTTGCTCAGGTACAGCTTACTTATACCTGCAGCAAGGAAGGGGTTGGCTAGGCAATTATGCAAATCAACAACACAGACAGCAGATTGGTGGAAATGATCAGATGACAGAATCCAAGATGGCTGCGCCCATGCAGACACTTGGAGGGAAGTTTGGTTTGTAATCCATGTGGTCTGGGAAACAGTAATGGCGGCGCCGGCCACCGGAGACAGGAGACGCCAGGCTGATAGATGCACATTTAACCACGCGGGCACAGCGGAGGCCGCGGCTGATGAAAAGACCACTCTGCATGTGGAAACTCAGGAACAGCGGAATCCGGTCCTGGAACGCTGAGCCCGCCTTAGGAGGCATCTGAAGGGTAAGTAATGGCGTCCAGATACCCGGATCGTGACAGTTGTTTATTCATGAGGACACGCACATGAAATAGCAGGAGTGAATGTAATAGCCCACAGTGTGATAGCCTGTGTCACAAATCAAGGTAGTGGGGCTACTAAAGACAGCCTGGAAATAATTACCTGCCTCAGACCCTGTACGAGACATACCGGGGGCGGGTCCTTCCCAGCTGGTTGATGAACAGCTCATGCAGGAGGGAGACCTGATTGGCTGTGGTGTGAAGGAAGAGGAAATTAGATCAGATGCCGGGCTGAGGAGAGAGATGATGCATGTGCGCGAGTGAGGCAGTGTGTAAAGTTTCAGAGCAGCTTCCCAGCACCTACCGACACCGGTGACCTGTCCCATTTATGGCGGCAGGAGAGAGGAGGTGCGTGACAGCAGAGTGCAGCAGATGGTGGAGACCCGCACCCGGAGAAGCAGCGTGTGTCTGGCGCCACAAGTGTGACGGCGGGAGGGGCGCTGTAGCCCACAGCACAGCCAAGCAACAAGAACTGTGAGTCTAGCCACTGCAGCAAATCTGTTGCTCAGAAACTGCTTGAGGGTGATAGAGACGGGCCCTACTGTCAGCATCAGAAAGACTGATTATCATCACACTTAACTTCACTGGGCGCCTGTGCAAATGACTATACATCCTCTGTCACACTACAGAAAACAGAGACTTATCTGACACCTGCTCTGCTGAGTTAAATAATTGTCACAGCCACAGATCCTCTTCAAGTCCCATCTTTGTGAGTAGTAGACTCCCCAGTGAGACAAAGGGGGATAACCGTGTTGAGATGCCACTTTACCACTGAGGGTGAGAACTCACTGATGTCACCAAACCTAAACCCTGTGCAAAGGTCGGGTTACAGAACCCATGTACGTGGGACAGTAATCATACTCGAGTACCTTAAAGTCACGTTACTTGATGTTGATGTGTTATGTGATGCTTATATTTTGTGATGTTTCTATGGTATGATATTTATATTATGTGATGTTTATATTGTGTTGACTTCTACTAGGCAGTAGGTCATTTTCAGTGGAGCTGTTGCATCTTGCTTGGGGTAGCGGTGCCCCAATAGTTTGTACTCTGTTGGGAAACACGGTTAATACCTCCCAGTGCCTGACAACACCAATAAACCAAGAGTATAAGTAAACTTTATTGCACCAGTGCAGGATTGAGTAGATATTATGTAAAGTACAAAACAAACCGTATTTAAGTTGTTGAGCATTATACGTATAGACCACTCAGTGGTAGCGTTGGGACGCTCCCTTTGTAAAGTCTTGGTAGTTCAACTTGGACCATGAGCCCAGGGCGGAGCAGAGGTACCACAAATAGTCTGACGCTCTGTCAAGTTTTAGCGATATGCACACGTTAGAGGTACCTTGCTGATTCATTGTTAATACAGAGAACAAATAAGTAAATTGCACTAAAGTGTTATTATTGACTTGAGATTTATACCAAAGTGTTACACTGTTACCCCATTCTATTTCAAAAGAATAAAATTGAATATTGTTGCCCGTTTTCTTGGCCAAGAAGGTTTCTGCTAACCACCGAGAACAAAGAACCTGAGCGAATACGACTACAGTGCGTCCTGCACAGAGGTAATAAGAGAATACCCCCGACCCATGTACTACAAATTTGTTTTATGTGCACTTTTTATGTATGTGTATTGCATGTATTACATTTACTTTACTACACATATGGTTTTTCAAATTTTCTCTCTCCATATGCTGACATATCGATGAAAACCTGGATGAGGATGGAGATAACAATCTGAAATATCCACTTGAGGATTATCTGTGTGATCTCTTCGGTTGTGTAATATTACAAGGGATGTACATTTGATTAATACATTACTTTGTGTGTTACCATTAGGGTGCCCAGTGGAGCGTATATCCAAATTATATTTCTGAGAATTTTATTATTACTGCCCTCCCTGATCCACATCAAACAAAATTTACCTCAACGAGACATCTATGCTTCATATTACTTGGTAGTTTGCATGCTTACTAACAGGAGCTTTTACATTAAACATTGTTGAAATTCAGGAATAGCCTTAGAAACAATGAGGATGAACTTTAAAGTTATTTGACTGATCTCTCAGACTATAACTAACAAAATCTGGGTTTATAGAAAATATGCACCACTAAAAGACTGTCCTGAAAGAACTGAAAGGATGCGGTCAAAATACCAGGAGTCAGGATCCCAACAGTGAGAAGACAGACAAACAGATACTTACTGGCAGAATCCCAACAGATCCCGCAGGTAAGTACAGGGATTGGGGAAAGGGTTAAGCACTAAGGGGAGGCTTAGAATGACACTGTGGGAAAGGATAAAGATAGGCTGCGGGGTGCAGTTAGGTTTAGGCTGTGGGAGCGGTGGGTTAGGATTAAGGGTAGGGTGAAAATAATTACTGGCATGTGTCAGGATTCTGGCCGTCGTGATCGTGCTGTCGGTCTTTCGGGATCTGCCAGGTTTTCATGCCTAACCCAGACTGAATACTCTAATATACAAAAAGTATAATATGAATATTTTTATGCTTTGTAGGTTTAGTCTCTGGTGTATTAATAAAGGTTGTGTGAGGGGTTAACAAATCATGAGGAAGTTTCTCTAATGGGTAACAACTTCAACACTTAGCGATGTCTGTGAAAATTCCTTAATTTCTCATACGTCCTGGAGGATGCTGGGGACGACATCAAGACCATGGGGTGTAGACGGGATCCGCAGGAGACATGGGCACTCTAAAGACTTTTCATTGGGTGTGAACTGGCTCCTCCCTCTATGTCCCTCCTCCAGACGTCAGTTTTAGAAATGTGCCCAGGTCGACTGGAAGCACTCTGAGGAGCTCTACTGAGTTTCTCTGAAAAGACTTATGTTAGGTTTTTTATTTTCAGGGAGATCTGCTGGCATCAGACTCCCTGCTTCGTGGGACTGAGGGGGCAGAAGCAGAACCAACTTCCTCAGAGTTTCATGGCTCTGCTTCTGGCTGACAGGACACCATTAGCTCCTAAAGGGAACTGAATGCTAGCCGTGTCTAGATGCTCACTCCCACAGCACGCCGTCAACCTCCTCACAGAGCCAGAAGTCAGAAGACAGGTGAGTATGAGAAGAATGATCTTCAATCAAGTAAGTGACGGCTGAGGTGCGGCACGGCTGGCGGGAGCGCAACGCGCCATTGCTGCCCCATACACAGGCACTGCAGGGTGCAGGGCGCGGGGGGGGGGGCGCCCTGGACAGCAAGAAAAATACCTCAAACTGGCTAAAAGGGGGCATAAGATGCCGCTGGCACAACCCTACCCCGCCAGTATAAATAATAAGTCAATATACTAAGTGTAAGGATGCGCCAATGTGGGGGCGGAGCTTCTTCCTCAGGCAGCCAGCACACTACTCAGCGCCATTTTCTCTCTCTCCTCAGGCTGCAGAGAACACGCTGGTCCTCTCCTCCACTTCTGACAAGTACAGGGTGCTATAAAGGGGGGGGGGGGGGACAAAGCGATTGTGGTGCATTTGATAGTGTATATTACTATTTAAAAGCGATTTTGGGCTGTGGACATACTGTGTTCACAGGCAATACTGGCGCTGGTTTTGTGAACTGGCTGCTCCTATCCTGTGTCCCTCTGACAGATTTTACTGTGGGTCTGTCCCCAAAATAAGTCCCAGTGTGTCTTTGAGTGTGGTGTACACGTGTGAGGCATGTCTGAGGCAGGGAGTTCCTCCCCGGAGGAAGCCATTTTAGGGACACAGAGTTGTAATGTGGTGGCGGCACACCAAGAGCCTGCATGGGTGAAAGAGCTACGTGACAGTATGCATCTGATTAACCGTAGATTGGATAAGTCTGAATCTAATGGGCCCTACACACTGGCTGACATCACTGCATGATATGAACGATCTCGTTCATTAATGAACGAGATAACATTCATATCGTGCAGTGTGGAGGCACCAGCGATGAACGATGCGCGGCCCCGCGCTCGTTCATCGCTGGTGCCCTGTCGGCTGTGCATGCAGGCCAATATGGACGAGATTGTCCATATTTGCCTGCACGTCTATGGAGCCGGGTGACGGGGGGGTGAAGAAACTTCACTCCCCCCGTCAGTGCCCCCCCGCCGCCGGGTCGCCCGTCGGCCGTATCGGCGGTCGGGCAGCTCGGCGGCACATCGCCGAGTGTGTAGGGTGCATAATGCTGCATGCTGGAGAAAATCTGTGGAAGATGTGATTTTTCAGGATGCTGTTATTCCAAATGTTGTAAACACTGATACCGACACTGATTCTGATTCTTGTGTCGACAATAGTGAATCCAGAGAGATAGATCATAAATTGGCAAACAGTATACAATATATGATTGTGGCTATAAGGGACGTGTTGAAGGTTACAGAAAGCACTCCTGTACCTCAGGAGAAAGCTTATTTAAGAAATCCAAAGTCACGTTATCTCCTTCACACGAACTAAATGCTCTGTTTGAAGGGATGTGGGTGAATCCTGATAAAAAAAATCGTATTCCCAAAAGGATTCACATAGCTTATCCTTTCCCGGTTGAAGACAGGAAAAAATGGGAGTCACCCCCTGTGTTAGACAGTGCACTTTCCAGGTTGACAAAGAAGGTAATTCTCCCTGCTCCTGGCATGGCTCCTCTTAAAGAGCCGGCAGATCGCAAAATGGAAACGACATTGAAATCCATTTATGTTACCAATGGTACACTGCTCAGGGCCACCATTGCCTGCGCATGGGTGAGTCGCGCTATTGAAAAATGGTCAGAAAGCGTGTCATCAGAAATTGACACGATTGATAAAGATGAGATACTCCTTAAGTTAGGGAATATCAAGGACGCTGCCGCCTACATGCTGGAAGCAATGAAGGATATTGGACTCTTGAGTTCACAAGCCGCTACCATGGCAGTATCGGCTAGGCGGGCGTTATGGATTCGCCAGTGAAACGCGGATGCAGATTCCAAAAGAAACATGGAGGCTCTCCCATATAAAGGTGAGGCCTTATTTGGCGATGGCCTGGATGCGTTAGTCTCGGCGGCTACCGCAGGTAAGTCAACATTTTTGCCCTCTTCGCCTGCACCGGCAAAAAAGACCTATCACCTGCAAATGCAGTCCTTTCGGACCAATAAATAGGAAAAAGGCGAGAGGTTCCCCCTTCTTTGCAGGTTGGGGAAGGGGCAAAGAATCCCACACCGGCTCCAGGTTCCCAAGAGCAGATACTACCCCTAATTCTGAAAAATACCCAGCATGACGCTGGAACTCCCTTGCGGGAGGCCGCTCGGGTGGGGGCACGTCTCAAACTCTTCAGCCAGGATTGGATTCTGTCTGGCCTGGATCCCTGGGTGTTGCAAATAGTATCCCAGGGATACAAACTAGAGTTTCAAGACGTTCCCCCATGCCGATTTTTCAAATCGACCTTGCCAGCTTCTCCACCAGAGAGAGAAGCAGTAACAGCGGCAATCCAAAAATTATGTCAAAACCAGGTTATAGTCCTGGTACCGTTGTCACAACAAGGGCATGGTTTTTATTCAAGCCTCTTTGTTGTTCCGAAGCCGGACGGCTCGGTCAGACCGATCCTAAATCTAAAAGATCTGAATTTCTTCCTGAAAAGGTTCAAGTTCAAGAGGGAATCACTTCGGGCTGTGATTGCCAGTCTGGAGGAGGGGAACTACTTAGTGTCAATGGACATAAAGGATGCTTACCTGCATGTTCCCATTTATCCTCCTCACCAGGCTTATCTGAGATTCGCAATTCAGGATTGCCATTACCAATTCCGGATGTTACCTTTTGGTCTCTCCACGGCGCCGAGGGTATTCACCAAGGTAATGGCGGAGATGATGGTCCTCCTTTGTCAGAAAGGAGTCAATATAATCCCTTATCTTGACGACCTCCAGGGAGCAGTTATTACAAAACATATCCCTCTCCCTATCAATACTCCAACAACACGGGTGGATCATAAATTACCCAAAGTCACAGTTGGAACAGACGACAAGGTTGTCTTTGCTCGGGATGATTCTGGACACAGAAGTTCAGAGAGTATTTCTTCAGCTGGAAAAGGCTCTGGAAATCCAGAAAATGGTAAAACAGATATTAAAACCATCAAGTGTGTCGATCCATCAGTGCATTCGGTTGTTGGGGAAGATGGTGGCGGCCTACGAGGCCATACAGTTTGGCAGGTTCCATGCCAGAGTATTCCAGTGGGACCTGTTGGACAAGTGGTCGGGGTCACACCTACACATGCACAGAAAGATAATTCTGTTGTCAAAAACCAGGATTTCGCTCCTGTGGTGGTTGCACAGCTCTCACCTGCTAGAGGGACGCAGGTTCGGGATTCAGGACTGGGTCCTAGTAACCACGGATGCAAGTCTCCAAAGCTGGGGAGCAGTCTCTCAGGTAGAAAACTTCCAGGGACGTTGGTCACAACAGGAAGCCTGCCTTCACATAAACGTTCTGGAGCTAAGAGCCATTTACAACGGCCTTCAACAAGCGGTACATCTTCTTCAAGACAGTCCCGTGCAGATCCAGGCGGACAATGTAACAGCAAAAATCCTCCGCTGGGCAGAAAAACATCTACAAGCTCTGTTGGCAATATTCATTCCGGGAGTAGACAACTGGGAAGCAGACTTCCTCAGCAGACACGATCTCCATCCAGGAGAGTGGGGCCTCCACCAAGAAGTCTTCGCAGAGGTGACAAGTCTTTGTGGCGTTCCTCAATAGACATGATGGCGTCTCGTCTCAACAAGAAGCTTCGGAGATACTGTTCCAGGTCGAGAGACCCTCAAGCAGTAGCAGTGGATGCACTGGTGACTCAGTGGGTGTTTCCGTCAGTGTATGTTTTCCCTCCACTTCCGCTGATCCCAAAAGTACTCAGGATCATAAGAAAGACAAGGGTTCGAGCAATCTTCATTGCCCTAGACTGGCCAAGAAGGGCTTGGTACCCAGATCTTCAGCAGTTACTCATAGGAGATTCTCGGCCTCTTCCTCCTCGGGAGGACCTGCAGCAGCAGGGGCCGTGTGTGTACCAAGACTTATCGCGGCTACGTTTGACGGCATGGCTGTTGAGCGCCGTATCCTTGCCAGGAAGAGTATTCCTAAGGAGGTCATCCCCACCCTTATTCAGGCCAGAAAGGGAGTAACGTCAAAACATTACCACCGTATTTGGAGAAAATATGTGTCTTGGTGTGAATCCAAGAAAGCTCCTATGGAAGAGTTTCACTTGGGACGTTTTCTCCATTTTTTGCAGGATGATGTGGAGATGGACCTACGATTGGGATCAATCAAGGTCCGGATTTCGGCCTTGTCAGTGTTCTTCCAAAAACAATTGGCCTCTCTTCCAGAGGTTCAGACCTTCGTGAAAGGGGTTCTGCACATCCAGCCTCCATTCGTGCCTCCAGTGGCACCATGGGACCTTAACGTGGTATTGCAGTTCCTTCAATCGGATTGGTTTGAGCCTCTACAAAAGATAGAGTTGAAGTTTCTCACTTGGAAAGTGGTGATGCTTTTGGCTTTCGCATCCGCAAGGCGGGTGTCGGAATTGGGGGCCTTGTCTCTCAAGAGTCCTTACCTGATTTTCCATGAAGATAGGGCAGAGTTGCGAACTCGCCAACATTTTCTTCCAAAGGTGGTTTCTGCTTTTCACATAAACCAACCTATTGTGGTTCCAGTAGTAACGGACACATTCACTGATTCAAAGTCTCTAGATGTGGTTAGAGCTTTGAAAATCTATGTTGCTAGAACGGCTCATATACGGAAAACAGAGGCTCTGTTTGTCCTGTATGATCACAACAAGATTGGCTGTTCTGCTTCCAAGCAGACTATTGCACGTTGGATTAGAAATACGATTCAGCAAGCTCATACTATGGCTGGATTGCTATTACCGATGTCGGTAAAGGCCCACTCCACTAGGAAAGTGGGCTCATCATGGGCGGCTGCCCGGGGGGTCTCGGCATTACAACTTTGCCGAGCAGCTACTTGGTCAGGGTCAAACACATTTGCTAAGTTCTACAAGTTTGACACCTTGGCTGATGAGGACCTTAAGTTTGGTCAATCGGTGCTGCAGGGTCATCCGCACTCTCCCACCCGTACTGGAGCTTTGGTATAGACCCCATGGTCTTGATGTCGTCCCCAGCATCCTCTTAGACATATGAGAAAATAGGATTTTGATAACCTACCGGTAAATCCTTTTCTCCTAGTCCGTAGAGGATGCTGGGCGCCCGTCCCAGTGCATACTTTACCTGCAGTTTAGTTATTACAGTTACACAAGTTGTGTTATCTTGGTTTCAGCATGTTGCTGCAATTGGTTCATGCCTGTTGGCGTGTGTTATGTTGAATTCCATGTGTGCGGCATGGTTGAGGGTGTGAGTTGGTAGATATCTCACCACTAGTTAAGTAATTCCTTTCCTCGAAATGTCAGTCTCCCTGGGCACAGTTCCTACAACTGAGGTCTGGAGGAGGGGCATAGAGGGAGGATCCAGTTCACACCCAATGAAAAGTCTTTAGAGTGCCCATGTCTCCTGCGGATCCCGTCTATACCCCATGGTCTTGATGTCGTCCCCAGCATCCTCTACGGACTAGGAGAAAAGGATTTACCGGTAGGTTATCAAAATCCTATTTTTTGTCTATTAACGTTTACTGTAAAGTTTTTGCTTGTACTATTTATATCACTGACTTACATCTAAAATTATTCTTTATTGTATATTAATAAAATTGTTACATTTAAGGGACCCAAATTCTAGTTTACATATAATATTATCTTGAAACAACCAGACTGTGGTATTGAATGTGTAGTAGTATTACAGATGGGTCCTTTTAGTCTGTTGCTGCGACCACACAGACCGCGGTTTGCATATTCTACGCTATACACTGAAGTGAATGAGACCATTAATTCTAATGAGGAGATGTTTACAATGCATATGCTACACTATGTCACGCTGTGTACACATCGCAGTCCCACTACAGCATGCTCTAAAAACAGCAAGGCTGTAGTGGGGCACATCTGTATATGTCTAATGCAAACAAAGGGTATTGTAAGAAATATATTTACCTAATGAGGTTTTCCCAAGTCTACTTCAGGGGATTAACATCCATCTTGGATAACCCTAACCTTAGTCTATGGTGAGCCAGTGTTACAATATCCTCACATAAAGTTAGCATGCCTAAACCAGTATTCACATATGACAAAAATGAGGATGGTATAGATCATACCATAAGTGCTCCTCTTTTCCCAGTGAGTCTAATGAGTATTGTGATGAAAGCACTGGCAAGGTTGTACACAGGAGATATATTTGTCCCAGGTTTCTGACATATATGATTAAAACCCCCAGGAAAATATTAGTTTCTGCAAAACAGACTTTGTAAAATTTTGGGCTGTAGTAAAATACAGTTAAATGGTTCTGGGGTTATGGATGGAGAAGGCGGGCGCCACTCTTTAGGCCCATTTTAGGTTTACAGTTTTTCAGCCAGAGAACAGGCTAATTAGTGGTTGCATCTGTAAGAGACTAATAAAAGAGTCTTAGGGTTTTGGCTCAGTGTCTCACTACCTGGGGAAACAGGCAGCAGATTTGTTATGAGACACTGTGATTTACTGACTGTGAGCACTCTGTATATGCCTATGTTTGTGGAAAGGACATAAGGTCCTACCACTCTGAGAGATGTAATCTGTAGTAAATGCCCAAATGGGCTAGGATTATTTTTCTGTTTTGTTTTGTGTTTTTTTGTTTTTGTTACTGCACAATAAAACTAGCTACGGGTAGGTTGCACAAAAACCATGGACTGGTGTGCTGTTTCCTAACTGCTGTGTGTTTGAAAATGCCCATCTACCACAGATCTACCACAGGAGAAGGCCTATGGTGCTCTCCTTGCAATTGGTAGTGAATGCAAGCAACACACTGAAATTGCAGCCATAGGAGAAAAGAATGCTTAAAGTTAAAAGTGACAAACACCAATTTGTTTTTGTGAACATCAACTTGTTAACGCATATACTGTGAAATCCATGGTCATGGCATCGGCAGATGCTTAGGGAACCCAAATTCTGCTTCAATCCTACACCCAAATATAACATGGAAGACACTGATAAGACCTTGCTGCAGGCTACCTCAGCAGAAAGCCACCAGGGCTCAGCAGAAAGCTACTCGGTGCAAGTAGCAACAATAGGAGCTTGTGGAAAATCAAAAGCAATAGGATACAACATTTAAATTATAAAAAATGTTATAATACAGGTTGAATTAGATGGACATTTGTCTTTTTTCAACCTCAACAACTATATAACTATGTAAAGTTCTTTTCAATGAACTCTGCAGGCTACCGCACCAATACCGCAAGGCCTTAAAAGTGGTGGTGCAGCATTTAGCAGCCCTATCTGTGAACAGTTCCATGCTCTGTTAGATTCTGGAAGCCTAGTTACTGTCATCAAAGCCAAATTGGTGAACCCATTCAACCATAGGGGGAAAACTGTTGGTGTGACTTGCATACATGATAATACTCTGTATTATGTTACTGCGGAAGTGAACATGTTGAATCAGATCGTCTGCCTGATCTTGATGTCAGATCTTGAGATCTTTGCCATGGCCGGGTCTCAGTCATGCTGCTGACATCCTCACTTCACATCTCCTCTCTGCCAGTCCGCAGATGCTGTCACAATGAACTCATGTAGATAGAATGGCGTTTCTAGGCCTCCGCCGTCATTGCTGCACTTCCAGTACTCATATGGGTCTGCATGGCGTCTCCTGTCCGCTGCGGCCTCTGCCGCCATCCTTATAATTCAAATACGCAAACAAGTCTGCATGGCATCTCTCGCCTGCTGCAGCCTCTGCCGCCAGCTCTGTGAATCAACTGCGCAAGTTGGCATCCATTGTCCTCCGCGGCCGCCGCCGCCATTACTGTAATTCCTCACATGGTGCAACAAGCTAGATTTCGCTCCAAATGCTAGTATGGGCGCAGCCATGTTGGTTCTAGTAACATGATGCTATCTCCACCAATCCACAGCACCACTGAACTCTGCCTGATTGACCATCCAATCCCTGCACTGCTGCAGGTAAAAAGGTCCTGTTCCTGAACCAGGCAGTTGTCAGTGCTTTGGTTGTCAACCCAGTGTTACCAGTCTCCTTGCTTGTGGTTGTTTGCTATTCCCGGTATTCCAGCTCCTGCTTCCAACTCCACTAGAGACCCGCACCAGTTCAACATCAAGCGGTGCAGCCTGACTCCGCAGTGTCCTTACACTGTCCGCTGCAATTGGCAGTGCCCAAACACCAGCTTCCAGCAGTGTGCTTCCAGCGGTGTTCAGTCTTCAAACCTCATCGGTGCTTCGCCATCGAATACCAGCAATCATCGGTGCTCCACCATCGAATACCAGTAATCATTGGTGCTCCGTCATCGAATACCAGCCATCATCTGTGCTCTGTCACCATCTTCTCTATTTCAACGATCTCTAGCATCTCCTGTGCATCCAGCTATTCTCCAGCTTTATTGGATCATCAAACACTCTGTTCATATCATCATTCAGGCCGATTACGTCCGGCCTACCCAGCAACTAATCCACGTCTCCGACAATACAACCAGCTTCCAGAGAACCATCTGCTGGTCAGTTCCTGTCATCATTGCACCACTCAGCAACTGGGTGTAGGTTAAGGACATTCCATCTCCTAAGTCTATCTAGGTGAATACCTATTATTACCACACCCAGTACCATCTGCATCTCTGTTGTATCCACAGGAACTGTGTATTGCATATCCTTTTACCATATCTCTTGTTGCTGTTGATGTACCACCTGAACAGTGCTTTAAATAAACTTTTTAAACATTACTCCTGTTGTCATGGTCACGCCTTCGGGCTGGGATACTGCTTGTCCAAGAGTCCCATATTACCACCCAGGTTTCACTACACCCCTGCCCCTGAAACTGAGGCTTCCTCTCATCAGCCCCAGCCCTCAGTTGTGACATGGAGCAGTTAATTGACCCTACTCTGGTAAAGGGTAGAGAAAATGTAAAAGTAATTAACAGAAACCCGATAGACCCTGGTAGTAGGTTGTCATACCCTCACAACTGTCAATTTCAGTACCATGTTCCAAGGCCACATTTTAAAGGTCCATTACCCATTAGTGAGGTTCTGTTTGAGAGAATAGCCATGGATTTGGTTGGACCTTTAATAAACTCTGCCTGGGGCAATCAATATATTTGGTGATAATGGATTATGCTACCAGATAAATGGAAGTGATACCATTGCACAATACTAAAAAGACCATTACTAGAGAATGAGTACCTCTTTGTATAACAGATAAGGAATACATAAGGAAATCCTGACTGATCATGAAAGAATTATTCCGTCTGTTTAAATTTACTCAGTTCGGAACCTCTGTGTATCACCCCCAGACTGATGGTTTAGTGGAGAGGCTTAACAAAACTTTAAAAAACATGCTGAAGAAAGTGGTGGATAAAGATGGAAGAGATTGGAAATATTTAATACGTTATATTCTGCTGGCCATTAGAGAGGTTACCCAATCTTCCATGGGGTTTTCATCTTTTTATTTGTTGTATGGGAGACACCTCAGGGGATTGCTGGGCATTGCAAAAGAAAGATAGGAATGGCAATCTAGTCCTTATAAAAATGTAATTAAGAATTTGTCTCAGATGCAGGAAAGAATGGCTGCGGTGGTACCTATAGTGAGAGAGCACTTGGAAAAGGCCCAACAGGCTCAGCAGAGGGTATACAGTCCCAATGCCCAGTTGCACATATTTGTTCCTGGGGACAGAGTGCTTCTTTTGGTTCCCAAAGTAGAAAGTAAACTTTTGGCTAACTGGCAAAGACCCTTTGAAATCAGTATACCAGCCCAGGAAAAGAAAGCCAAAACAGATCTACCATGTAAATCTTATTAAGCATTGGAAGAATAGATTGGCTATATCTGCCATCCTTCCAGTAAACTTAGTGCCTTTTAACAGTATCTAAAACCCTCTCAATTGTTCAACAGCAGGAGGCTAATAGAGTTTTGTTTTCAGACATATCGGGTAAAATAACAGTCATTAAACATGACATAGTCACTGACTTAGTCATGGGGTATTATAGAAGGTTTATACCCAATTTTGCCACCACTGCTGTAACTCTGACAGATCTTACCAAGGGCAAACAGAAAGTTATTATTAAATGGAATCCTAAAGCAGAAAAGGCTTTTCAGGAGTTGAAGGGAGTACTGTGTCCCCAACCAGTTTTGATGACACCTGACTTTAAAAGGGAATTTGTGGTGGAAACTGATGCATAGGAAGTAGGGATAGGTGTAGTCCTGTCCCAGAACAAAGAGGGTGAAGAACATCCTCTTATTTACTTAAGCAGAAAGCTAAATGTACATGAAATAAACTAAGCCACTCTTTGAGAGAGAAACATTGTCAATAAAGTGGGCATTAGAAACTCTCAGATACTACTTAATGGGAAGAAAATTCAGGTTAAGCACTGATCAATATGCATAGAAATGGATGTCTGCAGCCTGAGAACTGTCTAAGTAGTGGTTGCACCTGTAGGAGCTATTAAAGGCAAAGCTGTAATTAGACTTTTTGGTGTCCTGTGCCAGAAAGAAAATTGGTGCCCCCCCCCCCCCCCCATTTTTCCATTAGGAACATAAGGCTCATGCCCTCGTAGGGAAGTAGGGAAGGGGTGTTACAAAATTGATTCCAGAGAAAGCCCTTGCTATGACACCCCGTCCCTTAATTTTCTTGTAGTGTTCTATAAATGTATGTGAATAACATAAGTATATATATATATATATATATATATATATATAAACAAACAGTACTCTGGCACTCGTGGCCTCCCCAAATAATGGGTGTAACTTGCTCCGGTGCCCTCCTCAGGGACGAGACCCTTAGTATACATGCAAATGAACAAGAAGAGGCGGCACTCAGCAGGCTTATGAAAAACTTCAAAGTGATATATTCAGTGCAGTCAACGTTTCGGGGACCACCTCCCCGTCTTCAGGACCAAAGAAGACGGGGAGGTGGTCCCCGAAACGTTGACTGCACTGAATATATCACTTTGAAGTTTTTCATAAGCCTGCTGAGTGCCGCCTCTTCTTGTTCATTTGCATATATATATATATATATATATATATATTCATGCACTTAACTTGAGGGCTCGTTGTTATTCAGTTATAATACCCATGGCCAGATTAAGGGCCACATGGGCCTGGGGCTGAAATTGTTTTACGGACCTATACTGAGAAGGGGAGGAGCTGTGACCAGTGCTGAATGGGTGTGATCAGTGCTGCATGGGTGTGGTCAGTACCTTGTGAGTGTGTATACTGCTATACTATCAGTCCCAATGTCTCCCAAAATACATAAAAAATTACAGAATTTTGTTAGAAAACTAGAAATATAATTTTAATACGTATGATTTATGTTTGACCATGTGGCCAGCTTGGCGACTTGTTATCATCATACTGTCATGATAATGGATCTATTTTTATGTGGATTACTGGAGCTGGAGCTTCATCCACCCTTTTGTTATTCTGGCCCTGACAATACCTTTGGTTAAATAACATACTGCCATTCCAGTCAAACACCCTACTCATTGAGCTATTTGATCCTGCATAAAAGCTATGAGTTTCCTAACAGTATTAAGCTACTGGTACTTTATAAAAAAAAAAAAAAAATCAGCATTGCAATTGAGCAGATCAATGTAGTGTGCAGCCACACATCCAATCCCTTGTAGCCACACACTACATAGATCTGCTCAGCTGCAATGCTGATTATTTTTTCACAAAGTAAGCTTTAAATAGTTAGAATTCTCTACCTTTCTATGCAAGGGCAGATAGCTCAATGGATAGAGTGTCTGACTACAATGCCACAGGAGATGGGTTTGAGTCCATGTTGCAATGCAGGAAGGGCAGATTTAAAATGTGCAAAGAGATTAAGATTTGATAAGAGTTTGCCCAAACTCAAATCTAAATTGCTTTGTAACAATAAAAATGTGACTACACACAAAAGCAGCCACTATTTACCTGGCATGCAATAATAAAAAAATAGATGTATTTGCAACCCTTTTATAGTTTGCCAAAGTAAGTTTGTTTCATGAAACACGCATACATTGCATAAATGCAGGCACATTGGTAAGCAGAGAAGGCAGATGCTGAAAGAGAACTTCTTAAACTGTTTGTGATCCATAGCTCTAACAATACATTAGTCTCCTAACCTATTCTATTTTAACACAGTGGAGATTGCTCAAAGCTTAAAGATGAGGTAAAGTAGGTTGACCATATTATCCTTTTAACCTGGGACACTCATGAATTACACAGGTTCTGTGGCTGCTTAAAACCAGCTGAAATGCAGGCTTGTAGTCAGACAGCCACAGAACCTGTGTAATCCATGAGCATCCCAGGTAAAAGGGAAAATATGCTCAGCCTAGGTAAAGCCCTTATATTACCTGGTATCATGACTGAGGGCAGCTTCAGAAAAACAGGACTTTGTTATTAAAATGTACATGTTTATTTTTTTGTCATTCAAGATTGTCAGTTTATGCACAGATTTTTGTGATTTTGCTAACATCATTTTGTCTCCCATTTCAGTTTAATTAGTTGTTTATTCTTCTTTATTTTGGACTATTTTAAATTACAGTTTTTAAAAACTGAGATAAGCGAGATCCAATTAGAAATGCTAATTCAGAGTACCCATGGCGAGGTTGGCAACTTTTCTACAAAAAAGGGAGCTGGGAAAAGTGCAAGAAAAAGAGGGGAAACCACCCTGGACCCTAAAAAAATTGGTACTGGAGGATTTTCAAAAGGTGTCAAATTGGTGATTTTTGCACTTGTTATTAATAGTGGAAAAAATGATAGCAGCAAGTGTTTTTCATAAAAGTATTTCTAGTATTTTGTGGTACAGAAAAATGTATGTGTTTCAATGCCATTTTGTAAAAAGTTAGAATAAACACTTATACGGTCATATTCAATTGCCATAGACGGACCAATCCAATCAGCTGGGATTTTTCGATGGTGTACAGAGAAAAATCCATGTGTAAGCAGTACAAAACAAAGAGACCTTTGCTATCAGTGCTAACAATAAGACTACATATCTGTGTATGTAGCAAATAAAATAGAGGGGGTTTTGTCATATTTTGATCAAAACATTTATGATTGCAGCGAGAGCCGGCCCTAGCCAATTTGATGCCCTAGGCAAAATTTTAGCTGGTTCCCCCTAGCACTGCCGCTAGTTCTGCATCTGACCCAGCAACACTCAGGCAGTGGGGCCCACCGGGGGGGGGGGTTACCCTGTGCCCCTGTGGGCCAGTTGATCCCTGCATAATGCCCCACAGTAATGCCCATAATACACATAATTCCACACAGTAATGCACCTTACACATATGCCCCATATTAGTAATGCCCATAATACATCAAATTCCACACAATAATGCACCTTACACATATGAACCACATTAGTAATGCCCATAATACACATAATTCCACACAATAATGCACCTTACACATATGCCCCATATTAGTAATGCTAGTAGCTTTTTTGTTTATAAAACTTACTTTTGCTTGCTAGTGTGCTTGCAGTCAGTGTGTGCGCCCATGCAGCTCACTAGATCCATGACTGTGTTTTGTGAGATGGGGGTGGCAGGATGGGTGAGTGCTTGCGCTCGCACCCCATAAAGGGGCACCCATTCAAGAGATGTGACCTCACTGGGTATGCTGTCCTTTGCAAGCCTCACCCTTTATTTTAGCTTGTTGGTTGGACACAGATGGCAGCAAAGTCCAGATACTGCCATACTTGCTGGTTATACAAAATGACCAGTATCAAACATGTAGCAACTGTCCATTCTCTTTACTGTTCAGTGTGTTTGCTGGTGTATGTTACTCCCGGCAACTGCATGCCCTTTATTTTATACTGCAGGAGCGATATGCTCTGCTATCCAGTCTGACACATCTGAAAGTCACGCTGCACTGATGTTTCATATAGAAATAGCACAACGCAGCTTACAGACCATGTTACGGTGCTGGATGGCAGGGGAATTTTACAGCATGGACTGACTGAGAAATAAAGTGTGGGAAGAACTTATATGTTATATACCTGCAGACACCTGGGGTTTGCACAGGGATCAGGGACACAGGATAGCAGGGTCCCACTCCCCCATATGCACAAGCAGTGTAGGTGATGTCAGATTTATGTGGAGCAGTATTCCAAAATACACATGTGGTATCATAAGGAGCCATACAGTAATAACCTTATATAGTCAGTGAAAATGTCACAGGTCCAGGAATTGCAGTTACTGGGCTTCTGCTGTCTGATATCTTACAAGTCAGGGTCATTCAAGCATGTCGGAGGGAGTTCAAGGGACTGTCTGCATTCTATTTGACAAATGTAAACAGCAGTGTATACAAGTACTGATTGAATACATTTAGAAAGTAAAAGATAGTTTGCAGACTGTCCCTCCCAGCATGAGATACTGCAAGGACACACTTGGATGCCCCTAGACATGCTTGGATGCTCTAGGCAAATGCCTAATCTGCCTATAGCTAAGGCCGGCTCTGCTTGCAGCCCATGTCAAGGGACCCAGTGGCAAACGCAGGATTTCTAGAGGATTTCTAGAGGGAGGTTTCCAAATGCAATCCACAATCTCCCAATCTGCAGTAACGTTGGACCAAGTTCAGGAGTCTGGGAGACTGGTAAAAGAACCTAGTAATGACCTTGGACATTAATGAAAACATTGGTCTTTTTATACACTGGATACTGTATGTAATACCGTATTAATATTAAACACTGCACATTGTCTAGGGCAGTGATGGGGAACCTTTGGCACTCCATCTGTTGTTGAACTACACATACCAGCATGCCCTGCTACAGTTTTGCTCCTTGGCTATGCTAAAACTGTTGCAGGGCATGCTGGGATATGTAGTTCAGCTAGAGTGCCAAAGGTTCCCATCACTGGTCTAGGGTATAGGTTGTTACAAACATATTTAAATAATATAAATAAGTGGTCAGGAAAAGGTTAAACACACCATAATAATAAAATAAAAAAATAGAACCTGTACTGCATTTTCTAAGCACACATTCTCCCACCTCATGGTAAGGCTCCTGTCTCTTTATATTGGTAGCTACTGACTGAGGAGCCACACACACACTGGACAATTGCAGCAGCTCTGCTCTGTCTCTTAAACTGCATGATGTGGCGGCAGCTCTGGTAATAGTATTATATGCCAGTGCTATTGTTGTCATAATTTGGGCCACTTGCCAAGAGGAGGGGGTTTTCCGGGCAACCAGAAAGCTCCCCTGCATTTGCTTATGAGACCCAACTTTTCTGCAAGTGCCTACACTAGCATATATGTTCAGCACACCATTACATTGCAGTTAACTGTACTCACTGATAAAGAGGGGAACATATATATAGGGCAGGCTTGTGAGCCTCATCCAGCTAGGCAATTTATAGCCTTAAACTGTCATGATAGCACTAGACAAAGACATTTTGAAACAAAACATAAAAGACATATGCCCACGCTTGTTTTTACCCATATTGTACATAGTACCAGCTGTGACATTATTAATGCTCAAAGTGATGTGTACAGAAAAACATGATTTTCCTCTGAAAAAGCAATGTGGGTTTGTCATTCGATTGCAAATGAAGTTTGCAGTCTGAGTTTGCAAGTAGAATGGCTCACAGGACCCAACTTGCTCCCAATTGGATTGACCAAATGGGCGGTATTCAAATGATATATCACGCCCAATCTCCTTTCTAAAGTGATCACCGTTATCACACATATTGCGCCCATAGTTATCGTGTTTAGCTGGGCAAAGGGTTGGGCGCCCTCGCTACCCCAGGGGTAGCAAGCTAAAATTATTATCCCACGTCCTTCAGCAGAAACAGAATGGGTGTGAAAGGGGGGTGAAAATAATTGAATACCACCCAATGAGTCCAGGGTAAGAGAATATTTATTTAAAAAAAATGTCAAATAAATCTGGAAAATAAAAAAGGGAAGCTCACTGAAAAAGATTATTGCTGAACTATTGATGAAATAGCTAAATAATATGGGATATTTATAAGAGATCACATCCATTCATCTTTCCACTGGGTAGCTTTCTGTAAACAAGAACAGTGGATATAATTTACTAAAATGTGTATAAAACCCAGAGGTTCCGAAACTCAGTCCTCAAGAAACCCTAACAGTACGGGTTTTAAGGATAACCATGCTTGGGCACAGGTGACAAAATTAGTACCTCAGTCAATTTGATTTAATCATCTGTGCTCAACCATGGATATTCTTAAAAACTGGACCGTTAGAGTGCCTTGAGGACCGAGCTTGCATTCACCCATAACAACCTATCAACCATTTTCATTTAATAGTCTGAATCTTTTACATTGACTACTTACAGGAATGAGTAAGCCATAGTGACCAAACAACACCTAAAATGGGATACTGGCCTAACCCTTGACCCTTGAACCCCCCCTCCCCCCCCCACACAAACACACACATATCCCCAATTGAGCTATTTGAGTGCACATTTAGTAAATATTCTCCAGTCTATGTCACAGGAGCTGTACTGGAAAAGGTTAATGTAGCTTTAAAACGTATTGTATATATTTGTTAGCACTTACCCCAACCAATGACTATATACCACCAAAAATATCTTCTTTGTGAGGTAAATGTCAGGGTGAGCAGTGTGTGTAGATACATTCCCTCCACCAGCAGCCATGAGAAGTTAGCAAGGACAGAGTATTGGAAAAAAGCCACTGCTGCCTTACAGCTCGTCTGTAAAAGGAAGAATCATGTAGGTCAATCCACTTTTACAAGGTATTCTCTGTACAGGATTAGCCATGTCACAAGTTTTGCAAATATTATAGCCTTTTACCGTAGACATAGTACAATGGTCAACATCCTCATCGGCAAACAGAACAGCATCTTTAATGAACACGGCTGCACCACGTATGATGAAAGACACAAATAAGTTCATATGTATGAAATTTCTGGCACAGTGGAGATTCCTGGAAAAAAAAAATTCCATCAAAATATCACAGTATAGTTTTGTCTTCACTGGTTTTCTTGTTTGGGTTAAAATAATGATGTCTGAAACAACAGTTTAACATGTTAATTAATTTAAATAGAAACTTAATTTATATAGGCTATTTAACCACTTGCCTGGCATGGTTGCATCAGATGCGACCACACCAGGCTGTGCTTTCCCGGACATGGGGGGTAATTCAGATCTGATTGCAGCAGCACATTTGTTAGCAGTTGGGCAAACTCATGGGGGTAATTCTGAGTTGATCGCAGCAGCAAGTTTGTTAGCAACTGGGCAAAACCATGTACACTGCAGGGGGTCAGATATAACATGTGCAGAGAGAGTTAGATTTGGGTAGGTTATTTTGTTTCTGTGCAGGGTAAATACTGGCTGCTTTATTTTTACATTGCAATTTAGATTTCGGTTTGAATACACCCCACCCAAATCTAACTCTCTCTGCACATGTTATATCTGCCCCTCCTGCAGTGCACATGGTTTTGCCCAACTGCTAACAAAATTGCTGCTGCGAGCAACTCAGAATTAGGCCCCATGTGCACTGCATTTGTGGCAGATATAACATTTGCAGAGAGAGTTAGATTTGGGTGGGTTATTTTGTTTCTGTGCAGGGTAAATACTGGCTGCTTTATTTTTACACTGCAATTTAGATTTCAGATTGAACACATCACACCCAAATCTAATGGGACCTACACACTGACAGATCCGCCGCCGAGCTGCCCGAAGGCGGGTGTGCAGTGACGGGGGAAATGAAGTTTCTTCACTCCCCCGGTCACCTGGTTCCATAGCAGTGCAGGCAAATATGGACGAGATCGTCCATATTGGCTTGCATGCGCAAGTGACGGGGCTCCAGCGATGAATGAGCACGGGGCCGCGCATCGTTCATCACTGGTGCTTCCACACTGAAAGATATGAACGGTATCCCGTTCATTAATGTACGAGATCATTCATATCTTTTAGTATTATCGCCCAGTGTGCAGGGCCCATTACTCTCTCTGCACATGTTATATCTGCCCCACCTGCAGTGCACATGGTTTTGCCCAACTGCTAACAAATTTGCTGCTGCGATCAGATCTGAATTAGGCCCATGGTTGCATCTGATGCGACCAGTCAGAAATGCCCAGAGAGCAACAGCTGGAAGATAATCTTGCAGCAGCTGTAACTCTCAGAATGATCTCAATTACTTCTCTTTATAATAAGCAGGTCATCATCCTGTTATTAAGCAATGTTTTGGTTTATTCCAACCTTCGTTTATGCCTGACGAAAGTTTGAATAAAACGAAAAGTTGATTAATAACAGGATGATGACCTGCATATTATAAAGATAAGATATTGAGTGCTACTTCCACAAATTATCTGTATTGTACATTGATACTTAAGAAGGCACCAGGCAAGTTGAATTCAGTTTGTGTTGTGAGAAGTGCCGAGTGTCTGCATTCCATATATATATATATATATATATATATATGTTGAAATTCAGCCCGGCACTCTGTTTGTAATGTAAGATCTGCCCCGGTGCCTCCAGTAACGGAATCAATAGTAAATTAAAGAAGGCTGCGGCACTCGCTTCTACACATCTTGAAAAAGGGGTTAAAATCCCCGAAACGTCGATGTATTGACTTTGATGTTTCAATTATAACTAACTTTTTGACAAGACCTCGAGTGCCGCAGCCTTCTTTAATTTACTATATATATATATATATATATATATATATATATATATATATATAAAACAAATATAAAACCACAGCACTCGCCACCCCAGAAGCGGGGTGCAATGTCTGCACTCACCACTCATAGGATGGGGTGCATGTAGCCCATGGCCACCTACTTAAATATATACAAACAGAAAATTCAGCACTCACCATAGCAAACTCACTTATCCTCACAACATCAATAAATAAATGATGGGGGTTTAGTTAGTGAATTGGCCAATGCACAGAAGCCTGCAAACCAATCACCAAGGTACCCCACCTTCTGGCAGGTCCTACACTATCACAGAGTCTTAAAAATTAAAACCTGGCAATTGTATCACACATGACTGTCACACTGAACTGACGATCATTACTATCCTCTAGTGAGGGATTTTTGACTGTTGTGTTCCTTTATGGATTATTCTTCCTGAAATCATGTGTGAAGACTTATGTGCTGGTGTACTCGTCTGTTCCACTACAGTGTCACACTGTTGAACTATTTAGTTCTAGTTATGACTGTTTAACTCATTATCAAAATATGAAAACGTGTATGGCTTGTCTTGATAAAGGCTCTCGTTGTTGAGCCGAAACGTCGACCCAATAAAGCCGACTATGACCTTAGAGATTCTGATTGGACTTTATTTGTGAAGGAGAGTGCCCCCCAGGAAACTGGAACTAAGGGTAAATTTGTGGACCCACCCTAATCGTGTGGATTCTACTGGGTGCACCCCACTGTTGACCCTACACAGATGTGAGTGCAGGACTTCCTTGGATATATATATATATATAAATATATATATATATATATATATAAATATATATATAAATATATATATATATATGTATATATACATATAAAATAGAAGTGGGAGCATAGCAGGCACTCTCTGTTAGAACAGCTACTACCGGGGTGCCCTCATAAGAGTAGATGCACAAATAATAGGTGGTTCCCTGGATAAGACCAGCAAGTCATTTCCTAGGATAGGAACCAGGCGGCACTCCCCGGATTTAGTATAAATCAAGCTTTTATAACTCGATAGAAGAAAAAGTGCATTACAAGTGAAAAAAACATGGGCCCTCATTCCGAGTTGTTCGCTCGCTAGCTGCTTTTAGCAGCATTGAAAACGCTAGGCCGCCGAGCTCTGGGAGTGTATCTTAGCTTAGCAGAATAGCGAACGAAAGAGTAGCAGAATTGATACTAAATATTTTCTTGCAGTTTCTGAGTAGCTCCAGACCTACTCCTAGATTGCGATCAGCTCGGTCCGTTTAGTTCCTGGTTTGACGTTACAAACACGCCCTGCGTTCAGCCAGCCACTCCCCCGTTTCTCCAGACACTCCAGCGTTTTTACCTGACACGCCTGCGTTTTTTAGCACACTCCCGGAAAACGCTCAGTTACCACCCAGAAACGCCCCTTTCGTGTCAATCACTGACCGATCAGCAGTGCGACTGAAAAGCGCCACACGAACAACAGCAAAACTGCTAAGTTTTTAGTTAAATAACTATGCGCATGCGCCCTGCGTACCATGCGCATGCGCATTTAGCAACAAATCGCAGCATAGCGAAAATCGGCAACGAGCGAACAACTCGGAATGACCACGATAGTGCAAAATTCCGACGTTTCAATGCCTCACAGGCATTTTTTTCAAGGTGCACAATGCATTGAAATTTTTTTTATATATATATATATATATATATATATATATATATATATAAAAATAAAACTGTGTTGTATAGAAGTTCTTAACCTAATTTAATCATAAATAAACTACAGTTTCTGAATGGTTTTTGGTAAAAATATTAGCCCATTAAGAGGTTAAATAATGACTAAAATCAGATAACTAGGAAACTGAAACTAAACAATAGAATGAAAATTGATGTGTCATATTATTGCAGCTCCTAATTTAAAAACATGAATAGCTATAGTAGTAAATGCAACCCAAACAATGGTCATTTAATAACCACCAATAGGAGCACAGATATTAATAGTACAACGCACAGCATATAAATAAAACCACATAATAACTGTTAGCAAGATAAATGAATCTGATTAAACAACAGACTGCACAGCAATATCTTCAATTAATTGGCATAAAATGGTTGTAAATTTCAAGATGTTTTGTGATACTGATTCCAATAACCTTGTAAAATGACTCAGTAATGATTATTATCCAGTGAGGTCCCACAATTGTTTGATGATTAATCTTAATAGAATTCCGGAATAGAACAATGCTGTAAAATGAATCCAGTGGGAGGCTCAATTAGCATGCATCCAGACATCGTTCACCCCGCATTCTATAAAACATTTGTATAGTGTAAACCCATGCATAAAGGGGGTCATTCTGAGTTGATCACTCGCTAGCAGTTTTTAGCAGCCGTGCAAATGCATTGTCGCCGCCCACTGGGGAGTATATTTTTGCTTTGCAGAAGTGCGAACGCTTGTGCAGCAGATCGCCTGCAAAATCTTTTTGTGCAAAACTAGACCAGACCTTTAGTTACTGTTCGTGTGCGGTGATTCTAACGATGGAGAGACGGCTTTTGATGTCACACAGTGTTCGCCCAGCCACGCCTGCGTTTTTCCAGACACACCTGCGTTTTTCTAAGCATTTCCTGAAAACGGTCAGTTGCCACCCAGAAACGCCCACTTCATGTCAATCTTCTTGCATTCGGCCGTGCAACTGGAATCTTCGTTAGATCCTGTGCAAACCCACGATGCTCATTGTACCCGTACGACGTGCCTGCGCATTGCGGTGCATATGCATGCACAGAAATGCCAATTTTTAGCCTAATTGCTGCGCTGCGAACAACGGCAGCTAGCGAATTACTCCCAAAGTCCTGTGACGCTATTGCAATAAAAGGATTCATATTCTGGACTTATGTATTCCTACAATGAATAATCGAAGTGTGATGATATGGCACTGCATGTCCACAAGATGGCAGGACTCATTAAGCATTGGACAGGAGCTGAATAAGGATTGCTGCTATAGACATGAACAGATATATAGAATGAGCAGATATTAGAATGGGCTATTATATAGCCAGTAACATTTGTACCCATATCACTGCTTTCATGTACTTTTCTGTTATTTTGACAATATACTTGTATCTTATCATTGGGTCTTACTATAAACCCACTAAAATGTAAGATTTGTTCGCCCTTCCCCACAGGACACCTTAACCACATCTAGCGATCTTCAAATGCAATACCAGCAATCTAGTGATCTGTAGATGCAAGACCAACAATCTAGTGATCTACAGATGCAATACCAGCAATCTAGTGATCTACAGATGCAATACCAGCAATCTAGTGATCTGTAGATGCAAGACCAACAATCTAGTGATCTACAGATGCAATACCAGCAATCTAGTGATCTGTAGATGCAAGACCAACAATCTAGTGATCTACAGATGCAATACCAGCAATCTAGTGATCTGCAGATGCAATACCAGCAATCTAGTGATCTGTAGATGCAAGACCAACAATCTAGTGATCTGTAGATGCAAGACCAACAATCTAGTGATCTACAGATGCAATACCAGCAATCTAGTGATCTACAGATGCAATACCAGCAATCTAGTGATGTGCGGATGCAATACCAGCAATCTAGTGACCTGCAGATGCACAACTAATGATCAATGTTTTGATTGTGTTCATGGAGATGATAAGTTATCTACGTATCTGCAAAAAGAGCTATTGTAATAATGTATCAGTTTTTCCTCAGTTTTTTGTTTTTTTATTGTTGTTTTTGTCCATTTAGTCTTTGGTTTTATAATTTAGTTTAGATTTGATATTCCCAGTCCATGCTATTGTATATCATTGTATTATTATTTTAATTTATTGAAATAATTGTTATTTATTTATTTGCAATTTATATTTACTGAAAACCAACAATGGAGAAAAATGGACAAGTCAATACTGTTTTAGAAACTGTAGACTGTAGAAAACACAGCAGATCACATGGAAGGCATTGGCAGTTGTTGTGACTAAATTTCACATATTTGGGTAAATGTATAAACAGTCAGTATGGGGCAGAAGCGATATTAGTGCACGTTATGTGTGTTATACCGCTTCCCCCCATGTATAATTGCTGCGGAGTGTGCCTCTGTCCATATCAGCGTTGCTATCTATAAGACAGCAGGCCGATATGCGCGGGCAATGTATGAACGGTCAGCATCGCTGACTTTTCCAATGCCTGCAGCTTTCAATTTCGACAGCTGCAGGTGGCAATTCCCATATACCACAGCAGGGACAGAGCTGTGGCGGGTGCCGGCTCCTGACAGCGCGGGGGATCTTGCATGAGTAGCAAGATCCCGTGCATGCGCAGAGGAGCTAGCCGGAAAGGAGACACAGTGCATCAGCTCTCAGCTAAGGGGGACATCGCCGGAGGGGGAAGCTTTGGCTCCTCCGCTTTGGCAGACAAGATGTTGATACATCTTGTCGATGTCCCTTCCTGCTTCACCTCAGTAGTGAGGCAAAGCAGGAAGTGTTATAGCAGCGTGATATGTGCCGTTATAATACATTTACCCCATTGTTTTTAAATTGAGAATACATACTGTAAAACAAAGACAAATGAAGAGAGAAAGACAGGAAGCCGGGGGGGAAAGGGGGAGGTGGGAGGCAAACCCATATGCTGGGGATTGAAGTTTGTATACCTAACGTCTAGATTTAAGAAGAAACCCTCAATTAAGTTTCATGGCACAGCGTTCTCAGGAAAGGCAAACACAAATGGCCAGGATGATCCCTTCACGTCTTTTGGTGAAATGACTGATAAAGGTCAGACTCCTTAACTAAGAGTCATGGGGACCAAACTGCTGTAAAATCTTGGAGTTTACTTGTCAAGGTCAACATGAGGTCATCCATGGACATATAGTGAGGAAGCCACACACACTACTCAGTCATAGAAGAGTCTCTCTTGGATCGCCAGTGGTCCAGGATGACTGCTTTATATGCTCTGAAAATATGATTCAACAGTGATTTCTTATAGTGCACCTGAGATCTACATAAAAGATTAAAAAACTAGGTCAAGAGTAGATCTTCCTGGTGGATAATGCCAGCAGTCACTGTCACCATATTCCTGAATGAATGCAGGAAAGGGCATTTCCACCATATGTGTAGCAGTATTCCGAAGGCATTATTGCACCATCAGCAGGTGTTAGGAATCCTGGGGTACATTTTTGCTAAAGACTAGGGCATATATACCAGAGGGACATGACTTTATGGTGAGTATCAACCACCAACATATTAACTGAGCTATTAAGCATGTTATTAAAACATTTTTGGCCAGTCATCTTCACCCACTAATCCCTTCAACTATTTCTTCACAAGCTCACTTGTGAAGTTTGACCTATTTGAAAAGACACAATTTATAAATGGAAGACGGGTGGTGCCAAAGGTGCATCTGAGACAAGTACATGGTTTCAAAAGGAGTAAGTCCTCTCATCTCAGACTCCAGGCCAGTTTAGTTTTATCTGCCTAAACTATTGGGATTTATTACTAATAAACACCTTCAACTTGTCATCCCATTATAGCTTTCACAAAGGAATTGCATAACACTTAAAGGTTGGTAGGTACCAACTGACTCTTGTTATTCCCTTACTCTCATTTATATGCAGGATGCTCCTGCATCTACTTCCAGCAGTTTTGGGTTTGTTGTAGTAATAAAATGCATCCTGGCAGCATCCATTACCTTTATCTTTCACCATATTATACTCTAACACCCACCACTATTTTGTGGCAAGTACAGACTCCTGTCCATGTTTCTTTTTTCTGAGTTCTTCAGAAATAGGGTCAATAATAATGTGATACTTTTTTCCTGTCTTAAGTGACAACATATGGAAATCATCTATAAAATGACTCTTTATACCTTCAGTAAAAGTCTATTAACTGTAAAGGCACCTGGGATCAATACTGTGAATATACGGTAGTCTGCAACATTGCATGTAAAGCAGGTCTATACATAATGTCTAGATTAATCCAGTTTAAAGGTAGTACCTTAGAGAGAATTAAACACAAGCCCAAGATACCAGGCTATTATTAGTGATGCCTATAGACTACAGTACATCTTTTCTACCCTAAATATGCAGTTGTCATTTAGACACGTATTAAACACCGAAGGAATATTCACTAATGAATAACAAATGACTCTATATTTCTGTTCCCGCTAGTGAGGTTTAACCACTTTATTATCATTTTGTACAGACATTCGTCTGCCAAGAAAGAATTAGGAGTTCTATTCGTGCTACTCCTATTTGTATATTAAGAGCTGTCAGAGTTTATTAAGTATTTCCAAAAGGGGGAATATTGTGTTCTTATAGCTGACTGGGTCATAAAGCTCTGTCCCAGCACTCATTACATAATACACCTGTGATTCCTCGCATATTACACCAAACTAATGGAAGGACACAATTCATGAGTGAGTGTCAATCAAATGTCTGATTTTATATACCTGTGGGAAGCTGTGACATTAAAATAAAAATATTCTCATGAATGAATGGCTCTCGAGAGTAGGAAATCAGGGCCATGAATACTTATTTTCCTATCAGGTTTTGTTTTTCTATTCTGATTATGAAATTTTAAGAAAATGGGTTGAATCTTATCAAAACAAGAGATTTTACTCTTTTTTTCCCACAAAATAATCATAGCTCCCTATCTATCAAGCACTCCCTGCCTGTGCAGACTATCTACATGGAAGAATTTTTGACAAGGATTGCAATTACAACCATATAGTAGCTTCTTCAATCACCATTGTGGGATCGCCATAGCAAGAGACAATGGGTTTGATTCATGTTTGTAAGTAAAGAAAAAAAGCAAGCAACTGGGCAAAACCATGTTGCATTGCAGGTGGGACAGATGCAGAGAGATTTAGATTTGAGTGGGTTATATTCATTCTATGCATGGCAGGAGTATAACTCCCAGAGGCAATGGAGATGCCTACGTCTGGTCTCCAAGACCTGAAGAAGCACCTGCATGTACAGCAGCACAAGTGTGATGCACTTCCAATGGAACCCTGTGATGCACCCGCTGCTGCTGCTGCTTGATAAAGGTGGAAACACCAAAATGTTGATTTGAGAACTGACATATTAGTCATTTATTTGAATTGAATGAGGACCTGTAAGTGCCATCTTTTTTACAATTCTATGTTTGGGGCCAACACAACCCGGGAGGGCACCAGGGCAATAAGGAACTTCTAGCAAATGAGTGCCGGCATTTTGTTTATGTATATATAGAAACTGAAGGTGGGGCACCAAACTCCAACTTGCCTCCGGGTGACAGGTTTTGGTTTTGGTTTTTGGATCTGGATGATTTAAAAAACAAACAAACATAAAAACAGCTAAAATCACATAATTTGGGGGTAATTTTGGTCCTACAGTATTATTAACCTCAATAATATTCATTTCCACTCATTTTCAATCTATTCTGAACACCCCACACCTCACAATATTGTTTTTAGGCCAAAAGGTTGCACCAAGGTCGCTGGATGACTAAGCTAAGTGACCCAACTGGGCGGCACAAACACCTGGCCTATCTAGGAGTGGCACTGCAGTGTCAGACAGGATGGTACTTTTAAAAACTAGGCCCCAAAGAGCACATAATGCAAAGAAGAAAAAGAGGTGCAATGAGGTAGCTGGATGTCTAAGCTAAGCAACCCAAGTGGGTAGCACAAACAGCTGGCCCATCTAGGAGTGGCATTGCAGTGTCAGACAGGATAGCACTTTTAGAAAATAGGCCCCAAAGAGCACATAACGCAAAGAAGAAAAAGGTGCAATGAGGTAGCTGGATGACTTTGCTAAGTGACCCAAGTGGGCGGCACAAACACCTGGCCCATCTAGGAGTGGCACTGCAGTGTCAGACAGGATGTCAGTTTTAAAAACTAGGTCCCAAAGAGCACATACTTGACAATGTTCTTTAATTTAATTTAATTGACACTTGACAATGACTTCTGATGAATGCGCTACAGGTGACATATAAGGGAGGATGTTCCAAGGTGGTTAACTTCCTTACCCGTACTTATTATGGATTGACAAAGGAAACAGATGGCTTGACACCTGGATTTGAGGAGAAATGATTCCACACCAAAGAGGTGGCTTTTTTGGTATATTGTCCAGGCATGACAATGGGCTTTTTCATCACCGGGCTAACAACTGTCTCCACTGGTGCCTTATTCAAACAGACCACATCACCATCAGAATCCTCCTCTTCAACTTCCTCCGCAGCGCCAGCTACACCCACATCCTCATCCTGGTGTACTTCAACAGTGACATCTTCAATATGAATATCAGAAACTGGACTGTGGGTGCTCCTTCCAGCACTTGTAGAGGGCGTGCAAATGGTGGAAGGAGCAACATCTTCCTGGCACACTTAGACTCTCTTGGGTATTTGTGATGCCATCTTAGAATGCTCAGTTCTTTGATGTGCTTTTACCAGCTTAATTTAATTTTTCTAGCGGGAGGGTGAGGGCTACCATCGTCATGTAAAGCTGAACCACTAGTCATGAATATAAACAATTTGAAATGTGAAGAATGATCACACACACTTGCGCCAAAGACAGGCAGCCTGTATAAGTGGTAAAAGTGTCACCAACACTTTAAATACAACAAAGTCAAAAAGGGTTACCACATTAATTCATGGGCGCTTGTCAAAAGTTTGTCAGAAGGCTGACTCACGTCAAGATTCTAGTGATATCGTGACCTTAAAGACAATATAGACACATAATAGTGTAACACTGTATAACATTGACACAATATCCCAAATCGCCTTCCAATTTAGACTCGTACCAAATGTGGTGGTCTACAATAAAGTAGTCAGTATTCACTATATATGGGAGGTATCTGGGGGCAAGTGAAGGACTTTCCTGCCGTTGATGACGACTCCTGGGGACGCCAGGTTGAATCTGCAATAACGTGCATTTGTCTACTTATATCTATAGACCATTCGATCTGGTGAGCGTCCACTTGCTCTATGAGTTTTTATGTTGCTGCATTAAAATAATTTTATTGTGGTAATACACTATTGAGCTTCTCTTCATTCACATATTCACTGTGCATGGGCTAATCGAGAGAAGAGCTACATTGCACGTTATTACAGAGGTTGTCTGGACTTAATTTGGTCTCGTCCATAGATCCGGTACAGTCTCCTCTGGTCCCAGCCAGTTCAAGTTCATCAGGATTCAATCTAGATCCTTCCATTTGTTCAGGTAAAGAACTTATAAGAAGTGTCCTGGGGCCACTCCTAAAGGAGGGGGTGCTGTCACGATCTAGGTAATTCCTTATCAGTATTTACCTTCCAAATGCCTCCTGAGACTGTCCCAGTGTTCCAAGCCTGGATTCCATCTGCACTGTCTGTGTGCAGCACGCTGCATCTCATTGTCTCAAATCTCTTTACTGTGATTCTGGCAGCTTCATGGTTAAAGCTCACATTCAAGTTACAAACAATCTTTCCCTCCAAAAGCTACCATGGGCGCAGCCATGTTTTCCTAATCACATGTTACCTTTCAGCCTATCAGCTGCACTCTGCTCTCAGCCTGATTACACAGCAGCTGCACTCTGGTCTCTGGTTAATCAGCCAGCCAATCCCTGCTTCCCAGCAGGTATAAATATCCTGTTCCTGGGGTGGAAAGATGTCAGTGCTTCAATTGTCTTCAGTGATTCCAGTGTGCAGTTCTCCCATGGACTTTCTCTGCAGTACAGCCTGACTCCCTGGTGATTACACTCTGCAGTGTAACCCGACACTCCAGTGATTAACCCTCTACAGTCTACCCTGATTCACCTGTGTCTGAACTCCGGCTTTCCAGCAGCCATTCTCCAGCGATCCCCAGCATCACTTCATGCTTCACCTGTGCTTCTAAGTACAATAGTGCATTTCTATCTGCGAACCCCAGCTTCACTCAAAGCTTACCAACGATCCCAAAGTTACCATCGGTGTTCCGTCATCGATTCCAAGTCACCATCGGTGTTCCGTCATCGATCCCAAGTATTTCTCTGAACTGTGTTTCCTATTACCAGTACCAAGTCATCAGTATTCCTCTGAACTGTGTTTAATAAAACCTTTGAACTTTCCCTTGTTGTCGTGGTCACGCCTTCGGGCATTTGTTCTAAAGGTTCCCTGCATGTCCAAGAACTCTGTACTGCCTCCCAGGTACACATATATACCTCAGCCCCTACAACTGAGGCTTCCCCCTGGTCAGCACCAGCCCTCAGTTGTGACAGTAAGCACTGACCTAATGGATCCGGCCGTAGACCAGGTCCAAGCGACCAGGTCGATGCAAGAACTTGCAGCCTGCCTTGAACGTCAGGAGACTGCACAGGGCCATGTGATCCGCTGTCTCCAGGACCTCTCCTCTCGGCTGGATGGAATACAAGTAACCCTCCGTGGTTCAGGGGCGTCCAGTGTGCCGACTGCAGTACCTTTGGTGGTATCCCCACCCACCATTCCCGTTTCTGCTCCTTGTCTCCATTTACCGACACCTGCCAAGTTTGATGGTTCCCCAAAAGCCTGTCGGGGTTTCCTAAATCAGTGTGAGATATATTTTGAGTTACAGCCTGGCAGTTTCCCAACTGACCGCACCAAGGTTGCTTACATCATCTCCCTCCTCAGTGGCTCCGCCCTCGATTGGGTATCACCTCTATGGGCGAAGTCTGATGCCCTGCTCTCTTCATATGCAGATTTCGTGGCAACCTTCAGGCGCATCTTTGATGAACCAGGTCGTGTGACCTCTGCCTCCTCTGATATCCTCCGGCTACGTCAGGGGACACGAACAGTCGGTAAATATCTGGTACAGTACCAGATCCTAGCGTCCGAACTTTCCTGGAATGATGATGCTCTTTACTCAGCCCAAGGAGGGGCGTCTGTGTCTACAGCCCAAGGAGGGGCGTCTGTGTCTACAGCCCTAGGAAGCGTATCCAATGTTCAAGCTCTAGTAGGGGCATGTGAGTCTTCTCAAAAAGGAGTTTCTGATCTGTCAACCCCATGAGGGGTGCTGGAGAAAACAACCCTGAGAGAGGTGTCTGATTCATCAACCCCAGGAGGGGTCACCAAAGTTTCAGTCCCAAGGGAAGTATTCAGAGCCAAGTTCCCAGATGGAAATTTTTGTGCTACAGATGCAGTTATGAACTCCTGTTTGCCATCTTCAGAGAGCACCACCCTGTTGGCATCCAGAATGGACCATGTCCAGGATGGTCTAACTAAACACTCGGATACCACTCATTCCCGTTCTAACCGGATTCTGACTCCTTCAGTTCCAGTTGATTCAACTGTCTTTAGACTCAATCCGGTTCCATCCGTCTGTCTGAAGATTCCTTCGGTTCCAGCCGATTCCGATATCTCTGGACCCAATCCGGTTCCATCCGTAGGTCCAAAGACTCCTTCAGTTCCAGCTGATTCAACCGTCAATCCGAAGACTCCTCCGGTCCCAGCCGGTTCAAGCTTTTCTGGACCCAATCCGGTCCCATCCGTCTGTCCGGATCAGCCTCCTTCGGTTCCAGCCGATTCCAATACCTTCGGATATAATCCGATCCTATCCGTCGGTCTAAAGTCTCCGCCGGTCTCAACCGGTTCAAGGTTGTCTGGACTTAATTTGGTCTCGTCCATAGATCCGGTACAGTCTCCTCTGGTCCCACCAGTTCAAGTTCATCAGGATTCAATCTAGATCCTTCCATTTGTTCAGGTAAAGAACTTATAAGAAGTGTCCTGGGGCCACTCCTAAAGGAGGGGGTGCTGTCACGATCTAGGTAATTCCTTATCAGTATTTACCTTCCAAATGCCTCCTGAGACTGTCCCAGTGTTCCAAGCCTGGATTCCATCTGCACTGTCTGTGTGCAGCACGCTGCATCTCATTGTCTCAAATCTCTTTACTGTGATTCTGGCAGCTTCATGGTTAAAGCTCACATTCAAGTTACAAACAATCTTTCCCTCCAAAAGCTACCATGGGCGCAGCCATGTTTTCCTAATCACATGTTACCTTTCAGCCTATCAGCTGCACTCTGCTCTCAGCCTGATTACACAGCAGCTGCACTCTGGTCTCTGGTTAATCAGCCAGCCAATCCCTGCTTCCCAGCAGGTATAAATATCCTGTTCCTGGGGTGGAAAGATGTCAGTGCTTCAATTGTCTTCAGTGATTCCAGTGTGCAGTTCTCCCATGGACTTTCTCTGCAGTACAGCCTGACTCCCTGGTGATTATACTCTGCAGTGTAACCTGACACTCCAGTGATTAACCCTCTACAGTCTACCCTGATTCACCTGTGTCTGAACTCCGGCTTTCCAGCAGCCATTCTCCAGCCATCCCCAGCATCACTTCATGCTTCACCTGTGCTTCTAAGTACAATAGTGCATTTCTATCTGCGAACCCCAGCTTCACTCAAAGCTTACCAGCGATCCCAAAGTAACCATCGGTGTTCCGTCATCGATTCCAAGTCACCATCGGTGTTCCGTCATCGATCCCAAGTATTTCTCTGAACTGTGTTTCCTATTACCAGTACCAAGTCATCAGTATTCCTCTGAACTGTGTTTAATAAAACCTTTGAGCTTTCCCTTGTTGTCGTGGTCACGCCTTCGGGCATTTGTTCTAAAGGTTCCCTGCATGTCCCAGAACCCTGTACTGCCTCCCAGGTACACATATATACCTCAGCCCCTACAACTGAGGCTTCCCCCTGGTCAGCACCAGCCCTCAGTTGTGACATAATGTTTGTTTCCCCAGTGAATCTTTCCCTTCATGCCTCTGTAAACCTCACTACAAATGTCTCACTACTCCCTCTTACTCCTACAGAGACCTTAGGTACCCACTGCCTCTCCCTGTACCCCTCTCCTTGTTACCCACTGCCACCTCCCCCTGGCATCACCCACTTTTTCCTCGTCACCCTTTCCCCGGTGTTACCCACTCTGCCTCTCACTATCACCCTCTCTCTGTCACCCACTGCCTCTCCGTCTCCCACTATGTTTCCTTCATCCACTGCCTCTCCCCTGCGTCACTATAAACCCATCACCCTCTCTCTCGTGTCACCCGCTGCCTCTCCAAAGTGTCACCCTCTTCCCGTCTTATGAATACGATGTTCCCTTTGAGGCTATGACCCTTGTTGCTAGGTCATGCCCTTGTTGTGAGGCCACGCACACCTTCATGGACCACACGCCTTCGGCATGCACAAGGTGCCCCCCCTGTCATTTTTTCCTGGATCCGCCCCTGCTAGCATATGTAAATACGGGTGAACATGGGGGCAGTCCTTAACCAGCACATGATACACTTTACAAAAATATGATAAGCCTCCAGGCCACTTCACAGCTGCTCTATTACTGGAGGTCCCTAGTACTAAGTATAAGTCCAGGGCATGGACCCCACAAAGTCAGCTCAGGCCCAACCACCCGAGGGCAGCACACCATTGACTTACTATAGTGTTAATATGTGTTAATAAGAAAGAAGCAGGAGCTATAATATGTATTTAGCACTTGTGTAACACTTTTTTATTTTTCCACTAATTTTACTCTTTTGAGTATTTTACTAATACCCTTATTTTTGTATCACTTTCTAACATATATCTCCTGCTTCTTTCTTATTATTATTCTTATTTTTTGCAAAATATATGTAACGAAGAGCTCTAAATTTTCTATTATTATTATATAGTATACAGTTCTTGTTACTAACAGCCCGCAGAGTGCGTGGGAAAAATCATTTTGTTTTTCTTGTCTAGAAGTAACCCCCTCCTGCAGCACCTGAGGAGTGTTACCAGTTTGATTAGAGCAGTTTGCCATTATATATTGCATGATATACTTTAGAATGAGTGTCTCAGTTGTGCAGGTAACAGCCAAGAAAGCTCTCACATGCTAAATTGAAATTACTATTTAGAGCACAAACAATAATAACCCTTATTTTATATTAAAGATCAATCACATTTGAGGAGCAATGAAAATGAGATAATATAAAAAGTAAAAATGAAAGACAATTCAGTTGATTATAGTAATGTCTGAATACCTTAATATTATTTATTTTATTATATAGTTTTCTCTATTACAAAACTTGGAGCACTGTGGCAACCAGCTGTCAGTGTCATGTGTAATCTTCCAGTATTAATTGAGTGCATCTACTTATCTAATGTTTTCCATTGGAATTTGTTTATTCATTTCCATCCTGGTCTTTGGAATTCTAGGGATTTATTTACGAAGCCTCTGATCGCGTTTATGCACGATATTTAAAAGGGCAATGCTTTTACAATGCTTTTGAATATCGGTCATAAACATGATCAGAAGGGCGGGGTTTCACAACTCATTGTTTTTGTAAATGAACTCCCTAGTTTTAGATTCTGTGGGGTTTCTGTTTTTATCATTTTTGGGGGTGATAATTTAAAGCAATAATTCACTGAGAAATTATGTTCTAATCAACTGAGTTCCATTGAGCATATAAGTTATATTATAGCAGCTTGACAATACCCTGTGATTAAACAAAAAAAAAGAAAAAAACAGTTTTTTAAAAATCAGGTCTATGTCCAGTAAGTTATACTCACCTGAAGAGAGAGAAGATGCCTATGGCTGTGACAAGAGCTAGCAAGGATGAGGCATATCCACATGTGTATAAAATCTTTACTGTGTTAAACTCTCCCCTCTGAAATATGAAAAGATGGTTAATAAAGTCATAATCCTTTAAACAATTTCCATAGTTGTCAGATCACATTTATAGCTTATTTGAATAAGCTTCCAGTAGCTGAGGTATATTCTACCAAACATAATCCCATCTGTTTGACATCCTGTACAGTGGGGGGAATTTACCAGAAAAGTGCAACATGTACAGTAGACCAAAGCAGCTATTCAGTTATTTGCTAATCAATCAGTAATGACTAATTGCATACCTTCCAACTTTGTAAAGTTGGGAGGCAGGACACCGACGTGCTTCTTATGCGGGCCACTGATATTAAAGGGTATGGCCTTGTGGTTAGGGGTTTTTGCAAATTTGCGGGCTGACCAGCGCTGTGAGCTGCTAGCCACGCCCTCAGGCCATCTCTAAAGGTGAATAGATGCTGTTTGCATGCACACAGCATCTATTCACCGCTGCTCTGCTAAGCTTAGCAGTGACTGACAAGTTGCCTCCCAATTACCTCTCTCCCCAACGACACACGGGTGGGACAGCGGGACAGTCCCAGTAAAATGGGACTATCCCGCCAAAATCAGGACAGTTGGGAGGTATGCAAGTGGATGGTATGGGTTACTGTACATTTACACTTTCTTTTTTTTAGTAAACAATAGTGTTTCTTGATTCTAGGATTTCAATGTATAGAATGTGTTTCCACAAAAGCATGGGCGTATATATAATAGGTGCAGGATGTGTGATGCACACAGGCCCATGGGTCCCGGAAGGCCCACACTGCAAACCCTGCACCCATAAACTAAACTATATAATGTGATTTTTCCTGATAACTGGGCATGTGCTGTAGAGAAATCAAGGGTAAAATGGTTCAGTGCTGCAGTATTTTTCCACAGAGATTAGCGCTGTAGACTCTGGAAAAGTTGCAGAGTCTACTCTGCAGGCACAAGAAGGTTGGGTTCATAGTGGAGATTACACACACACACACACACACACACACACACACACACACACACACACACACACACACTCATCTCTAGAGCCAACTCTGCCCAAGGGGAAACTCAGATGCAAGGCACTTTTTAGTCTGAATAGTATAATTCAAAATACTATTAAATCTATTAATAAATAATGAAACAAATGGAATATTAATTAAAGGGAAAAAATGGTTTGTTACTCATCAAAAATGTAACTAAAATGAAAAAAAAATATCTCTGGAGACGTCAGCAAGCTGTCTATGACACTCCCACTGTGAAAGACCGGTCTCTATGGAGGAGTGCCACAGTGCGTAAGCATTGTGGGACTGTTTGGAAGAGTGTCACAACCTCAAATATATTTGTCAAAAACCTTCTAGCTGCAATAAGAGAATTAGGAATGACTACAGACATAATGATAAAGAAAATTATATTATTAAATATGATAATTGCATCTTAATGCATCAAAATGTTGTCATTGACAAATTGGTTTTAAAAAAAAACCTATAAATATGTTTTCACTAGTACAATTATTGCTAGATAATAAAAAACTATAAAAAAAACAAAGTATCACTAGAATAAAGGCATAATAATTATGAACATAAAAACAAAGCATAATGTAAAAGATAAAGGGGCATACTGTATTAATCACAATCCACATCTCAGATGTGGATTGGATGTGATAAATTCACCCGAATTGCATTGTGATATTAGAATACATCACAAGAATGTATCAAATATTGCATGCTGGGACAGAGTTTGCAAGAAAGCTCTGTCCCCGTGAATTCTCTCACCGCAGTATCAGGGTATTAATTATGATAAATACCCTGAGTGTGTGACTGTGCATGCGCTACCAGCTACATACTTCTGGTGTGACCCCCCGTGTATTAAATTGGGATACCGGCTTCACAGCATCTGAGTTCACTTTACTACACCTGCGGCCACAGCAGGAGCACATCGATAATCTGACTAGCTGCCCACACCAGATCACCAATCACCAGTTTCTCATGCAGGCGTTACTTTTAGTTTTTTTTTTGTTTTGTTTTTTACACTCTGATCTGTCCGTGGTGTATCAGACACACATGGTTGATCACTGGGGATGGATCTGAGCTTCCCTGCCAGCAGGCAGGGAAGGCTGAGATAGATTAGAGGAACCGCTGGATATCTGAAGATAGCGTTATTATCATAGGGCTCCCTCTGGTATTTTTTCACATTTTGAAATTAGTAAATTTGGGGAAATAATATTTCCTATTACAAAGTATGGGAAATGTGTTCCGACTACTAAAAAAAAAATATAAATCCAAGGACATAGAGGAGAATTTTACAAATTCTACTCCAATTGTCCAGTAGTACATTTGGGTGACACTAAAATAATATGTAAAGGGTGTCAAAACACCCTTTTCCACATTATTTTAGTAAAAATAATAGTGATAATTATGCCCGAAAGATATAACAAAACTGCTATGAGTTTCCTGCTGCCTGGCGTTTCCTCAGGCAATGAAGTGTGAATCACAATTGGTCACCAAATAACACCAGTAAAATTGGCATATTGTTTAAAAGAGGGGACTCCTCTCTATTAAATGATGTAATGCCCATAGATGTTTTGCCATGTGATGGAGATAGGTTAAGGTACCAAATATGCTCCATCTATAGAATAGAGGATCACAAGTGCTAAGGGGCTCCATAATTTCAAAGAGGAGAAAACCCTCTTTCTAATATGGGTGCCCTTAATTTTTGGAAGCAAGGTTGAGGGATATCCTTCCCAATCCCTGGACTCCATAAGTTTATAAAGAGTAGTGGGTTAATCACTGATAATCAGACATTACAGTATCTTCTTCTGTGGCATCTAATTTGAAAGAGGGGCCCCTATCCCCCCCATCTTGACAGCATGTGAGAAGGTAGGAATTTTATTTTTATGGGACACTTTGCTGTGGATGACAAGTGTGATGTGTCCTACCCATTTTTAGTTTACATGTGGAGGATGAGCACCACTCAACCATAAGCCGACCATAATGTACATTTCATTTCTTGAAATCTTAAATATCAATATTTAACTTTGTCTAAGCAACATATCAATGGCTCAGTCCCTTGATGCAATACACTGGGAAATGTCCTGGAGGGACACTTGATGTGCCCTGCTGTACACAGCTTTTCCAATCCTCCCCTGCCATCAACTGTGGGGTCAGCCTCCTGCAATGCCCAAAGCTCCTGCATGATACAGACAATATACAACTGTTGTCAACACCCTAGGGCAGAGGTTCCCAAATGCGGTCCTCAAGGCACCACAACAGTCCAGGTTTTAGCTATATCCATGGCTCAGCACAGATGGTTAAATCAAATTGACTAGGATGCTAATTAAGTCACCTGTGGCCAGGCATGGATACATTTAAAACCAGGACCGTTGGGGTGCCTTGAGGACCGAGTTTGGGAACCTCTGCCCTAGGGTTAAGGGAGTTCTGGGCAACAGAACCTGCCCCTTTCCCAGGGATATCGGTCATATTTTTTGTGTTTCATTTGTTGCTTGTAGGACCCCTTTAAATAATTAACTAGAGTCCTGCACAGAAGTATAAATTGTATGAAAGGCAATCATTAACCTCATCACTTGCCTTGTTTTCCATCTCACTGCTATTGTTTAAGAAGCAGGCCTTCAGATATGGGGGGGAGTGAGAGCTCCATCCATTTTCCGTGCAATTCCTGCTGATGGCAACTGTGAAAAGAAATGGTTCAGGTTATTTTGAGGGTAAGTATTAACAGTACATACAGAAATAAATTCAGCTCAAAATTCTATATTAATATATTGAGAATTACACGTAATTGTTCATGAGAATCAGGTTAACAAAGAAGAAAAAAGGGGGCATTCATCCTGGAACCAGCAGAACAGAACACAGAGCAATATCTACTAACGGGAAAATGTGTTTCTTTATCAACACCTTTGTTACAATGGGGTAGATGTATTAATCTGCGCCTATCGATTCTTATTTGTGTTTTGGCATTTCACCGCATTATAGTGGTGATATGCTGAAACACATCACCAGCATGTACCTACCCCCGGCCTGCCATTATAGAGATGCGGTACTGTATGTCACTGGTGAGGTGATGTAGGAATTTAATTCTCTTTGTCGTTAGTTGTTGCCCTGCGCATGTGCTGCAATCCTCCTACCCAGCAGCCCTCGCGCATGTCACCCTGCGTATGCGCACTTGATGTTGAAGGATGCTGTGGCTGCTGAGGAGGCAGGGACAAGAGGTCTCACCTCGTTGTTGTCAAGATCACTTTGAAAAAATGAACTTTATTGCAACGCAAAGAGAAATCATAGCGCGGCAGATGATATTGCTGTATGCGCTGTGTGCATTTGCTAAAACCTCGATGTGAGCCACTTCTTACATTTCGAGGATGTGGTCACTGCTGCTGTTAGTGTGCACTATGTGCAGAAAGTACAAAGCAAAGGATCGTACATCTGCCCCAAAGAGTGGATTCGCTTCTTTAAGAGAAGTACTTTATCAAGATGCTGTCAAAAAAACATTAAAAAATAAATATTAAATTAAACTTATCCTGATCTAAATCCTCACCCCTATATAACCCTGTCATAACCTAGATGCCTAAATCTGAATGACCTCAAAATCTAACAAAAGACATAAAGTTAAACCAATCCCTAACTGTATGCTATGCCTAGTCTAAAAATAAAAGAATCTTCTCCTAAGTCCTATATAAGTACAGTGTATGCATGGAGATGCAAGTCAACCATTTCTTACAGATGTGTATTTTAGCTTACATGTATATTTAAGTTATAACTTTTAGGAGATGAATCTTTGTGCATCCCCGAGTGTGAAAGGTGTGGCCTTGTAAATGCACCCTGCTGTATGACATGTTGGAGGTATGTTATGCCTTCATGTCACATCATGCTTGGGGTTTGCCCTGCGCTCCAAAAGATACTGGGCAGACCCCAGCCTTACCCGGCACAGCGTGGATGATGCTTGCACGTGTCATCCACTTTGTCACTGCTATGCAAAGCAATGGGGAAAGAATGTCCCCCAACCTCCGCCCACCTGTGGGACACTGTGGCTCATGGATGGGACAGTGGGACAGTCCAAAAAAAGTGACTGATCCAGTGAATTAGGACAGTTGGGATGTATGCCTAAGCAAATGTGGTTCAGGCCAAAATACTGTATCTGGTCTATAGAACTACACTGAAAAGGTCTACAGTCAAAAGGTCGACCACTAATGGTCGACATTCATTAGGTCAACAGGGTCAAAATGTCATTAGGGTCAAAAGGTCGACAGGGTCAAAAGGTTGACATGTAAAAGGTTGACAGTTCAAAAGGTCAACAAGGTCAAAAGGTTGACATGACAGTGGTCAACACACATATGGCTAACCCAAGTTTGTTTTTTTAACTTTTTCATACTTTACCATTCACGTGGATTGGGAATAGTAACTTGAAGTCCAAAGCAAGGCAAGCAAAGCGAGCCATGCAAGGGGATGTGGTATACTAATGAGGCTTGTTTGTGGCAGAAAAGTGACAAAACAATAAAAAAAAAATTGTGTCCACCTTTTTTGTGTTGACTATTTCCATGTCGACCTTTTGACCCTGTCAACCTTTTCTGCTGTCTACCTATTCCATGTTGACCTTTTGATCCTGTTGACCTAATGCATGTCGACCATTAGACTGCAGACATTTTTAGTGTATATGTAATAATCCACACCTCCAAAATACATGATAGATTAGAATCAGAATCAGCTTTATTGGCCAGGTGTACTTGCGTCAACTAGGAATTTGTTTTCGGTTTACAGTGCAGCAGCCATGGAGGGAACAAGTAAACAAGGAGGGGGGGAGGGGGCATGTGCAGTCTTCAGATAAAAGAACCATAAGGGACACAGTGTTCATTACATGCAGAAGAATAGAATAGAGTGACTGGACGGTCTACCAGGGGGTCGGTTCATCAGGAGTTCAGCAGGTGGACTTCTTGAGGCCTCTATTGGATCTGGTGGGAATGGCCCTGTATCATCTGACAGATGGCAGCAGGTTGAGCGTGCCAATGCAAGGGAGAAGCAGGTCCTTAACTATCCTAGTCACCAATTTTTTGGCTCTAGACAGATACAGATCATGGACAGGGGGATGGTCCACTCCGATGATCTTCTCTGCAGACCTGACCACTTTTTGGAGCCTGTGTTTATCTCTCTCGCTAGTGGAACTATACTAGACGATTATCGAGGAGCACAGTACAGATTCTACAATTGCGGAGTAGAAGAGGAGCCTTTCCAATGATGGCCTCAGCCTGGAGCCCCCATTTGAGGTCTCAGGAGGTTGTGGTCCCCAGGAACTTGAAGGAGTCCACTAGCGACACCACGCTGTCGGCTATAATTAGTGGGGGTGCTCCAACTGGCTTTTTCCTAAAGTCCACTACTATCTCAACAGTTTTAAGTGGGTTGAGCTAGAGGTTGTTGCAGCTACACCACCAGGCCAACCGGTCCACTTCCAGTCTGTACGCCGAATTGTCCCCATCCTTTATGAGGCCGATGACAGTGGTGTTGTTGGCAAATGTTATGATCTCAACTGACTGAGACTCAGAGGAGAAGTCGGTGGTATACAGACAGAAGAGCAGGAGTGAGAGGACACAGCCCTGAGGGGCCCCAGTACTGATGGACCATGCTTGGGAGGAGAATTCTCCCGCTTTGGCCACCTGTTTTCTTTCTGTCAGGAAGTCTACAGTCCAGGAACAGGTAGCTTCCGGGACCCCTTGGCGGAGAAGTTTGGGGTAGAGGATGCGATGGGAGATTGTATTTAAGGCTGAGCTGAAGTCGACAAACAGGACCATTGTATAGGTACCGGGCATGTCCAGATGCTGCAGAATGTGGTGTAGGCCCAGGTTGACGGCATCCTCAACGCACCGATTCACTCGATAGGCAAACTGAAGGGGGTCAAGTTGGGGGCCAGTCATAGCTTTAAGGTAGTTCTGTAATAGGCGCTCAAACACTTTCATGACCTCAGACGTCAGTGCTATCGGTCTGTAGTCATTTAGACTTGTGATGGTAGGTTTTTTTGGGACCGGCACAACTGTGGAGCTTTTGAGGCAGGATGGAACTTTGGGCAGCTCTTGCTTTGTTGAATATCCTGTAGAAAATTGGGGCAAGTTGACAAGCTCATGTTCTCAGGGCGGATAGTGACCCCCCTGTCAGGACCCGGTGCCTTCCTGGGATTGACACTCTTGAACATCTACTCCACTTCCTCATGGGCAATCTGCAATACCTGGGGTTGGCAACCGGAGGCGAGGTCAGTGTGGAGGTGGTGGTTTGGTTAGCGGGGGGGCATCTTTATCGAGCTGCAATAGAAGAGGTTCAGCTCATCTGTTAGCTTCTGGAACATGAAGGAGTGCTTTGGGGTTTCTTGTAGTTGGTGATGGCCTGCATTCCTTTCCATATGGATACGGGGTCATTGGTTGAGAGACTGATTGCCAGCTTGTCCGAGAACTGCTTTTTAGCCAGCCTGATTCCTTTCGTTAGAGAGTTCCTAGTTTGGTTGAATAGTGCTCTGTCGCTGCTGCTGTATGCCTTCTCTTTGGCCCAATGAAGTTGCCTGAACCATGGCTTGTTGTTGTAGATGCAATAGGTCTTGGTAGGTACACACGTGTCCTCGCAGAATCTGATGTAGGATGTTGTGGTGTCTGTCAGGTCATCAGTTGCTAAGGCTTTGAAGACACCCCAGTCTGTGCAGTCGAAGCAGGCCTGGAGTTTCAGCTTAGCCTCGTAGGTCCATTTCTTAACCGTTTTGACAACAGGCTTAGCCGCTTTCAGCTTTGTGTATATGTGGGGAGAAGGTGGATGAGGCAGTGGTCAGATAGGCCAAGAGCAGCATAAGGAATTGACCGGAAGGCAGACTTGAGGTTGGTATAGCAGTGGTCCAGGATGCACCCTTCCCTGGTGGGGCATGTCACTTGTTGTTTGAACTTTGGTAGTTCCTGACTTAGGTTGGTCCTGTTGAAGTCACCCAGCACAAGAAGCAGAGAGTCCAGGTGATTTTGCTCTATGTCTGATATGCAGGCGGCCAGGTGATGCAGTGCTTCATTTGCACAGGCTTGCGGGGGGGATGTACACTCCCACAAGGACAATTGAGGCAAATTCCCCTGGTGAGTAGAAGGGGTTGCAGTTGATGCATAGCGTCTCCAGGTGGGGGCTGCATGATTTGCCTAGGATTGTGATATTGGTGCACCACCTTTTCATTGATGTAGAAACAGAAGCTGCCACCCTTCGAGTTCCCCGAGAGTTCCTTGGAGTGGTCAGCTCTGTAGAGACCAAACCTGGGCAGGAACACCAGGGGATCGGCAATGAGGTCATCCAGCCACATCTCTGTGAAGCAAAGGACCGATGACCCGGGAATGCCTGACCTCACACTGCCCAGGAGGAGGGACAGTTCGTCGGGCTTGTTCGCTAGTGAGCGCACATTTGAGAGCAAGATCGCGAGGAGTACTGACTGGTGCCACTTCTGCCGCCACTTCACAAGGGTGCCCACGTGACGGACTCTCATTATAGCCCATGGTCTCCTGCAAGGGCTGACGTTGGGACTTCAACCTGACATCACTCCCTTCATCAAGCTGGCCACAGCACTGCCGCATGTACGGGCTGTGTCAGAGCCGCTTGTCAGGGGGTCACCATCATGTGCCATGGGGGCACTCGCCAAGATGTTCATGCAGAGATTGTATCCTTGGGGGCTGTGGTCGCTGCACCAGGGGGCCAGGGTTTTGCAGCAGCATTTGGGCCCTCTTCTACTGTCCCGAATGTCGCCTCTGTCTGTGCAGCTGCGGAGTGCACCTCTGTGGGATCTTCTGTAAGGGCAACGGGAGGTAGGGACATCAGGCCTGGGGGAAGCGGAGGGGGTAGCGCTGCTGTGTATTTATTATTAAAACATATTTTATTATTATTTCAGTTATTTATATAGAACACACATATTTTGCAGCGTTTTTCAAAGAATATTTGGCCATTCACATCAGTCCCTGCCTCAATTGCACTTACAGCCTATATTCCCTACCACATGAACAAGCACACACATTCACACTAGGGTTAATTTTTTGTTTTGGAGCATCAAACCTATCAGTATATTTTTGGGTATACAAAAAAGAATAGAGTAGTCCACAAGCGCTACTAAAATTGGGGAAGTCTATAAATACTGCCCAACTGTTTTCTCTATCTAGATATAGGATTCTTTTTCTCTCAGTGCTGGAAAGTTCTTTTCCTTCCACATCTAGGTCCGCACCTTTGGACTGACCTCCGTTCAGTGCGGGATGTACATCAAAAGGTTTCTTTATACTTTTTTCACTGCTTCTCGTGGGGGGCATGCTGGGGGGCATGTCACGTGTAGCTGGCACTGCTGGGGGGCATGTCACGTGTAGCTGGCACTGCTGGGGCATGTCACATGTAGCTGGCACTGCTGGGGGGCATGTCATGTGTAGCTGGCACTGCTGCGTGGCATGTCTTGTGTAGCTCGCACTGCTGCGGGGCATGTCATGTGTAGCTGGCACTGCTACGGGGTCTGTCATGTGTAGCTGGCATTGCTGGGGGCATATCATGTCTATCTGGCACTGCACATTATGTGTATCTGGCACTATACTGGAGACATTGTGTGTAAGGAACACTACTGTGGCTGTTATGTGTAAGGCTGCTAATTGTGTGCGTAGAGGGGGTGTGAAAATATATTTATTTATAGTTTGATGATATGAAGTTACGAGGCCATGCCCACTTTTCCAGGAGGCCACGCCCACTTTTCCAGGAGCATGGGGGGGGGGGGGCGCTTTTACATTTTCTCGCTCAGGGTGCTAGTAGGCCTGGTGCCGGCCCTGCAAACACCACACAGTTAGGGCCATAGTGGGAATTGAAGCCATGACTCAGTGCTGTGAGGGATTTAGTATGAAATCCCGACTGTCAGGATTCCGTCCTCGAGCACAGCATGTCCCCTTGTGGGCTAGCTGCGCTCGCCATGCTTTGGGCCCGGTGGCGACCTTTTGTTGCCACACTAATCTATTTCCCTTCGGGTGGTGGCGTGAACCACTACCCAAGTGGGGATTCCAGGCGGCGGTCAGGATTCTCACCACCGGTATTTCAACTGGAGTCTGGATTTTGGCATTGGTATTTCGGGAAATAAACTGTGTTTCGCTATTAGGCAGTAATGCTAACCATTACAGGTAGTATTGGTTTTGGAAAGCGCAGAGGATGTGCAATCGATGTCAGTCCACTAGATGTCTTATCCAGAACCATGGTTTATTAACCAACAGGAACACGTAGGAGTAAAATACAGTAGGGAATGCACATAGATAGTATGCTAAATGTATGTAAGGTACATGCAGCATTAATGCAGTTCATGGTAGAGGGGCAATATACTGTATGTATATAGCTGCAGCATCTCACACACACTCTTCTCACTGTGGAGAAGCCAAGCATGTAGAGTAGCACACGGGTTCCAGGTGTCACTCTGATGAGGGGAGTGTGACTATTACTGATAAGAGAAATGGGAAACAACGCAGAGCACTCTCTCTTCCTAACAACCTCCTTGCTCAAATCTGTCTTTGGTTACACAATAATAATAATAATAATAATAATAATAATAATAATAATAATAATAATAACAATACATTTTTTACACACTAAATTTCAGTGGTAAAAAAGGATAAGTGGTATCTTTACTAATGGCCGATTTTGATTGCTTTCAATCGAATTTCAGATTTAAAAAAACGATCTTAATAGATATTGAGCTTCCAGGGCTAAAACACACTTGCTAACAGATTATTTTTTAATTTAATTTTTAAATTTTAGCAAATGTTTATTTTAGCCCTGCTAGCCCACCATTGATTAAAATCAATTTTAATCACTTTGAAATAAATTTCAATCAAACCAAATCGACCTTTAGTAAATATGCCTCACAGGTATTCTCCTCACTTGCAACCATTGCCGGAGACTACTGTTCCATACAGATATATCAGATATATACAGTTGTAATATTTGTGCTGGCTTGCCTTACCCAGGGATGCCTTACTAACTTTGAGGGTAATTCCTTGAAAACATTTTTTTATTTAAAGTATGGATCACTTGTATTCAAACAAGCTGACAAAGAATGGTCTCTAGTAGTAATGAACCGGTGTGACTATGAGATAGAGGCATTACAACTTTTTAGGGAAACAAGCACTTTATAAAGGGTTTACATAAAGAAATCATCACAAAAGATGAATATTAATTTTTGATTCAAAATAATCCTACCATTCCCACTTTTTTCTTAATCTCAAATATTAATAAACAGTTATATAATCCACATGAGAGGCCAATTGTGGCTGGCTTTCATTTACTGACAGCTGGTTGCTCTGAATATGTGCAGGTTTACTTGAGTGGAGGTTTTACTTTATATGTAAAAGATTCTACAGCAATTTTTCAAATTATGAATAATGTTTAATGGAGAGAAGGATATTTATGGGTGCCACCAATACCTTATGTAAAGTATTTATGGATGAGTATGCTAGCCTTAGTGATTTACATATATAATTTATTTGCTCTCATGATATTTATTTCCAGCCACAATTATTTAAAATTTTTGGATACATTCTATATTCAGGTACAGAGTACAGTGATGAGTACTGTTTTTGCTCCACAGTTTTACCAATATCCATATTGGAAGCTTGTAGCGTAAATATATTTATGGGACCCATGCTTGTAACAGTAAACACATCTAAAGGCATCAGCAATATAAAAAAAATCTGCAGATTCTGAGATGTTTTTCCCAGATTTAAAGATTCCCAAATCCACTAACCAGCACCCATACATTACAGATATTTTTCAATAATTTGCTGATCATTTTGCGCAAATGCAAATCTGACAATCTTGAAAGGCTCATCAGTTTACTAGCAATGGTCTGCAAATCTGCTGATTGTTACCATACACTAGCAATCTACAACTCAAAATTGATCTGTGAAATCCAACATGTTGGACAACCTCATTTAACAATCCCAATACATTTTTAGGGCCTAATTCAGACCTGATCACAGCAGAAAATGTGTTCTCTAATGGTCAAAACCATGTGCACCATGTGGGGCAAATATAACATGTGCAGATAGAGTTAGATTTTGGTGGGTTGTGTTTAAACTGAAATCTAAATTGCAGTGTAAAAATAAAGCAGGAAGAATGGTTGCCCAAGGGTACTCAGGCGCTAGGGTATGAGATGCTATGTCAAGCAGCAGCCTCAAGTGTATACAGGAAGTCACTCCCACAGAGATAAACAAACAAAAAACGGAATAGAGGCTGCACTATAATTATTGCATAGGACAACAGTAATGATGTATCTCGTATTTCAAAATTTAATAATATGAGTTATTACACTAAGATAGAAGGGTAAATACACCCTAAAATGCATGAACCAATATTAAAATGTTAAAAAGTACAAGCAGTACAATAAATGAAACAAGGGTTACCCAAACCGCCAGGAGTATAGAGGAATCTTTCAATATAGGAAGTCCGTTCCAAAATTTTTCCCCAATGATTAAAAGTCCAGCATAGGCTGATATATAGGAGGTATGCAATTGTCCAATGTTGAAACTTTACTGCTAGAGGGTATGATGCTCCAAGATTTTGAATGGTGAGCTCCTCACGCAGTGCGGTAGACAAAGTTCATCGGTTCGGCTAAAATGCAAGCCAAATGCAGCCAAGACTAATATTGCTGTTTAACAATTCTGTAGGATCCATAGAAATTGCAGCTCAGACACAACATTTAATAAGCAATTAGGTGTACAGTATATGCCGATAGGTTTAGAGAAAGTATCTTGATGTTCTCATTAAACAGTTAGAAGAAAGAGCTAAGAATATAGATTGAAAATCCCTTTTGGGGAACAAAAAAAGAATAGCATTTAGAAAGGCTAGAAATTAAAAGGTTCATCTGGCACCAAATTTATCAAGACAACTTACGAAATAAAATAATATGTGGATTAATGGGATCAAAAAGTTTTTTCAAGTGAAATAGCTGCAATATGTGTAAACATGCACAGAAGCAGAAAAAGAAACTCTCTTTGTGTGGCCACACTTAAAGAATATACAGTTATTAAAATGAATGAAATTATTTATATGCGTTTAAAGACATACTCAGCATAACAATAACTCTTTAAGGAGTAACACACATACATATAAATAAAGATGTTTTCTACAGCCACTCAAGGTAAAGGGGATATGGAGTATCATGCATGATATTCTGGCTAAATATACTATATATATATATATATATATATATATAAATATATATATATATATATATATATATATATATATATATATACCCAGTAATGTGCAGGGGCGCCTACATCTGTTCCGGTTCTAGGTAATTGGAGGAGGGCATGGCCAATGTAAGGAGGTGTGGCCATCCCCTCTCCTATAGAAATATTTTTGTTAAAAGGTGTCTCTGTGTCCGCACAGTGGCTGGATGGAGGGGTGCCGGGGGAGCAGCAGGGGGCGGTGTGGGGAATTGCTCACTCCTCTCCCGCACGTCACATAGGGAGAGAGCAGCTGTCTCTCTTTCAGAGCCATAACTAGACTTTTTGGTGCCCTGTGCCAGAGAGAGAATATTGATAAACCTCCCCTAAGGGGCTGAAAAGGGGGTTGACATAATGTCGTCATAAACGATGCATGGCTTGTGTTGCGTGAATGATAACGCCCAAACAGAAATGATAGGTGGCATGCCTATATTCTGTGTGTAGCATTTTGTATGCAGATACAGCCATAGTCGCACACAGTATATAAGCATGCCGCATATCATTTTAACCAGCAGAAGCTGCTTGTGCATCCTAGCCACATAGCAATTCAAATAAGATGCATTTTCATAAAAAATAGGCACCCAACGTTAGCAGAGCTGCCAGTTGACTCACGCCAGGAACTATATATGTCATTATGTGTATAAGGGCATTAATAATGTGTAACATATGAGTAAGGGGCACTATGTGTGTCATTATGTGTATAAGGGCACTAATAATGTGCGGCATATGTGTAAGGGACATTATGTGTATCATTATGTGTATATGGGCATTAACAATGTGCAGCATATGTGTAAGGGAAATTATGTGTATAAGGGCATTAATAAGGGTTGGCATAATGTGTAAGGCGCATTATGTTTATAAGGACATTATTAATATATAATGTCATATGTGTAAGGGGCATAACTGTGTGGTATTATGTGTATAAATGCATTACCAATGTGTGGCATTATGTGTAGAAAGGGCACTACTGTGTGGTGTAATGTGAATAAAGAGCAATATGGTGGGGTGTAATGTGAATAAGGCGCAATTCAGTATGATGTTATGTGAATAAGGGGCACTAGTGTGAGGAGTAATGTATATAAGGTAAAGTGGTACTACTGTGTGATGCAACGTGAATAAGGGGACAATCGCATGATAAAATGGGAATAAAGTTGCACTACTGTGTGGCATAATTTGAATTGGGGGTACTATTGTGTGTCCATGCCCCTTGCCAGAAAAACACACCCCTTTTTGGGCTGTGCGCCGAATGTGCACTCTGTTCTTATTTAAATTACAGGGGGTAGGAAAACAAAAAAGAGGACTGCTATGGGTGGGGGTTGATGGTGCTGGGAAAGGGGTGCGGGGTCAGAGGAACTAACGGTAGTGCTAGAGGGCACTAGCTAAAATCTTGCCTAGGGCATCATATTGGGTAGGGCTGGCTCTGACCTTTCCTTTATACTGCCATGTATGCCATTGACTATAAAAATTTGAAAATAATGAAATTTAGCTATGCTTTGTGATTTTTATTGATTTGCTTCTTTAATATGCTACTTTATACATTTTCTATTATGGCAAACAAAAATTGTACAATTCATTCACTCACTATTCGTAGAAAAAAGCTTAATCATGCTATGCATGGTGTGCAAAATTGAGCAAAATAGAAAAGGTTTATGTGGACACATCTGTACCTGTGGTACAAGCATAGGTGTGCGCAGGGGGGGTGCCTGGTGCGCACAGGCACCCCCTAATGTCTGGCACACCGATCTCACATGCCTGATGCAGCGATCGCCGAGCAGGCTGATTACTGTCCCCTCTGTCTACCCTGTCAGGACTGCATTACTGACCGGACGCCTAGGTTAATCAAGGATGCCACCGCCCACCCGCCACATGCCCACCTCTCTCCTTCTATGCTATGCCAACGCCAGACACTGATGAGGATCAACATGCAGCCAAAATTCCTCTTAGGAAGACAAATTCAAAACTGGCAGGCGGTCGGCAGCAGCAGCATTGATATGTCACTCGTTTTTCCAGCAGCAGCAGTAGTACTAGTCTGCGTCTGTCAGTGTCAGTGAGTGACTGACTTGTAAGTAAGCTGCTGCAGCTTGCAGGGGAAAGAGAGGGGGAGCCAGACCAGGCTGAGGAGGAGCAGTGTAATTGCAGTGAGTGCCATCAGGGGTGTTTGTGTGGTGCACACCACAACATCTGACAATGTAGCTGCTTTATTAGGATCGGTACAAGGGTGGATATTTTATATTGCGTTGACGTCAATATATGGTGCTAACACGCCCAAAAGCTGGTGCTAGACACACCCCTCCGACGGTGCACCCCCTAATAAAATGTGCTGCGCACGCCTATGGGTACAAGGGTCAGGTGCACTCATTCCCTAGTCTATGTCTCTGACAGATAGGGAAGTCATAGGATACCTGTCATGTTGAATGCTGACAGGTGCTAAATTGTGACATTTTCATAGTGAGAGAGCTGAATCAATTGAGATTGCGCATATGCTGTTATTGTATATTGGAATATAGCAATTATCTCTGTAGTCTGAGTACACTACGAAATGATGCTATTTGGCAGATTATGAAATGCTTTATATGTTCAGTCATAGTTTCACTATTGCTACAGATACACATATGATGGTGGGTAAGGTGTAATTTTAAAATTATCACAAGCCCAAATATAGGAGGCTAATTCATACTTACCACAAGCCATTTGCTACAGAGGATTGTTATGTATAACACAGGTAGATCCTTTTTAGCCTGATTCATGCTTAAGAGAATATTTGTACACTGCTTGTACAGTAGTTAGAAAACAATGCATAGCAATGCGTTTCTTTATTTTTTGTGTGACAAATGAATAATAACAAATCAATTGAACATTTATTTCTCTTATATCAGTTGGAGGACACAAAAAGAAAACCAATAATAGCAGCGCTGAATTCAATTAATACTAAAAATTAAAAATGAGATGGATTGAATGAAAACAGATTAAAAAATTTATTAATAACTCTGATTAATAACCAATTAAAAGTCAATGTGACCACCGGCAGAATAAGTGAACCAGAAATGTCCGTTCCTTTTAAATAACTGGACACCAGTTTAGGCAGAATATACAGGCTTAGGAGCTGATTGCACAGTCCCGAAAAGGGTTATTACCGCTTCTTAGGCCGCTGGAAGGAGAAATATCCCATAGATGATCCTTCAATTGGGAGTTGGTAGCATATTCTCAATCCTCACCAGTATGCGGAGCTTGACTTGCGGGGTGGTCCTAAGTACGCCTGTTAAAATCCACCAAATAGCAAACTGTGGGCATCCAGTATGGTCCGGGCACTGGTTCAGCAACAAAGCAACGGTGATCAGGGTGGCACCTGACGCGTTTCGCTGCAGGTCCTGCAGCTTTTTCAAAGGTGATCTATCTTGTGTGGAGGCAGAGTATTTATACCTGTGGTGATCATTGATCAATCCACACCTGTTCTCACAATCCATCTCAATTAACCATAATTTTCATAAAAACACTTCGTTATTCATATATTTATTATCTCAATTTCATAAATATTAGACTCAGCAGGGCAAAAAACCTTTTTACTTGTTCCTAATTCAAATAAAAACAATTTACAATATTATTCCTCATATTTTACTTCCGGGTAAATGACCATGTGACCATGATATGTATGCAGTTGCTAGGCAACTGCATAATATCTTCCGGGTTATGTGGACACTATTTCCTGTTTCATACTTTACTTCCGGGTAAATGACCATGTGACCATGATATGTATGTAGTTGCTAGGCAACTGCATAATAACTTCCGGGTTATGTGGACACTATTCCTGTTTCGTATTTTACTTCCGGGTAAATGACCATGTGACCATGATATGTATATGAAACAGGAAATAGTGTCCACATAACCCGGAAGTTATTATGCAGTTGCTTAGCAACTACATACATATCATGGTCACATGGTCATTTACCCGGAAGTAAAGTATGAAACAGGAAATAGTGTCCACATAACCCGGAAGTTATTATGCAGTTGCCTAGCAACTGCATACATATCATGGTCACATGGTCATTTACCCGGAAGTAAAATATGAGGAATAATATTGTAAATTGTTTTTATTTGAATTAGGAACAAGTAAAAAGTTTTTTTGCCCTGCTGAGTCTAATATTTATGAAATTGAGATAATAAATATATGAATAACGAAGTGTTTTTATGAAAATTATGGTTAATTGAGATGGATTGTGAGAACAGGTGTGGATTGATCAATGATCACCACAGGTATAAATACTCTGCCTCCACACAAGATAGATCATCTTTGAAAAAGCTGCAGGACCTGCAGCGAAACGCGTCAGGTGCCACCCTGCTCACCGTTGCTTTGTTGCTGAACCAGTGCCCGGACCATACTGGATGCCCAGAGTTTGCTGTTTGGTGGATTTTAACAGGCGTACTTAGGACCATCCCGCAAGTCAAGCTCCGCATACTGGTGAGGATTGAGAATATGCTACCAACTCCCAATTGAAGGATCATCTATGGGATATTTCTCCCTCCAGCGGCCTAAGAAGCGGTAATAACCCTTTTCGGGACTGTGCAATAAGCTCCTAAGCCTGTATATTCTGCCTAAACTGGTGTCCAGTTATTTAAAAGGAACGGACATTTCTGGTTCACTTATTCTGCCGGTGGTCACATTGACTTTTAATTGGTTATTAATCAGAGTTATTAATACATTTTTTAATCTGTTTTCATTCAATCCATCTCATTTTTAATTTTTAGTATTAATTGAATTCAGCGCTGCTATTATTGGTTTTCTTTTTGTGAATGCTTAGGTATCAGGATTGACTAATCCTGTTATATAGCAGCAGCATTAGAACAACAGCCCATATTGCGCCCGAGCACCGTTCTTGGTATTTTCCATCAGTTGGAGGACAGTCTGATATAATTTAGGAAGTTATCCTTTACTCTTACTCCCACACATTGCTGGGTATATAACCGCATTATTATGCATGATACTTAGGGTTGCCACCTCGTCCCTTTAATTCTGGACACATATTAATTACACAAGTTCTGTGGCTGGCTGACTTCAAGACTCCATTTCACCTGGTTTTAATTAGCCACAGAAACTGTGTAATTAATATGTGTCCAGAATTTAAGGGATGAGGTGGCAACCCTAATGATACTACATATCCCCTTTACCTCGAGTGACTGTAAAAAAACCATCTTAATGGAGGTATTTTTTGACCTCATTATGTTTCATTTCACTTTATTTATATGTGTGTTTACGCCTTAAAGAGTTATTGTTATGTTGTGTGTAGCTTTTAATGCATATCAATAAATGTCATTTGTTTTAATAATTGTATTTTCTTTAAGAATGTCCCATAAAGAGAATGTATTTTTCATCATCTGTGCATTTTCCGATTTAAACTCTATGGGTGCACCACCAGAACTTGTACCCTTATATGTAACCTTTCCAGAATTTTAGAGTGATTCTGGTTCAAATCTATAAACTTATCTAGTGCAAAGGGACTTTCCCCCTCTCCTTATTTCATATATGTAAACATGTAAGCCCGACATCAAGGCTGTTCTGGAATTACAATAAAACTACTTCATTTAAAATGAAAGATCTGATAAACTGTATAATTTATCAATTAGTGTGTAAATTCAAATATATTGGTAAAACAAAAAGAAATGTTAAACTAATAATTCAAGAACATCTTAGAGGCATAAAAGACAAACAGGAAAATCACTCAGTGTCAAAATATTTTTCAAACTTTTATGGTACAGACCCCAAATTTTTGTCTTATAAAGTAATTGAACATGTAGAACTGGGAGAAAGAGGTGGAGAGCTGGACAAAAAAATGTCCCAAAGGGAAATGTTTTGGAATTATACTTTACTATGGGGGTGGTGTCGTTATAGCACTTCCTGCTTCACTTTATTACCGAGGCAAGCAGGAAGATATACCAACAATATTTTTATTATTTATTTATTACCAGTTATTTATATAGCACACACATATTCCGCAGCACTTTACAGAGAATATTTGGCCATTCACATCGGCCCCTGCCCCAGTGGAGCTTACAATCTATATTCCCCACCACATGTACACGCGCACACATTCATACTAGGGTTAATTTTTTTGTTGGGATCCAATTGACCTACCACTATATTTTTGGAGTGTGGGAGGAAACCGGAGTACCCAGAGGAAACCCACGCAAGTCTGGGGAGAACATACAAACTCCACACAGTTAGGGCCATGGTGGGAATCAAACCCATGACCTCAGTGCTGTGAGGCAGTAATGCTAACCATTACACCATCCGTACTGCCCAATATGTATTAACCTCTTCTTTGCTAAAGTGGGGGATTGAAAACTCCCCCCTTCGGTTGTCCCTGCCAGAGCACACATCACATCAGCTTAGCACTGATGCACTGTTTCTCTCCCTGGCTGGCTCCTCTGGGCATGTGTGAGATCTCGCTACTCAAGTGAGATCTCCTATGCAGCCCAGAGTCCGGCAACTGCCACAGCTAGGGACAATGCCATCCCTTCTGTGGAGATAGGGCAACCAGACTTGCAGCTGTCCAAATCGATAGCTGTAGGCAGGGGTAGATTGAGTTGGAAAACTAGTCTGGGAAATTTCTAGAAGCAGCCCTAATGGGGGTGGTGTCTGTAGAGGGGGTGGTGTCTGGTGAAGTACCGGCATACATTTAGTGGATTCAATTTGATGGTCAGGTACAGGGCCGGATCTAGACCTTGCGGCGGCCCGGGCGAAAACATAGGTGCATGGCTTCATGGAGAAGGGGCGTGGTCAGTTATGCCCCCTGTAGCTGTGCCCACAGTAGTATTGCCCCCAGTACTGTGCACCCAATAGTATTGCCCCAAGTACTGTGACCCCTGTAGAGTATAAAATAAAAAAAATAATTAAAATAAATGAATACTTACAATCCCCACTCCTGTTTCCCAACCGCTGCTGCCCTCCGTCTCTGGCCTCCGGCGCCGCTCCTCGGATCTATGGGAGAGATGTCATGACGTCTCTCCCATAGCACCGCATAGACACTAGAGGTCAGTTATGACCTCTAGTGTCTATGTGCCTCTCCCACAATGCAGTGCGGTGCGCAATTACTTCATTGCGCACCACACAGCACCAGGCATCTAAACAGCACTGGGTGGCACCAGTAGCATATCTTGACACAGCAGCGGCACACTCCGGAAGGCGGCACCCCGGGCAAAAATCCTGCTTGCCCGTAGCAAGATCCGCTACTGAGACGGAGATAAATCAAACTTCCAATTAGAGATGAAGATTTTGATATCAGAAAGGCTACAAATGTAATAACTGATAGACCTACAGGACTACACTACAGGCATGCTCAGATGTCACACAGGAAAAGCCATTCAAAAATGGTGTAAAATAATAAATATTAATTTTATTCACATATTGATTGCATTGAATTAAAAAGACATGTGACCCAAGTTCAGTAAATATAGCAACATGCACTCTCACTTACTATTCTTTCACTAATGCCCCTTTCCCACTGCCAAAAATAACCCGGGTTATTGCACGTGAACATGCAACAACCAGGATTTTTGTGCAGTGTGAAAGGGGCCAGAGGAGATAACCCAGGTCGAGCAACCCGGTATTTTAACCCACTATCAAAACAGGGTTTTACACGACCCGGGTTTAAGGGCAGTGTGAACGGGTTGCCGGGTCGATGCGACCCACTACCTATTCACTGTATGGGAGCAGGTGGTGCTTGGAGATGATCTGATCTTCAAGCACCACTTCCGTACATGACGCAGTGACATCATCTACACGGCAATATGCCGCGAGGGAGCTGCAAGTCTGAAAGGGGTCTCACACAGGTTGCAGCCGGGAAGGACCCATGCATAAGTCTCGGATGTGACCCCGCTAAATGCAATGCAAAAGTTGACACAGTTTCAACTTTACCAATAACAAAAAAGTGTTAATATATATATATATTTATATATATTTCGCAGCACTTTACAGAGAGTATTTGACCATTCACATCAGTCCCTGCCCCATTGGAGCTTACAATCTATATTCCCTACCAAATGTACACACATACACAATCACACTAGGGTTAATTTTGTTAGGAGCCAATTAACCTATCAGTATATTTTTGGAATGTGGGAGGAAACCAGAGTACCCGGAGGAAACCCACGCAAATACGGGGAGAATATACAAACTCTGCACAGTTTGGGCCATGGTGGGAATGGAATCCATGACCTCAGTGCTGTGAAGCAGAAATGCTAACCATTACACCATCCGCACTGCCCCTGACCATGAACACGTACACACACAAAAGCAAGTTTCTGATAATATGTCGTGGAGGCACGCACTGAAGAGGGGCATGGTCTCTTGGGGAAAGGGCGTGGCCATGCAATAGTACCCTCAAATCAAATGACACTACACAGTAGTGCCCCTTATTCATATTTCAATGTACAGTAGTGTCTCTTATTCACACAGAATTCCCCCTTATACACTATACTCCACACATTAGTGCCCTTTTTTAACATTAAGCTGTACAGTAGTGTCCCTTAATTATGTTTAGTCAAACAGTACAGCTCCGTGCACATTATACCACACAGTAGTAATGCCCCCTTACACTCGTAACACCACACACAAGAGCCCCTTATTCACATTGTGCTACACAGTAGTACTACTTACACACATTGTGACACACAATAATACTCCTTACAAATTTTGGCCACACAGTAGTAATGCCCCTTACACATTATGCCCACACTGTAGTAGTTCCCTTTACACATTATGCTTACACAGTAGTAGTACCCCTTACACCTTATGTCCGCACAATAGTAGCCACTGTACATATAACTTTATATACCAGTATCTGTGTCCCTGTTCTCACTGTTCTAAGAACAAGGTACTATTAATGTAGCAGGAGGTGACCAATAAACAGTAATGACTTCTTGTTTACCATCATCTTACTTAAGGAAGACACAGGATAAATAATTTATTGTAATATATTAACACAATATATTACAATAATTTATTCATCCTGTGTCTTCATTTAAATAAGATGATGGTAAACAAAAATACATTGTTTATTAGTCACCTCCTGCTACAATAATAGTACACCTTGGTATTATAAGGATAATTTAACTTTTATAATGCCCCCCCCCCCCAAGCACTCACCCAGCAGTTTCTTACCACCCACCTCCTACACACTCACTCAGCCGCTATCTCTTACCACCCACCCACCCCATACACACTCACATGGCCACTGTCCCATATCCCAAGTGCTCACCCAGAAGCTTCCCCCCCATGAACAGTAAACTCACCAGCCAGGCTCTTTACTCAATGTCTGGCACTCAAAAGCAGCACAGACAAGGTGAGGAGAAGGACAGCGCGAGAGCTAGGTGAGGTGGAGCTAAGAGGAATGCAATGAGCGCGCATACAGGACATAATACGGGGATAATGGCCATAGAGGGGAGAAGGGGACCTGGCTGGCCCGGAATCTGATCCTGGGTCCCGGCGTCCCAATCTGCCCCTGGCTGTAGGTGTCGGAATGGTCAGTGCAACTTACCATTCATACATTGCCCTGCATATCGGCCTGCTATCTTTTGTCATTCAGCACACACCACCACAATCATACATGGGGGGGAAGCGGCATCAGCGCACATGGCGTGTGCTGATACCTCTTTCCCCCATATCAACCTTTCATACATCTACTCCAAAGTCTCTATATGGCTTAAATCTAATGAAATAGCTCCTTTTTTTATCAGGTATTTTGGTGTTTTTTTATGATATGTCACCATTTTCGTTGTTTAAAAAGAACAAAAAACATTTAGGGGTAAATTTACAAAGCTTCGTGTTTCCCGGCCATGGAATTTTTTCAATCACGGAGATTTACTAAAGATCAAACACGGGACTGTTTGTTCAAATAGAAGTACAAAACACAGTTGGACATGGACATATGATCAAATACACCATTGGCCAAACTCAGATGTAATTTCCATTGACAATACTGAAGCATGGGCGTTTACTTGGAATCATTTCACAACCATAAATTGTTCAAACTTGGATCAAAATGCATTTTTCAAATAGACATCCCCCTCAGCAGTGTGTTCAGAGAAGCATGCACAGATCAGTGAGATTCGTGCAGGCTTCTCTGTTTAAATGTCTGTAAAGTATCAACGAATAGAAATAAAAAAACATTGTCCCCCCACCACACCCCACCCCACAAGCATAACTAGCTGGACCTGGTTCAAAAAATACAGGGGGGAAATGCATGAGGTACTCCTGTATTTTACACAGGCTCTTGGACCAGTCCTGGTTTCAAAAATACGGGAGGGGGGAAGGGGTGAATCCTTCACTAACCACAAGGCTAGAAGAGGTGATCATTGTGGTTAACATCATAGGATACAAGGTAGCAGTTACCACCATAGACCTCAATGTTACTTTCCCACCATTAAAGTCTGAAGGGGTTAGTTTGGCTGTAAACTTCTGCACTATTAATCAATCAGTGAAGAAGGGGGGGGGGGGGGGGCGAAGAACTATTTACCCAGGCCCATGCCTGATGGAGGGGCCCTGCTGCACTACTAGATAGATTTTGTGAATATGGTGGGATTTAATGTAGAGATGAGCGCCGGAAATTTTTCGGGTTTTGTGTTTTGGTTTTGGGTTCGGTTCCGCGGCCGTGTTTTGGGTTCGACCGCGTTTTGGCAAAACCTCACCGAATTTTTTTTGTCGGATTCGGGTGTGTTTTGGATTCGGGTGTTTTTTTAAAAAAACCCTAAAAAACAGCTTAAATCATAGAATTTGGGGGTAATTTTGATCCCAAAGTATTATTAACCTCAAAAAACATAATTTACACTCATTTTCAGCCTATTCTGAACACATCACACCTCACAATATTATTTTTAGTCCTAAAATTTGCACCGAGGTCGCTGTGTGAGTAAGATAAGCGACCCTAGTGGCCGACACAAACACCGGGCCCATCTAGGAGTGGCACTGCAGTGTCACGCAGGATGGCCCTTCCAAAAAACCCTCCCCAAACAGCACATGACGCAAAGAAAAAAAGAGGCGCAATGAGGTAGCTGACTGTGTGAGTAAGATTAGCGACCCTAGTGGCCGACACAAACACCGGGCACATCTAGGAGTGGCACTGCAGTGTCACGCAGGATGTCCCTTCCAAAAAACCCTCCCCAAACAGCACATGACGCAAAGAAAAAAAGAGGCGCAATGAGGTAGCTGTGTGAGTAAGATTAGCGACCCTAGTGGCCGACACAAACACCGGGCCCATCTAGGAGTGGCACTGCAGTGTCACGCAGGATGTCCCTTCCAAAAAACCCTCCCCAATCAGCACATGATGCAAAGAAAAAGAAAAGAAAAAAGAGGTGCAAGATGGAATTATCCTTGGGCCCTCCCACCCACCCTTATGTTGTATAAACAAAACAGGACATGCACACTTTAACCAACCCATCATTTCAGTGACAGGGTCTGCCACACGACTGTGACTGATATGACGGGTTGGTTTGGACCCCCCCCAAAAAAGAAGCAATTAATCTCTCCTTGCACAAACTGGCTCTACAGAGGCAAGATGTCCACCTCATCTTCACCCTCCGATATATCACCGTGTACATCCCCCTCCTCACAGATTATCAATTCGTCCCCACTGGAATCCACCATCTCAGCTCCCTGTGTACTTTGTGGAGGCAATTGCTGCTGGTCAATGTCTCCGCGGAGGAATTGATTATAATTCATTTTAATGAACATCATCTTCTCCACATTTTCTGGATGTAACCTCGTACGCCGATTGCTGACAAGGTGAGCGGCGGCACTAAACACTCTTTCGGAGTACACACTTGTGGGAGGGCAACTTAGGTAGAATAAAGCCAGTTTGTGCAAGGGCCTCCAAATTGCCTCTTTTTCCTGCCAGTATAAGTACGGACTGTGTGACGTGCCTACTTGGATGCGGTCACTCATATAATCCTCCACCATTCTATCAATGTTGAGAGAATCATATGCAGTGACAGTAGACGACATGTCCGTAATCGTTGTCAGGTCCTTCAGTCCGGACCAGATGTCAGCATCAGCAGTCGCTCCAGACTGCCCTGCATCACCGCCAGCGGGTGGGCTCGGAATTCTGAGCCTTTTCCTCGCACCCCCAGTTGCGGGAGAATGTGAAGGAGGAGATGTTGACAGGTCGCGTTCCGCTTGACTTGACAATTTTGTCACCAGCAGGTCTTTCAACCCCAGCAGACCTGTGTCTGCCGGAAAGAGAGATCCAAGGTAGGCTTTAAATCTAGGATCGAGCACGGTGGCCAAAATGTAGTGCTCTGATTTCAACAGATTGACCACCCGTGAATCCTTGTTAAGCGAATTAAGGGCTGCATCCACAAGTCCCACATGCCTAGCGGAATCGCTCCGTGTTAGCTCCTCCTTCAATGCCTCCAGCTTCTTCTGCAAAAGCCTGATGAGGGGAATGACCTGACTCAGGCTGGCAGTGTCTGAACTGACTTCACGTGTGGCAAGTTCAAAGGGCATCAGAACCTTGCACAACGTTGAAATCATTCTCCACTGCACTTGAGACAGGTGCATTCCACCTACTATATCGTGCTCAATTGTATAGGCTTGAATGGCCTTTTGCTGCTCCTCCAACCTCTGAAGCATATAGAGGGTTGAATTCCACCTCGTTACCACTTCTTGCTTCAGATGATGGCAGGGCAGGTTCAGTAGTTTTTGGTGGTGCTCCAGTTTTCTGTACGTGGTGCCTGTACGCCGAAAGTGTCCCGCAATTCTTCTGGCCACCGACAGCATCTCTTGCACGCCCCTGTCGTTTTTTAAAAAATTCTGCACCACCAAATTCAAGGTATGTGCAAAACATGGGACGTGCTGGAATTGGCCCAGATTTAATGCACACACAATATTGCTGGCGTTGTCCGATGCCACAAATCCACAGGAGAGTCCAATTGGGGTAAGCCATTCCGCGATGATCTTCCTCAGTTGCCGTAAGAGGTTTTCAGCTGTGTGCGTATTCTGGAAAGCGGTGATACAAAGCGTAGCCTGCCTAGGAAAGAGTTGGCGTTTGCGAGATGCTGCTACTGGTGCCGCCGCTGCTGTTCTTGCGGCGGGAGTCCATACATCTACCCAGTGGGCTGTCACAGTCATATAGTCCTGACCCTGCCCTGCTCCACTTGTCCACATGTCCGTGGTTAAGTGGACATTGGGTACAGCTGCATTTTTTAGGACACTGGTGACTCTTTTTCTGAGGTCTGTGTACATTTTCGGTATCGCCTGCCTAGAGAAATGGAACCTAGATGGTATTTGGTACCGGGGACACAGTACCTCCAACAAGTCTCTAGTTGGCTCTGCAGTAATGATGGATACCGGAACCACGTTTCTCACCACCCAGGATGCCAAGGCCTCAGTTATCCGCTTTGCAGTAGGATGACTGCTGTGATATTTCATCTTCCTCGCAAAGGACTGTTGAACAGTCAATTGCTTACTGGAAGTAGTACAAGTGGGCTTACGACTTCCCCTCTGGGATGACCATCGACTCCCAGCGGCAACAACAGCAGCGCCAGCAGCAGTAGGCGTTACACGCAAGGATGCATCGGAGGAATCCCAGGCAGGAGAGGACTCGTCAGACTTGCCAGTGACATGGCCTGCAGGACTATTGGCATTCCTGGGGAAGGAGGAAATTGACACTGAGGGAGTTGGTGGGGTGGTTTGCGTGAGCTTGGTTACAAGAGGAAGGGATTTACTGGTCAGTGGACTGCTTCCGCTGTCACCCAAAGTTTTTGAACTTGTCACTGACTTATTATGAATGCGCTGCAGGTGACGTATAAGGGAGGATGTTCCGAGGTGGTTAACGTCCTTACCCCTACTTATTACAGCTTGACAAAGGGAACACACGGCTTGACACCTGTTGTCCGCATTTCTGGTGAAATACCTCCACACCGAAGAGCTGATTTTTTTGGTATTTTCACCTGGCATGTCAACGGCCATATTCCTCCCACGGACAACAGGTGTCTCCCCGGGTGCCTGACTTAAACAAACCACCTCACCATCAGAATCCTCCTGGTCAATTTCCTCCCCAGCGCCAGCAACACCCATATCCTCCTCATCCTGGTGTACTTCAACACTGACATCTTCAATCTGACTATCAGGAACTGGACTGCGGGTGCTCCTTCCAGCACTTGCAGGGGGCATGCAAATAGTGGAAGGCGCATGCTCTTCACGTCCAGTGTTGGGAAGGTCAGGCATCGCAAACGACACAATTGGACTCTCCTTGTGGATTTGGGATTTCAAAGAACGCACAGTTCTTTGCGGTGCTTTTGCCAGCTTGAGTCTTTTCAGTTTTCTAGCGAGAGGCTGAGTGCTTCCATCCTCATGTGAAGCTGAACCACTAGCCATGAACATAGGCCAGGGCCTCAGCCGTTCCTTGCCACTCCGTGTGGTAAATGGCATATTGGCAAGTTTACGCTTCTCCTCCGACAATTTTATTTTAGGTTTTGGAGTCCTTTTTTTTCTGATATTTGGTGTTTTGGATTTGACATGCTCTGTACTATGACATTGGGCATCGGCCTTGGCAGACGACGTTGCTGGCATTTCATCGTCTCGGCCATGACTAGTGGCAGCAGCTTCAGCACGAGGTGGAAGTGGATCTTGATCTTTCCCTAATTTTGGAACCTCAACTTTTTTGTTCTCCATATTTTATAGGCAGAACTAAAAGGCACCTCAGGTAAACAATGGAGATGGATGGATTGGATACTAGTATACAATTATGGACGGACTGCCACGGTTAGGTGGTATAAAAAAACCACGGTTAGGTGGTATATATTATAATAATAATACAATTATGGATGGACGGACTGCCTGCCGACTGCCGACACAGAGGTAGCCACAGCCGTGAACTACCGCACTGTACACTGGTTGATAAAGAGATAGTAGTATACTCGTAACAACTAGTATGACACTATGACGGTATAAAGAATGAAAAAAAAACCACGGTTAGGTGGTATATATTATAATAATAATACAATTATGGATGGACGGACTGCCTGCCGACTGCCGACACAGAGGTAGCCACAGCCGTGAACTACCGCACTGTACACTGGTTGATAAAGAGATAGTAGTATACTCGTAACAATTAGGATGACACTATGACGGTATAAAGAATGAAAAAAAAACCACGGTTAGGTGGTAGGTATATAATAATAAATAATACAATTCTGGTCGGACGGACTGCCTGCCGTGTGCCGACACAGAGGTAGCCACAGCCGTGAACTACCGCACTGTACACTGGTTGATAAAGAGATAGTAGTATACTCGTAACAATTAGGATGACACTATGACGGTATAAAGAATGAAAAAAAAACCACGGTTAGGTGGTAGGTATATAATAATAAATAATACAATTCTGGTCGGACGGACTGCCTGCCGTGTGCCGACACAGAGGTAGCCACAGCCGTGAACTACCGCACTGTACACTGGTTGATAAAGAGATAGTAGTATACTCGTAACAATTAGGATGACACTATGACGGTATAAAGAATGAAAAAAAAACCACGGTTAGGTGGTAGGTATATAATAATAAATAATACAATTCTGGTCGGACGGACTGCCTGCCGTGTGCCGACACAGAGGTAGCCACAGCCGTGAACTACCGCACTGTACACTGGTTGATAAAGAGATAGTAGTATACTCGTAACAATTAGGATGACACTATGACGGTATAAAGAATGAAAAAAAAACCACGGTTAGGTGGTAGGTATATAATAATAAATAATACAATTCTGGTCGGACGGACTGCCTGCCGTGTGCCGACACAGAGGTAGCCACAGCCGTGAACTACCGCACTGTACACTGGTTGATAAAGAGATAGTAGTATACTCGTAACAATTAGGATGACACTATGACGGTATAAAGAATGAAAAAAAAACCACGGTTAGGTGGTAGGTATATAATAATAAATAATACAATTCTGGTCGGACGGACTGCCTGCCGTGTGCCGACACAGAGGTAGCCACAGCCGTGAACTACCGCACTGTACACTGGTTGATAAAGAGATAGTAGTATACTCGTAACAATTAGGATGACACTATGACGGTATAAAGAATGAAAAAAAAACCACGGTTAGGTGGTAGGTATATAATAATAAATAATACAATTCTGGTCGGACGGACTGCCTGCCGTGTGCCGACACAGAGGTAGCCACAGCCGTGAACTACCGCACTGTACACTGGTTGATAAAGAGATAGTAGTATACTCGTAACAATTAGGATGACACTATGACGGTATAAAGAATGAAAAAAAAACCACGGTTAGGTGGTAGGTATATAATAATAAATAATACAATTCTGGTCGGACGGACTGCCTGCCGTGTGCCGACACAGAGGTAGCCACAGCCGTGAACTACCGCACTGTACTGTGTCTGCTGCTAATATAGACTGGTTGATATTTAAAGAGATATTAGTAGTATACAACAATTCTATACTGGTGGTCAGGCACTGGTCACCACTCCTGCAGCAAAAGTGTGCACTGTTAATTAATATAATTGTACTCCTGGCTCCTGCTAACAACCTGCAGTGCTCCCCAGTCTCCCCCACAATTAATTATAAGCTTTTAATTTATACATTGATGACTGTGCAGCACACTGGGCTGAGCTGAGTGCACACAGACTGAGTCACACTGTGTGACTGACTGTGCTGTGTATCGTTTTTTTTTTCAGGCAGAGAACGGATATAGCAGAGAGAAGTGAACGGATATATTATATTAAATAAAAGTTAACTAGCAACTGCACTGGTCACTGACTGTGGTAAACTAACTCTGTCTGCGACTCTGCACAATCTCTCTCTATCTAATCTATCTATCTCTATTCTAATGGAGAGGACGCCAGACACGTCCTCTCCCTATCAATCTCAATGCACGAGTGAAAATGGCGGCGACGCGCGGCTCCTTATATAGAATCCGAGTCTCGCGATAGAATCCGAGCCTCGCGAGAATCCGACAGCGTCATGATGACGTTCGGGCGCGCTCGGGTTAACCGAGCAAGGCGGGAAGATCCGAGTCGCTCGGACCCGTGGAAAAAAAAGTGAAGTTCGTGCGGGTTCGGATTCAAAGAAACCGAACCCGCTCATCTCTAATTTAATGTTCCTGCATATGCACAGTAAAATTTAATTATTACTCATTTGCCACAGTACTTGACAACATCATGGGATTTAGCACTCTTGCACACGTGGCGCCTATTAACTGATGGAAATGCTATAGGAGACATTGGTATCCCTGTTATTCTCCTGATGAAGTCTAGCCATTAACAATGTGACTATCCACCCTACCCCACAAGCTCTCTGCCGAGGTGTCACCCTTGACTCTGAACTGTCCTTTGATCCACACATTCAATCTGTCTCTAAATCATGTTAGATGCACCTAAAAATCATTTCAAAATACACCCTTATCTTACACAAGACACTGCAAAAACTCTAATCCATGCACTCATCATCTCCCGCATTGATTATTGTAATAGTCTCCTTACTGGTCTTCCCAAACAGAGGCTCTCACCACTACAATCCATTTTAAATGCAGCTGCGAGGCTAATCTTCCTTGCTAGACGTTCTTCGTCTGCTGATACGCTCTGTCAGTCCCTCCATTGGTTACCAGTATTCTACCATGTTAAATATAAAATACTTTCACTTACATACAAGTCTATTAACCAAACTGCACCATCATACATCTCCTCACTCATCTCAAAATATCTCCCTACCAGACCTCTCCGCTCTGCACAAGGCCCTCATTCCGAGTTGTTCGCTCGCAAGCTGCTTTTAGCAGCATTGCACACGCTAAGCCGCCGCCTACTGGGAGTGAATCTTAGCATAGTAAAATTGCGAACGGAAGATTAGCAGAATTGCGAATAGACACTTCTTAGCAGTTTCTGAGTAGCTCCACACTTACTCGGCAACTGCGATCAGTTCAGTCAGTTTCGTTCCTGGTTTGACGTCACAAACACTCCCAGCGTTCGCCCAGACACTCCCCCGTTTCTTCAGACACTCCCGCGTTTTTCCCAGAAACGGCAGCGTTTTTTGACACACACCCATAAAACGGCCAGTTTTCCGCCCAGAAACACCCACTTCCTGTCAATCACATTACGATCACCAGAACGAAGAAAAAACCTCGTAATGCGGTGAGTAAAATTCCTAACTGCATAGCAAATTTACTTGGCGCAGTCGCAGTGCGAACATTGCGCATGCGCAATTAGCGGAAAATCGCTGCGATGCAAAGAAAATTACCGAGCGAACAACTCGGAATGACCACCATTATTCCCTGTTTTAGATATAACACTTAAAGTGAGGCATCTCTAAGTGGTCATGTGACTATTAGATATGTGAATAAACATATTATTAGACTAGTTTAAGTATTTTTTAATATGCACTAGTATGTGGTTTATTTTAGATATATGTCTGTCGTGAATTGGTCATATTATGAGATGAGCTGGTTAATCTCAATCATTTCTGCAAATGAGCAGCCATATTGGTTGGGTATATAAACCCTTATTTACAGCCCAGTTAGCACCTTGAAAAAGTTGTGTGAACACAACGAAACGCGTTGGTGTGAGCTGCTCACCTGCATCACTCCCTGGACCTACAAACATTTGGAGACAGAGGACCTGAACCAAGCCCCCATACTGAACCTCATGGACCTTTGCTGGAGGTAAACCATCTGAACTGAGGAATTTACTTTCACCACTACACCAAGGAACTGCAATACTGCGGAATGCAGAGCCGCTTAATAATCCTTGATCTGTGGTAACTATTGCTAACAAAAGACTATTCTATTGGTACATTTGGATACAGAAGGGGACTTTCTATATAGGAACAGGTCCTATCACCTCCTCCATTTTTCCAGCTAAATGTGTCTGGGAGTTATGCCGTACAACCTTTTCTAGGGTTTTATTTATTTCTTTATTTGTTTAAATTCCATGGATGTTTTAGTGAATTTTAATATGAATTAAATATGTTTGTGTATTGATTTGCTCATCTCATCTATGACCATATAGCGCTAGAAATTTGTCTGTTGCCATCTCTTCAGACAAGCCTACCTAAACACAGACCCAATGACATAACCTTCAATGCTTCCCTATCCAATTACATCCTTTTCTGTACAGTCCACATAACCTCACATATTTTGTCTTCCAACATTGCTGGGTGATCATATCATACAACCCATTAAGAACCTAGCAATCTGGTTCACCATTATGCAACAAGTAGCATCTATCCTTCTGTATCAATGCCTATTTCCCTATAGATTGTAAGCTTGTGAGCAGGGCCTACAGTACCTACCTCTATGTCTGTCTGTCTTTGCTCAGTTTTGTTCTATAACTGTTGTTCTAATTGTAAAGTGCAACGGAATATGCTGCGCTATTTAAGAAACTGATAATAAATAAATAAAAATAAAATTAACAAACATCTTGAAGGACTGTAATGATGTGTACTCTTTCTGCTATTGAGGTTATCTGATATGCTATGGAACTTTAAGAGAAGCTAGCATTGCTTTTTATGCACAAGCACTTTTTATACTGTTTTATGTGTGGTCTGTTGAGTAAATATTTTTTGACAATTTACTACACTATGGGAGCCATAAATATTTTTGACAAATTACTACACTATGGGAGCCATTCTCTTTTGTTTCTATACAGGAACCACATTCTAATAAACACAAGAAAGCTGTGAAAGAAAATGTTTGGAAACAAGTTCCCTTGTTGGCTGTTGGTGGGAACCATAAAGGAAAAGGGACAATATTTCCAGAGGGTGTCCTGATTCCATATGGTTCTACTGTAGTCTAATATGCCACTTTACTAATTAGCTCTGGTATGAACAATTACTATTCTTTCTTCAAGTGATTGTCAAGTGCATAAATGACTACACTAGAATGTGTTTAGAATGGTCTCCTAGGAGAATATACAGAAGCCACCAGAAATAAAGGTAGTATATTCGAAGAGTGAACACTGAAATACAATATTACACATGGACATTTGGGAATAGCGTAGGTCATACACCCTTTCTCTCTCTGTATATATATATATATCGGGATGTAGTCAGATGACTGGTGGTCATTATCTCAGCGATTAGCATTCCTACGCTGGAATCCCAGTCACCAAGATGCCAGCAGGAGGCCCAGGGCTATTCCCATTCGTGGGTGTCCACGACAACCATAGAGTGGGAACAAAACCTGTGGCAAGCACAGCGAGCCACCGAGCCCACAGCGTGGTGAGTGCAGCGAGCCCACAAGGGGCTTCGTTGCATTCGCCCCCCTGTCAGCATCCTGGCGAATGGGATCTTGCCGTCTGTATGCTGACCACCGGGATCCCGACAGCCGATCACCCAACCCCAATAATAAATACTTTAATGTCGACAGCCCATCTGAAGTTTTTGCTGATTTTCTTAAATTAAAAATATGGAAAGTTGAATTAAACCTCCATGATGTGACTTTAATGCAATATTTTAAAGAGAAAATTATGCCATGGGGTTCTGTAAAATGTGGTGTCAGATATTGAATGACTGTTCACTCCAGATTATGATTTTGGTCATCAAGCAGTACAACTTTGATTTGGGGGGGGTCATTCTGAGTTGATCGCTAGCTGCATTTGTTTGCTGTGCAGCTATGAGGCAAAAAAATGACACTTCTGCGCATGCGTATGCAGCGCAATGCGCACGCGCGACATACTATTACAATGAACTATGTAGTTTCACACAGGGTCTAGCGAAGCTTTTCAGTCGCACTGCTGACCGCAGAGTGATTGACATGAAGTGGGCATTTCTGGGTGGCAACTGACCGTTTTCAAAGAGTGTTCTGAAAAACACAGGCGTGACAGGAAATACGCAGGCACGCCAGGAAAAATGCAGGCATGGCTGGGCGAACGCAGGGCGTGTTTGTGACGTCAAAACAGGAACTGAATAGTCTGAAGTGATCGCAAGTGCTGAGTAGGTTTTGAGCTACTCAGAAACTGCACAAAAAAAATTGTAGCCACTCTGCGATCCTTTCATTCGCACTTCTGCTAAGCTAAAATACACTCCCAGTGGGCAGCGGCATAGCTTTTGCACGGCTGCTAAAAACTGCTAGCGAGCGATCAACTCGGAATGACCTACTTGGAGTCCTTGGATAATGAGATTATTGATTGTGAGAATACCGGCACTGACATTTTAAGATATGATAAATCAGTAGATTGGATGTCCAGGATTGAGAGTTCTGTGAACTTTTTCTATACTGATTTGCTTGCTTGCATTTAAAAAGACTAAATATAAAAAGGAGAAGGAGGGTAATAAGACATTACATGTGTACAACTGGTTGCAGTGAGGCAATACTAGATCAGGTTGGTGAGGTAATAGGTCGCAACATATTCATGCTGAAAACGTAATTTCAGAAATTGATACACATACATCAGCTAGCGACTCTGACCATTCATACCCTCAAGCCTCTATTTCTTTTCTGGGGGTGATCAGTCACCAGAAGCAAATTAAAAGACCATCAAGGAAAGGTGGCTGTAGGACGGGTGGCAGAAGAAGGTCCAACAAACCCATAGAGAGGACTGAGATACAAAAAGAAATAGTGGTCTTTCATCTTTCTTGTTATCAGCCTTCTATATCTGAAATAATGGTTCTATCTCTGGGTTTATCCTTTGTTAAAACCTTTAAGCAAAGTGCCTTTGACTTTGAGGTGGAACTGTACAGTTCCAGTGTTCACTCAAACTCATAGATTTCTTGGCAAAACAAATACAGGCACCACCTTTAATTAAAGTTTTTGAACCAAAAAGTGCATTTCAACCACCTAGTAATAATGTGTCTATTGAGACTTTCATTCATTTGGTTATGCGTGATACGCTTACCTTTATTAATAATCAAAAGGTTTCTTATTTTAATCTTACTAAATATTCATCTTACTATTTTACTAAAGAAGAGACGCAGGCTGTTTATAGGGAAGCAGGAAGCCAAGGGTAAGAGGCTCCCCAGCAAAGTCTTTCAGGAGGTGTTTAGAGAGCTGCTGAAACTGCTGCTGCGGTGCCTGCAAGACTCCATGGAGAGGTGCAGGGAGCTGGCTTTCCAAATCCTCAGCTACTGTGTGATCAACGGGCCAAGGTCTGAGGAGTCACTGTCATACTTGGTGCTAGTGGTCACACAGCTCCTGGGTAACCCTGAGGTCATGGAGCCCTCCAAATAGCTTCAGCTGGCTTTAACTGAGATCATAAGCCTCGTCATAGAGGTGTGTATGAGGCAAGATGCTGGGGCCCTACTTGGACAAAATGGTCAGGATATTGCAGGAGATAATTATAGACCCATTCCCTGTTGTGAAGAGAGAAAGCTGCAAGTGTGCTTTGAGCTATCCCATGAAGGGTACAACCACACTGGGTGCTATGAGCTATGCCAGAAGCATTATTGTGTAAGGGACATTGTGGTGTGGTGCATAATGTGTAAGGGGCATTACGGTGTGGGATATTGTGTTAAGGGCATTACGATGTGGTGCATAATGTGTAAGGGGCATTACTATAAGGAGTAAAATTGATAAATAATGTAAGGGGCATGTATCAGGTTTTTTTCTCCTTGTGGTGGCGAATGTCTGTGGGTACAGGGTGCAAAACTGGGTTGTAAACAAAAAACAGACTTGATGATGTTGAGATCAGGGCCCTGTGGGTGCCATATGATCACTTCCAGGACTCCTTGTTCTTCTTTATGCTGAAGATAGTTCTTAATGACATTGGCTGCATGTTTGGGGCTATTGTCCTTCTGCAGAATACATTTAGAGCCAATCAGATGCCTCCCTTATGGTACTGCATGATGGATAAGTACCTGCCTGTATTTCTCAGAATTGATTACACCATTAATCCTGACCAATGGCCTTATTCAGGTTTGCTAGCAAACCAAAAAAGTAAGCAATTGGGCAAAACCATGTTGCACTGTGGTGCTTTAACTCAGTGACAAGATGGCAGCAGACATGCTAAGAAGTACAGACACAAGCCATTTTGGTTGGGGAATAAGCCTCCCTAAAGCAACCAACATGGAAACTGCACAGTAGAGCCCTCCTGGCTTCAACCAGTGACGTGTAGTGAGGTGAGGCAGAGCCTTTGCTGTCATACTAAAGTTTGAGCCAGAGTTTTGACTGTATAGAGTATATGAAAAATACAAAGAATATGTTACAAATATATTATTATTATTATTATTATTATTATTATTATTATTATTATTATTTTCATAGTCAAAACTCTGGAGTAAAAAGTATATGGCAGGAGAGGCAGTGCCTCCCCAGCCTACCTTTTCCACACATCACTGGTCAAAAGGAGGTTATACTGCTACACCTGTGTGTAATGCCCACATGCACCCTTTGGCTCCTATTTTGTGTGTAAATCTGGCTCTGGTGCTAGCCAGTGCTTCCTGTGCCATTTACCTCACTGCACGTCTTCAACATATACAGTCAATACTTCAGAGCCTACCAGCAATATATGGTTCCATTCAGTCATTTAATAGGATGGATCCCATGTAGGCTGTCTCCATGCTGTCTGATTTGTAGTATTTAACCACTTGGATGCTTGAAGCTGTATCCTGTAAATTACACAGCAAACAGCTGTATGTCCTGCTGCTGGGAATGAGTGACAAGGGAAGACAGGAATGTGCTATAAAACTGTATATTTTTATGTTGTTTGTTTATACCTGGGAAGAGATAATCCTGGGAAGAAATGGCCACTTTCTCTCTTTCCGGGCAGGGGTCCCTGTATTTTACTCTAGGCCTTATTCAGGTTTGTTAGCAAACCAAAAACGAACATTAATGGGCAAAACCATGTTGCACTGCAGGTGGGGCAGATGTAACATGTGCAGAGAGAGTTATATTTGGGTGGGATGTGTTCAAACTAATATCTAAATTGCAGTGTAGAAATTAAGCAGCCAGTATTTACCCTGCACAGAAACAATATAACCCACCCAAATCTATATCTCTCTGCACATGTTACATCTGCCTCACCTGCAGTGCAACATGGTTTTGCCCAATTGCTTACTGTTTTGGTTTGCTAACAAATCTGAATAACCCCCCCAAATCCCCAGCTCCATTTTCTGAAATGCAGCCCCAAACTTGCAAGAGACCTCCACCATCTAATTCCCCAATAGGGGTGAGGGGTAGCATTAGCCTTTTATTATATAGGATAGTGATAGTGACCAGCTGGTTCTGTTTATGATTCCTTGAATTCCTCTTTTTGACTTAAAAATCTAAATCACTTTATGCCATAACTAGAATGAAAACAAGATAACCAATTATATTGCTGCTTTATATTGATATATACAGTATTGTGTTCATGTAAGTTGCCACCAAGTAGACAAGTGAGGACACTTTGTGTATAAACAATATGGGTTACATTTACTAATGTTCAGTTTTGTTTTTTGGGTGTATTTGTATTCGATTTTTATTTGATTTCGCAATCTGGAGATTTACTTAAGCCAAAATCAAATATAAAACCAAAACCTGTTCAAAATTGAATATTGGCAAAACACTGGTACTTTTACCTAGACAAATATAGGATCCCCTGATTTACTAACATTAGATTTGAAAATCAAATACAAATCAACACAAAATCATACTACAAATCGCCAAAATAATAAACTAGTAGCAGACAGGCAATTTAAACTTCTAGACAACATTCTGTTCCCTAACCCAGGGCCGTAACTAGGTGTGTGCCGATGGTGCCTTGCCCACAGCGCACATGCACTGAAGGCGCACCATCGGCAGCACCCCCACCCCGCACATAGCCGCAGCCACTGTCAGCAATATCAGCGCTATAGAGCATTTTTCCGCGTGGTGCTACTGGCAGTGAAAATGAGCGGGTCCCACAGGATGCGCTGTCTCTCACCACCCTGTGCGTCTCAGCCAATACGGTTCCATTCCAGCGTCTCCTCTTCCAATTGCCGCCGACAGCATTTCACCCATCCAGAGGCGGACTCACAACCTCCGCCCGTCACACCGAGCCAGACTGCTGACTACCTGATCACCGGCCACCTGAGAGCGGCACCCGGAGGACAGGCTGAGGCCAGGGGACCCCCGGCTGAGGTGAGCAGGACAGCGGCACGTACGGTAGCATATGTCAGGCAGGGATGAAAGGAGTTTGGTCACCTGATTGCCCTCACGCAGGATAGAGGACTCTGTTACCGTGTCAGGACAGGTGAAGGGGTGATGAGGGGGCAGGAGCAGGATACATTGGGGGAAATGTAGCAACCCTGTCCTGTGCAGACGCCTCTCTCCTGCTGGCCATTGGAGCCGCGATCTTAGGTCTCTGAGTCCCGCCGGCACCTGCATCCCGCCACTGTCGTCTCTGCAGGGGACTCAGAAGTGCTGCCATAACTGCCAGCTCCCAGGTCAATGCCTCCTCTGCCATTGGCAGTGTACTGTGGATGCTAGGTCACAGACGAGGGTGAGTATAACACACTTTCACACTCTCTCTCTCTCTCTCTCTCCCCCCCTCCCTACCATAAAAGGACAGCCTGCCTATTGTGTAAAAAAAAGGGGGACAGCCTGCCATAATGTGTAAAAAAGGGGGACTGCCTGCCATAATGTGTAAAAAAGGGGGACTGCTTGTCATAATGTGTAAAAAAGGGGGGACTGCCCGCCATAATGTATAAAAAAGGTGGGACTGCCCGCCATAATGTGTAAAAAAGGGGGGACTGCTTGCCATAATGTGTAAAAAAGGGGGACTGCTTGCCATAATGTGTAAAAAAAGGGGGAATGCCTGCCATAATGTGTAAAAAAAAAAAAGGGAGAATCTGCCTGCCATAATGTATCAAAAAGGGGGAATCTGCCTGCCATAATGTGTCAAAAAGGAGGAATCTGCCTGCCATAATGTGTAAAAAAAAAAAAAAAAAAAAGGGTGACCCTGCCTTCTTAATGTGTAAAAAGGGGGCTCTGCAAAAAAAAAAGGGGGGGGGGGGGACTCTACCTGTTGTAATGTATAAAAGTGAGCTCTGCCTGCCGCAATCTGTAAGAGGGAGCTCTGTAGCCACGCCTCTTCCCCATGTAGCCACGCCCCTAGATTTTTGCGCGTACTGGCCCTTATTTGTATATATGGGGGGGGGGCGCCGATGCTGTTTCTTGCACACAGCGCTAAAATGTCTAGTTACGGCACTGCCCTAACCTTTATTATGATAAACATAAACGAAGAGATGATGGACAATATGCTGATGCAGAGCTGTAACTAAGTGTCTGCGAAGTGTGCCTTGCACACAGCGCACTTGTGGAGGGAGCGCATCGCTGTGCTGTGAACCAGAGGCGTAACTAGCATGGGGCGAGCAGGGCACATGCCCTGGGCGCCGTGGCAGCCCCAGCAGAGGGGGGCGCCACCGCCACCTGCACGGCCCGCTCGCCCCATGCGACATGGTTTCCACCGGCAGGCTCTCCCTGGCTCCCCAGCCCCGGCTGCTGTGCCTGTCACACTGTACAGGCAGCAGCAGCTAGGACGGAGCCTCCCCCTACTCCCCCCCCCAAGCAGTGTCTAATTGTGGAGGCGCGCGTACGCGCGTGTGCGACCTCGGAGGTGCGCGCGTACGCGCGTGTGCTACTTGGTAGGTGCGCGCGCGGGGCTTCGGAGGCGGCAGATGAGCAGGCAGGCGGCGGCAGCAGCAGTTGTTTATTGTCGGGAGGGGGGGGGAGCGGTACAGTGTGTGTGTGTGGGTTAAGTGTGTGTGTGTGGGACAGTGTGAGTGTAAGTGAATATTTGTAGTCCTGTGTGTGGGGGGGAGGGGAAAGTATGAGAATGTGTGTGTAGTCTGAGTGGGTGTGTGTGGGGATTGGGGGGGTGGCCAGTTTGTGTGCGTGTAATCTGTAGATCACACACACACACAGTCTGGCCACCCCCAATCTCCACACACACCCACTCAGACTACACACACATTCTCATACTTTCCCTCCCCCACACACACTGAACTGCAAAAACTGACACACACTCACACTGTCCCACACACACACACACACACACACACACACACACACACACGGGAAGTTAGTTATTTAGAGTTAATGGAAGACTGACAGTGGATGAGACCGACCTGAGAAGTATCATCCATTTTGTCGTAGCCGGTCTTCGAACTATAACAAGAATTTCCAAAAGTCAGTTACTAACCCTAGGATTTCCCAACTGATGGTTTGCTGAGTGACGACGCAGGTGGAGGTGATGGTGTGCTGAGTGAGTGACGACGCAGGAAAGGTGATGGTGTGCTGAGTAACAACGCAGGGGAGGTGATGGTGTGCTGAGTGACGACGCAGGGGGGGGGTGATGGTGTGCTGAGTGACGACGCAGGGGGAGGTGATGGTGTGCTGAGTGAGAGACGACCAGAGGCGTAACTTACTTATTTTTTAATTAGCAGACAGCAGCAGCACGTAGGAAGGAGGCCCTGGAGGATTCACGCCTGCACCTGTCACCGGAGCGACCAGAGCCGTCCGCGCTGAGTGGAGAAGATGCCGCAGAAGAGAAGTCTAGCCAGACGCAGGACCGGGGAAGGACATCCAACCTTCGGTGGACCGGGACACTGCAGCAAGGGAGGAGACTGACCAGCAATGGGAGCACCGGCAGAAGACCCTGGCTGGCTTAAAGAAGACGGCACGGAACAGCGGGGAGGATGGCGCAGATTGGGATCCTGCAGCAGGAGAGAAGATTCCCCTTCGGAGCGCAGCAGACCACACTGAAAAGGGTGCATCCCCGGTGCGGTGCTCTGCATCCCGGGTGGCGCCGAAGATGTGGAGTGTCGGAGGTGGCAGAAGCGCCGCAGCTTGGGGTGAGAAACCGCTGCAACCCTTCCACTGCTAAACTCTGCAATTAGTCGATTAAGGCGGTAGGCTCCCCTCACCACAGTGCCCCACAGGCCTTGTTAATTAAGGGGGTTGAATCCCCTCACTCTATAATGTGAATTTCGGCTCCTACCGTGTGTTATAATATGAAAGGGGTACCAGTACTAGATAGTATAATGGGTCCTACTACACTGAAGGCCACGCCCCCTTCTGAGTGGCCACGCCCCCTTTTCCAGGGCGCGCGCATAATGCAAACCTCCGCTTTTTCATACCCCCCTTCAAAAATTAAACTTCGACCACTGCACCTACATCTATACATACACACCCTAACATCTTTATACAAAGTGACACCTATTTGTGTAGGAGATGATGATGTAAGGTGCATGTGGAATTGAAAAGAATGTTCCCAGTATGACCTGAAACAGCTGGCGTGTCATGTTGGCACATCGCCATTAGCGTGCGCACATACTTTCCTTTTGTATTTTATTTATTATTATTTATTTATTTATTTTGGGGGGGCACCATTTTTTATCTTGCCCTGGGCTCCAAAACCCCTAGTTACGCCTCTGCTGTGGGGTCAGCTGGGAGCCACTACACTGAATGGAGGAATAAGCAAGCCTTGCATGCCCGAGATGCCCCGCCTCCTACTTGACGCGCCCAGTCCCAATGCACCCTGTTACGTATAGTTACCCCTCTCCAGAATGTCCCACCTTCCCAGAATGCCGGTGCCTGCGCAAGGTCTTCGCGCACAGCGTTCTAGGAGCGGACGCAGTGGTGGGAGCTACGGTGTGTGGTGTACCCGCCTACATTCACCAGCCAGGGCCCCGTCTGCAGCCTGCCTGAGCCCCCACTGCCACTGAGCAGTCCTGCCACCTGCCGCCCGCTCAGTCCGTGATCCCGGCAGCAGCACAGCACTCGGCCAGTCTCAGCGCTGGAGGGAGAGTGCTGACCCCCTTTCCCAATTACCAGTGAGTGCGGATGTATCTGTCTTCTCTCTTCTCATTCTTCTCTCTCTTTCTCTCTCCGTCGCGCTCTCTCTCTCTCTCTCTCTCTCTCTCTCTCTCTCTGTAAAAAGGGGTCTCTGCCAGCATGAATTTGAGGGAAGGGGAAAGAGAGAAAAACTACTGCACTAGAGCTAAATAATGAATCAATTATAAGAGAGATACCCCATTTGATATTGTGCCACCATGTATCTGGTCACCAATTGTGGGGGTGCTGCCACACCATATATTGTTGCCAACATATGAGATAATTTTGAAGGGAAGAGAAAGAATTGGACTAAGGGTGGCGCACTAGAGCTAAATAATTACACAATTCAAATGTAACTTTTATTACCATAAAGTTAAAAAAGCCAGTAACTGTGAAATATTAAAATCAAAACATACAAGTGCAAGACATAGTACAACATATATTTAAAAAGACACACTCCTTTAATCCAATGTGTTGTGCAATGTCATATATAATTTATATAGTTATCTTAGGTTCTATGACCTTGTACATAAATTGAGTTGGTGTTGTCAGAAATAAATCCTAATAATCCTGGGTATATAAAGTGCGAACCTGTTAGGGTCTACTGCCCTGTGCTGCCACGTCGTCATGGCAACCGGGAGACAAGTGCTAGCGGAGTGGCCTGAGCGCAGCTGATACTCCGGTTCGGGTCTTTTGCTGTGCAGTGGTTACAGGCTTTGTGCACGGCAGGGGATCCGGTGCTGGTTTTTGTGCTCACAGTCTGTGAGGTCTGAGTGGGGCGTGGACAGCACCTGCTATATAAGGCCTCTTCTCAGGTTAAGCAGATGCTGCTGAATCTTTGTTGGTTAGTCAGTTCCTAAAAGTTAGCCAGTACTGTGTAGCTTTGTATTTGTTGTTGCTTACTGCAAATAGGCCTTGGGGTTTGGTACTACACTCTGCCAATCCAGACCTAGAAGTAAAACTGGAGTTAGTCGTTTAACTTGCTGGGGTTCTTTTGCTACTCTGTGAACTTAGCAAGTTTGCGGCTGTATTCTCAAACTTGCCTGCCTAAATCCTTTCTCACTGTGCAAAGGTGTTCAGGTGTCAGTTTAGTGGCAGTAAGCTGAACCTGTGCACTGCAAGTGAGGATTAGGATTGTGGAGACTCTCCTTGTGTCTATCATTCCATCTCTGACCAAGGAGTTTACTGCCACACCCGTTGGTAACCCTTTAGGGTTTTGCTGTTGCCCTTAGCAACAGCATTTCGGGTTCTCTACGTATTAAAACACAACATCTTGCTTTTTCCATCTGAGCATTCCTAATACTAGGGAGACACCCAGTTTCTTAGCCTCTGGGCTTATCTGTTCACTTTGTGTTTATTTTGTTACCCTATCACCTTCTGTGTACGTAATGTCATATTCCCCAGTCTGTCTGTGAGTTCATTTGTTTTGCATCCATATCCATTCAGACACCAGTACATTCCTGCAGGCACTGGTGTGCATAACAGTTCAGACACCAGTACATTCCTGCAGGCACTGGTGTGCATAACAGTTCAGACACCAGTACATTCCTGCAGGCACTGGTGTGCATAACATATTCAGCAGCCCAATACTCCTGTTGAAATTTTGTGGGAATATGGAGCATACCCCTCAAAATACGTTGCAACAGGTGGTCGATCAGGTGCAGGTCCTGACTCAACAATTTAATGATTTATCCATTAAAATGCACACCTCCCAGGCCGCTGGCGGAGCAGCACCTTCAGGGGTTAAGTAGCCGAAAGTAAATCTCCCGGATCGTTTTTCTGGAGATCGCTCGCAGTTCTTTTGTTTCAAGGAGAGCTGCAAGCTATACTTCCGGCTTAGGCCTCAGTCTTCTGGGTCGGAGATTCAGCTGGTGGGCATAGTGATTTCCTTGCTACAAGGAGACCCACAGGTCTGGGCATATGGGTTGCAGCCTGACTGTCCGTCGCTTAAAAGTGTTGATGCTTTTTTTACGGCACTGGGCATGTTGTATGATGACCCTGACAAGACGGCCTCAGCCGAGGCTCAGATTTCGATCCTTAAGCAAGGGCGAAGGCCAGTTGAGGTTTACTGTACGGAGTTTCGGAGGTTGGACCATGATACCCAGTGGAATGACCCAGCCCTGAGACACCAGTACCGAAGAGGTCTTTCTAACCAGATACAGGGCCGGCGCCACCATTAGGCAGCTTTAGGCAGCTGCCTATGGGCGCCGGCCACTGGGGGGCGGCACCGCACGCTGCAGAGAAAAGATTGTTTCCTTTATTGTTCATTCTCTCAGCTCCTCAGGGATGCAGCAGCCGCTTAACTGATGTCTGTGTGGCATGGGTGAGTCAGAGTCAGTGTCGTGTAACCTATGTTACCTGGCGCCACCCCTACCGCAATTACATTCCGCTTTTTACCTGCCCCCGCCTCCCGCTATTGTCTTTCGCATGTTACCCGCCTCGTGCAATTACACCCTGTTTTTTACCCGCCCCCGCCTCCCGCAATTACATCTCGTGATTGCATCCCGCATATTACCCACCCGTGACTGTCTTCCACGTTACCTGCCCCACTCCCGCGATTGCATCCCGCTTTTTACCATCCCCACCTCCCGCGATTGCATCCAGTATATTACCCTCCTGCGATTGGCTGCCACATGCTACCCGCCCCCCTCCTGCAATTGCCTCCCGCATATTACACACATACAAAACTCAGTGTGACCTGCGATTGCCTTCAGCATGTTACCCCCCCCCCCTGTGATTTACTGCTGCATATTCCCCCCACACTCCGCGAGTGCCTCCCGCATGCTCCCTCATATTACACCCCCCACCAATTCATCCCACATTTAACACACACCCCTACCCCCCTTCTCCCCATAGCCTGATCATCCCGCATATTAGACAGATGTTGCTAGCATGCTGCCGGTACTGTGTGGTTAAAATCAATTAAAGGTTTGTTACTTTCCTATAACTCAAGTGCCACTACAATGATACATGCATGTTCTTTTGATGCATGTAACAGTTTCTAAATTGAGTGCAAATATAGCTATTCATAGATACTGTGTATGTGTGTGTATATGTGTGTGTGTGCATTATATATATATATATATATATATATATATATATATATACACACATACTTATATGTATAACAATAATATTTGCATGATAACTATATATATATATATATATATATATATATATATATATATATATATAATTATTAGCAGAATCTTCTTTGGTGATAGAATATTGTTCACTTACAGATGGACTTAAAAAAAGGAACAAATTGAGACAGATAAAAATATTAATAGTTAAAAAAAAAAACATAATTTTTTTTATACAAACATCAGCAATCACCTTGGGCTTTATAGAAAAAAGTTAAAAATTAGGCATGTAAAAGAACACTACTGCCTGCTAAATATCGTGTTAAAAAAATACAGTACATCAAATGATAGCCGTAAGAATTTGTGACAGCTGTTAGTACATTACAGCGGTCACCTATCCCCTCAGCCGTCTATGAGAAGAAATACAGTCAAGGGGATATTGTGGTATTTCTTGACGCCGCCGAGCGAAGTATTTTTCATGATAGCTTTATTGGCACATTGCCGGAAACACCTCCACAGCGGCAACAGGGGGATTAGCGCGACGGAGAATGTTAATACATCACGGCCAATGGGAGACCCTCTTCAAATCAGTGAGTACAACTGCAGCCTGCATACAGGGGATCAGTACTAAATGCCGCCGGTCGGAATCCCGGCGGTCGAAATGCCGACGCCGGAATCCCGACCACACAATCTCGACAGGGGTGGTGAGCGGAACGCAGCCCCTTGCGGGCTCGCTTCGCTCGCCACGCTGCGGGCACGGTGCCTCGCTACGCTCGGCACACTATTATATTCTCCCTCTATGGGTGTCGTGGACACCCACGGAGGGAGAATATGTCGGGATTGTGGCGGTCGGGATTGTGGCGGTCGGGATTCCGGCGTCGGTATTTCGACCGCCGCGATTCCGTCCGGCGGCATCTTGACCGCATCCCGCATACAGAGGTGTCCTGATATACCTCGTACAGATGTAGCCACGCTCATCATTGCTGTGCACACCATAAAAGCCTATGGAGTGAATGCCCGCTGTGGCCAGTCGCAGTGCAGCATCTTCACATTATGCCGCGATGCGTGCGCACGTGCGTATGCATTACGGCATAGAAGAGCATGGCTCCATCTGTATCAGCTGGGGGGAGGGTATCGGGTGAGGCAGGGGCAGTATTGTATAGCTTTGCCTAGGGCGCCTAGAATCCTTGCACCGGCCCTGACCAGATAAAAGACCAACTGGTACAATATCCCTTGCCTGATAGCTTGGATCAGCTCATGCAGTTATCCATCCGGGTGGATAGACGGCTGAGAGAGCGTAGGCTTGAAAGGGAGACCGAGGTTTCCTTCTTTCCCAAGGGAACCTCAGACTCTGAGGAATTTTCCGAGGAGCCTATGCAGATTGGGGCTACCCGCCTCTCCTCGCGTGAGAAGACGCGGAGGAGACAGCAGGGTTTGTGTTTGTACTGTGGGAATAAAGGTCATGTGGTAGTATCATGCCCAGAAAAGCCGGAAAACTTCAGGGCCTGAGGGTGATGGGAAATATCCTGTCAGGCCAGAAGTCAGAATTTCCCAAGAAGACTTTTATCATTCCGGTGACCTTGAAGATCCTCGGTCAAACTGTCAAGACTGAGGCCTTTGTGGACAGTGGGGCCGACGGGGTTTTTATGGACTGCCAATTTGCCCTGAAACACTCTGTTCCCTTAGTACCCTTGGCATTGGAAATTGAGATTTGTGGGTTAAACGGGGAACCATTATCCCAAGGTAAAATTACCTCTTGCACTAGCCAGATTTCTTTGTTTATTGGAGCCACACACTCTGAAAAATTATCCTTTTATGTGACTGTCTGTACTTTTGCCCCATTGGTGTTGGGGTTACCCTGGTTAAGGGCCCAAAATCCTCAATTTGACTGGGTCTCTGGGGAGATTCTTAGTTGGGGTACTGATTGTTTCAGGAGTTGCTTGAGCCTTCCAGTCAGGCTCTCGCAGCTAAGTTTGCCAGGATTGCCAGGGTGTTATGCAGATTTTGCGGACGTGTTCTCCAAAAAAGTTGCAGAGGTACTACCTCCCCATCGCCCCTATGACTGTGCCATTGATTTGTTGCCGAATGCTAAGCTTCCCAAGAGCAGGTTGTACTCCCTGTCACGTCCTGAGACTCAGGCTATGGCAGAGTACATTCAGGAGAACTTGGCTAAGGGATTTATCAGACCTTCACAGTCTCCAGTTGAGTCGGGGTTCTTCTTCGTGGGTAAAAAGGACGGTTCGTTGCGACCCTGCATCGACTTCAGGGAATTGAACCGTATCACGATTAAAAACTCATACCCACTGCCTCTCATTTCGGTCTTGTTTGACCAGCTTCGTACTGCCACCATTTTTTCTAAGATTGACCTACGCGGGGCGTACAATCTAATCCGAATAAGAGAGGGGGATGAATGGAAGACTGCCTTTAATACCCACTCAGGGCATTATGAATATTTGGTGATGCCTTTTGGGCTCTGTAATGCCCCGGCAGTCTTCCAGGATTTCATGAACGATGTACTCAGGGAATATTTGGATAGATTCTTAGTTGTTTACTTAGATGACATCCTAATCTTCTCCCATTCCCTGGAGGAACATCGGAAGCATGTACGCTTAGTCCTCCAGAAACTCAGAGACCACCGGCTTGGGGCGAAGCTGGAGAAGTGCGAATTTGAAGTTCAGCAAATCGCATTTCTAGGATATATTATCTCCCCAGAAGGTTTCCAAATGGAGGGTTCCAAGGTACAGGCAGTCCTGGATTGGGTGCAGCCTACTAGTTTGAAGGCGCTTCAGCGTTTCCTGGGCTTTGTGAATTTTTATAGACGATTTATCGCTGGATTTTCTTCTATAGTGGCGCCCTTGGTGGCACTCACTAAGAAAGGGGCGGATGTTGCTCACTGGTCTTGTGAGGCTAAAGCGGCTTTTGCCCGTCTCAAAAGGGCATTTGTCTCGGCCAAGGTGCTGCGACACCCAGATCCAGAGCGTCCTTTTGGGGTGGAGGTGGATGCCTCTGAGATGGGTATTGGGGCAGTGCTCTCTCAGATGGGAGTGTCTGATAATCGCCTTCATCCTTGTGCTTACTTTTCCCGTAAATTTTCGCCTGCCGAGATGAATTATGACGTGGGTAACCGGGAATTGTTGGCTATTAAGGATGCACTCGAGGAGTGGAGACACACTGGCTTGAGGGGGCTAAGTTTGTGGTCTCAATTCTCACCGACCATAAGAATCTGGCATATTTAGAGTCAGCGAAGCGTCTCAATGCCAGGCAGGCACGATGGGCTTTGTTTTTTGCTCGCTTTAATTTTTTGATAACATATCGCCCTGGGTCAAAAAACATCAAGGCTGATGCGCTCTCGCGGAGTTTTGCTCCAATCCAGGAGACCACCGAGGAGCCGTTGCCCATTGTGTCCCCATCATGTATTAAAGTGGGCATTACCCAGGACCTCTTGTCATTAGTCCTTAGAGCACAGGAGCAGGCTCCTCCAGACCTTCCGGTAGGTCTTTTGTTTGTGCCTCCTAGGTTAAGACAGCGAGTGTTCCTGGAATTCCATGCCAAGAAATCGGCAGGTCACCCGGGTATTGCCAGAACTCGGGAGTTGCTATCTAGGGCGGTGTGGTGGCACTCGTGGCTAAGGATGTGGATCAGTGGGTTCGGGCATGTGACATCTGTGCCCGAAATAAGACTCCTAGAGGGGTTCCTGTTGGCCCATTACATCCACTCTCTATTCCATCTAAGCCATGGACCCACATTTCAATGGATTTTGTGGTGGACTTGCCCAAATCCTTGGGGATGACAGCCATCTGGGTTGTCGTTGACAGGTTTTCGAAGATGGCGCACTTCGTTCCACTGGTTGGGCTGCCATCGGCCAGACGCCTCTCTGAATTATTTATGCTGCATGTTGTGCGTCTCCACGGGTTGCCACTTGATGTGGTCTCTGACCGCGGATCCCAGTTTGTGGCCAAATTCTGGAGGGCATTTTGTTCCGATCTCCAGATTTCTGTCAGCTTGTCGTCAGGCTACCATCCGCAGTCTAATGGGCAGACTGAAAGGGTGAACCAGTCCTTGGAGCAGTTCCTCAGGTGTTATGTCTCCAAGTGTCAGACTGACTGGGTTGCTCATCTGTCCATGGCGGAGTTTGCCTATAACAACGCGGCTCACTCTGTTACAGGGATCTCTCCCTTCCTTTGTGTGTATGGGCATCATCCTAAGGCCAATTCTTTTGACCCCCTGGACTCCACGCCTGGTGGTTCCTCTGTGGTTTCGGTCCTTAGAGGTATTTGGAGGAAAGTGAAGAAAGCCCTTGTGTCTGTGTCATTAGTGACCAAAAGGGTTTTTGATAAGCGGAAAAGACCCTGCAGCTTCAAATTAGGAGACTTCGTCTGGTTGTCTACCAAGAATTTGAAGTTGAGACAGCCATCTCATAAGTTAGGCCCCCGGTTCATCGGCCCTTATAAGATCACCAGGTTTATCAATCCGGTGGCATTTCAGTTAGATCTGCCCCGTTCTTTGGGTATCAATAAAACATTTAATTGTTCCCTTTTAAAACGGGCGATTAGTAATCCTTCTTCCAGTGGAAGACCTTCTCCTCTTCTGATACGTGGCCAGAGGGAGTTTGTTGTTGAAAGGATTCTTGACTCCAAGATGGTTCAGGGTCGGCTGTCATTTTTGGTGCACCGGAAGGGGTATGGCCCGGAGGAGCGGTCGTGGGTGCGCAGTTGTGATCTTCATGCCCCCAGACTGATACGCTCTTTCTTCTCGCAGTTCCCCGATAAACCCGGTGGTAGGGGTTCTTTGACCCCTCGTCAGAGGGGGGGTACTGTTAAGGTCTCCTGCCCTGTGCTGCCACGTCGTCATGGCAACCGGGAGACAAGTGCTAGCGGAGTGGCCTGAGCGCAGCTGATACTCCGGTTCGGGTCTTTTGCTGTGCAGTGGTTACAGGCTTTGTGCACAGCAGGGGATCCGGTGCTGGTTTTTGTGCTCACAGTCTGTGAGGTCTGAGTGGGGCATGGACAGCACCTGCTATATAAGGCCTCTTCTCAGGTTAAGCAGATGCTGCTGAATCTTTGTTGGTTAGTCAGTTCCTAAAAGTTAGCCAGTACTGTGTAGCTTTGTATTTGTTGTTGCTTACTGCAAATAGGCCTTGGGGTTTGGTACTACACTCTGCCAATCCAGACCTGGAAGTAAAACTGGAGTTAGTCGTTTAACTTACTGGGGTTCTTTTGCTACTCTGTGAACTTAGCAAGTTTGCGGCTGTATTCTCAGACTTGCCTGCCTAAATCCTTTCTCACTGTGCAAAGGTGTTCAGGTGTCAGTTTAGTGGCAGTAAGCTGAACCTGTGCACTGCAAGTGAGGATTAGGATTGTGGAGACTCTCCTTGTGTCTATCATTCCATCTCTGACCAAGGAGTTTACTGCCACACCCGTTGGTAACCCTTTAGGGTTTTGCTGTTGCCCTTAGCAACAGCATTTCAGGGTTCTCTACGTATTAAAACACAACATCTTGCTTTTTCCATCTGAGCATTCCTAATACTAGGGAGACACCCAGTTTCTTAGCCTCTGGGCTTATCTGTTCACTTTGTGTTTATTTTGTTACCCTATCACCTTCTGTGTACGTAATGTCATATTCCCCAGTCTGTCTGTGAGTTCATTTGTTTTGCATCCCTATCCGTTCAGACACCAGTACATTCCTGCAGGCACTGGTGTGCATAACAGTTCAGACACCAGTACATTCCTGCAGGCACTGGTGTGCATAACAGAACCTCAGGTAAGTATCCTATAAATGGTGAAAAATTCCAAATAATGAAGTGGATTGAGGATTTACATAAATCACAAAAATTAGTTAATACAGTATGTTGTAACATATCTCACTATACCTAATGGAATAGCGTTTCCAATCTCTGTGGTCAATGCCACTATGTTAATAATTATATCTGACAGATTGTTCCGGAGGTAAGCCTATTATAGCCAGTATTCAGAACATCTTATTTGTTGGAACATAAATGTATTATTATATATATAATGACAATTAGCGTTCTCAGTCTATGCTGTCAACGCCTGAAATTTTGTCCCTTTGGCTGCCAGCCTCATATGTGTATAGTAGCACTTAGCGTTCTCAGTCTATGCTGTCAACGCCTGAAATTTTAACCTTTGGCTGCCAACCTCGTATGTATAAAATGGCAATAAGCGTTCTCAGTCTATGCTGTCAACACCTGAAATTTTGACCTTTGGCTGCCAGCCTCATATATGCTGAACCTGTCTACCTGACGTTCTCAGTCTCCTGCTGTCAACGTCTGTATAAGTTGATCTTCACATGACATATATACATGCGATGAGATAAGCTAGTTTCTTAAATGATATTGGTCAACGCTCTCAGTCCTGCTGTCAGCGCTACACAGTCATACCTATGATATTAGTGTGTCATACAGTTTAGTGGCACACTCAAAATCATGTTCCACTTCATAAATGTGGAATTATACCTTTCCACCACAGTCATAGTTAGTATAATTCTAGGAAATGCTATACCTTAAGTATAGCTGGTCTCATCACAAGGGAACAAATTAAATTGCTGTAAATAAGGGAACTCTCTTATAAAGATCGCAGATGTGTGTAGATATTGTAATGGACTTATATCAATCATAAACTGATCTCTGCTGTGTATCATTCACCATTGTACAGCCTCTATGTCATTTGTAAAAATATATGCTCGATAATTTGTTAGTATTTTACACCTTATAAACCGTATCAAGCTTAAATTCCTGTATATGGTGTACAGATAGGTGCACCCTTCAAATACTAGGCTGCATGCAGAAATCTCATAAAATTCTATATTATTTGGAATCAGCTAATCACCCAATATCAGTAAATATTATATATCATAAGTATTCCTTTTATTTCAGTTGCGCTATAATAATTTGTATCTATATTTGAACAGCAGCTACATTCGCATGACACATAGCCAGTAGAGAGGTTTCCTGTGTTTTAAATCTACAGAACCGTTACTCACTTACTACTGGGCCAAGCCTTACTTAATATAGAGTGCTGAACACTTGCACCTTATTTAAGTGGCCTTCATGGCATTACCAGACCCTCCAACATGACCCGCCCCACTAGGTACAAAATACTCTGTTTCTGGACTTCCCTCTTAATTTATGATTTCCATCACCTGTGTTGAACTAGTTAAATGATAAGAAAGCTGTTTCTTCACAGGTGATGGCAATAATAAATTAAGAGGGAAGTCCAGAAACAGAGCATTTTGTACCTAGTGGGGCGGGTCATGTTGGAGGGTATGCATTACTGATTTCAAAGAGTAGCTCTCATGTAATGAAAAACAGTAATTTATATGAGTGATTGAGTTGTAATAACAACTAATGTCTCCTCACTTTCATAAGCTTGGTTAAGCATAGATATCCTGTGTGTGGCCTGTAAATTAATACATACACTGACCAATAGACTGCTGTTACAATGTTGCTTTCTCTCAGACTGCACTGCCTTTTTCTATCTCTGTAGTCTGGCCGCAGCTGAGCTTTCATTACATATGAGCGGCTGGTACGATTCCTCAGTGTCTCTTAAGAGGAATAACAAATGCTCTGTGTTGTACTAAATAAACTCTTATGCAATAGACTGCCTTACTACAGTTAACACAATAGCCTGCTTAGCATGGGTGAGTTCAAATAGTGTCCCTTGTAAATTATGGTCCGCACTTTTCCCCCCTTAATTACTGACTAACACCACAAATTTGACATGCACATTTAAGTTTAACACATGGAATGGAGTGTGAGAACGCCAACCCGTGTTTCACAGTTGGTTTCGTCAGCACTCTATATTAAGTAAGGCTTGGCCCAGTAGTAAGTGAGTAACGGTTCTGTAGATTTAAAACACAGGAAACCTCTCTACTGGCTATGTGTCATGCGAATGCAGCTGCTGTTCAAATATAGATACAAATTATTATAGCGCAACTGGAATAAAAGGAATACTTATGATATATCATATTTACTGATATTGGGTGATTAGCTGATTCCAAATAATATAGAATTTTATGAGATTTCTGCATGCAGCCTAGTATTTGAAGGGTGCACCTATCTGTACACCATATACAGGAATTTAAGCTTGATACGGTTTATAAAGTGTAAAATACTAACAAATTATCGAGCATATATTTTTACAAATGACATAGAGGCTGTACAATGGTGAATGATACACAGCAGAGATCAGTTTATGATTGATATAAGTCCATTACAATATCTACACACATCTGCGATCTTTATAAGAGAGTTCCCTTATTTACAGCAATTTAATTTGTTCCCTTGTGATGAGACCAGCTATACTTAAGGTATAGCATTATTTCCTAGAATTATACTAACTATAACTGTGGTGGAAAGGTATAATTCCACATTTATGAAGTGGAACATGATTTTGAGTGTGCCACTAAACTGTATGACACACTAATATCATAGGTATGACTGTGTAGCGCTGACAGCAGGACTGAGAGCGTTGACCAATATCATTTAAGAAACTAGCTTATCTCATCGCATGTATATATGTCATGTGAAAATCAACTTATACAGACGTTGACAGCAGGAGACTGAGAACGTCAGGAAGACAGGTTCAGCATATATGAGGCTGGCAGCCAAAGGTCAAAATTTCAGGCGTTGACAGCATAGACTGAGAACGCTAAGTGCTACTATACACATATGAGGCTGGCAGCCAAAGGGACAAAATTTCAGGCGTTGACAGCATAGACTGAGAACGCTAATTGTCATTATATATATAATAATATATTTATGTTCCAACAAATAAGATGTTCTGAATACTGGCTATAATAGGCTTACCTCCGGAACAATCTGTCAGATATAATTATTAACATAGTGGCATTGACCACAGAGATTGGAAACGCTATTCCATTAGGTATAGTGAGATATGTTACAACATATTAACTAATTTTTGTGATTTATGTAAATCCTCAATCCACTTCATTATTTGGAATTTTTCACCATTTATAGGATACTTACCTGAGGTTCGCACTTTATATACCCAGGATTATTAGGATTTATTTCTGACAACACCAACTCAATTTATGTACAAGGTCATAGAACCTCAGATAACTATATAAATTATATATGACATTGCACAACACATTGGATTAAAGGAGTGTGTCTTTTTAAATATATGTTGCACTATGTCTTGCACTTGTATGTTTTGATTTTAATATTTCACAGTTACTGGCTTTTTTAACTTTATGGTAATAAAAGTTACATTTTAATTGTGTAATTATTTAGCTCTAGTGCGCCACCCTTAGTCCAATTCTTCCCTTCCCTTCAAAATTGTCTCTGCCAGCATAAAGTGTAAAAAGGGGTCTCTGCCAGCATAAAGTGTAAAAAGGGGGTCTCTGCCAGCATAAAGTGTAAAAAGGGGTCTCTGCCAGCATAAAGTGTAAAAATGGGGTTTCTGCCAGCATAAAGTATAAAAAGGGTTCTCTGCAAGCATAAAGTGTAAAAAGAGGCCTCTGCCAGCATAATATGTAAAAAGAGTTCTCTGCCAGCATAATATGTAAAAAGAGGTCTCTGTCAGCCTAATGTGTAAAAAGGGGTCTCTGTCAGCCTAAAGTGTAAAAAGGGGGTCTCTGCCAGCATAAAGTGTAAAAAGGGGTCTCTGCCAGCATAAAGTGTAAAAAGGGGGTTTCTGCCAGCATAAAGTGTAAAAAGGGTTGTCTGCAAGCATAAAGTGTATAAAGAGGCCTCTGCCAGCATAATATGTAAAAAGAGTTCTCTGCCAGCATAATATGTAAAAAGAGGTCTCTGTCAGCCTAATGTGTAAAAAAAGGTCTCTGTCAGCCTAAAGTGTAAAAAGGGGGTCTCTGCCAGCATAAAGTGTAAAAAGGGGTCTCTGCCAGCATAAAGTGTAAAAAGGGGGTTTCTGCCAGCATAAAGTGTAAAAAGGGTTGTCTGCAAGCATAAAGTGTATAAAGAGGCCTCTGCCAGCATAATATGTAAAAAGAGTTCTCTGCCAGCATAATATGTAAAAAGAGGTCTCTGTCAGCCTAATGTGTAAAAAGGGGTCTCTGTCAGCCTAAAGTGTAAAAAGAGGGTCTCTGCCAGCATAAAGTGTAAAAAGGGGGTCTCTGCCAGCCTAATGTGTAAAAAGGGGTCTCTGCCAACATAATGTGTAAAAAGGGGTCTCTGTCAGCCTAATGTGTAAAAAGGGGTCTCTGTCAGAATAAAGTGTAAAAAGGGGTCTTTGTCAACATAAAGTGTAAAAGGGGTCTCTGCCAGCCTAAAGTGTAAAAAGGGGTCTCTGTCAGCATATTGTCTCTATATTTTTATGGCTGCTGGATTTTTTTTTATCATTTCAGACATCCTCAACATGCGCAATTACAGCTGCAATCGCCATAGCATTCATCAATCAATCAAGCCAGATATTAATAATATTATAAAGGCTTTATGTGGCAGGTCCAAATTATGTGAATATAAATGTTTTTAGTAATTTTAAAAGAAATCAAGAAACACTTGAGGATTTGCCCACATCTCTAATAAAAAGGGACACAAAATAAGATTTTAAACCTACCGGTAAATATTTTTCTCCTAGTCCGTAGAGGATGCTGGGGACTCCGTAAGGACCATGGGGATAGATGGGCTTCGCAGGAGACATGGGCACTAAGAAAGAACTTTAGGTATGGGTGTGCACTGGCTCCTCCCTCTATGCCCCTCCTCCAGACCTCAGTTAGAGAAACTGTGCCCAGAGGAGACGGACAGTACGAGGAAAGGATTTTGTTAATCCAAGGGCAAGATTCATACCAGCCCACACCATTCACACCGTATAACTAGGGTATATACGAACCAGTTAACAGTATGAAAACAACACAGCATCAGACCGAGACTGATGAAAACTGTAACATAACCCTTATGTAAGCAAAAACTATATACAAGTCTTGCAGAAGTAGTCCGCACTTGGGACGGGCGCCCAGCATCCTCTACGGACTAGGAGAAAAAGATTTACCGGTAGGTTTAAAATCTTATTTTCTCTTACGTCCTAGAGGATGCTGGGGACTCCGTAAGGACCATGGGGATTATACCAAAGCTCCCAAACGGGCGGGAGAGTGTGGATGACTCTGCAGCACCGACTGAGCAAACAGGAGATCCTCCTCAGCCAGGGTATCAAACTTGTAGAACTTTGCAAAGGTGTTTGAACCCGACCAAGTAGCAGCTCGGCACAATTGCAACGCCAAGACCTCCCGGGCAGCCGCCCAAGAAGAGCCCACCTTCCTAGTGGAATGGGCCTTAATCGATCTTGGTAACGGCAATCCAGCAGTTGAATGAGCCTGCTTAATCGTGTTACAGATCCAGCAAGCAATAGTCTGCTTTGAAGCAGGAGCGCCAACCTTGTTGGCAGCCTACAGGACAAACAGCGCCTCTGTTTTCCTGACCCTAGCCGTTCTGGCTACGTAAATTTTCAAAGCCCTGACCACATCAAGGGACTCGGAATCCTCCAAGTCTCGCGTAGCCACAGGCACCACAATAGGTTGGTTCATATGAACAGAGGAAGCCACCTTAGGCAAGAATTGAGGATGGGTCCGCAATTCCGCTCTATCCATATGGAAAACCAGATAGGGGCTTTGATGAGACAAAGCCGCCAATTCCGACACTCGCCTAGCCGAAGCCAAGGCTAACAACATGACCACTTTCCAAGTGAGATATTTTAATTCCACTGTTTGAAGTGGTTCAAACCAGTGCGACTTAAGGAAACTCAACACCATGTTAAGGTGCCAAGGCGCCACCGTAGGTACAAAAGGAGGCTGAATATGCAGCACTCCCTTCACAAAAGTCTGTACTTCTGGGAGAGAAGCTAATTCTTTCTGAAAGAAAATGGATACGGCCGAAATCTGAACCTTAATGGAGCCTAATTTTAGGCCCAAATTCACTCCAGTTTGTAGGTAGTGAAGAAAACGGCCCAGATGGAATTCCTCCGTAGGAGCATTCCTGGCCTCACACCATGAAACATACTTTCGCCATATACGGTGATAATGTTTTGCTGTCACGTCCTTCCTAGCCTTTATCAGAGTAGGAATGACCTCATCCGGAATGCCTTTTTCCGCTAGGATCCGGTGTTCAACCGCCATTCCGTCAAACGCAGCCGCGGTAAGTCTTGGAACAGACAGGGCCCCTGTTGTAGCAGGTCCTGTCTTAGAGGAAGAGGCCACGGATCTTCCGTGAGCATTTCCTGCAGATCCGAATACCAGGCCCTTCGTGGCCAATCTGGAACAATGAGAATTGTCTGTACTACTCTTTTTCTTATTATTCTCAACACCTTGGGGATGAGAGGAAGAGGAGGAAACACATAGACCGACTGGAACACCCAAGGTGTCACTAGGGCATCCACTGCCACCGCCTGAGGGTCTCTTGACCTGGCGCTATACTTCTGTAGTTTTTTGTTTAGGCGGGACGTCATCATGTCTATCTGGGGCAGGCCCCACTGACTAGCAATCTGTGCGAAGACTTCCTGATGAAGTCCCCACTCTCCTGGATGTAGATCGTGTCTCCTGAGGAAGTCTGCTTCCCAGTTGTCCACTCCCGGAATGAACACTGCTGACAGTGCGCCTACATGATTTTCCGCTTAGCGAAGAATCCTGGTGGCTTCCGCCATAGCCACTCTGCTCCTTGTGCCGCCTTGGCGGTTTACATGAGCTACTGCGGTGATGTTGTCTGACTGGATCAGAACCGGTAGGTTGCGAAGCAAAGTCTCCGCTTGACGAAGGGCGTTGTATATGGCCCTTAGTTCCAGGACGTTGATGTGGAGACAAGTCTTTTGACTTGACCAAAGACCTTGGAAGCTTCTTCCCTGTGTGACTGCTCCCCAACCTCGGAGGCTCGCGTCCGTGGTCACCAGAACCCAGTCCTGAATGCCGAATCTGCGACCCTCCAGAAGGTGAGCACTCTGCAGCCACCACAGAAGAGATACCCTGGCCCTGGGGGACAGGGTGATCAACTGATGAATCTGTAGATGTGACCTGGACCACTTGTCCAGTAGGTCCCATTGGAAGGTCCTCGCATGGAACCTGCCGAAAGGAATGGCCTCGTAAGATGCCACCATCTTTCCCAGGACTCGAGTGCAGTGATGCACCGACACCTGTTTTGGCTTCAATAGGTCCCTGACCACAGTCATGAGTTCCTGGGCCTTTTCTATCGGAAGATAAACCCTTTTCTGGTCCGTATCCAGAATCATGCCTAAGAAGGTCAAATGGGTCGTAGGAACTAATTGTGACTTCAGGATATTGAGAATCCAGCCGTGTTGCTGTAACACCTCCAGTGAAAGTTACACGCTGTTCAACAACTGCTCTCGTGATCTCGCTTTTATTAGGAGATCGTCCAAGTATGGGATAATTGTGACCCCCTGCTTGCGCAGGAGCACCATCATTTCCGCCATTACCTTGGTGAAAATCCTCGGGGCCGTGGAAAGCCCAAGTGGCAACGTCTGAAATTGGTAATGACAATCCTGTACTGCAAATCTTAGGTACGCCTGATGAGGTGGATATATGGGAACATGAAGGTATGCATCCTTTATGTCCAGGGACACCATAAAATCCCCCCCTTCTAGGCTGGCGATGACCGCTCTGAGCGATTCCATCTTGAACTTGAACCTTTTCAAGTATAGGTTCAAGGATTTTAAATTTAAAATGGGTCTGACCGAACCGTCCGGTTTCGGGACTACAAATAGGGTTGAGTAATACCCCCTCCCTTGTTGAAGCAGGGGAACTTTGATCACCACCTGTTGAAGACACAATTTTTGAATTGCATTTAAGACTATCTCCCTTTCTGGGGGAGAAGCTGGTAAGGCCGATTTGAAAAACCGGCGAGGAGGCACCTCTTCGAATTCCAGCTTGTAACCCTGGGAACATATAGGGAAAATGGGGGGTAGGGATGTCCTCTGCACTAGAGAGATACTAAAATTTTTAATTTTGAAAAATTCCCCAAATTTTATGATTTCAAGAAGTTTTATTATCATTCATCATAGGGGGTGCTGCCTTAGACAATAAGTTACAGAACAACATAGGACAGAAAAAGATCGTCTCTTTTGTTGGCGCACTTAGAGAAGAAGAAAAGATTTTTATTCTTGTTATAAACATATCATATTAAAATCTAACTTTTATTAGTACTGACTTAAAAATTATTTGCAATTTAGAAACATAATGAGAAAAAATTGTGTTGTATATTCGTGTAAATTTTGTGAATAAATTCAATAGTGTAAACAAAATAAAATAAAAACTGATTCACTGTGCCTGAATTTTCTGCTTCATTTATTATATCGAAAAGAAAATGAAGAAAAGGGATCAGTTTCTTCAGGTGCACTCATTCCCCAAGAAAATTATTTTGTTGGTATTACATCCGTGTATTTAACCTTCTTTTATATTTATCGGTTAACACACGATTATTAGTATACACCAATACCCATATGGGACATATCAACTTTATTAGTATCCCATATGAAGTATTATGACCCTTTATTCGGGCCGTAGACAGTGAAATATAAAAACAATAAAAGATAGTTAGACGTGAATCAGAAAAATGACAAAAAAAGAAAGAAGGTTTTTTGTCCCAGTGCCAAATAATAAAGAAAGCATTAAAAACAAAACCGTGTGCCGCCTATTCTTTCTTAATTCAATATGTCTTGTGTATGAATTATGTTCCACTCATGTGTGGTTCAGAAAATATATATTATCATCGGGATGTATACATCAATTCTCTATGATAATTATAGCAATCCCTTGTTGATATTATTAATTAGACCTGTAACCTTGCTTCGTTGGTACTGAAGAGTATTCTTCTAAATAGATTGAAACATTGTATTATTTTTCTTTTTCAATCTTTATTTTGCCACTGTGCTTCTATTCTGTCAAATGTTATAGTTGTTCCTAAATGATACATATAATATCTACCAAAAGTTATAGTAGATACAATGATTAGTTTTCTCGACAAAGTGTCTTATTATATTGTAACTGTATCATCATATCATTGGAGGACTGCAGTCTCCCCAACGTTTAATCCCTGCAAAAATACCAGTTCGACCGTGTATCAAATTCAGTACATATAAAGGGAGTACCATTCCCAGTTATGATAGAGTCATAATGACTTCTTATCATATACAGAAGATACAATGGTGATCTCTCCTATGTATCGTACTTCATATATATGCAATTGTATGTAGCGTTTCTCAATTGCAATGAATGTCCCTTGGCTAATGATAATACTGCACGTTAATCATATATAGGTCATTCAGAAAGGGTCAGATCACATCCCCTTAAATAATCTATTGTATATTTTGTCCATTAGTAAGATAGTATATGTATGCCCAGCTGGTGTATTTTTCAATTATATCTCTACTAGTATTGTACTCAATACCGCTCACCCTATACAGATTGTGAGACCGTCTGACAGTTGTTGTGTCTGTATAATAATATTATAGGACAGATATATATTCCTCTATGAATTTCTAATGCACTAGTGATATGACTGCATCCTATAGGAATAGCATGTTAACAGTGTTAGTGTATGTTGTGCTATAGCTTCAAACAACGTATATACAGTCCTGGTCTATGCTGCTACGTGTCACGGACAAACAGTAGACAGTAAGTATTCTCTGTAGTGCGTGCTGCTGAGATTTTGTACCACCGCACTGTCCGTGGTTGATACCTCACTGTGCATACAATTTATCTTTACAGACAGTTAGATTAACAGTACATTTATAACAACACTTTCATTGATATTTTACGGCACGATGCCATGAACATCTGACAGAGCAGCAAGTGTTCTCTACAGTGCGTGCTGCTTGGGTTCTACAGCACTGCACTGCCCGTGGCTGAGACCTCAATATACATGTGATTAATCTTTATAGGCAGTTCGGTTAACAGGTATAATAGTGGACTAGTAATTTCAAATGCATTAATCCAGTGATATGACTGCATCCTATAGGAATAGCATGTTAACAGTGTTAGTGTATGTTGTGCTATAGCTTCACACAACGTATATACAGTCCTGGTCTATGCTGCTACGTGTCACGGACAAGCAGTAGACAGTAAGTGTTCTCTGTAGTGCGTGCTGCTGAGATTTTGTACCACCGCACTGTCCGTGGTTGATACCTAACTGTGCATACAATTTATCTTTACAGACAGTTAGATTAACAGTACATTTATAACAGCACTTTCAATGGTATTTTACGGCACGATGCCATGAACATCTGACAGAGCAGCAAGTGTTCTCTACAGTGCGTGCTGCTTAGGTTCTACAGCACTGCACTGCCCGTGGCTGAGACCTCAATATACATATGATTAATCTTTATAGGCAGTTCGGTTAACAGGTATAGTAGTGGACTAGTAATTTCAAATACACTAATCATGACATTTTCAATAGTGTTTGTGGCACACGGCTATCTCCCTATGCGCATTTCACTCTATATTAGAGCATCGTCGTGAGCTGGTCTTTCAGGACAATCATGAGAAGTATACCAATCACATTATACTGTACTTAAGGTATATAGATGACATTCTCATCCTATGGGATGGAGACCAAGGACTTTTGAAGGAATTCATTGATATTCTCAATCAGAATGACCTCAATTTGAGACTTACAGGAGAAATCAGTCAGAAAACAATCAATTTCCTGGATCTCACAATTAACATCGAAGAAGACGGCTCAATCTCAACAGATATTTATCGAAAGAAAACAGCAACAAACAGTATCCTACACTCCAGCAGCTCACATTTGCCAGCTACCATCCGGGGCATTCCGAAAGGTGAGCTCCTTCCTTCGAACCAAGCGAAACTGTTCTGATGTAACTAGATACTCCATGAGAGAACATCAATTGGCTGAAAGATTAAAGCAAAGGGGTTATAGCAATCGGCTAATAAAATCTGCCAAACGAGAAGTGAAATCATACACCAGAGATTCCCTGTTGGTACCAAAAACCAGAACTCCTAAAGAGGAACCAGTAAGATTTATAAGTACCTTTAATAACAAGTGGAGGGAAATCAACTGTATCTTACAGAGACACTGGTCAGTACTGACAGTTGACAAGGACCTTAAAGAGGTATTACCATCAAAAGTCCAGAGCAGTTGGAGAAGGACTCGTAACTTAAAGGACATTCTAGTGAGGAGTCACTTATCGTCTCAGAAAAAACCACTACATCACAAAAAGGGCTCTTTTTGCTGCAGACAATACAAGGCATGTCAATTTATGACGGCCAGAACGAACTACAATGATGCTTATGGCAGAAAATGGGATATAGAGAGCTATATCGACTGCACCACATCAGGGGTAGTTTACCAAATAGTATGCCCCTGCAATAAGGTATACATAGGCAAAACTATCAGACAACTCAAGGTGAGATTGCTTGAGCATGTGGGTACCATAAGAAACGCAAGGCAGGATAAAGCTAAATTTAAATCTCTTACCCCAATTGCGAGTCACTTTCTAAAGTATCATGATGGTCTCGCAAAAGGTCTGCAAGCATTTGGCATGAAGCATTTTGAAACAGGAATTCGTGGTGGTGATATTGATGGAGAACTGCTCAGATTTGAGTGTAAAATGATATTCCTGATGGACAGTTTGCACCCAAATGGTCTAAATGAAGGCAATAGCTATTTGCCATTTTTGTGATCTGACCGTGGCTGCAATCTGTTCAGCAAAAATCATATGGGACAAATAAATTCCCACCCCACCCTAACCAACTCCAAACCCCCCCCCCCCCTTTTTTTTCTGTATGTAGAGCCCCTCTTCTCTCTCTTTTCTGACTTTGGGTGTGTATGCCCATATAAGGGATATTCATTCCTTCTTTTTGAGAGGGGCATTAAAATCTACATAAACATTAAGTGGTTTAGGTTTTCTCTACTTGATATATTTTCCCTACTAGATATATTCTATTCCAATCAATATGTCCTATAATTTGTATATATGCTAATATGTAGACATCTTCTATCTGATCTAAAATTAATATATATAAAAGGCCCAAACACTGATACCTACCATGTCCAATGATCAATTTATCAAAAGTGTAATCAGTAAAATGATTGCCAGTTGTGTTTAAAGGATTTCTTCTTGGATTTTTTCTTGGATTTTTTCTTGGATTTTTTCTTGAATTTTGACGAACCTATCATCCCCTTTGTTCCAGTGCAGTTATTTTCTGTTCTTTACAAAGGTTTCCTCAATGATCCATAAACCTACTTATTTATTAATTTATTTATTTAATTCTATATTGGTGTTTTGATGGATGATTCATTCATCAAACTATCAAGCTATACCTGTGTGTGTTTTCAGATGGATGCTTGGACTGTCTATTTTCCCAATCCTCTTTGGATCTAGCCTTAATTGATATCACCATGCTCACCATCTAGAAGGATTTGTTTTTTCCCCACCCTTTTCCCTGAATTTGTTTCAAATTTAGGACCAACCTTACTTAGAGTGGATAATCTTCATCATCTGTAACAAAATTGACAATAAAATTAAAAATAGTTATTTTAATAAGCGAATTAATTTATAGTGATAATGGGATGGAGAGGTTTCCCATAGGCAATTTCCTCTAATTTTTAATGGATACCAACAATATAGATGTATGATTAAAGGAGGAAACATCCCCCTATATAATATATATAGAATTTGAGGAGAGCACCAATATTATATTACACAGATTTTTAGTGATAAAGACTGGCTACAGCATGCTCATATAAGTTTGACCAAGACTACACGTTTTTTAGTATTATTATTTTTTCACATTTGACACTAATGATGTTTTTCACATTTTTTCTTTGTTTTTGAGCATCTTAGTTTATCACATATAATGTGTTTTTATTTTATTTTATTTCAATGTACAAATTTCCCCCTTTTCCTTTTTCCTTTTTTAAGGATCACTCACTATATATACTTCAGCTTCACTTTCTAAAAACTTATTACTCACTTTTATTATTAATATTTTTCATCTCACAGTAAACTCACTTTTCCTCATCACACTATTACACATAATAACTTTTTCTCTAATTTTACCACATAATTTTGCCATACATAAGTATAATATTTAAAAACTATATAAACTCAACATTCAATCTGGTACAACACAGGTATTAAGATTCAGTATATCTTCGCTCTATTAATATTGTATATGCTCTATTTTATTTAAATACGTATAGTGTGTTAGTGGGAACGGCTGAAGGGGTCTCCTCTCAATCTTTCCTTTCTTTTCATTGCCATTGTAATTACCTTCTATAACAACAACATTAGAAGCTACACATGAGTGAGGAGAAGCTACATTAAAATGTAATAATTCAGCTTCTATGAGGCTCCAATGTACTCACACGGGTTTGCAAGAATCACGTCAATACGGGTCCGTGATTGGCTTAGACCTATCACGTGACTCGGGACAAGTAATTATGCGTTCCACCAGGACTGTAATCAAACGAGGAATGTGGTCCATTGTAATCTAAGACGGTCAGTTAACCATGTGGTGGGGATTAAGATCAGGGATTGGTGGGACGTTCTGTTAAAAGCATTCTGGAATGGGCAATCGGGTTTGCCTGGTTAAAGCAATTGCGAAACGTGCACGTCTCAGAGTGGTGCTGACAAGCCCGCTCGTACTGATCACAGTGCAGTGAAAAAATGCTCGAATGAATAGAAAAAGGATAGATGAGTGATTAGAGATGGATGAGAATAGCAGGATTTAATGTTATGTAGGGAGCATATAAATGCAGCTACAGTGCAGCCACTATACAGAGCAGTGCAGCCATTATATAGACAGGATATATAGCCAGAGATTAGGACTAATTACTCTCAGATACCAAATGTGAACAAGTGGTAACGGACCACAGGCAACCCTTAGGACTTGTATCTAGGTACATCTGTGTGACACGAATCATTTCTTTTATGTTCATCAAATATTAATGAAGTAGCATATTCTACCTGCCAATAGCAATTAGTAATTATTTATTAAGATTGAGACATGTGCAAGATGAATTCAATATAACCCTTACCTATTAACATCATTAGGGCACGGTATTATATGGATATGGATATGATTTAATCTAAATATCTGCTGTACACACGGGGCACGTTATGCGCCGGTTCTTAATTAACGGCATACATAGACCTGCAGCATAATTATATCTATTGGTCAGGGCTGTGTAAATTGCTATAACATAGTCACACTTATCAGACTAACATAATAATCCGGGGTGCCTCTTTAGCAAAAAACTAATAGGTCTATATTGCAAATCCATTACCACTGCTGCTTCCAATAGATACGGAGCTCGCAATTTTGGAAGCTATACATTTAGGTTCCACTAGCTAACGGACATGAGTGCAGTGGCAATTAATAAACAAAATTATATTCACATTGCATGGTGAGACAGGGAACTGTTTATAACTTCTAATTATACCTAAATGGACTGCAAGGGGGGTATATCCCGTTAATCCTTTGAATATATTCAATTGCGATCACATTAGGGGGTATTAGATACGAGGTTCGTATTTTTGAACCTACACATCTGGGGCTCATTAATGGACTGTTATAAGCACAGTGGTAATTATCAAGCACAGTCTATACATACAAGGGCTGGTTAAAGATAGAGAACTGTTTGTAACTTTTCATACAAATTCGTATGATTGATAATGAATCTATTAAGGACTGCAATGGGGGTAAACCTTTTTTAACCCCGATTACTAACAATTCCTGGGATTTAGCTGCTAACCACATTAGGGGACAGGCAATATAGCCATTACGTGCCCAGACCGCATTCCAGATATAATAGTTATTGTAGTATTCACGGGGAATCTGGATACGGGGAATACCAGTAGCTGTTTGTAGTAGTTAACAGCAACTGGTCCAGATAACCACAATATCACTAGCTGATAGCTAATAAACATAAGTGCAGTGGTATTTAACAAACAAAGTATATTCAGGGGACAGGGAACTGTTTATAACCTCTACTGATACCTAAATGGACTGCAAGGGGGGCATATCCCGTTAACCTTTGAATATATTGAATTGCGATCACATTAGGGGGTATTGGACACGGAGCTTGTATTTTTGAACCTACATATCGGGGTCCCATTAATGGACTGTTATAAACACAGTGGTAATTATTAAGTATAGTCTATACATACAATGGCCGGTTGACCGTATTCCAGATATAATAGCTATTATAGTACTTACGGGGAATCTGAACACGGTGGAATACCAGTAGCCGTTTGTAGTAGTTAACAGCAACTGGTCCAGTTATCCACAATACCAGTGGCAATAATTGCAATAAATAAGGGAACTAAAGATGGATGCAGGATTCTCCCAGTGTGTCCTTTAAAATATTTATCAATTTATCTTTACATCATTCATTATTTTGGGACCCTAGATACCTTTTCTTGCCACCCATGTGAGAAGCCCATGCTACCCAACCCTACATACAGTTATTGCGCTACATCCATTACTCTCTAATTGAAAACTTATGATATAATAAATGAAGCAGAAAATTCAGGCACAGTGAATCAGTTTTTATTTTATTTTGTTTACACTATTGAATTTATTCACAAAATTTACACGAATATACAACACAATTTTTTCTCATTATGTTTCTCAATTGCAAATAATTTTTAAGTCAGTACTAATAAAAGTTAGATTTTAATATGATATGTTTATAACAAGAATAAAAATCTTTTCTTCTTCTCTAAGTGCGCCAACAAAAGAGACAATCTTTTTCTGTCCTATGTTGTTCTGTAACCCTGGGAAACAATCTATATTGCCCAGGGATCCACCTGTGAGTGAACCCAGATGTGGCTGAAAAGTCGAAGACCCAGCGTCAGAAGAGACCCAGCGTCATGCGGTAGATTTTGTAGAGGCCGGGGGAACTAGCTGTGGATGGCAGCTTTTTCCCTCTGCCCTTAACTCTGGCAGGAAAGGACGATCCTCGTGCTCTCTTGTTTTTATTTGACCGAAAGGACTGCATTTGATAATGTGGCGCTTTCTTAGGCTGTGAGGGATTATAAGGCAAAAAATTTGATTTACCTGCCGTAGCAGTGGAAACCAGGTCCGAGAGACCTTCCCCAAACAATTCCTCACCCCTGTAAGGTAAAACCTCCATATGCCTCTTTGAGTCGGCATCACCTGTCCATTGCCGGGTCCATAGGACTCGTCTAGCAGAAATCGACATAGCGTTGACTCTAGAACCCAGTAGGCCAATGTCTCTTTGAGCATCCCTCATATATAAGGCAGCATCTTTAATATGACCCAGGGTTAATAAAATGGTATCCTTATCCAGGGTATCCAATTCCGCAGATAAGGTATCTGTCCACGCTGCTACAGCGCTACAAACCCAAGCCGACGCTATCGCCGGTCTGAGTAAGGTACCAGAGTGTGTGTAAATGGACTTTAATGTAGCCTCCTGCTTGCGATCAGCAGTATCCCTGAGGGTAGCCGTATCTTGGGATGGCAGTGCTACCTTTTTGGATAAGCGTGTCAATGCTTTGTCTACCCTTGGGGAGGATTCCCACCGTGTCCTGTCCTTAGTCAGGAAAGGATACGCCATAAGAATCCTTTTGGGAATCTGCAGTTTCTTGTCTGGAGATTCCCAAGCCTTTTCAAATAACTCGTTCAGCTCATGAGAAGGGGTAAAGGTTACCTCAGGTTACTTTTCCCTATACATGTGTACCCTCGTGTCAGGGACAGGGGGTTCCTCTGTGATATTCAAAACATCCTTTATTGCAATAATCATATACTGAATACTTTTAGCCAATTTTGGCTGTAACTTTGCATCATCGTAGTCAACACTGGAGTCAGAATCCGTGTCGGTATTAGTGTCTACTATTTGGGACAGTGGGCGCTTTTGAGACCCCGAGGGTCCCTGCGACATAGGGGCAGGCAGGGCCTGACTCTCTGCATAATTCCTGGACTAAGCTTTGTCCAACCTTTTATGCAATAAATTTACATTAGCACTTAAAACATTCCACATATCCACCCAGTCAGGTGTCGGTGTTGCCGACGGAGACACCACATTCATTTGCTCCACCTCCTCACTAGGAAAGTCTTCTACCTCAGACATGCCGACACACACGTACCGACACACCACACACTCAGGGAAACCTCTTATCTGAAGATAGTTCCCCCACAAAGGCCCTTTGGAGAGACAGAGAGAGAGTATGCCAGCACACACCCAGCGCTAATGACCCAGGAAAAAACACACTATATGTTTACCCAGGTAGCGCTGTAATTATCTATTTGCGCCAAATTATGTGCCCCCCCCCTTCTTTAAAACCCTCTTTCACCGTGTAAGCAGGGGAGAGTCCGGGGAGCTTCCTCTCAGCGGTGTGCTGTGGAGAAAATGGCGCTGGTGAGTGCTGAAGAACAAGCTCAGCCCCCTCAGCGGCGGGCTTCGGTCCCGCTTAAAAATTCAAAATATGGCGGGGGATCTCTCTTATATACAGTGGCCAGCCTGTATATAAGTTTATTGCCACCTTTGGAGGTCCATGTTGCTGCCCAGGGCACCCACCCTGCGCCCTGCACCCTTACAGTGACTGCCGTTTGTGTGTGCTCTGTGGGAGCAATGGCGCACAGCACTACCGCTGTGCGTTACCTCAGTGAAAATCTGAAGTCTTCTGCCGCCTTTGAAGTCTTCTTTCTTCACATACTTACCCGGCTTCTGTCTTCCGGCTCTGCAAGGAGGACGGCGGCACGGCTCTGGGACGACCAGCGGGGTGAGACCTGCGTTCCGTTCCCTCTGGAGCTAATGGTGTCCAGTAGCCTAAGAAACAGAGCCTAACATTAAAGTAGGTCTGTTTCTCTCCCCTCAGTCCCTCGCTGCAGGGAGTCTGTTTGCCAGCAGGCTCCCTGAAAATAAAAAAACCTAACAAATACTTTCTTTTCAGGAAAACTCAGGAGAGCTCCCTGTAATGCACCCAGTCTTCTCTGGGCACAGTAATAAAACTGAGGTCTGGAGGAGGGGCATAGAGGGAGGAGCCAGTGCACACCCATACCTAAAGTTCTTTCTTAATGCCCATGTCTCCTGCGGAGCCCATCTATCCCCATGGTCCTTACGGAGTCCCCAGCATCCTCTAGGACGTAAGAGAAACATGTATTTCACTGTGGCTGTAGGAAATACCGTATGGGCCTCATTTCGAAATGGACACAGTGCACATCGCTTCTGTGTCTTTGGATTCCCCACCCCAAACGGTGGCAGGCTGCAGCTTATGTGGCACTGTGTGTGACAATGCAGGACCCATCCTGCACATGAACAGAACAGGTCCTGTGCATACGTAGGTGTCCCAGAACTGGAGATATACAGTACGCAAATCAGAATTAGAGGAACCACAGCAGCTTCGTGCTTGTGATCTCTTCTGTCCAGTAGGAATACATTAGGAAGTGTTTCTCGATGTTTATTCCATTTTTTCAGTGATTTCATGTTCGATTTTGAAATGGACATCCAAAACCAAACAATAAACCTCTAGTCAAAATCTACACATTGACACACATTGTTTTAATATCGATTTTGAAAAATCGAATGTTAGTAAATTAATGATTTGGTTTAATTATTGGATTTAAAAAGTCCAATCATTGACAGTAAATTTTGGCTACCGTACAATATTGTTTTCATCTACTTTAACCCAAAGGCTGAAGCAAGCTGGCTGGTTACTAAGTGACAGAGCAGCAGCACAAACACACAGAAGTTTGTAGCACACCTATGAAACCTTGCTACACTGCAGTGACAGAAAAGAAAAGTGGTGCAAGAAGAAATTATCATTGGGATCTCCTGTAAACCCTTATGTTGGATATTAAAAAGTATATGCACAGTTTAACAAACTAAGCACTCCAGTGATAGGGAGTGCCACTTTTGTGGCTGAAGAGCTTGCTTTGTTTGTCCAACAAACAATTTTTTAGAAAGACTACCTCTGATCATTAATGAGGAGGTTGATGGTGAGAGTGTTAATTACAACAAATTATTATCATTTTGTAAAATAAATTTTATGAACTTGCCGCAAATTACATAATACAGAGGAGGTGCCTACATGCCTAATGTCCCTACCTTTACTAACTTTTGCCATCACCCATGCCAGGATTTGGGTAAAAAGAATCCCACACCCAAGAGGTACCTTTTGTGGTCTTATGATAAGAACTGCTGCCACTGATGGCTGACTTACATAAACAACATCATCAATATCTTCAGTGTCAGATAGTTGTAGTACACACATATCCCCCTCATCTTGTTCCTCTATTATGTCCTCATTACAATCTTTACTTGTATTGCTCCCCACATGTGCAGATGGTGCAGAAATGGTGGAAGGATGCAAAACTTATCTATGAGGACAGTGTGAGAAATGTCAGACTCAGCTAATGTGGACACCCCTAGACTCTCTTTAGGGATGTCTGATGGTTCTGAATACAGTTTGTTCTACTGCTTTAGTGGGTTTCATTTTTTGACACCTCTTCTAGACTCAGAGTGAAAGGGCTTGTATCATCAGGAGAGATAGAAGATGCTTAACTAACAGTTTCTGAACCACCAATCATAAATAAAGGTTAAGTACTGAGCTTTTTCTTGCCACAGCATGTGGTGAATGGCATGTTGCCAATTTTACATTTTTCTGCACTAAACTTTCCCAATTATAGTATTATTATTTTTTAATTACCACTGTAAAATATTGGATTTTTTTTATTTCAGATGCCCTGACTTAAACCCTTAGGCATTGGCTTTCGTAGATGACTTTGAATGACTAGCATCTTCAAGACTGCTGGCAGCAGCTGCATCAATAGTATTGGGCTACTGCTCCTGCTTTTCTCTAAACTGATGGTTATCCATTTTGTAACTCACAACTCAGCTCACACTTCATGGAGTCAGACTACTTTTATATGTATGTGAAGTGAACAAAACACACTGGGGTACAGAGCATACTTAGGTAGAGTACACAGAACAGTACAAACAATTATACAATAATAATAATCATCATAATAATAATAATAATAATAATAATAGTAATAATAATAATAATAATAATACATTTTATTTATATAGTGCTTTTATTCCAATAGGACTCAAGACACTTAATAGAATTAGCATAATACAGTTCAGAAACAATCAAGTACAGAAACGCTATCCATAAAATACAGAGAGCAAGGAGATATTAAAGGGACAATCATGGAAATACTTGAGTAAACATGAAAGTCTTGAGTCTGTTTTGAAGGATTGGGTGCCTCTCGAACTGTACGGTGAAGCGAGTTCAATAGAGTCATAGAATCATGGCTAAAAGCTCAAACCCCAGATGAATTATGGGAGATTCTAGGTACTGCTAAAAGTTCTTCATCTACAGATCATAATGATCGAGCAGAGCAGAAAGGAATCAGAAGTTGCTTCAGGTACCTTGGGCTCTGGTCATGTAGTACTTTTAAAGTCAGTAAGCCAATTTTGAATATAATTCGTCATCTTACAGGCAGCCAGTGGAGGGACTGCAGAATGGGTGTTAGATGGCTGGAAAAGTGCTGGTTGATTAACAACCTGGCAGCTGCGTTTTGTAACAGTTATAAGCGGTGCAATTCTTTTGCTGGGAGACCAAGGTAGAGGGCATTGTAGTAGTCTAATCTGTTTTTCTATTGTCTAATATATTTATAAATTCTTTTTTTAACTGGCAGCTCAGCTCACACTGTGTGGAGTCAGACCGCTTTTATATGTACATGAAGTGAATAAAGCACACTGGTGTACAGAGTGTACTGGGTAGAGTGCGCAGAACAGTACGAACAAATAATATCACAATATTTTTTTTATTATTTTTATTTTTTTAACTGTCGGCCCAAACTGCATGGAGTCAAATGTAAAAAAAACAAAAACTTTTTTTTAAACTTTTTTTTGTAACGGACAATAAGGAGTCGCACTGCTTATATATGCAGTGGCGGATTTAGGGGGGGGGCACCAAGGCACGTGCCCCCCCTGTCATTTTTAGTTGATTTTTGTATTTTTATTTTTATTTTATTTTGTGCGCACGCCGCAGCCCTCGCGGTGGCTTGGGGGCGAGGGGCTGCGGGGGCGCCACTGATTTAGTGCAGACTGACATGCGGATGAGCGTCCGCATGTCAGTCTGCGGTTTCGTTTCCTCCCCTGCTGTTAGGAGGGACACGGAGGGCACATTACACACCTCCCTGTGTCCCTCCTGGGTCTCCGGCAGCCGCGGGTCTCATAAAGGAAGTGCCGTTCGTGAGCACTTCCTTTATTAGAGTGACCCGCGGCCGCCGGAGACACAGGAGGGACACAGGGAGGCGTGCACTGTGCCCTCCGTGTCCCTCCTAACAGCAGGGGAGCGGGGGGAGCGGCGTCGGCGGAGGAAGCGGGGGGGGACGCACTGGGGGGGAATATCTGGCACTGGGGGGGAATATCTGGCACTGGGGGCATATTTGGCAGGGAGGGGTGGGGGGAGAATATCTGGCACTGGGGACATATATGGCACTGGGGGGAATATCTGGCACTGGGGGCATATATGGCACTGGGGGGGGATATCTGGCACTGGGGGCATATGTGGCACGGGGGGGGGATATCTGGCACTGGAGGCATATGTGGCACTGGGGGGGAATATCTGGCACTGGGGCATATGTGGCACTGGGGGCATATATAGCACTGGGGGGGGATATCTGGCACTGGGGGCATATGTGGCACTGTCGGGGAATATCTGGCACTGGGGGCATATGTGGCACTGGGGGGGTATATGTGTACCTGGCACATGGGGGGGGGCTATATTTGGCACTGGGGGCATGTGAGTACCTGGCACCGTGGGGGAATATCTGGCACTGGGGACATATGTGGCACTGGGAGCACAGCCCTAGCAACAAGGACTACCTCCTAGCAACGAGCATGACACCCAGTGCATGAAACCCCTGGCAACGAGCATGACACCCAGTGCATGAAACCCCTGGCAACGAGCATAACACCCAGTGCATGAAACCCCTGGCAACGAGCATGACACCCTGAGCATGAAAACCCCTGGCACCGTGCATGGAACCAAGAGCATGAAACCCCTGGCAACGAGCATGGCACCCAGTGCATGAAACCCCTGACAACGAGCAGGTATTTGAAAAGTAATTAGAAGCCTTACTGTAGGACTTAATGTGTAATGGGCATTACGGTGTGTGGCATAATGTATCACGGACATTGCGGTGTGTGTCATAATGTGTCACAGGCATTACGGTGTATGGTATACTATATCGCTGGGATTGTGATATGTGGTATAATGTCTCAGGGTCATTGCAGTGTGTGGCATAATGTATCACGGACATTGCGGTGTGTGTCATAATGTGTCAGGCATTACGGTGTGTGGTATACTATATCACGGGCATTGTGGTATGTGGTATAATGTCTCAGGATCATTGCAGTGTGGCATAATATATAACGGGCATTGCGGTGTGTGGCATAGGGTATAACGGGCATTGCGGTATGTGTCACAGGCATTACGGTGTATGGTATACTATATCACGGGCATTGTGGTATAATGTCTCAAGGTCATTGCAGTGTGTGGCATAATGTGTCACAGGCATTGTATGTGCTATAATGTATCGGGCATTGCAGTGTGTGGTATAATGTATCACGGACATTGCAGTGTGTGTCATAATGTGTCACAGACATTGTATGTGCTATAATGTATCAGGGGCAGTGCAGTGTGTGGCATGATATATAACGGGCATTGCGGTGTGTGGCATAGGGTATAACGGGCATTGCGGTATGTGTCACAGGCATTACGGTGTATGGTATACTATATCACGGGCATTGTGGTATAATGTCTCAAGGTCATTGCAGTGTGTGGCATAATGTGTCACAGGCATTGTATGTGCTATAATGTATCGGGCATTGCAGTGTGTGGTATAATGTATCACGGACATTGCAGTGTGTGTCATAATGTGTCACAGACATTGTATGTGCTATAATGTATCAGGGGCAGTGCAGTGTGTAGCATAATGTATAACGGGCATTGCAATTCCTGTCATAATGTGTCACAGGCATTATAGTGTGTGGCATAATGTGTCGGGGGCATTACGGTGTGTGGCATAATGTGTCATGTGCATTATTGTGTGTGTGGCATAATGTCTAAGGGCCATTGCAGTATGTGGCATAATGTATACTGGGCATTACTATAAGGAGGAAAAATGACAAATAATGTAAGGGGCATGAAACAGTCTTATTTTTCTTTCCTGTGGTGGCCAACGTCTGGGCGTGCAGGTTGCAAAACTGGGGTATAAGGTAGTCTTTTCCTGCAATACCACGCCCATTCCAACGAAGCCACGCCCATTCCAATGAAGCCACGCCCCTTATGGTGCCCCCCCCCCCCCTGTAATTTTTTTCTGGATCCGCCCCTGTATATATGAATGCAGTGGGTGGAGTATGGCCTGCGGTGTCAGTGCAGCACCACTGTGTGACAGAATAAGACTAAGGGGACTGGGCACATCTTGTGGATGGACACAGCACAACCACTTATAAATGGACACAGCAGTACAACACAGCTCACAGCAATGCGGCAGGAGTAAAATGGCACCAGATTCTTATATAGAATCCAAAACCAGCGAGAATTCAATGCCAGGATGATGTTTTGCCTCGATTTGGAATCCAAGCCTCGCAGGAAAACCAGAGACAGGGTTCAGATTGACTTGGAAACCAGAAGGTGGGGGGTTCTCGGATTCCAGGTAATCCAAACCACTCATCTCTGATGAAAGTTGAAACTGCACCTTTTAGTAAACCTCCTTTATTTCTTGAAAAAACACTGCCAAATTACTTTGTCCAGAAAGAAGATTTTGTTGTTTAATAAAATAACATAAAACAGATTTCAAGCACCTCCAGAGCGAGTCTGATTTTTGCTAAAGTCTTTAATTTTAGGAAAAATCACCAGGACATGCTCTGGGACCCCGGCGCCACCTGAGGACTAATTTAGCAAGGTCTTCTGCATCCAACATTAGAAGCAGTGTCTTCTACAGCAGGGTGAATATGTGAGGTGTGTGGAGTGTCTGTGAGTATTAGAGCTGTGCGGCTGGCACTTTCCGTGTTTTGTGTTTTGGTTCTAATTCCCTGCTCATGTTTTGGTTTTGGGTTGGTTTTGCAAAAACCACCCTTTCATGTTTTGGTTTTAGTTTTGGTTTGGATCTGGATGATTTTTAAAAAAACATAAAAACAGCTAAAATCACAGAATTTGGGGGTAATTTTGATCCTACGGTATTATTAACCTCAAACACATTCATTTCCACTCTTTTCCAGTCTATTATGAACACCTCACACCTCACAATATAGTTTTATGCCAAAAGGTTGCAAGGAGGTGGCTGTATGACTAAGCTAAGCGACACAAGTGTGTGGCACAAACACTTGGCCCATCTAGGAGTGGCACTGCAGTGTCAGACAGGATGGCACTTTTAAAAACTAGGCCCCAAACAGCACATCATGCAAAGAAGAAAAAGAGGTGCAATGAGGTAGCTGGATGACTAAGCTAAGCGACACAAGTGTGCAGCACAAACATCTGGCCCATCTAGGAGTGGCACTGCAGTTGCAGAAAGGATGGCACTTAAAAAAACTAGGCCCCAAACAGCACATCATGCAAAGTAGTAAAATAGATGCAATGAGGTAGCTGTATGACTAAGCTAAGCAACACAAGTGTGCGGCACAAACACCTGGCTCATCTAGGAGTGGCACTGCAGTGGCAGACAGGATGGCACTTTAAAAAACTAGTCCCCAAACAGCACATGATACAAAGAAAAAAAGAGGTGCAAGATGGAATTGTCCTTGGGCCCTCACACCCACCCTTATGTTGTATAAACAGGACATGCACACTTTAACAAACCAATCATTTCAGCGACAGGGTCTGCCACACGACTGTGGCTGAAATGATTGGTTTGTTTGGGCCCCCACCAAAAAAGAAGCAATCAATCTCTCCTTGCGCAAACTGGCTCTATAGGAGCAAGATGTCGACCTCATCCTCCGATTCCTCACCCCTTTCACTGTGTACATCCTCCTTCTCACAGAGTATTCATTCGTCCCCACTGGAATCAACCATCACAGGTCCCTGTGTACTTTATTAGATATGTCAATAATCATTGGCAGGTCCTTCAGTCCGGACCAGATGTCAGCACTCACTCCTGACTGCGCTGTATCACCGCGAGTGGGTGGGCTAGGAAATCTTATCTTTTTCCTCGCAGCCCCAGTTGCGAGAGAAATTGGAGGAGGAGCTGTTGATGGGTCACGTTCTGCTTGAGTTGACAATTTTCCACCAGCAGGTCTTTGAAACTCTGCAGACTTGTGTCTGCCGTAAAGAGAGATACAACGTAGGCTTTAAACCTAGGATCGAGCACGGTGGCCAAAATGTAGTGCTCTGATTTCAACAGATTGAGCACCCTTGAATCCTGGCAAAGTGAATGAAGGGCTCCATCCACAAGTCCCACATACTTTGCGGAATCGCTCCGTCTTAGCTCCTCCTTCAATTTCTCCAGCTGCTTCTGCAAAAGCCTGATAAGGGGAATGACCTGACTCAAGCTGGCAGTGTCTGAACTGACTTCACGTGTGGCAAGTTCGAAGGGTTGGAGAACCTTGCACAAGACGGAAATCAATCTCCACTGTGCTTGAGTTAGGTGCATTCCCCTTCCTTTGCCTATATTGTAAGTTGATGTATAGGCTTGAATGGCCTTTTGCTGCTCCTCCATCCTCTGAAGCATATAGAGTGTTGAATTCCACCATGTTACCACCTCTTGCTTCAGGTGATGGCAGGGCAGATTCTGGTGTGTTTGATGGCGCTCCAGTCTTCAGCACGTGGTGGCTGAAAGCCGAAAGTGGCCCGCAATTTTTCGGGCCACCGACAGCATCTCCTGCATGCCCCTGTCATTTTTCAAAAAATTCTGCACCTCCAACTTAATTGTATGTGCAAAACATGGGACATGCTGGAATTTGCCCAGATGTAATGCATGCACAATATTGGTGGCATTGTCCGATATCACAAATCCCCAGGAGAGTCTAATTAGGGTAAGCCATTGTGCAGTGATGTTCCTCAGTTTCCATAAGAGGTTGTCAGTGGTGTGCCTCTTACGGAAAGCGGTGATACATAGCGTAGCCTGCCTAGGAACAAGTTGGCGTTTGCAAGATGCTGCTACTGGTGCCGCCGCTGTTGTTGCTGCGGGAGGCAATACATCTACTGAGTGGGCTGTCACAGTCATATAGTCCTTAGTCTGCCCTGGTCCAATTGTCCACATGTCCATTGTTAAGTGGAAGTGGGTACAACTGCATTTTGTAGGACACTGAGGACACTTTCTGACGTGAAGTGGAACCTAGATGGGATTTGATACCGGGGACACAGTACCTCAAACAATTCTCTAGGTCTCACTGAACTAATGGCAGATACTGGATGCACATCCAACACCAACATAAGTGTCAAGGCCTCAGTTATCCATTTGCAAAAGGATGATTGCTGTCATATTTCATCTTCCTCACAAAGGACTGTTGGACAGTCAATTGCTTAGTTGAAGTAGTACAAGTGGTCTTTCAACTTCCCCTCTGGGATGTCAATCGACTCCCAGCAGCAACAACAGCAGTGGCAGCAACAGCAGGCATACAAATCAAGGATCCACTGGAGGAATCCCGGTTAGGAGGGTACTTCTCAGTCTTGCCAGTGACAGGGCCTACAGGACTATTGACATTCCTAACTGAGGAGTAAGTTGACGATGAGGGAGTTGGTTGTGTGGCTTGCAGGAGCTTGGGTACAAGAAGAAGAAGCGATTTAGGTGTCAGTCGTCTACTTACGCTCTTACCCAAAGTTTCACAGCTTGACACTGACGTCTGATGAATGCACTGCAGGTGACGTATAAGGGAGGATGTTTCTAGGTGGTTAACAACCTTACCCCTAATTATTACAGATTGACAGAGGCAAAACACCTGTTATCTGGATTTGTGGAGAAATAATTCCACACCGAAGAGGCATCACAATGGGCTTCTTCATCCCATGGACAACAGGTGTCTCCCCCGGTGCCTCATTTAAACAAACCACATCACCATCAGAATCCTCATCGTCAACTTCCTCCTCAGCGCCAGCAACACCCATATCCATATCCTCATCCTGGTGTTCTTCAATTTGAATATCAGAAACCGGACTGTGGGTGCTCCTTCCAGCACTTGCAGGGGGCGTGCAAATGGTGGAAGGAGCCACCTCTTCTCGTCCAGTGTTGGGAAGGTCAGGCATCGCAACCGCCGACACACTTGGGAGTAAATTTACTAAGGTGGTAGATTTTTAGAACTGGTGATGTTGCCTATGGCAACCAATCAGATTCTACTTACCATTTATCTAGCTGCTTCTAGCAGATAATAGATATAATCTAATTGGTTGCTATGGGCAACATCACCTGTTCTAAAAATCTCCCACCTTAGTAAATTTACCCCATGGACTCTCCTTGGGGATTTGTGATATCATCTTATAACACACAGTTCTTTGCTGTGCTTTTTCCAGCTTAACTCTTATAATTTTTCTAGCGGGAGGATGAGGGCTTCCATCGTCATGTGAAGCTGAACCACTAGTCATGAACATAAGCCAGGGCCTTAGCCGTTCCTTGCCACTCCATGTCGTAAATGGCATATTGGCAAGTTTACGTTTCTCCTCAGACCATTTAAATTTATTCTTTTTACTGAACTTTGGCTTTTTGCATTTTACATGCCCTCTACTAACACAATGGGCATCAGCCTTGGCAGACAACGTTGATGGCATTTCATTGTCTATGTTATGACTAGTGGCAGCAGCTTCAGCACTAGGAGGAAGTGGTTCTTGATCTTTCCCTATTTTATCCTCCAAATTTTTGTTCTCCATTATTTTTCTGGAGTTATATAGCAATGGCCCTCATTCCGAGTTGTTCGCTCGCTAGCTGATTTTAGCATCCGTGCAAACGCTAAGCCGCCGCCCTCTGGGAGTGTATCTTAGCTTAGCAGAAGTGCGAACGAAAGGATCGCACAGCGGCTACAAAATATTTTTGTGCAGCTTCAGAGTAGCTCCAGAGCTACTCCTAGCTTGCAATGACTATAGACTATTTAGTTCCTGTTTTGATGTCATGAACACATCCTGCGTTCGGCCAGCCACGCCTGCATTTCCCCAGGCACACCTGCATTTGTATGTGACACGCCAGCGTATTTTCACACACTCCCTGAAAATGGTCAGTTACTTCCCAGAAACACACACTTCCTGTCAATCACTCTGCGGCCAGCAGTGCAACTGAAAAGCATCGCTAGACCTTGTGTGAAACTTCAACGGCCGTTGTGAAAGTACGTCGGGCGTGTGCATTGCACCGCATATGCATGCGCAGAATTGCCGATTTTTTGCCTGATCGCTGCGCTGTGACCGAAAACAGCTAGCGAACAACTCGGAATGACCACCAATATGCAGTACAGGAGAGCGTAAATCTACACCACACAGGGCAAACACTGTGAAAATTATTTGTATTAAATATTAATAACCCCTTTTTTTGGAGTAAATAATATACAGCACAGGACAGCACCACTGCAGTGGCAAGCGCAGGATTTGCATGGGGGGGTTTCCAGAACTGGGCGGAGCCAATCACGGGGGTGGGGACTGAGGTGACCCAGAATATGCTGGGTCCGTAAAACTAGTGTGTCTGTGTGTATATATATATCTACACACACACATATATATACACACACACACATCATATTAAACATGTATATATATATATATATATATATATATATATATATGTGTGTATACACACACAGTACATATATATATATACACATGTATATATATCAAGTGTGTGTGTGTGTGTGTGTGTGTGTTTATATGTATGTATATACATGTGTATATATGTATGCACATGGATATATATATGTACTATAATTAAAATAAAGTAAACTTTTATTGCACTTACAAGTGCCACTAGGAAGATAGCAGGCTGCAGAAGACGCTAGACAGCCATTAATAATACTCATGCAGCTAAAAAAAAAAAAAAAAAAAAAAAAATTTCAGTGGAGGGGGGTTTCTGGGTGCTCGGAAACCCCCCCCTGGGTGCGCCACTGCACTGAACTTATATGGCAGCACCACTGGACTGGATTTTTACGGAATTATATGGAGTTATACGGAATTATACGGCATGATCACTGGAATTATACGACAGGATACAGGAAATATACAGCAGGATCACTGGACTTATACAGCAGGATCACTGGATTTATTACGCAGTACCGCTGGACATATGCGGCAGTACTGCTAGACGTATACGGCAGTATCAATGGACATATGCAGCAGTATCACTGGACATATGCAGCAGTATCACTGGACATATATGGCAGTATCACTGGACTGTACTTATACGCCAGTTCCACTGTAATTATATGGCAGGATCACTGGATTTATACACCAGTACCACTGGAATTATACGGCAGGATCACTGGAATTATACGGCATGATCACTGGAAATATACGACAGGATACAGGAAATATACAGCAGGATCACTGGATTTATTACGCAGTACCGCTGGACATATGCGGCAGTACTGCTAGACGTATACGGCAGTATCAATGGACATATGCGGCAGTATCACTGGACATATATGGCAGTATCACTGGACTGTACTTATACGCCAGTTCCACTGTAATTATATGGCAGGATCACTGGATTTATACACCAGTACCACTGGAATTATACGGCAGGATCACTGGAATTATACGGCAGGATCACTGGAATTATACGGCAGGATCACTGGAATTATACGGCAGGATCACTGGAATTATACGGCAGGATCACTGGATTTATACGGCAGGATCACTGGATTTATACGGCAGTACCGCTGGACATTTATGGCAATATCAATGGACATATACGGCAGTATCACTGGACATATACGGCAGTGTCACTGGACTGGAGTTATATGCCAGTACCACTGTAATTATACGGAAGGATCAATGGATTTATACGGCAGGATCACTGTAATTATACGGCAGGATCAGTGGAATTATATGGCAGCATCACTGGATTTATACGGCAGTACCGCTGGACATATACGGCTGGATCAATGGACATATAAGGCATATACGCTAAAGCTCTCTCTCAATAGTATTCCCCCCAAATTGTTACATAAATATTTTATGGTGTCTTTATTTCAACATAAAAATTCCTCACCCAAGATGGCTGCTTTTGCATTACATTCCACTTACCTCCAGAGGCAATGAAATCATGAAATCATGACTTGGTTATAAAGGTGTCACATTAACCAATAGATAAGTGACATTATCAATAAACTTCTGGAGACAAAAAGAGCGCACACAATGGGTGAGCCCTGACTTCTTCTGACTCTCCATTGCGCTGGAGCTCACAGAAAAGTGGGTTCAATGGCAGTTATTGATTTCCGTGGCAGGTGATATCTTTGTCTCCTCTTTCATGTCTTTCTTTTTTAAATCTCTTTATTTATAAAGGTAGATGACAGGAAAATAAAATATACATACAGCAAAGAGGATGTCATGACATCAAAAAGTACAGCCACATAAAGGAAAAGTACATAATACATGTAACAATAAAACTATGGTGTGTGTGGTGTAGTTCCGAAGAGACTCTGAAATTTTAATATGCAGTACAAAAAGAAAGATAACAAAGGACTTGCTTCTGTATTTTTGAAATCAGAATGTGTTGACCAGCAACATCTGGTAAATATAACAATGGATATAAAATAAGAAAAATAACTGGGTTGAGAGGGGGATTCTATTCGTCACTGTCACTACTTTTTATAATGCCAGCTGGCGTTCATGCTTGGCACTGGACAGCCACACTGTAGCTGCAAGGGATAGGGAAGATAGAGCTGGGTGTGATAAGGATTTACATGCCTCTGGGCTTGATGTCCATTGGAGTGCGCGTAGCTGATGGGGTGGTCAGGAGGTTACAGGATGGCAATAGGGTGAGTAATGAGGATGGCCCCAGTTTCATGGCTTATACATAGACATACCATACAAAGGGGTCTATTTACTAAGCCTTGGATGGAGATAAATCCGCCGGAGATAAAGTGCCAGCCGATCGGCTCCTAAATTCCATGTCACAGGTTTAGTTTGAAAAATGACAGTTAGGTGCCGATTGGCTGGGACTTTATCTACGTAGGATTTATCTCCATCTAAGGCTTAGTAAATAGACCCCTAAACCTTTAAACCGAGATGCTCTTAGATTACACAGTTTCTTTTGCTGATTAATACCAGATGAATCGCAGGCTTGAAGTCAGCCAGCCACAGATAGTATGGTAAACTTATTTATACACTACATAGTTCCCTTTTTCGCTGATTAACAGACATGTATAAACCACCTTATAAGCTTGTTTATAGTATATTTTCCTATGATGAGAGGTTTTCTAGAGAAAGAGACAGGTTTTGTCCTAGCACCAGTGACAGCTGTGAGGGGAGTGTGCAATTGCCATACTGACACTGTAGACTGGTACTGTATGTGACAGATGTTTCAAGGTCTATATGGCATAGAAAGTTCCAAAAGCAGCATACAGAGAAGGAAATATCAACTCAGTTAGATTGTTGACCACTCTGGTAGAACATAAAGTAGTATAATACTGTTCTAAATAGTGTCAATCATATAATCATATTTTAATGGATAATAATTAGGAATAAAAACCACCAGTTACATGGTATTTAACAAGATTGGCAGCACAGGATCCACCTGTTTCTCTGTACTGAAGCTGGAGGTTTGTTGCCGGCTCCCCTCGAGGCTAATTTATCACTATTGTTGATCTGATGTAGATTTTGATGAGACGAATAGACATAATTAACACAACACAATCAAACATTGTTAATGCTTTATTTATGTCAATATATGTTATGCTGTATGACATCAAATTTATTCAACACAAATGGTAATTATTGTTACTGTGTAAATACATGTTTACTCATGATGACTCAATAAAGAAATGTTAAAAAAAAAAACAACACCAGTCATCCCCTAAAACTCATTACTAATCTTTGAAGACACTCTATACTCTATGGCAGGCATTCCCAACTACTGTCCTCAAGGCACACCAACAGTGCAGGTTTTAGTGATATCCAGGCTGCAGCACAGATGGTTAAATCAAAATAACTGAGCTACTAATTAAATCACCTGTGCTGAAGCCTGGATATCACTAAAATCTGCACTGTTATAGGCCCTACACACATGCCGATATTCTGAAAGATATGAACGATCTCGTTCATAAATGAACGAGAACTCGTTCATATCTTTCAGTGTGGAGACTCCAGAGATGAACGATGCGCGGCCCAGCGCTCGTTCATCGCTGATCTCCCGTCGGCTGTGCATGCAGGCCAATATGGACGATCTCGTCCATATTTGCCTGCACTTCAATGCAGCCGGGTGACGGGGGGAGTGAAGAAACTTCACTCCCCCCGTCACTGCCCCCCCGCCGCCGGGTTGCTCGTCGGCCGTATCGGCCGTCGGGCACCTCGGCGGCACATCGCCGAGTGTGTAGGGCCCCTTAGTGTGCCTTGAGGACCGTGGTTGGGAATGCCTCTGTGGTTTCAGATATTAAGCTAAACTACAGTAATCTGTGCAGTAATTAAAAAAATATATATGTTCATAAGGTAGCAAACTGTAACACAAAGATGACCTGCTGTCAGCATTTAGAAAATTTTTGTACAATCATTTCCCTAAAGAAACTTTCAATTATTTAAATCAAGGTTGATTAGGAACTCACTTTTCCCTTTTCTCTGAGGGGATATAGTTTGAAATGAACTTTAGAAGACTTAACATTATAACAACAATCATACTCACTGGACACCAATTATTGTAGTGGCAGACATGTTGAAGACCAAGCTCAAGGTGAACTTGGAAATACTCAGTAGTGACACCAATATTGGAGACCAAGCATAGAGATCATTTTAGAGATTAATAAAAAAAAATCTGTAATCATATTTGAGAGCATGCGCAAAATGAAACTAGCATTCTCAATAGACTTACAGCAGCCATATTGGATACCTACTGTAGTATTCAGCAGTAAATAATCACAAGTCACAAGCTCTTTACACACATGATGGTCATGTAATAGAGACATTGTTCAAAAGTAAAACGTAAAAAATAAGTTAAATAGTCAGTGTTGGGTGGCACCCTAAGACCCAGCGGTACTTAGCCAGCCATACAAGAGATCATAAGGCTCCTGCAAGGCTTATTCAAAACTAAAGTAAAAAAAAATATCTGTTGGACTGAAATTTGTACAGCTGCAGTGTTACACTGACCCGTCTTTTCAAGAGCTATATACTTTACATTTCTTAAAAATTATTTTTATTTTTAAAGTTTAATATTTACATTTGTCAGTTATCTGCATGTATGTGCAATGTGTATTTTTCATATACAAGACTTTATAATACAACTGAAGTGTTTAGGTGAAAGGCAAAAGTGTAGCTCCACTAGGAATGCACATCCGTATGTATAGGCTGGTCATAAAAGATTGATGCAAAAATAAATGTTTTTCTCAGTTGTTAACAATGAGGGCTCCTACTTACGTTTGAGGAGAGGAGAGAACACAGCCAGTTCCCAGGTCCCGGCACCTGCGCATCCAGCAGGTGCCAGAACCAGCACATTCACAGAAGCCGTGTGCAACTATACATGCACAAACCCCTGGCTTCTATGGACTGCACCAACTGCAGCCCATAGAAGCTGGATTGGGATGCGTGAAAGGCAGAAAGTGGCTTCCTACAGGAAGCCAGCTCTCTGCTTATCGCAGCCTGGTCTGGCAGTCCCAGAGGGAGGAAACACCTCCCAATGGAGGTTTCTGTGACTGACAGGGAGGTCTTTCAATGGGAAGTCAATGCCAGTCACAGTGAAGTCAGTGCAGTCAAGGACTGTATCTGGTTTCACTGATCCTGAGCTGTGTGGCGGATTTTGACTGGGGGAGCGAGGGGGGGGGGGGGGGGGGGGGGGGGCTGTAGTTCTGCAGCACATACTATAGGTAAAATCCGCCACTGGTTTGTAATAAGCAGAACCTTCTCAGACATTTTCCCTGCAAAGGTCTACAACATACTAGAGATGAGCGGGTTCGGTTTCTCTGAATCCGAACCCGCCAGAACTTCATGTTTTTTTTCACGGGTCCGAGCGACTCGGATCTTCCCGCCTTGCTCGGTTAACCCGAGCGCGCCCGAACGTCATCATGACGCTGTCGGATTCTCGCGAGGCTCGGATTCTATCGCGAGACTCGGATTCTATATAAGGAGCCGCGCGTCGCCGCCATTTTCACACGTGCATTGAGATTGATAGGGAGAGGACGTGGCTGGCGTCCTCTCCGTTTAGAATTAGAATAGATTAGAGAGACACTTGATTTACTAATTTTGGGGAGCATTAGGAGTACTCAGTAGTGTACAGTGCAGAGTTTTGCTGATAGTGACCAGTGACCACCACTTTTATTTATAATCCGTTCTCTGCCTGAAAAAAGCGATACACAGCACACAGTGACTCAGTCACATACCATATCTGTGTGCACTGCTCAGGCTCAGGCCAGTGTGCTGCATCATCTATATATATATATATTATATATCTGTCTGACTGCTCAGCTCACACAGCTTATAATTGTGGGGGAGACTGGGGAGCACTACTGCAGTGCCAGTTATAGGTTATAGCAGGAGCCAGGAGTACATAATATTATATTAAAATTAAACAGTGCACACTTTTGCTGCAGGAGTGCCACTGCCAGTGTGACTAGTGACCAGTGACCTGACCACCAGTATATAATATTAGTAGTATACTATCTCTTTATCAACCAGTCTATATTAGCAGCAGACACAGTACAGTGCGGTAGTTCACGGCTGTGGCTACCTCTGTGTCGGCACTCGGCAGCCCGTCCATAATTGTATATACCAGTGACCTAACCGTGGTTTTTTTTTCTTTCTTTATACATACATACTAGTTACGAGTATACTATCTCTTTATCAACCAGTCTATATATTAGCAGCAGACACAGTACAGTGCGGTAGTTCACGGCTGTGGCTACCTCTGTGTCGGCACTCGGCAGCCCGTCCATAATTGTATATACCACCTAACCGTGGTTTTTTTTTCTTTCTTTATACATACATACTAGTTACGAGTATACTATCTCTTTATCAACCAGTCTATATATTAGCAGCAGACACAGTACAGTGCGGTAGTTCACGGCTGTGGCTACCTCTGTGTCGGCACTCGGCAGCCCGTCCATAATTGTATATACCACCTAACCGTGGTTTTTTTTTCTTTCTTTATACATACATACTAGTTACGAGTATACTATCTCTTTATCAACCAGTCTATATATTAGCAGCAGACACAGTACAGTGCGGTAGTTCACGGCTGTGGCTACCTCTGTGTCGGCACTCGGCAGCCCGTCCATAATTGTATATACCACCTAACCGTGGTTTTTTTTTCTTTCTTTATACATACATACTAGTTACGAGTATACTATCTCTTTATCAACCAGTCTATATATTAGCAGCAGACACAGTACAGTGCGGTAGTTCACGGCTGTGGCTACCTCTGTGTCGGCACTCGGCAGCCCGTCCATAATTGTATATACCACCTAACCGTGGTTTTTTTTTCTTTCTTTATACATACATACTAGTTACGAGTATACTATCTCTTTATCAACCAGTCTATATATTAGCAGCAGACACAGTACAGTGCGGTAGTTCACGGCTGTGGCTACCTCTGTGTCGGCACTCGGCAGCCCGTCCATAATTGTATATACCACCTAACCGTGGTTTTTTTTTCTTTCTTTATACATACATACTAGTTACGAGTATACTATCTCTTTATCAACCAGTCTATATATTAGCAGCAGACACAGTACAGTGCGGTAGTTCACGGCTGTGGCTACCTCTGTGTCGGCACTCGGCAGCCCGTCCATAATTGTATATACCACCTAACCGTGGTTTTTTTTTCTTTCTTTATACATACATACTAGTTACGAGTATACTATCTCTTTATCAACCAGTCTATATATTAGCAGCAGACACAGTACAGTGCGGTAGTTCACGGCTGTGGCTACCTCTGTGTCGGCACTCGGCAGCCCGTCCATAATTGTATATACCACCTAACCGTGGTTTTTTTTTCTTTCTTTATACATACATACTAGTTACGAGTATACTATCTCTTTATCAACCAGTCTATATATTAGCAGCAGACACAGTACAGTGCGGTAGTTCACGGCTGTGGCTACCTCTGTGTCGGCACTCGGCAGCCCGTCCATAATTGTATATACCACCTAACTGTGGTTTTTTTTTCTTTCTTTATACATACATACTAGTTACGAGTATACTATCTCTTTATCAACCAGTCTATATATTAGCAGCAGACACAGTACAGTGCGGTAGTTCACGGCTGTGGCTACCTCTGTGTCGGCACTCGGCAGCCCGTCCATAATTGTATACTAGTATCCAATCCATCCATCTCCATTGTTTACCTGAGGTGCCTTTTAGTTGTGCCTATTAAAATATTGAGAACAAAAATGTTGAGGTTCCAAAATTAGGGAAAGATCAAGATCCACTTCCACCTCGTGCTGAAGCTGCTGCCACTAGTCATGGCCGAGACGATGAAATGCCAGCAACGTCGTCTGCCAAGGCCGATGCCCAATGGCATAGTACAGAGCATGTCAAAACCAAAACACCAAATATCAGTAAAAAAAGGACTCCAAAACCTAAAATAAAATTGTCGGAGGAGAAGCGTAAACTTGCCAATATGCCATTTACCACACGGAGTGGCAAGGAACGGCTGAGGCCCTGGCCTATGTTCATGGCTAGTGGTTCAGCTTCACATGAGGATGGAAGCACTCAGCCTCTCGCTAGAAAACTGAAAAGACTCAAGCTGGCAAAAGCACCGCAAAGAACTGTGCGTTCTTTGAAATCCCAAATCCACAAGGAGAGTCCAATTGTGTCGGTTGCGATGCCTGACCTTCCCAACACTGGACGTGAAGAGCATGCGCCTTCCACCATTTGCACGCCCCCTGCAAGTGCTGGAAGGAGCACCCGCAGTCCAGTTCCTGATAGTCAGATTGAAGATGTCAGTGTTGAAGTACACCAGGATGAGGAGGATATGGGTGTTGCTGGCGCTGGGGAGGAAATTGACCAGGAGGATTCTGATGGTGAGGTGGTTTGTTTAAGTCAGGCACCCGGGGAGACACCTGTTGTCCGTGGGAGGAATATGGCCGTTGACATGCCAGGTGAAAATACCAAAAAAATCAGCTCTTCGGTGTGGAGGTATTTCACCAGAAATGCGGACAACAGGTGTCAAGCCGTGTGTTCCCTTTGTCAAGCTGTAATAAGTAGGGGTAAGGACGTTAACCACCTCGGAACATCCTCCCTTATACGTCACCTGCAGCGCATTCATAATAAGTCAGTGACAAGTTCAAAAACTTTGGGTGACAGCGGAAGCAGTCCACTGACCAGTAAATCCCTTCCTCTTGTAACCAAGCTCACGCAAACCACCCCACCAACTCCCTCAGTGTCAATTTCCTCCTTCCCCAGGAATGCCAATAGTCCTGCAGGCCATGTCACTGGCAATTCTGACGAGTCCTCTCCTGCCTGGGATTCCTCCGATGCATCCTTGCGTGTAACGCCTACTGCTGCTGGCGCTGCTGTTGTTGCCGCTGGGAGTCGATGGTCATCCCAGAGGGGAAGTCGTAAGCCCACTTGTACTACTTCCAGTAAGCAATTGACTGTTCAACAGTCCTTTGCGAGGAAGATGAAATATCACAGCAGTCATCCTACTGCAAAGCGGATTACTGAGTCCTTGACAACTATGTTGGTGTTAGACGTGCGTCCGGTATCCGCCGTTAGTTCACAGGGAACTAGACAATTTATTGAGGCAGTGTGCCCCCGTTACCAAATACCATCTAGGTTCCACTTCTCTAGGCAGGCGATACCGAGAATGTACACGGACGTCAGAAAAAGACTCACCAGTGTCCTAAAAAATGCAGTTGTACCCAATGTCCACTTAACCACGGACATGTGGACAAGTGGAGCAGGGCAGGGTCAGGACTATATGACTGTGACAGCCCACTGGGTAGATGTATGGACTCCCGCCGCAAGAACAGCAGCAGCGGCACCAGTAGCAGCATCTCGCAAACGCCAACTCTTTCCTAGGCAGGCTACGCTTTGTATCACCGCTTTCCAGAATACGCACACAGCTGAAAACCTCTTACGGCAACTGAGGAAGATCATCGCGGAATGGCTTACCCCAATTGGACTCTCCTGTGGATTTGTGGCATCGGACAACGCCAGCAATATTGTGTGTGCATTAAATATGGGCAAATTCCAGCACGTCCCATGTTTTGCACATACCTTGAATTTGGTGGTGCAGAATTTTTTAAAAAACGACAGGGGCGTGCAAGAGATGCTGTCGGTGGCCAGAAAAATTGCGGGACACTTTCGGCGTACAGGCACCACGTACAGAAGACTGGAGCACCACCAAAAACTACTGAACCTGCCCTGCCATCATCTGAAGCAAGAAGTGGTAACGAGGTGGAATTCAACCCTCTATATGCTTCAGAGGTTGGAGGAGCAGCAAAAGGCCATTCAAGCCTATACAATTGAGCACGATATAGGAGGTGGAATGCACCTGTCTCAAGTGCAGTGGAGAATGATTTCAACGTTGTGCAAGGTTCTGATGCCCTTTGAACTTGCCACACGTGAAGTCAGTTCAGACACTGCCAGCCTGAGTCAGGTCATTCCCCTCATCAGGCTTTTGCAGAAGAAGCTGGAGGCATTGAAGAAGGAGCTAAAAGGGAGCGATTCCGCTAGGCATGTGGGACTTGTGGATGCAGCCCTTAATTCGCTTAACAAGGATTCACGGGTGGTCAATCTGTTGAAATCAGAGCACTACATTTTGGCCACCGTGCTCGATCCTAGATTTAAAGCCTACCTTGGATCTCTCTTTCCGGCAGACACAGGTCTGCTGGGGTTGAAAGACCTGCTGGTGACAAAATTGTCAAGTCAAGCGGAACGCGACCTGTCAACATCTCCTCCTTCACATTCTCCCGCAACTGGGGGTGCGAGGAAAAGGCTCAGAATTCCGAGCCCACCCGCTGGCGGTGATGCAGGGCAGTCTGGAGCGACTGCTGATGCTGACATCTGGTCCGGACTGAAGGACCTGACAACGATTACGGACATGTCGTCTACTGTCACTGCATATGATTCTCTCAACATTGATAGAATGGTGGAGGATTATATGAGTGACCGCATCCAAGTAGGCACGTCACACAGTCCGTACTTATACTGGCAGGAAAAAGAGGCAATTTGGAGGCCCTTGCACAAACTGGCTTTATTCTACCTAAGTTGCCCTCCCACAAGTGTGTACTCCGAAAGAGTGTTTAGTGCCGCCGCTCACCTTGTCAGCAATCGGCGTACGAGGTTACATCCAGAAAATGTGGAGAAGATGATGTTCATTAAAATGAATTATAATCAATTCCTCCGCGGAGACATTGACCAGCAGCAATTGCCTCCACAAAGTACACAGGGAGCTGAGATGGTGGATTCCAGTGGGGACGAATTGATAATCTGTGAGGAGGGGGATGTACACGGTGATATATCGGAGGGTGAAGATGAGGTGGACATCTTGCCTCTGTAGAGCCAGTTTGTGCAAGGAGAGATTAATTGCTTCTTTTTTGGGGGGGGTCCAAACCAACCCGTCATATCAGTCACAGTCGTGTGGCAGACCCTGTCACTGAAATGATGGGTTGGTTAAAGTGTGCATGTCCTGTTTTGTTTATACAACATAAGGGTGGGTGGGAGGGCCCAAGGACAATTCCATCTTGCACCTCTTTTTTCTTTTCTTTTTCTTTGCATCATGTGCTGATTGGGGAGGGTTTTTTGGAAGGGACATCCTGCGTGACACTGCAGTGCCACTCCTAGATGGGCCCGGTGTTTGTGTCGGCCACTAGGGTCGCTAATCTTACTCACACAGTCAGCTACCTCATTGCGCCTCTTTTTTTCTTTGCGTCATGTGCTGTTTGGGGAGGGTTTTTTGGAAGGGACATCCTGCGTGACACTGCAGTGCCACTCCTAGATGGGCCCGGTGTTTGTGTCGGCCACTAGGGTCGCTAATCTTACTCACACAGTCAGCTACCTCATTGCGCCTCTTTTTTTCTTTGCGTCATGTGCTGTTTGGGGAGGGTTTTTTGGAAGGGACATCCTGCGTGACACTGCAGTGCCACTCCTAGATGGGCCCGGTGTTTGTGTCGGCCACTAGGGTCGCTAATCTTACTCACACAGTCAGCTACCTCATTGCGCCTCTTTTTTTCTTTGCGTCATGTGCTGTTTGGGGAGGGTTTTTTGGAAGGGACATCCTGCGTGACACTGCAGTGCCACTCCTAGATGGGCCCGGTGTTTGTGTCGGCCACTAGGGTCGCTAATCTTACTCACACAGCTACCTCATTGCGCCTCTTTTTTTCTTTGCGTCATGTGCTGTTTGGGGAGGGTTTTTTGGAAGGGCCATCCTGCGTGACACTGCAGTGCCACTCCTAGATGGGCCCGGTGTTTGTGTTGGCCACTAGGGTCGCTAATCTTACTCACACAGCTACCTCATTGCGCCTCTTTTTTTCTTTGCGTCATGTGCTGTTTGGGGAGGGTTTTTTGGAAGGGACATCCTGCGTGACACTGCAGTGCCACTCCTAGATGGGCCCGGTGTTTGTGTCGGCCACTAGGGTCGCTAATCTTACTCACACAGTCAGCTACCTCATTGCGCCTCTTTTTTTCTTTGCGTCATGTGCTGTTTGGGGAGGGTTTTTTGGAAGGGCCATCCTGCGTGACACTGCAGTGCCACTCCTAGATGGGCCCGGTGTTTGTGTCGGCCACTAGGGTCGCTAATCTTACTCACACAGCTACCTCATTGCGCCTCTTTTTTTCTTTGCGTCATGTGCTGTTTGGGGAGGGTTTTTTGGAAGGGCCATCCTGCGTGACACTGCAGTGCCACTCCTAGATGGGCCCGGTGTTTGTGTCGGCCACTAGGGTCGCTAATCTTACTCACACAGCTACCCCATTGCGCCTCTTTTTTTCTTTGCGTCATGTGCTGTTTGGGGAGGGTTTTTTGGAAGGGACATCCTGCGTGACACTGCAGTGCCACTCCTAGATGGGCCCGGTGTTTGTGTCGGCCACTAGGGTCGCTTATCTTACTCACACAGCGACCTCGGTGCAAATTTTAGGACTAAAAATAATATTGTGAGGTGTGAGGTATTCAGAATAGACTGAAAATGAGTGTAAATTATGGTTTTTGAGGTTAATAATACTTTGGGATCAAAATGACCCCCAAATTCTATGATTTAAGCTGTTTTTTAGTGTTTTTGGAAAAAAACACCCGAATCCAAAACACACCCGAATCCGACAAAAAAAATTCGGTGAGGTTTTGCCAAAACGCGTTCGAACCCAAAACACGGCCGCGGAACCGAACCCAAAACCAAAACACAAAACCCGAAAAATTTCAGGCGCTCATCTCTACAACATACATGGTTGAAAATATTCTAAATTTAGAAAGCAAGACACTACTGAAAGCAAGTGGAGGGCATAATGGAGGTGTGATTGGCCTACCTTTTGTATGCAGATACATCTGAAGGCTTTCTGGACAGTAAACAGTCACTATCTGTCCTAAAGGTGCTGCCAACCAACAATTAACACCATCCCAATCAGTCACACATCCTGTGATATGAAAGAGAAGAAGTTAAATGAGCAATTAATAAATAAAGGAAACAATGTTATTCATACATTTATAATAATTCTCAAAATGGAATACCATTTTGCAGTCTGCTAAAATCAAAAGGTTAGTATATAAACTCCCATATATTAACAAAGAAAAAAAATGTTCATGTTGCAGTGAGTTTGTAAGTTACTTATACATTGAGCTTAAAATCCAACTGTTTTAGGTATTATCTTACTAAATTGTGGGTTTGCTGAATGGCTATGGTGTTCTGCAGCTCAGCAATGATCTTTGACACATAAAGCAGGGATAATTTACAAGAAAAGGAATTTCCATGCTATACAAGGTAGTGAATAGTAGAGATAAGTGCTAAATTCATTATTTCAGTGGTAAGCAGGAAGGAAAATTGGTTTGTAACACTCACAAAGCTGAATCTCTTGTTAATCTGCAATGTTGCCACTACCCATATGATAATGCTGGACAATTATAGGTAAAGCAGGGGATCGCTATTTAAATAAAAAAAACAAAAAAAGTTTAAACAATTACAAAAAAAAACACTTTGTTTAATGTTTGCGGGTTATAATTCTGTTCCCCTCCGTTAATCAGTGGCCAGGGCCAAGTATGGGATTAAGTTGCAATAGGTAGTGAGTGTTAACACATAACAATAATGTCGTGTTACCATTAATTGTCTACCGTCTTGGGACAAGCAAGAGGGGAATGGAAGTTTAAGTGAAGGAGTTTTTTTATGTTGCTCACACAGAACAATACTCTCACACAAGTCCTGTTGTGTGAGTATTGGAAACACAATTACAGCACTCGCTGCACCTCCACACAACATAGAGGCCTATTTATCAAAGAATACTTGCAGGATATTCCCCAAAAAGGCACTTATCCATCCAGCAATACATCAGGGAGTCATCCAATTGGGATGTTGTTAAGATGCCGGCTGTCGGGATCCCAGCTGTCAGAATATTGATGCTGGAATCCCTACATCCATCAGAATTTCTTTGCCAAAATCTTTGCATGATCAGGAGACCAACACTGAAATCCTGACAACCGGAATCCCGACTGTAAGTATAGCGAGCAGGTTAGAGCCGTGGTGGGTGGTTCGGTTTTGGTGCCACCTGGAGGAAATTAGGGTTAGGCTCCACTGGGGTGAGGTTAGGTTTAGGCACTAAGGGGGGAGGGTTAGGCTTAGACTGCAGGAAGGGAGGGAAAAGGTTAGGCATCACAGGGGTGGAGGATAGGGTTAGACACTAAGGGGGAGGTTAGGGTCAGGCTGTGGGAAGACAGGGTTAGGTTTAGGGGGTGGGGAAAGGGGGTAACATACTTACCTCACCCCTGATGGATTTTCAAACATTGGGATGCAAGCATCAGTATTGTGACCATCAACATACTGAACCTTGCCAATTGGCTCTAAATGTATTATGCAGCAAGACAATAACCCCAAGCATATAGCCAATGTCATTAAGAACTGTCTTCAGTTTAAAGAAGAACAAGAAGTCCTGGAAGTAATGATAAGGTGCCCACAGAGCCATGATCTAAACATCATCAAGTCTGTCTGGGATTACATGAAGAGACAGAAGGATTTGAGCAAGCCTACATCCAGAGAAGTATCTTCAAAAACTGTGTGCAAGTGTACCTAGAAGAATTGATGGTATTTTGAAGGCAAAGGGTGGTCACACCAAATATTTATTTGATTTGGATTTGTCACATATTCATTCACTGTGTATTTTGTTAATTGACAAAAATAAACTAACACTTTACAGTTCAGTATTTTTTCAACACCTGCCTAAAACTTCTGCACAGTACTGTGTGTGTGTGTGTGTGTGTGTGTGTGTGTGTGTGTGTGTGTGCGTGCGTGCGTGTGTGTGTGTGTGTGTGTGTATATTATATAAATATATATATATATATATATACACAATTATGGCCCATTGTGGCCACGGACAAAGATTTGGGTGAGACATTTCAGAGCAGGGTTATGCCCAGCTTCACAAGAAAATTTCAGCTTCACAAGAAATAGAAGCATTCGTGACATCGCCGTGAAGACTGATATCTCAGGATTTAATACCCCTATACCACATTTCTTACAACGAAAAAATGGGTGTTATAAATGTAGTGGGTGTGTAACCTGTAGTTACATGGTGCCGGGTGATATGTTTTTTCACCCCCATACGGGCAGAAAATATAGCATTCTATACCCGCTGTCATGTGAATCACGCTTCGTCATTTACTTGCTGAATTGCCCATGTGGTCTTGCCTACATTGGCAAGACAGATTGTCATTTCAAAACTAGAATGGCCCAGCATAGATACGCTATCAGGGAAGCCATCAAGTCAGGAACCAGCGACCAGCCAGTAGCCAGGCACTTTATGCAGGCTAAGCATAATATGGCAACCCTTAGATATCGTATCATAGATCATGTGCCACCCTCTTTACGTGGGGGTGAAAGATCCAAGAAACTACTGCAGCTGGAATCCAAGTGGATTCATCTATTAGATACAATATATCCTAGGGGGTTAAATGAATCTCTGAATCTTAGATGTTTTCTATAGCTTGCATTTAGCGTGTCCATGATTTAATGGTTTCATACGATATGGCAGTAGTATTGTTCTATAAATTTTTATGATAGTTGTTGTCTTTGCACGTTGACTTACTGTATAGTATGTGGCATGTCTTATCTTATATTATTAGCGCACCTCATTTTTATGTATATATTCTTTCATGTATTTTTCTTTGTATGTTTATCTAGAGCATCATATCATGATTGGTAACGCTTTTGTCATTTTGGAGACTTATGTATATAATGACGTTCACTGCACAGTTGTTTATTGACGTTACCATGGTTACTTTGTTTAGCCCCTGCACGCTCGGTGGACGGACCGTGAGGGAGTCACTTCCGGGTTGAAGGGATGTGACGTATCCGGATTCCGGGCAGCGTGTACGGCGGTGGCGGGAGACCTTCATGTGGTTAAGGTATTTAAACTGTTTGTGTGTTTGTAAATGTATCCTAACGACGGGGCTACGGCTCTGAAACGTAGATGTGTCATTAAAACTGCTTCACGTTTGATATTTGAAAGTCTCTGCGTGCCGCCTCCTTCCGTTGTTTAGATTGGGGGCTGCTCTGTCCATGAGGAAGGCACCGTGAGCACATTATCATTGCAGCCGAGGGCCTGCTGGAGTGCCGGATCTTTCTGTGTGTACATGTGAGTACTGGATCCTTTGTGGAGAGCTGTACTTGGATCAAGGCACTGTCATTCAGCCCGTTTTGCACTGAAGGACTCTCTTCCACAACATTTTGTGGTTTGATTCATTGCATTTGGTGCACTTTTTTTCACGTATTGCACTTTAGCACTGTTGCACTTTTTTCATGCCATCATGTCTACTAACAGTGAGGATGTGACTGACCATGAGATACAATTTTTACAGTGTGATAACTATGACACATTTAGCTTCTCTGAAGCTGAAGCAGAGAGCATATTATACAAACAGTCATTTCTTGATTCTGACACGGGTAAAATGCATGATGATTTATTCAGACATTTGCTGAAGTTGCACAAGAGAGAGATTGATTATCTCTATCACGGCATGACTTTGTCAGATTATTATCGGGCTAAGCAAATACCCCGTGGCTTCCGGGTGCATAATATGCCCACAATTGGCCGCTACAACATTGCTTTTTGTAAAAAATGGGTATCAGTTTTAAATAAATGCTCAATGGATTTAATGCTCCTTGTCATAGAAGAGTCGACACGGGAGCTAAAATTAACCAAGGAGCAAATTGCCAGTTTTGAATTAGAGCATGAGTTCAATAAAGAATCCCCTCCAGAATGGTTGGATCAACTATCCACTGAGATTGAGCTATATAAGAACAACCTGATTACATTCAAAAAGTAGAAATTATTCCGGGTGCAGCAGGACTATGAACAGCATAGGGTCTATGCATGGTTGGGCAATAAATCTGAGAAACGCAGGAACCCGTATTTATCATCTAATAGACGAGGTATGGTACGTTTCCATCATTCCAGTACCTCGGCAAGCGAACCTGAGGAGACCTCCACGCAGCCTGAACGTCATCCACGGGACATCCCTTTAGGGGTATGCACCAGAGCCATCATCGCCGGCCGAGAAGTACCCCGATGAGACGAGGCAGGCAAACGAGGAGGCAGGAAAGGAGCAAGAGCAAACTACAAACCACTGAGGGGGAGCCGCCATTAATATTTAATTTGTTTGCCAAACCACTTACCGTGATGGAGGATCGAGTATTGAGCAAAGGTTTAACAATTATTCCAACAAGCTCGCTCAATTCACTTCAATGGAAGATTGACTCTCATAAACTGGTCAGATCAATCAAATTAAAGGAACATTTCAAAGAACAGAACTATGCTGAAACATCAAGCGTACCTGCACAGGTTAGAAAATTAAATCCCTCTTCTTTTGAACCCAACACGTATAATAACTCCATTAAAGCCTTTCATAGATTGTTGGACTCGGCAGGAGAGGATAAATGTGTTAAATCTTACCCTAATCTCAGTAAAAAAAAGAATTTCAGGCATTAAAAGATTTAGGTAAACGTGAGGACATTATAATACGTAATGCCGATAAGGGTGGAGCTATTGTTGTGTTGGACACGTGTAAATATCAGCAAGAATGCGAGCGGTTGCTTGGTGACCAACAGACCTATGGCCGGTTACAGGTTGACCCTACTGTACAATTCAAAGCTGAACTAGATTTGTTGTTGAGGCGTGCTGTTGAGAATAATATCATTACTGATATCGTAGCTAAGATGCTGTCTAGGAATCACCCTGTGGTTCCTGTATGTTATGCAATCCCAAAGCTGCATGAGGATCCCCTTAATCCCCCTGGCAGACCTATTATATCTGCAAGGGGTTCTTTATGTGAACCCTTAGCTGTCTATTGCGATGCGTTTCTACAACCGTGTATCCAAAACATGTTTACGCATCTCAAGGACTCTGCAGCATTACTCAGAATTTTGCACTCTCTAGGGAGATTGCAAGATGACATTGTTCTAGCCTCTATAGATGTGACGAGCCTCTACACCTGTATCCCGCATGGAGCAGGTGTTGAGGCCGTCAGACGGCTTGTTACTAACAATCATCTATATATGGGACCTGATATTAATTTCTTTCTTGAGTTGATTGCATTTACCCTCTCACATAATTATTTTTTATTTGACAAACGGTTTTACATTCAGCGCACTGGGTGCGCAATGGGGTCTGCGGTCGCACCTTCCTTTGCAAATACCTTTATGTGGGAGGTGGAACGGGAGTTGTTTTTTCAGGATATTGGTGTTAGTCAACAACTTTGCCTGTACCAGAGGTATATAGATGATGTATTACTGTTTTGGAAGGGTCATGTAAATCATCTAACATCTATTATTGATACGCACAATAATAGTGATAGCCCGATTAAGTTTACAATGACAACAGAACGCCAACAGATTCATTTTCTGGACATTTGCATTTGTCTAGATGATAATTATATCTCTACGAAGCTATATACTAAACCCACTGATCGGAATAACATACTCAAATTCGACAGTGCCCATCCTAGAGAAACCATGCCGAGTCTTCCTTATTCACAATTTCTCCGTGTGTGCAGGATTACCTCTAATGTTATTGAGAGGGATGCCCAATTAGAGCTTATGACAAAAAAAATTTACAACAGGGCTATACAGAAGACATATTGAGGGCCTCTAGACTTAAAGCCATTGGATGCCCACGGGGGGAGTTGTTGAAACAGAAGCCAAAGAAAACCCTTGTAGGTAAATTTCCCTGAGTTACCCAATTAAATTCCAGCAGTAATTAACTTACGAAGAGGGTTAAACATTGTGGCCACGGACAAAAATTTGGGTGAGACATTTCAGAGCAGGGTTATGCCCAGCTTCACAAGAAATAGAAGCATTCGTGACATCGTCGTGAAGACTGATATCTCAGGATTTAATACCCCTATACCACATTTCTTACAACAAAAAAATGGGTGTTATAAATGTAGCGGGTGTGTAACCTGTAGTTACATGGTGCCGGGTGATAAGTTTTTTCACCCCTATACGGGCAGAAAATATAGCATTTGATACCCGCTGTCATGTGAATCACGCTTCATCATTTACTTGCTGAATTGCCCATGTGTTCTTGCCTACATTGGCAAGACAGATTGTCATTTCAAAACTAGAATGGCCCAGCATAGATTAGAGATGAGCGGGTTCGGTTTCTCTGAATCCGAACCCGCCAGAACTTCATGTTTTTTTTCACGGGTCCGAGCGACTCGGATCTTCCCGCCTTGCTCGGTTAACCCGAGCGTGCCCGAACGTCATCATGACGCTGTCGGATTCTCGCGAGGCTCGGATTCTATCGCGAGACTCGGATTCTATATAAGGAGCCGCGCGTCGCCGCCATTTTCACACGTGCATTGAGATTGATAGGGAGAGGACGTGGCTGGCGTCCTCTCCATTTAGATTATAAGAGACTGAGAGAGATTTACTGGAGCTGACTAGGAGGAGTACTGTTACTGTAGAAGTGTAGAGACTGAGTGGAGAGAGTTTACTAGTGAGGACAGTGCAGTTTACTTTATAATCCGTTCTCTGCCTGAAAAAAGCGATACACAGCACACAGTGACTCAGTCACATACCATATCTGTGTGCACTGCTCAGGCTCAGGCCAGTATGCTGCATCATCTATTATCTATATATAATATTATATATATCTGTCTGACTGCTCAGCTCACACAGCTTATAATTGTGGGGGAGACTGGGGAGCACTACTGCAGTGCCAGTTATAGGTTATAGCAGGAGCCAGGAGTACATAATATATTATATAGTGAGTGACCACCAGACACACAGTGCAGTTTATTTAATATATCCGTTCTCTGCCTGAAAAAAGCGATACACACAGTGACTCAGTCAGTCACATACCATATCTGTGTGCACTGCTCAGGCTCAGGCCAGTGTGCTGCATCATCTATTATCTATATATAATATTATATATATCTGTCTGACTGCTCAGCTCACACAGCTTATAATTGTGGGGGAGACTGGGGAGCACTACTGCAGTGCCAGTTATAGGTTATAGCAGGAGCAGGAGTACATAATATATTATATAGTGAGTGACCACCAGACACACAGTGCAGTTTATTTAATATATCCGTTCTCTGCCTGAAAAAAGCGATACACACAGTGACTCAGTCAGTCACATACCATATCTGTGTGCACTGCTCAGGCTCAGGCCAGTGTGCTGCATCATCTATTATCTATATATAATATTATATATATCTGTCTGACTGCTCAGCTCACACAGCTTATAATTGTGGGGGAGACTGGGGAGCACTACTGCAGTGCCAGTTATAGGTTATAGCAGGAGCCAGGAGTACATAATATATTATATAGTGAGTGACCACCAGACACACAGTGCAGTTTATTTAATATATCCGTTCTCTGCCTGAAAAAAGCGATACACACAGTGACTCAGTCAGTCACATACCATATCTGTGTGCACTGCTCAGGCTCAGGCCAGTGTGCTGCATCATCTATTATCTATATATAATATTATATATATCTGTCTGACTGCTCAGCTCACACAGCTTATAATTGTGGGGGAGACTGGGGAGCACTACTGCAGTGCCAGTTATAGGTTATAGCAGGAGCCAGGAGTACATATTATATTAAAATTAAACAGTGCACACTTTTGCTGCAGGAGTGCCACTGCCAGTGTGACTGACCAGTGACCTGACCACACTGACCACCAGTATAGTTAGTAGTATACTTATATTGTGATTGCCTGAAAAAGTTAAACACTCGTCGTGTGACTTCACTTGTGTGTTTTTTTTTTTTTTATTCTATAAAAATAAAACTCATTCTGCTGACAGACAGTGTCCTGCAGGTCCGTCATTATATAATATATAATATATACCTGTCCGGCTGCAGTAGTGATATATATATATTTTTTATATCATTTATCATCCAGTCGCAGCAGACACAGTACGGTAGTTCACGGCTGTGGCTACCTCTGTGTCTGCACTCGGCAGGCAGTCCGTCCATAATTGTATACCACCTAACCGTGGATTTTTTTCAGTCTTCTTTATACATACATAGTTACATAGACATCTTCTCTTTATCAACCAGTCTATATTAGCTGCAGACACAGTACAGTACGGTAGTTCACGGCTGTGGCTACCTCTGTGTCTGCACTCGGCAGGCAGTCCGTCCATAATTGTATACCACCTAACCGTGGATTTTTTTCAGTCTTCTTTATACATACATAGTTACATAGACATCTTCTCTTTATCAACCAGTCTATATTAGCTGCAGACACAGTACAGTACGGTAGTTCACGGCTGTGGCTACCTCTGTGTCTGCAGTCGGCAGGCAGTCCATAATTGTATACTAGTATCCATCTCCATTGTTTACCTGAGGTGCCTTTTAGTTGTGCCTATTAAAATATGGAGAACAAAAATGTTGAGGTTCCAAAATTAGGGAAAGATCAAGATCCACTTCCACCTCGTGCTGAAGCTGCTGCCACTAGTCATGGCCGAGACGATGAAATGCCAGCAACGTCGTCTGCCAAGGCCGATGCCCAATGTCATAGTACAGAGCATGTCAAATCCAAAACACCAAATATCAGAAAAAAAAGGACTCCAAAACCTAAAATAAAATTGTCGGAGGAGAAGCGTAAACTTGCCAATATGCCATTTACCACACGGAGTGGCAAGGAACGGCTGAGGCCCTGGCCTATGTTCATGGCTAGTGGTTCAGCTTCACATGAGGATGGAAGCACTCAGCCTCTCGCTAGAAAAATGAAAAGACTCAAGCTGGCAAAAGCAGCACAGCAAAGAACTGTGCATTCTTCGAAATCCCAAATCCACAAGGAGAGTCCAATTGTGTCGGTTGCGATGCCTGACCTTCCCAACACTGGACGTGAAGAGCATGCGCCTTCCACCATTTGCACGCCCCCTGCAAGTGCTGGAAGGAGCACCCGCAGTCCAGTTCCTGATAGTCAGATTGAAGATGTCAGTGTTGAAGTACACCAGGATGAGGAGGATATGGGTGTTGCTGGCGCTGGGGAGGAAATTGACCAGGAGGATTCTGATGGTGAGGTGGTTTGTTTAAGTCAGGCACCCGGGGAGACACCTGTTGTCCGTGGGAGGAATATGGCCGTTGACATGCCAGGTGAAAATACCAAAAAAATCAGCTCTTCGGTGTGGAGGTATTTCACCAGAAATGCGGACAACAGGTGTCAAGCCGTGTGTTCCCTTTGTCAAGCTGTAATAAGTAGGGGTAAGGACGTTAACCACCTCGGAACATCCTCCCTTATACGTCACCTGCAGCGCATTCATAATAAGTCAGTGACAAGTTCAAAAACTTTGGGTGACAGCGGAAGCAGTCCACTGACCAGTAAATCCCTTCCTCTTGTAACCAAGCTCACGCAAACCACCCCACCAACTCCCTCAGTGTCAATTTCCTCCTTCCCCAGGAATGCCAATAGTCCTGCAGGCCATGTCACTGGCAATTCTGACGAGTCCTCTCCTGCCTGGGATTCCTCCGATGCATCCTTGCGTGTAACGCCTACTGCTGCTGGCGCTGCTGTTGTTGCCGCTGGGAGTCGATGGTCATCCCAGAGGGGAAGTCGTAAGCCCACTTGTACTACTTCCAGTAAGCAATTGACTGTTCAACAGTCCTTTGCGAGGAAGATGAAATATCACAGCAGTCATCCTACTGCAAAGCGGATAACTGAGGCCTTGACAACTATGTTGGTGTTAGACGTGCGTCCGGTATCCGCCGTTAGTTCACAGGGAACTAGACAATTTATTGAGGCAGTGTGCCCCCGTTACCAAATACCATCTAGGTTCCACTTCTCTAGGCAGGCGATACCGAGAATGTACACGGACGTCAGAAAAAGACTCACCAGTGTCCTAAAAAATGCAGTTGTACCCAATGTCCACTTAACCACGGACATGTGGACAAGTGGAGCAGGGCAGGGTCAGGACTATATGACTGTGACAGCCCACTGGGTAGATGTATGGACTCCCGCCGCAAGAACAGCAGCGGCGGCACCAGTAGCAGCATCTCGCAAACGCCAACTCTTTCCTAGGCAGGCTACGCTTTGTATCACCGCTTTCCAGAATACGCACACAGCTGAAAACCTCTTACGGCAACTGAGGAAGATCATCGCGGAATGGCTTACCCCAATTGGACTCTCCTGTGGATTTGTGGCATCGGACAACGCCAGCAATATTGTGTGTGCATTAAATATGGGCAAATTCCAGCACGTCCCATGTTTTGCACATACCTTGAATTTGGTGGTGCAGAATTTTTTAAAAAACGACAGGGGCGTGCAAGAGATGCTGTCGGTGGCCAGAAAAATTGCGGGACACTTTCGGCGTACAGGCACCACGTACAGAAGACTGGAGCACCACCAAAAACTACTGAACCTGCCCTGCCATCATCTGAAGCAAGAAGTGGTAACGAGGTGGAATTCAACCCTCTATATGCTTCAGAGGTTGGAGGAGCAGCAAAAGGCCATTCAAGCCTATACAATTGAGCACGATATAGGAGGTGGAATGCACCTGTCTCAAGTGCAGTGGAGAATGATTTCAACGTTGTGCAAGGTTCTGATGCCCTTTGAACTTGCCACACGTGAAGTCAGTTCAGACACTGCCAGCCTGAGTCAGGTCATTCCCCTCATCAGGCTTTTGCAGAAGAAGCTGGAGGCATTGAAGAAGGAGCTAAAAGGGAGCGATTCCGCTAGGCATGTGGGACTTGTGGATGCAGCCCTTAATTCGCTTAACAAGGATTCACGGGTGGTCAATCTGTTGAAATCAGAGCACTACATTTTGGCCACCGTGCTCGATCCTAGATTTAAAGCCTACCTTGGATCTCTCTTTCCGGCAGACACAAGTCTGCTGGGGTGCAAAGACCTGCTGGTGACAAAATTGTCAAGTCAAGCGGAACGCGACCTGTCAACATCTCCTCCTTCACATTCTCCCGCAACTGGGGGTGCGAGGAAAAGGCTCAGAATTCCGAGCCCACCCGCTGGCGGTGATGCAGGGCAGTCTGGAGCGACTGCTGATGCTGACATCTGGTCCGGACTGAAGGACCTGACAACGATTACGGACATGTCGTCTACTGTCACTGCATATGATTCTCTCAACATTGATAGAATGGTGGAGGATTATATGAGTGACCGCATCCAAGTAGGCACGTCACACAGTCCGTACTTATACTGGCAGGAAAAAGAGGCAATTTGGAGGCCCTTGCACAAACTGGCTTTATTCTACCTAAGTTGCCCTCCCACAAGTGTGTACTCCGAAAGAGTGTTTAGTGCCGCCGCTCACCTTGTCAGCAATCGGCGTACGAGGTTACATCCAGAAAATGTGGAGAAGATGATGTTCATTAAAATGAATTATAATCAATTCCTCCGCGGAGACATTGACCAGCAGCAATTGCCTCCACAAAGTACACAGGGAGCTGAGATGGTGGATTCCAGTGGGGACGAATTGATAATCTGTGAGGAGGGGGATGTACACGGTGATATATCGGAGGGTGAAGATGAGGTGGACATCTTGCCTCTGTAGAGCCAGTTTGTGCAAGGAGAGATTAATTGCTTCTTTTTTGGGGGGGGTCCAAACCAACCCGTCATATCAGTCACAGTCGTGTGGCAGACCCTGTCACTGAAATGATGGGTTGGTTAAAGTGTGCATGTCCTGTTTTGTTTATACAACATAAGGGTGGGTGGGAGGGCCCAAGGACAATTCCATCTTGCACCTCTTTTTTCTTTTCTTTTTCTTTGCATCATGTGCTGATTGGGGAGGGTTTTTTGGAAGGGACATCCTGCGTGACACTGCAGTGCCACTCCTAGATGGGCCCGGTGTTTGTGTCGGCCACTAGGGTCGCTAATCTTACTCACACAGTCAGCTACCTCATTGCGCCTCTTTTTTTCTTTGCGTCATGTGCTGTTTGGGGAGGGTTTTTTGGAAGGGACATCCTGCGTGACACTGCAGTGCCACTCCTAGATGGGCCCGGTGTTTGTGTCGGCCACTAGGGTCGCTAATCTTACTCACACAGCTACCTCATTGCGCCTCTTTTTTTCTTTGCGTCATGTGCTGTTTGGGGAGGGTTTTTTGGAAGGGCCATCCTGCGTGACACTGCAGTGCCACTCCTAGATGGGCCCGGTGTTTGTGTCGGCCACTAGGGTCGCTAATCTTACTCACACAGCTACCTCATTGCGCCTCTTTTTTTCTTTGCGTCATGTGCTGTTTGGGGAGGGTTTTTTGGAAGGGACATCCTGCGTGACACTGCAGTGCCACTCCTAGATGGGCCCGGTGTTTGTGTCGGCCACTAGGGTCGCTTATCTTACTCACACAGCGACCTCGGTGCAAATTTTAGGACTAAAAATAATATTGTGAGGTGTGAGGTATTCAGAATAGACTGAAAATGAGTGTAAATTATGGTTTTTGAGGTTAATAATACTTTGGGATCAAAATGACCCCCAAATTCTATGATTTAAGCTGTTTTTTAGTGTTTTTTGAAAAAAACACCCGAATCCAAAACACACCCGAATCCGACAAAAAAAATTCGGTGAGGTTTTGCCAAAACGCGTTCGAACCCAAAACACGGCCGCGGAACCGAACCCAAAACCAAAACACAAAACCCGAAAAATTTCAGGCGCTCATCTCTAGCATAGATACGCTATCAGGGAAGCCATCAAGTCAGGAACCAGCGACCAGCCAGTAGCCAGGCACTTTATGCAGGCTAAGCATAATATGGCAACCCTTAGATATCGTATCATAGATCATGTGCCACCCTCTTTACGTGGGGCTGACAGATCCAAGAAACTACTGCAGCTGGAATACAAGTGGATTCATCTATTAGATACAATATATCCTAGGGGGTTAAATGAATCTCTGAATCTTAGATGTTTTCTATAGCTTGCATTTAGAGTGTCCATGATTTAATGGTTTCATACGATATGGCAGTAGTATTGTTCTATAAATTTTTATGATAGTTGTAGTCTTTGCACGTTGACTTACTGTATAGTATGGGATCAGTACTAAATGCCGCCGGCCGGAATCCCGGCGGTCGAAATACCGACGCCGGAATCCCGACCACACAATCCCGACAGGGGTGGCGAGCGGAACGCAGCCCCTTGCGGGCTCGCTTCGCTCGCCACGCTCTGCACGCTATTATATACTCCCTCTATGGGTGTCGTGGACACCCACGGAGGGAGAATATGTCGGGCTTGTGGCGGTCGGGCTTGTTCGGTTGGGATTCCGGCGTCGGTATTTCGACCACCGGGATTCCGGCCGGCGGCATCTTGACCGCATCCCTATAGTATGTGGCATGTCTTATCTTATTTTATAAGTGCACCTGATTTTTATGTATATATTCTTTCATGTATTTTTCTTTGTATGTTTATCTAGAGCAGTGGTTCTCAAACTCGGTCCTCAGGACCCCACACAGGTCACGTTTTCCATGTCACCCAGCAGCTGCACTGTGTATCACCAACTGTCACATTTGAAAAATCTACAGGTGACCTGCAAAACATGAACCGTGTGGGGTCCTGAGGACCGAGTTTGAGAACCTGTGATCTAGAGCATCATATCATGATTGGTAACGCTTTTGTCATTTTGGAGACTTATGTATATAATGACGTTCACTGCACAGTTGTTTATTGACGTTACCATGGCTACTTAGTTTAGCCCCTGCACGCTCGCTGGATGGACCGTGAGGGAGTCACTTCCGGGTTGAAGGGATGGGATGTATCCGGATGCCGGACAGCGTGTACGGCGGCGGCGGGAGACCTTCATGCGGTTAAGGTATTTAAACTGTTTGTGTGTTTGTAAATGTATCCTGACGACAGGGCTACGGCTCCGAAACGTAGATGTGTCATTAAAACTGCTTCACGTTTGATATTTGAAAGTCTCGGAGTGCTGCCTCCTTCCGTTGTGTATATATATATATATATATATATATATATATATATATATGGGAGATTATTGCGCCACTTGTGTACAACCCCAGTAATCTACTAGCCATGTGTAGTCGAAATAAATAACACTCCCTATGGGTTAATACAGGGCGTCAGCTGTCCCCCAAAACACAGGGATGGTGGTTCCCTGTAGCAACGGATTAATAACACACGAGGGGGTGGGGGATATAGCGACCAATGGTGTCTTAAAATAATTCAATAAAAGTGGATCTAGAAGATATATAAAAATATATGTAATATATCTATAAAATAATGAATAACCAGATCGAGTGGATCTATAAAAAGTTAATTTATTAATACATTAATACAGACAATGATTAAACAGCTAGACTAAAATTTGAGCAGCAAAACTCCTTAAAAAATGGGATAAAAACAATAGACACAATGCAATATAATACCAGTTAAAATGTATGCTAAAATATGTAAAACAATTTTAACTTAACTTGGTATGAGGTCACTGCCAGGTAGCCCAACGCGTTTCGTCATTCAGACTTCATCAAGGGGTAAAGGTAGAGTGGGACCAGACTTCTATTTATACCAGTAATACTCTCATAGTAATTGTGACATCACTTCCTGTTAATTAGGCATGATATTGTAAAATGGACTGGGAACTTCTATTTATATTTGTCCAGTAGCCTCATTTAGTAGTATATGTGTACATAATATTGTATCCGTGTTTAAAAAACAGGTTTGGTGCTGGAGAGCTTTAAAAAACTCCCATATAGATGCGCCGGCGGATCTTTTCCGCCCCACTTCTGCAGCCGCGGGCGCACGCGCATTTGCGTACCGGAAGTGGTGCGGAAGTGACGCGACGGCCCTAAACCGGAAGTGGGGCGGAAAAGATCCACCGGCGCATCTATATGGGAGTTTTTTAAAGCTCTCCAGCACCAAACCTGTTTTTTAAACACTAATACAATATTATGTACACATATACTACTAAATGAGGCTACTGGACAAATATAAATAGAAGTTCCCACTTCCCAGTCCATTTTACAATATCATGCCTAATTAACAGGAAGTGATGTCACAATTACTATGAGAGTATTACTGGTATAAATAGAAGTCTGGTCCCACTCTACCTTTACCCCTTGATGAAGTCTGAATGATGAAACGCGTTGGGCTACCTGGCAGTGACCTCATACCAAGTTAAGTTAAAATTGTTTTACATATTTTAACATACATTTTAACTGGTATTATATTGCATTGTGTCTATTGTTTTTATCCCATTTTTTAAGGAGTTTTGCTGCTCAAATTTTAGTCTAGCTGTTTAATCATTGTCTGTTTTAATGTATTAATAAATTAACTTTTTATAGATCCACTCGATCTGGTTATTCATTATTTTATAGATATATTACATATATTTTTATATATCTTCTAGATCCACTTTTATTGAATTATTTTAAGACACCATTGGTCGCTATATCCCCCCCCCTCCGTGTGTTATATATATATATATATATATATTATACAGGTTGAGTATCCCATATCAAAAATGCTTGGGACCAAAAGTATTTTGGATATTGGAATTTTTCCATAGTTTTGAAAACATTTTCACTGTGCAGTATTTTTTCAACACCTGCCAAAAATTTCTGCACAGTACTGGGTGTATATATATATATATATATATATATATATATATATATATATATAATGTTCCTTAGCAATCTATCTAGCCAATGTAAGGTGACTAGTGTACCTTTAAAAGTCATAAAGTGCGTGGCAGGTACACGTTAAATATAACAGGCATATGATGTGTCAAACACTATTTAAGTAGTCAGGTTTTAAGACTCTGTGAATAATGCAGGACCTGCATGAAGGTGGGGTACCTTGGCGATCGGTTTGCAGGCTTCTGTGCAATGGCTAATCCACTAACTAAACCCCCATCATTTATGTATTGAAGTGTTGAGGATAAGTGAGCTTACTTTGGTGAGTGCTGAGTTTTCTGTTTGTATGTATTAGAGTGATGTGGTCATAGGCTACATGCACCCCACCCCATGAGTGGTAAGTGCAGTTGTGTACCCCGCTTCTGGGGTGGCGAGTGCTGTGTTACGTGTACCCCACCCTATGAGTGGTAAGTGCATTGCTGTACCCCGCTTCTGGGGTGGTGAGTGCTGTGGTTTTCTATTTGTGTATATGACAGGGTTAATCTATGGTTAACTCTTATTAACCGTGGCCACTAGCTTTCTCATGCACCCCTGTCTGGACTCTATTATCCTGAACCTGTCTCAGCTGTTCCTTAGCAATCTATCTAACCAATGTAAGGTGACTAGTGTACCTTTAAAAGCCATTAAGTGTGTGGCAGGTGCACATTAAATCTAGCAGGTAGATGATGTGTCAAACAGTATTTAAGTAGTCAGGTTTTAAGACTGTGAATAGTGTAGGACCTGCATGAAGGTGGGGTACCTTGGCGATCGGTTTGCAGGCTTCTGTGCATTGGCCAATCCACTAACTAAACCCCCATCATTTAATTATTGAAGTGTTGAGGATAAGTGAGCTTACTTTGGGGAGTGCTGGGTTTTCTGTTTGTTTGTTTGTTTGTATATATTTAAAAAAAAAAAAAAAAATATATATATATATATATATATATACATACACACTATTAGATCTGCACTAAAAAGGTCTACAGTCCATATGTCTACCACTAATGGTAGACATGTATTAGATCAACAGGGTCAGGAGATCGACAAGGTCAAAAGGTTGACATAGAATAGGTAGACTACAGGGTCAAGAAAAATTGCACTTTGTATGATGCATGTTATAACTGCTTCAGTGCTAATGATACCCTCTTCATGGACTAACCACATGCACTCCAAAAACAAGCAGTTGGCAACCCCCAACTACAAATCCTGCATTTGCCACTGCATACATACACAATGACAGAGTAAAGGTGGGGTTGCTGAAACAAATAGTCGACACAAGTTTTTTGGGGGGGTTTACGTGTTTTCACAACTTTTTCTTGATTTACTCTCCAATTGGATTATAATTGGGAATAGTAACCTGTGGCGAGTTCAGCAGTAGTGTAGCAAGTCAACTTCCCCAAAGCGTGGTGAGCACCATGAGTCTACGAGGGCACACATTTTCACTGATTGTGTCACATATGATGCAACATATAAAATGACACCCAAAACCTACAAAAACTGCCGTGTCGACCTTTATACACCTTTTGTATCAGTGGACCTTACCCACTGCCTACCTTTTACCCGTAAAACTTTTGACTCTGTTGACCTAATACATGTTGATCGTATGGGGTCGACCTAATGAATGTCTATTTAGACATTGTAGATCTTCAATTCCACACCTGCCTTGTAGTAAGAGGGCTAACAGAGTTCCTCGTAATACAGTCACAATCTGCTGTATCGCAGATTATTAAGAAGACACCTTTATGGGAAAACAATGTAAAAGCCTTTCAAATTGATGATTTGCCCACTGAAGGTGACTGCAGCGCATGATAGTATAAAAAAATAATAATACTGGTTATTCTGCAAATAACTTTGTACTTTTTGTAATTTTTTGTCATACACAGCCCACGACCCTTACCTCCACTGGAAGAGCTGAGTATTGACTCATTATCTGATCTCATTTTCTTGTAACATTCAGCCTCCTGCTCTAGAACCTGAAGAACAACAGCACATTCTGGGTGTGTGGAGCGGACCTGATGAAAAAGAAGAAAGGTGCAATAGAAATATGTAATGAACTGCAAAAGAAGAAACCTTCAGCATATGTTACAGAACTCGCAACCTTTTCTTTTATGACATTTAAATGACATTGAAACAAATTAAATCATTTTGGTGACTGAAGTTTTCTGGCATTCTCCTTTGAAGTTTGAGCAACAATTATACGGTCTAAAGAAGCACAGACAGACTTACATCATAGGAGCCTATTAGCATACAGCCATTGATTATTATTATTACATTTTATTTATAAGACGCCACATGTGTTTCGCAGCGCCGTACAAAGGACAGTACAGGGGACAAAACATTGCATTACAGTAAATAAATAACAGAAATAGAGTAGAGGTAACAGAGCACCACACATTCTCAAGACATAGTACAGCTAAGATGTAAGTATTGAGGGAGTGATCATCGTACTACTAGAGGCTGGTGGTCATAGATGGAGTTGAGCCTTTACTAGCAGGATAAAGATGGTCGTTGAGTAGGGGAGAGCTGTGAGTGAAATGTGTTGAGACGAGGGCTTAGATAACAAGAGGAAAGAGGGCCCTGCTCTGAAGAGCTAACAATCTATTGGGGAGGGGCGACAGACAGATGACAAGATGTGCAGGCAAGTGGGAGGTAGCCTGATGGCAGTATGCAAGCAAAGCTGAGATGTTCACGGCATGAGGCAGGGGGGGTGGAGGCGCGGCTTCAGCTCTGGGTTATGCATCAGAAGGGTACGCTTTGATGAATAGGTGGGTTTTTAGTGCCCGTTTGAAGCTTTGCAAGGTTGGGGAGAGTCTAATGGAGCGGGGGAGTGCGTTCCACTGAAGGGGTGCAGCACGGGCAAAATCCTGAACTCATGCATGGGAAGCAGTAACCAGGGCGGTGGAGAGGCGACGGTCATTAGTCGACCGTAGGGGGCGGGAGGGAGTATGAAGGGAAAGGAGGTTGGAGATGTAGGGAGCAGTGGCATTAGAGATGGCCTTGTATGTGAGGGTGAGGAGTTTGAAGAGGATTCTGTAGGGGAATGGGAGCCAGTGTAGATTTTGTTGAAGGGGAGTGGCAGATGTGGTGCGGCGTGAGAGAAAGATGAGCCTAGCTGCGGAGTTCAGGACAGATTGGAGGGGAGCAAGATGGGAGCAAGCGAGGCCAGTGAGGAGGACATTGCAGTAGTCAAGTCGTGAGATGACCAGTGAGTGGATGATGAGTTTAGTTGCACTCTGGGAGAGATATGGCCTGATACGAGCAATGTTGCGTAGCTGGAAACGACAGGATTGTGCCAGAGCTTGGATGTGGGGTGCAAAGGAGAGGGAGTAGTCAAGAGTGACGCCCAGGCAGCGGAGTTGGGGAACGGGGGAGATGGTGGTGTTGTCAACAATGATGGAGATATTGGTCAGGGGTGTTGCTCTGGATGGGGGGAAGATGATGAGTTCCGTTTTGTCCATGTTGAGCTTTAGAGAGCGTTCAGACATCCAGGAGGAGATTGCAGAGAGGCAGCTCGAAACCTGAGAGAGGACAGAGGGGGACAGATCAGGAGATGAGAGGTAGAGTTGTGTGTCATCAGCATAGAGGTGGTATTGAAGGCCAAATGAGTTAATGAGCGCACCCAGGGAAGAGGTATACAGGGAGAACAGAAGGGGTCCAAGGACAGAACCCTGAGGGACACCAACAGGAAGGATGGAGGGGTGTGAGGTGGTGCTTGAGGCAGACACAGAGAAGGAGCGGTTAGTGAGGTAAGAAGAAAACCAGTCAAGGACAGTGCTAGAGAGGCCAGCGTTTTGGAGTGTGCCGAGGAGGAGAGGATGATCTACGGTATCAAAGGCAGCAGAGAGGTCCAGAAGGATGAGCAGAGAGAAGTGGCCCCTGGATTTGGCCAAAAGCAGGTCATTGGTGACTTTTACCAGGGCAGTCTCAGTTGAGTGGAGTGGGCGAAAGCCAGATTATAGTGGATCGAGGATGGAGTTGTCAGAGAGGTAGCTTGTGAGACGGCTGTAAACTAGTCGTTCAAGTAATTTGGAGGTGAAAGGGAGAAGAGAGATGGGGCGGTAGTTAGTGGGTGATGAAGGGTCGAGGTTGGGTTTTTTGAGAATAGGTGAGACCAGAGCATGTTTGAATGGTGAGGGGAAGATGCCGGTGGAGAGGGACAGGTTAAAGAGGTGAGAAAGGTGGGAGCAGGCAGTGGGGGAGAGGGAGCGGAGAAGACGGGAGGGGAGGGGGGGCAGGTGGTGGGGGGGGGGAGGATAAGATGAGGGAGTGGACTTCCTTTTCTGAAGTCGGATGGAAGGAGGACAGGGTGGGATAGATGGAGGGGAGGGATAGAGGGGGCAGGGGGGTAGCAGAGGGGTGACGGCGGGAGATGTCATGTCGGATATCCTCAATTTTGGAGATGAAGAAGGAGGCAAAGTCAGTGGCAGTGAGGGATGATGGGATGGGAGGAGGAGGGGGGCGAAGGAGAGTGTTGAAAGTTTCAAAGAGACGGCGTGGACAGGAGGACTGAGAAGAGATGAGTGCTTGGAAAAAGGATTGTTTGGCGAGGGAAAGAGCAGAGCTGTAGGAGGAGAGAATAAACTTGAAATGGAGGAAGTCCGGCAGAGAGTGAGATTTCCTCCAGGAGCGCTCAGCGGAGCGTGAGCATTTTTGTAAGAAGCGTGTTAGTTTGGTGTGCCAGGGCTGGGGTTTGGAGCGGCGGAGGGGGACAGAGGAGAGGGGGGCCACAGAGTCGAGAGCAGTGGTTAGGGAAGAGTTATAGAAGGTGGCTGCCTGGTTGGGACAAGTCATAGTGGAAAGAGGAGAGAGGAAAGTCTCGAGGGAGGACATGAAAGTGGGGTTGAGAGACCCAAGATTGCGTCTGGTGGTTGTGGGTCTGGGCGTGGAGAGGAGGAGGGAGGATGAGAGGGTGAAAGAAAGCAGATGGTGGTCAGAGAGAGGGAAGGGAGAGTGTGAGAAATCAGAGAGATCACATCGGTGGGTGAAGACAAGGTCGAGGGAGTGGCCGAGATTGTGAGTAGCGGTGGAGGTCCATTGAGAAAGTCCAAAGGAGGTGGAAAGGGTGAGGAGATTAGTGGAAGCGGCATTAGTGATGTCAATAGGGATGTTAAAGTCTCCGAGGATGACAGAGGGGAGGTCAGAGGAGAGAAAGTGGGGAAGCCAGGCAGCAAAGTTGTCAAGGAAAGGTGAGCAGTGGCCAGGGGGGCGGTAGATCACTGCCACAAGGAGGTGAATGGGGTAGAAGAGGCGGATAGTGTGGACCTCAAAGGTGGAGAAGGTGAGAGAGGGCTTAGGTGGGATGACACGGAAGGTGCAGTTAGGGGAGAGAAGGACGCCCACGCCTCCACCCTGGCGACCATCAGGTCTGACTGTGTGGGTGAAAGAGAGGCCTCCGTAGGAGAGGGCAGCAGGGGAGGTGGTGTTAGAGGAGGAGAGCCAGGTTTCAGTGATGGCGAGAAGGTGAAAAGAGTGGGAGATGAAGAGGTCATGGATAGTTGGCAGCTTGTTGCAGATTGATCTAGCATTCCAGAGTGCACAGGAGAAAGGAAGGGAGGGGACAGGGGAGATAGGGATAAGGTTGGCTGGGTTCAGAGTGTTTGTGGGTGATTTTGAATTTGGGGGTTGAGACCTGGCAGTCAGGATTGGTATGTGACAGGATCAAGGAGCCATAATTTGGTACAGTAGTGTTAAGGGGAATAGAATGGTGTAGGTGTAATATAGAATGAACAAGGAGAATGCGGGGTGTAATGTAAGCAAAAGACAGTGCAAACAGTATTTTTTGAAATAATGTTAGAAACGGAAAGGCTGAGATGGATACACAGTGGTTGTAGATTGTGTTTATGAGAGTGTGAGCAATGTGTGAAAGCAGTAGGGCTGTTACTTAATGAGACAGGTTGTTCAGTGTCCAGGCTGTGCAGGCTGCAGTCGTTGCTGGTGGTGGTATGGGTAACTCACTGTAGTCTGTTGTTTGTAGTTCTTTTGTGGAGATGGGGGAGATATTCTGCTGTCCCTCTGTTTATCTCCGTATATCTCCATAGATTATATCATCATACTTTGTACTAACATACTTAGCAACTGAAATGCTAGCAGCCTAAAGTGCTTGCATCCTTGGTCAATACTAGTTAAATAACCATGCAGACATGGATGCAGGGTTAATTGATAGCAGCACCCACCCTCTGAAAACTCCACCCACAGCAAAAGGTTGTATCAAGGTGTGAACAAATCACTATACCCCCACTAATACACAGTGAGAATAGACTATAGTCTGGCCCAGAAACAACTAGCAAAATACAAAATTGTCAATACCTATCATTGGCCCTCACTCCGAGTTGATCGGTCGCAAGGCGAATTTAGCAGAGTTACACATGCTAAGCCTACGCCTACTGGGAGTGTATCTTAGCTTCTTAAAATTGCGACCGATGTATTCGCAATATTGCGATTACAAACTACTTAGCAGTTTCTGAGTAACATCAACCTTACTCTGCCTGTGCGATCAGTTCAGTGCTTGTCGTTCCTGGTTTGACGTCACAAACACACCCAGCGTTCGCTCAGACACTCCCCCGTTTCTCCAGCCACTCCTGCGTTTTTTCCGGAAACGGTAGCGTTTTCATCCACACGCCCATAAAACGCTGTGTTTCCGCCCAGTAACACCCATTTCCTGTCAATCACATTACGATCGCCGGAGCGATGAAAAAGCCGTGAGTAAAAATACTATCTTCATTGTTAAATTACTTGGCGCAGTCGCAGTGCGAATATTGCGCATGCGTACTAAGCGGATTTTCATTGCGATGCGATGAAAAATACCGACCGATCAACTCGGAATGAGGGCCATAGTACAAAAAGCATGTAATGTCTGGATGTTAAAGTTGCAGCAGTGAGAGATTGTCAATACCTATCATAGTACAAAAAGCATGTAATGTCTGGATTGATGCTTCAAGTTCCACTCTACCTGCTAGACATACGATTTGCACAGAACATGCTATAGATTTTTCACTCCTGAAACAGCAATCTATTATGCCACTAACCCACTATAATTGTCACAGATGAGTACACTCAATAACAAGGCATTTGTTGGGTCTTATGTGTGGTACCCCATAAGGTGGTTTAAGGGTATGTTGTATTGTACTCGTTCTGTCACAATAACAGCTTCACCACAATACTTAAATCAAGCCATAAACATTTACAGTACATATAATTCAATTTCACACTCACAAAATAAATAATATTTTTTTTTACTGAAACTCTGGAGTTTATGTTCTTTTGGTAGAGTCCTAAAAACAAACTCCTCTCTAAAGGATTCAGTTTACACCTGCCTATTCCTATACTAGACAGTGTATAAATCACAATACACTAACAACACTTATACAGAATGAACAGTAAGTAATTTAATTTAATTACCCCTTTAAGGGTCTTTACACATTACTGTGTATTATACCTACATGAACCCTTCGGCTCATATATTGTGTGCAAATCTGGCTCTGGTGCTAGCCTGTGCCTCCTGGCCCTTTTAACTCACTGCATGCCCCTGATTTGGAGGCATGTCTTTTGCACCTAGTATAGGGTAGATGCTGTGGTGCAAGTGTGCACTGATGGTGACTGGTAACAAATATAGCACACATGTAAAGGTATTTGCAACACAAAATTCATACAACTATGCAAACAATGTAATAATTCATACTTGCTAATGTAGGGCTTTATTAAGGTTTGTAAGCAAACCAAAAAAGCAAGCAACTAGGCAAAACCATGTTGCACTGCAGGTGGGGCAGATGTAACATGTGCAGAGAGATTAGATTTGGGTGGGGTGTGTTCAAACTGAAATCTAAATTGCAGTGTAAAAATTAAGCAGCCAGTATTTACCATGGTCAGACACAATATAACTCACACAAATCTAAATCTCCTGCACATGTTATATCTGCCCCACCTGCAGTGCAACATGGTTTTGCCCAGTTGCTACATTTTTGGTTTGCTAACAAACCTGAAAAACCCCATATGCATTTATTTAATGCAAACATATTTTGAGCATCAAATACGTAATTTATTTCAGACTCTGCTTCAACCCCACTATCCACAAATCACCACTCTCCCATCAGGTGTTATTTCTCATGCATCTCAGTATGTTTTTCTTTGATGATAAAAAGGAAAAAAAACATTTGAAATACGCACTATGTAGAGAACTTTCCCACAGCCTCCGCCACCTCTCACCACAGGTCTACTGAAGCTAATAATTCTGTGAACAACACGCTATGTTTGTGGAACTACAGTACTATGCTAAATATATTTCTCGGATATTATATTTTTTATTCTATATATTGTTTTTGAAATAATTGCCATAGTAATATCAGTGCCTCTCTCTCCAGAAATGACGAAATGGTGTCATAGAACTATATAAATGAGTGACTTTATTTGTGCTCATTTTTTATTTCTATTAACAAAAATAGATTTCCTAATGAAAGACAAAATTAATTGCCTACCTAACGTGCAAATTTGCAGCAGTTACTCTACTATGTAGGGTAAGTAGAGTTGAGGAAGACCTCTAGAGGTGTGAGACATTGGAAATATTTATGTACAGATGTAGCCAACTTTATCTTGACTGTTTCTCCGCCGAGACGGGCGTTTAGCCACGCTAAGGCGATAGCTGAGTTTAATCACAGGCAGGCGCGTTGAGACGATCTAGATACTCATCATGCATTACACATCTCCACCACTGTGTGGCTAATGCTCCACTAATCCAGTACTTTCGATCGTACAGTATAGCGGCGGATTGATCTACAGCTCTGGCAATACTGTAGGCGTAACGGGAAGCGGTGGAAAAAGTATGGAGTACAGTACTGTATGTGTATGGAGACGCAACTACAGTAATTGTGTAAAAGGAAGAATGTACAGTACAATGTATAAACACCGTGCTTTTAAAATATATGAGCGTCTGAGTTCGCTAATGCATAATGGGAATGGAGGACTAGCAGGAGGCGGAGGAAAACACCGTGCTTTACAAATGCGAGCGTCCGAGTCCTCTAAGGCATAAACCAACAGCAATGGGGCGAGGGCCGGGCGCTGTTTGCAGTACTTTCACACATGAAATTAGAAATCTCTCATGAGGCGTCGTGGGCTAGGGGTGAAGGCTCCCACCTCCCTCACTGGGGGTCCAGGGTTCGAGACATGATGTGCTTTCTTTCTTTTTTTTTTTTTTTTTTTCTGTAATAATGCACTGTATTATTTTATTTACATTGTAAGACAGTCAATGGAAGGATGCACACAGGTTTCACATAAATCAAAGTACATCTGCAGGAGCGATTCTTTACGCTAAATGCACCCAAACAGCGTGAATGAAATGAGTGTATTCTGGCGCTACCAACTAAGCAAAACAGTACTGTAGATCTTCAGCGTTTGTGCATTGCACAGGACCTGAATTTCCTCCCTGTGCAGGCCCCCAGGGGGGAAGGGCGATGGGGGTAGGGGGGAGACGATGGAAAATACTGTGCCTTTGAAATGCAATTACATGAGCGTCCGAGTACACTACGGCATACTGTAAACCAACACCAATGGGAAGGAAGTGCCAACCTTATTTTTAATGTGTTCCCGTGACATTCACTTTAACATTTTTTTTTTTCTCTCCAATACAGTACATCCAATGGAAGGATGCACACAGGTTTCACATAAATCAAAGTACATCTGCAGGAGCGATTCTTTACGCTAAATGCAACCTACAGTACGGTACTGTAAGTGAGCAAAATAGTACTACAGTGGGCGTTTGTGTATTGCACATGACCTGCATTCCCTCCCTGTCTACTGCATGATCTGTGCAGGCTCCCATGGGGGAAGGGCAACAGGCTAGCAGGAGGCGGAGGAAAACACTGTGCTTTACAAATGCGAGCGTCCGAGTCCTCTAAGGCATAAACCAACAGCAATGGGGCGAGGGCCGGGCGCTGTTTGCAGTACTTTCACACATGAAATTAGAAATCTCTCATGAGGCGTCGTGGGCTAGGGGTGAAGGCTCCCACCTCCCTCACTGGGGGTCCAGGGTTCGAGACATGATGTGCTTTCTTTCTTTCTTTTTTTTTTTTTTTTTCTGTAATAATGCACTGTATTATTTTATTTACATTGTAAGACAGTCAATGGAAGGATGCACACAGGTTTCACATAAATCAAAGTACATCTGCAGGAGCGATTCTTTACGCTAAATGCACCCAAACAGCGTGAATGAAATGAGTGTATTCTGGCGCTACCAACTAAGCAAAACAGTACTGTAGATCTTCAGCGTTTGTGCATTGCACAGGACCTGAATTTCCTCCCTGTGCAGGCCCCCAGGGGGGAAGGGCGATGGGGGTAGGGGGGAGACGATGGAAAATACTGTGCCTTTGAAATGCAATTACATGAGCGTCCGAGTACACTACGGCATACTGTAAACCAACACCAATGGGAAGGAAGTGCCAACCTTATTTTTAATGTGTTCCCGTGACATTCACTTTAACATTTTTTTTTTTCTCTCCAATACAGTACATCCAATGGAAGGATGCACACAGGTTTCACATAAATCAAAGTACATCTGCAGGAGCGATTCTTTACGCTAAATGCAACCTACAGTACGGTACTGTAAGTGAGCAAAATAGTACTACAGTGGGCGTTTGTGTATTGCACATGACCTGCATTCCCTCCCTGTCTACTGCATGATCTGTGCAGGCTCCCATGGGGGAAGGGCAACAGGCTAGCAGGAGGCGGAGGAAAACACCGTGCTTTACAAATGCGAGCGTCCGAGTCCTCTAAGGCATAAACCAACAGCAATGGGGCGAGGGCCGGGCGCTGTTTGCAGTACTTTCACACATGAAATTAGAAATCTCTCATGAGGCGTCGTGGGCTAGGGGTGAAGGCTCCCACCTCCCTCACTGGGGGTCCAGGGTTCGAGACATGATGTGCTTTCTTTCTTTTCTTTTTTTTTTTTTTTTCTGTAATAATGCACTGTATTATTTTATTTACATTGTAAGACAGTCAATGGAAGGATGCACACAGGTTTCACATAAATCAAAGTACATCTGCAGGAGCGATTCTTTACGCTAAATGCACCCAAACAGCGTGAATGAAATGAGTGTATTCTGGCGCTACCAACTAAGCAAAACAGTACTGTAGATCTTCAGCGTTTGTGCATTGCACAGGACCTGAATTTCCTCCCTGTGCAGGCCCCCAGGGGGGAAGGGCGATGGGGGTAGGGGGGAGACGATGGAAAATACTGTGCCTTTGAAATGCAATTACATGAGCGTCCGAGTACACTACGGCATACTGTAAACCAACACCAATGGGAAGGAAGTGCCAACCTTATTTTTAATGTGTTCCCGTGACATTCACTTTAACATTTTTTTTTTCTCTCCAATACAGTACATCCAATGGAAGGATGCACACAGGTTTCACATAAATCAAAGTACATCTGCAGGAGCGATTCTTTACGCTAAATGCAACCTACAGTACGGTACTGTAAGTGAGCAAAATAGTACTACAGTGGGCGTTTGTGTATTGCACATGACCTGCATTCCCTCCCTGTCTACTGCATGATCTGTGCAGGCTCCCATGGGGGAAGGGCAACAGGCTAGCAGGAGGCGGAGGAAAACACCGTGCTTTACAAATGCGAGCGTCCGAGTCCTCTAAGGCATAAACCAACAGCAATGGGGCGAGGGCCGGGCGCTGTTTGCAGTACTTTCACACATGAAATTAGAAATCTCTCATGAGGCGTCGTGGGCTAGGGGTGAAGGCTCCCACCTCCCTCACTGGGGGTCCAGGGTTCGAGACATGATGTGCTTTCTTTCTTTTTTTTTTTTTTTTTTTCTGTAATAATGCACTGTATTATTTTATTTACATTGTAAGACAGTCAATGGAAGGATGCACACAGGTTTCACATAAATCAAAGTACATCTGCAGGAGCGATTCTTTACGCTAAATGCACCCAAACAGCGTGAATGAAATGAGTGTATTCTGGCGCTACCAACTAAGCAATCTCCTGATAATTTGCTCTCCGTTTCTGCCTTCGAAAACTTCTTCACATGCCATACTGTTCCAGCTCATTGACACAGTTTCGTCATACAGTATTTGACCGGTAATTCTTTCATTTACGGTTTACAATTATTTATATACTGTACGTAAATGATGAATGTCCCTGTGCATTGCTCCATGGCCTGTACAACTTATCCCGGTGTACTGTATTTTAAAATGTATACCATCTCTCACTACATATCCGAGCGCTGCCACGTGCTGGGAGTTCACGGTCGGCGGCCATGTTGTCAGGTTGCTAAGCGATCCAGCTCGGTATACCGTAATGTGCATAGACCTCGCTTATCCCAATGTAATTGAGCTAGGGGATTGTGACGCTCCTTCAGCATTGCCCCCTGAACTGTGAAATGTATGCCATATTGTATCTCACTACATATCCGAGCGCTGCCACGTGCTGGGAGTTCACGGTCGGCGGCCATGTTGTCAGGTTGCTAAGCGATCCAGCTCGGTATACCGTAATGTGCATAGACCTCGCTTATCCCAATGTAATTGAGCTAGGGGATTGTGACGCTCCTTCAGCATTGCCCCCTGAACTGTGAAATGTATGCCATATTGTATCTCACTACATATCCGAGCGCTGCCACGTGCTGGGGGTTCACGGTCGGTGGCCATTTTTAGTGTGCATAGAACTCGCTTATCCACATACTGTAGGCCCCTGTGTTTTTAACTACTATATTGAGATGCACATTTCTAGGCCTACAGTATTTAATATACAGTAAGCAGCATTGTTGTTAGGCAATAATTGAAGAATTTACATACAGTACTGACATGTACTGTATGTAATGCTTGTACATCATGTCAGTCGACCCTTATGCTGTACACTACTGTAAGTCTCACAGGGCCCATGCACTTCCAAGGAGGGTTATTTACTGTACTGTATCTGTTTCATACAGGAAACTAATTGCAGTCCATAACACTGAAGTTGTATTTTCAGTACTGTACAGTATACAATACTTAAATTTGAACATCAGGTACTGGATAGTAAACATGTACAGTATTAACTTCTATCATAAAACTCTTATGCATTTTCAGATGTGTAAATTTTAGACTACAGTATTCACAAATGTTTTCTCTCCATACAGGAATTATAGTTGGACAACATGCCAGTAACTATCAACAAAACGATGAGCAAGATAATCGCCAACATGAAAAAAGAAAATAAAACCATCAAAGAGATCCATGCATGGCTCAAGGAAAGTGGCATTATAGTCACTTTAGAAACGGTGCGCTATCATGCATTCGAGAGAACAACGCCCAGATTTGTATTTCCTACAAAATGCACATGGTACGTACTGTACACTACTGTAATGTTTAAATGACTTGCTTTATACCATAAACAATTTTTTTGAAATAAAATAAAAACTTCATCAATTGTAACTGTGATTGTGCTGTTCATGAATTCATATTTTTCATACTGTATTGTACTGTAGGAGAGTGCAACAAATTGTGGAGGAACTAACTCGTGAGGATGATGAGCGTACTGCTCTGCAAATAAAACGAATTCTCCATTCCAAGTATGACCTGGACATATCGGCCACCAGCATCAGAAGGATGCGACGGAAAATGGGATGGACCTTTGGCGCAACAAGGTAAAATACTGAAAGCAGTATAAACCATACAGTAAATGCACTGTTAATAATCCCTTGATACGTGATATAATAATGCCATAAATCATTATACAGAGTGTGTACTTTATACTATATACAGTATGTGTGTGTGTATATACTGTACTGTATATACAGTATTCTATCCCAAAAGAGATACCTACTGTATAGGCACTCAGAGACAGCAATGAAGCATTGCCGGCTTATTGTGATGATTACATACTGTATACTGTGTGTGTGTGTTTGTGTGTATGTACAGTATGTATATATATATTACTCTGTATGTAACTTAATGTACTGTATGTACAGTTTAATGTATACAGTAGGTATATAATACAGTATACTGCACATACAGTCTACTGTATATACAGTAATCTGTAAATCTGTAATTTCATAACTGTATCTGATTTCATTATTTTTGGCTCTTCACAGGATATCTCCAATGATAAGAGATGTGAATAAAGAAAAGAGAGTGGAACAGGCACGGCGATGGATTGAGAGTGGTGAAACATTTGATGATGTCATTTTCACAGATGAATCGTCTGTTGCCCTTGAGCGGTTCTCCAGAATGTCATTCAGGAAACGTAACCATATCTCTTTAAAACCACGCCCAAAGCATCCATTGAAAATCCATGTATGGGGAGGCATATCACGATTAGGAGCTGGTCCCCTATTATTTTTCGAAGGTACAGTACAGTACTATACTTTATTCTGTGCCTGTGTTCTGTAAAAATACATGTTGTACTGTAGAGTACGTGTAACTGCACAATAAAAGGAGTTGCTTATTAATGAACAACATTTTTTGATTTCTGTAGGAATCATGGATAAGAAATATTTCCAAGAAACAATAGTAGAGAAATGTATGGTGCCATTTGTGAATAAATATTACCCAACTCACCATAGGATATTCCAAGACAATGATCCTAAACACTCCGCCTCAGCCAAATTTATGGAAGAGAAAGGTATGAATTGGGAACGCACACCACCAGAGTGAGTATTCTTTCAACAGTGTACAAGTAAAATTTTGGATAGCACTCTAGTACTGTAAAAAAAAATTTTGTTTAATAAACAGTACAATATTGTATGTTTAATTTTCTCTATTTACTGTAATGTACTGTAATTAATTTTTTCTATACGCTTTTTTTTTTTTTTTAATTAGATCACCAGACATGAACCCAATCGAATTAGTGTGGGCTCAATTGAAGAGGTACGTTAGGAGTGTTGCAAAGCCAACAACAAAACAGCAACTGGTGGATGGGATAAAGAAATTTTGGCTAGAAGTACTCACACCTGAACATTGTAATAATTATATAAATCACCTGTATAAAGTATTACCTGTTGTAGTTGAAAGAAATGGTCAAGCCACAAATATGTAGTTCTGTATTTTCTGTTTAAAATTTTAAATTGGTGCATTATTAAAAAAAATGATAAAATTGCCTTTGTCTGATTATTGCATAAACTAATGTAGAATATTATACAGTAGTAATGTTATTGATGTGTACTGTATGAACAGTTATTTTCAGTTTTATAAGTCCTGAATAAGAGTACTGTACATTTTGATCAGTGCAGTACATGGAATCGGATGTTGTAATACTTTATTTTTACATTAATATTGATGTTTTTCCAATAAATATTCAATTTTACAGTATGGTACGGTACAGTACATGAGGGTACCTGTACAGTATGATACGTCATTATGGGGGAGAAATACTGTATCCACTAAATGTACAGTAAAATGTTTTTTTCTTATTACAAACACACAAATGCATCTCAGATGGAAATATGCTATACACAGCAGACAGCTTATGGTGACAGAACTTCCCTACTGTATCCCCACCCATAGTCGTGGTATATTTTAGATTGCCTAATGAGACACTCCTGCAGCATTGCCAATGATTCATGTAAAACCTGTGTGCAAACAGTATCTGTATTGAATGCAAAGTACAGTAAGAGTACAGTATACAGTATTATCAGAGCCAAACCTGACCAACATGATGCCCTAGGCTAGATTTTGGCTGATGCCCTCTTGCACAGATGCTACGTAGTTCCGCCTCTAACCCTGCACCCCTTTCCCAGCACCATCACCCATTTTGGCGCTCCTACCCCCTATAATCTAAATAAGAACAATGTGCACATTTAGTGCCAGCCCAAAACAGTGTACAGTATGTTCTTGCTGGGAAGGGGCATGGTAACACAATAATACCCGAAGATGAAATGACACAACACAGTACTGCAACTTTATTCACATTATATCATGCAGTGGTGTCTCTTATTCTCATGACATCATATCATAGTACCACATTACTCCTAACAGTAATGCCCCTTATTCACATTACACCCCACCACATTCATCTTTATTTACATTAGACCACAGGTTCTCAAACTCAGTCCTCAGGACCCCACACAGTGCAGGTTTTGCAGGTCTCACAGAATCACAAGTGAAAAAATTAGCTCCACCTACTGTATGGACCTTCTAAAATGTGTCAGTTAGTAATGAATACATCTGTGCACTTGCTGGTTTACCTGCAAAACATGCACTGTGTGGGGTCCTGAGGACCAAGTTTGAGAACCACTGCATTAGACCATGCAGTAGTGCCCTTTCCTTATGTTACACCAGAAAATATTGTAGTACACCTTATACACATACAGTACAGTAATGCCACACATTAGTAATGCATTTCATATTTCAATTTTCTGATTTAATTTCATAGAGCCGCAGTCACTCACAGAATATAGGCATGTACTGTAGCATCTCATTTTATTCTGCAGAAGCTGATTATTCCCGTTTGGCTAGTTTGCCGCCTCTGTACAGTATATCACAATAGAAAAAAGTTATAGTGTCAGTGAAAAAAGCACCTCATGACAGATACTGTACACAAGCTCATGTCTAAATACTGTATACTGTAAGCAGTGACATTAAGGGGTACAGTACTGTATATGCAATTGCAGTCGAATTCCGGAAGGAATACGGAAAAAATGGACACGGGATCCCCCATCTTTTTAGAACCAGCACCGGGCTCTGCGCCTGGTCCTGGTGCAAAAAATAAGGGGGACAAAAAAAGCGTAGGGGTTCCCCATATTTTTTGAATCAGCACTGGGCTCCACTAGCTGGACAGATAATGCACAGCCGGGGGAGACTTTTATACAGGTCCCTGCGGCCATGGAATTAAATACCCAACTAGTCACACCTGGCCGGAGTACCCTGGAGGAGTGGGGGCCCCTTAAATCAAGGGGACCCCCCTCCAGCCACTCGATTATCTCTATCACCCCTGTGTATTGTAGCTAGGGGATTGTGACGCTCCTTCAGCATTGCCCCGTAGCCTGCAAAATCTGTGCTGTTATTTGCTCCATAGCTGAGTGCCTCCTAGGAGCTACTGTAGGAGTCACAGGCGGTAGCCATTTCAATTGAGTCTGCCCTGCTATAGAATTGTACAGGTATGTGTACATTACCGTACGGTGCATAGAACCTTTACAGTAGAAACTCTCCTGCAGCTTTGGCCTGCTTTACTGTATGTACTGTAAAACTTGTGTTTTGTCAGTTTGCTATGCGACCGAGCCCGGTGTAACGTACAGTACTGTAATGTGCATAGACCTCGCTTACAGTATCTCTGTGTATTTTGGCTAGGGGATTGTGACGCTCCTTCAGCATCGCCCCGTAGCCTGCACAGCTTATGCCATTTCTCATTCCATACCCAACTGCTGCCTGCCACGAGGTGGGGGTTCAGGAGGTGGGGGTTCATGGGTAGTGGTCGTTTTGACAGTGTGCTATGCGATTGAGTCCGGTGTACCGTAATACTGTATGCAATCCTACAGTAGCTTATCCCTCCCCTGTGTATTTTGGCTAGGGGATTGTGACGCTCCTTCAGCATTGCCCCATAACCTGCACAAGGGTTCAGGGGCGGCGGCCATTTTGCCAGTGTGCTACAGTATGTCATCGAGTCCGGTGTACCATAATATGCATACTGTGTATTTTAGCTAGGGGATTGTGACGCTCCTTCAGCATTGCCCCATAGTCTGTACAATCTGGACTATTACTTGCTCCGTAGCCTAGGGCCTCTGTGGGGCAAGGAGTCATAGGTGGTAGCCATTTCTATTCAGTCTGCCCAGCTACAGAATTGTATGTGTACTGTGTACGGAGCATAGTACCTTAACCTGCATAGAACCTGCACATTATGGTACACCGGACTCGATCGCATAGAACCGCTCATGCAGCTACTGTATGCCCTGGTTTACAGTATGTGAATAAAAAAAATAATAAAGTGTCTGAAAAAAACTACAGTAACATGCATTCGTACTTAAGGAATCGAACCCTGGACTCTGAGTATAGGAAGCGAAACACTTCACCACTTCGCCGCAGACAAATGTATAAATCCGTTGGTTTTGATTATGCTGTAATGGCTACGGGATTAGGACGATAACACTGTAGAAAATTCCTAATCTTGAGAGGCAATAGTGAACTTGTAACACACATCCATTTGCGACAGTGTACACTACTGGTTTTACAGTACTGTGTTTTGTCTGCGGGACTTGGACGCTCACATACAGTATTCATAAAGTATTGTAGATGGATCATATACTGTATGCTGTACTACTGTATTTGCGTCGGTGTCGTACTGTATATACTGTACAGTACTGTATTAAATAATGCAGCGTAATGAGTACAGTATTTGCTGTATGCAGCGTAATGAGACGCCTTAGTAAAGTAGTCCTTATTATGTATGTCAGTATTGTATTTTACGGGAGACCACACGCATGCGCAGTGGTGATTGTAAAAAGCGACATCTGGTGGCTGATCGCAGGTATTACACGTAAAGGTAACGCCAAACGTCAAATGTCTGTCTCCGTGCGATTAGATAGCCTCTCTGTGGCTAGGCGCGCCTCGCTACGCCACAGTACGCTGCGTATGGTCGAACGGGACAACCGCCGCGGCCACTCAAGATAAAGGTGGCTACATCTGTATTAGCATAATAATTAGCAGCCTGATAATGCTGTGACTGAATGTACTAGAATATGGATACTACATGAAAAGATTATCTTAGTTGAAAGGCATAAAAGCAGAGATTTACTTTCATTTGAAAGCCATTTAACATCAAAGGTAATACATGCTAATTATGCAAAGTGTCTTGGTTGTAATTAATGCCAAAGTATAAATTATTTCTGGGTAGTAAATGCTGCTCCGGGATTGGCTGTGAGCAGCTGAGCTGTTATTCAAACCCCTCCACATTGATTTCAATGGTGGGAAACCTCCAATGTTACCTATAGTGAGAACTGCAACATTGTATCCTACTGTTTGTAAACCACAAGTTTGACCTCTGTGGTTTACACAGGATTCAATGAAGTGGTTCTCAAAATAGGTTACAATGGCAATTTCCCACCATTGAAATCTATGGGGATGGGTTTGACTGACAGCTCAGCCGCTCACAGCCAATTACAGGGCAACTTTTACAGTGGAAGCCTCTGTTTGGCTGGCGGGTCTCAGTCGTGTAGTGGGAGTGTATAGGTAAACACATAGACATCCACATGTCCGTTGGTTCTGGTTTGCCATTTTTTAACCCTTTGGACTGAAGAAGACCTGATTTAGGCTAGGAATAGATGAGTATGGCTTTTTTATTACAGGTTACGTGAATGCCTACATGGACAAGAGGACTAGAATGGCTACAGGGATTGTAGGCAAATATGTGAGTTTGCAAGAATGCTTATTAAAGTTATACTTTCAAGGTGTACATATTCTGTTTTTTTAATATATTTATTTTCAGGGGGACTATAGATACCAGCGTGACCTTAATTCCCTGCTGGTATTTGTGGTTCTCCCAATACCAGCATGTGGGGGACACTTGCACAGTCCTGTAAAATACAATATATTTTTTTTTTTTTGCAATACCAAAACTAAATTACAGACTTTCAATTCAGCACCCACCACCCAGGGGTACCAAAGATAGCCCCATGCTTTATCCCTGGCCTTGGGTGCCTGGAGGGCGTAACCTATTTATTGAGGGATCCCTACTCCCCCAGGGAACCCCAGCCAGGACTTACTAGTTGGGGGGCTTAATGTTACAGCCAGGGGACGGTGTCACCTGGCTGTGGAATTATCTCCCTGGCTAATGGAGCCCAGTGCTGGTTTCAAAAATACAAAGATCTCTACTGTATGACTTTTTTCACCCATATTTTTGGAATCAGGTCCGGTCAAAGAGCTGAGTGCTGTTTCTTAAAATGCAGCAGGAACTTAAGATCTTACTGATCTGTGCAGGCTTCATGTAATGGAGTGTTTGGCTTCCAGCAAACACAACAGCCAAATACAAACACATACACCAACGGAAAACATGATTAATTAAAACACGGGAACATAGTAAACTCCCATGTTTTAGTTAAGAAAACATGGATGAAACACGATTCTTAGTAAATTTACCCCAGAGTCTCCCATATCCAAGATGCATGGTACCAGAAATGCTGTAATTTGGATATTGGATATATTTTGTATTTTTTCCATATTTTGGAATATTTATAATACTATAACTAGATATCATGGGGATGAGACCCAAGTCTAAACAGAGAATAGATCTATGTTTCATATACACATAGCCTGAATATAATTTTATACAATATTTGTTATAATTTTGGGCATGAAACAAAGTTAGTGTACATATTCATAATTCAGATTCACACAGCCTGAAGGTAATTTTACTCAAAATTCCTAATAATTATGTGTATTAAACAAAATGTGTGTTTATTGAGCCACCAGAATTCAACGGTTGTACTAGCTCAGTCATGCTCAAAAAAACTTGTATCTATTTTTGATTCTCTGTATTTCATAATATTCAATATTTCTGAATTTTTGATATGATATACTCAACCTGTATGGAGAAATGTGTGTTTGGTGCACATACTATATGTTCCTGTACTTACAGTAGCCTTCCTGCCTGCAAGCCCTACCTCCAACACAGCAGCAGAACATTGGACACTGACAATGGCAGTCCCACCCACAGGTCGCAGTGTCCCATGGGTGGGAGGGGAGGTTGGGAAATCCTTTGTTCACCGCTGCTCTGTACTGCAAAGCAGCAGGTGGTCTCTGAATAGATGCCGTACCCACCTATTTAAGGCCATGCTCCCATTCCACAGAGTCCATCCCTCTTTTTGTGCCTTCAGTGCACGAGTGTCCCGAAAAGGGGCCATGGAAGGCTGTGAGGGATGCATTAGTACGGTGCAGTATACCCATGGTTGGTATGAACTGTCCAAATGTGATTCTGAATGTGTGCAGACCAAAGAGGCATAGACAGGCTGCCATCAGATATTGTGGGGCCCAGGATTGACAATATAGACAGGGCCCCTCCACCCCCCCCCCCCCCACACACACACACACACACACACACACACCGTTCCACAGCTGTGATGTGATACATTGTGATGCTACAGTACATATAGGTTTAGCATTGCGGACCTACAGGAACGGTTCACAGAGAGCTGATGCACAGGGAAAGATTGTTTTAAGAAGTCCTCCCTGTATATCAGCCCACTGTTGTTTTATAGCCTGGTGCAGCGTCACTGGGTGTGGTGACACCCGGTGCGCACCCCTGATCTCCCAGTGCGGTGGCGGCAAAAAATGGGGCTTCGCCTTATATATACAGGGACTGGCCTAACAGGGATCTGGAAAATCGTCACTCCAAGATGCTGGACTGCCCACGGAGAGTGTCTCCTTGCGCTGTCGGCTCCTCTTCTATGACAGGAGCCGGGTGCTGTAGGAGACTTTTACACTGCAGCACCTGGCTCCTGTCACTGATAAGGAGCCGACCTTTTTGGTGTCACACCCGGGTGCGGGCCGCACCCACCTTGTGATGCCACTGGGGGTGGGCCTCCTCTCTGTAAGCGCCCAGGACACTAGTCCCCACAGTCCCTTCCTTATCGCTGCCATGGGCACAGAGCTGGTTCTATTCATTTCTGGGTTTGTCTTGTAAATGATTGCAGCTTTAAAAATACGGACATTCTCGCCCAAAGTCCCTACAGCAACTCAAACCCTATTACATTTACCCCAATAAGTAATGAAACCATTACCAGACTCCTGGCACTAAATAATCAAAGTATATATTATCTACAGTATTGTGAATAAAGTAAAATGTAATAACTATTAATGAAATATATAATCACAGAGAGTATATAAACCTGGAGGAAGTGTAGGAAGTTGGCAAAACTTCAAATGTTGAGTATAAAACTCTGCAAAATCAGGAAGAAAGGGGTATGCACTGCACTGGATTAAAAACTGAGGGACTAATTCAGCATGGATCGTTATTCTGAGAAATTGCAGTTGTCTGCAAGTAGAAAGGTGCTGCCCCGACAGGAAGAAAAAATCACCCATGCAAGTTTACGAATGCATTGCAGATCACTATCCATTTGCAGATGCATATGCAATTTCCGGAACATCAAAGATTTTTTGCCATCTGAGCAAATGCAAGTAAGGGGTATTTCTAAGCAAGAAAAAAAAAACACATTTTGTTTCCCCGAGCACCCTGAATGATAACAGTAACCAGATTTAAATCCCATACAATATGTTAAAATTCAGAGATCTCAGTTACATATATCTGCGCAAATGTATGTGTAAGCAACCAAGCCACGTCAAGGTCTCTCTGTATATATATTGGGGGTCCCTAGTGCTATATCTAGGTGCAGGGCGTAGCACCCCAAAAAAATCAGCATAAGCCAGACAGTCCAGGGCAGCATACCAGTGAAAAAACTATAATATTAATAGATTAGTGTTTAAGAAGCTGAAGCTATGGAGAAAGCGATACAAAAATCAGATGTAATTAAAATAAGAAATAGTGTTGAAGAAATTAGTATGTGACAAGTGTTAATGTAAGGGTATGCCACACTAAAGCCATCCAGCTCCGCCAATTCAGGGGCACTACATCCCGCACCTCCACAACCCCAATCTGGGTCTAGGTTTAACCAGCAAGGAGCCACATGATAATGGCTTCCTGCTACAATATATCTAAGCTTAGAGCTACCTACCTTGGAGCAACCCCATAATGCTCCATGTGGCATGTCAGGGCCTGCACCTCCTCCTAATGCAGGAACCTTTCTGCCTCTCACAACAAGCAAATATAGTGGTGGATGCTCAATTGGCTTAGTGATATCATTCAGGTGCTCGAAAGGGAGGGGTATTTCTAAGCAAGAAAAAAAACACATTTTGTTTCCCCCAGCACCCTGAATGATAACAGTAACCAGATTTAAATCCCATACAATATCTTAGAATTCAGAGATCTCGGTTCTCTGTGACTGAGACGGCATGGAAGTGGTCTGCACTGACGTCAAAGACCATCACAAAAACCGCCTGGGCACACCTGCTTTTATTCTAACACACTCAGAAAACATCAGATTCCCACACAGAAATGTCCACTTCCTGTCAGTCAAACAGTGGCTACATTGCGATTACATTCTGTATGCAATTTCTGTCGCTATTACCCATTGCGCGTGCGCAATACACTAGCTACGCATGCACTATCATTCGATATTCGCTCAATTTGCAAATTCTCTGAATAGCGATCCATGCTGAATTAGGCCCTGAGGCAACAATGTTAAAATGAAATAAACAAATAGGGTCAAAATAATATAATTAAGTTTTTACCATTAAAAAGTAATAATTAGTCACAGACAATGTTGCAACATTAAAATAGATGCAATAGTATCTTGCTCTTGAAAATTCTGTTATTAAATTAGCAGCAATAAGACAAATTGGGAGACATTCAGGTACAGTTGTTCTTTCTACTTCTGTTGCAATGATTATATGCTAATATAGGCAGAATCTAACCCGTGCAAAAGGACGCCCACTGCTATTGCATCATTTGCATATGGTGCCGCATGATTGCAGAAACATCCGTGACATTGCCACACATCGGGTCTCCACACAGAGCCTAAGTGCCTTTGTATACGCACAGGCTGAGCTGCTCTTCCGGGATGCACAGGCCTCTCAAGCAGCAAGTATATATGCACGCCCAGAAAGTGCCGTCCGAATGGCTATGACACGCGTGCTTTTGATCTGCATGCAACCACCGCTTTGCGTCCACACCTGAATGACCCCCAGTGGACATGATTCAGGTCGGACCTGCACCCATCATTGCAAAGTACCAATTTTTGGTACTTTGCACATGCGCAGGACCCATTTGGCGCATGTGTGAATGGGTCCTGCGACATAGGACGCAAAGTGGCAGCAGATTGTCAGTGATTCACAGTCAGCTTCCATCTGTAGGGTGGGGAAGGGGCAGCGACTGCCTCTGTTTGTAAAAATGGAGGCGTGTTGTCACTGTTTAGGGGGTGGGAAAAGGTCAGGGATCTCGATAGTAGAACAGAGATTTCTTAACCTCTGCGACGGGAGGCTTGCACAGCACCATGGGTGCCACAAGCCACCCAATGGTCTCTTAGTGATCCCATGTTGTGTCCAAGGATGGAGATTGGATCACTACTGCAGCAGGAGGCGTCTGCTTGTAATGTAATAGACGCCTCCTGCTGCATTACCGTACAGCGCTATCACTGATGCTTCCAAGTAAGCAACTCCAACACCATCTGAATGACCCCTAATGTTTCATGTCCTAATCACACATGCTGTGTAACACATCAACAGTGATGGCATAAACAAGTTCTTATTCAATTTGTAACTTTAACTGGTGCAGTCTGGATTTAGGGCCTCATACCTCCCAACTTTACTGTATTAGTAAGAGGGACTCCAGCGACTGCTGGAAAAAGGGGTTTGGCTTTAGAAAAGGGGGCATGGCTTCAAAGAAAGGGGCGTGGATTCAGATAATGCCGGGATCACCTATTCACCGCTGCTCTGCTAAGCAGGCCAGCGAGTGCAGGAACCTTCCAACTACCCACCACCCCACCACGGGACACTGTTGCCCGCGGGTGGGACAGCGGGACAGTCCCAAAAACCGTGACTGTCCCGCGAAAATCGGGACAGTTGGGAGGTATGGGACCTTATTCAGTATGACTCTCATCTGAGATGCAATCGCATACTTCCAAATAATGTCCCAGTGCACACACACATCACCAGCACTGCGCGTGCCTGGACAGGGAGATGCAATCAATCTCAGTAATGTGAACGCCTCTGCTTGATTAACAGGCATTAGCGGGGTGGTCGGGGACAGCGACACGGAATTGCGGGAGTGTTTTGGCAAAAATAGGGGCTGGTCCAGGACATTTTTGGGGTGGCCACATGATGTCACGCGCAGCCGCTGTGAATCAAAACAAGGCGGTGCACCTGTCTTCACAGCCAAAGTGCACAGCCAGGGAGCTACCCTTGTTTTGCTGGGTCAGCAATGCGATCACAATTGAATTGCAAACGCATCACTGGTGGCCAGTAGCATGCTGGGCGGCCTCACCCTGTGCTGGGTGGCCCCCAGCATACGATTCTAGCCAGTGGCAACTGAAGTTGAATAGGGTCCTTGGGTCTATTTACTAAGCCTTGGACGGAGATAAAGTACCAGCAACCAGCTCCTAACTGTCATGTTACATGCTAGGTTTGAAAAGTGACAGAAGCTGATTGGCTGGTACTTTATCTCTGTCCACTTTATCTCCATCCAAGGCTTAGTGAAAAGAAAGTCAGTGAAATAAATGTCAACTGTAGATGGTGACAACATTAGTATTCAAACTACAAGAGGGTAGTGTGTGTGACACAGTTATTTACCTGTATTCTACTGTAGTAATCAGTGCTGCATCCCAGCAAAGATGGTTCTGTGGCGAGTAAGTGTCACAAGTAAATGAAAGTAGCAATGGACTCAATGGTGAGGGGCCATTATGACACAGGAGTGGTAAGAACTCTATGCTGGTATAGTAAAGAGTCATTCACTCTTGTTATAGCTGTGGCCAATTTGTGCCTACACCATAACTGCAGAAGATTGCAGAGGTACAGCTGCTCTGCACGTGGGAGAGAGGTGATCCGGCAGTGCAGCTGCAGCACGCGGGTTCTCAGTGCTTTTCCGAGGAGACTGGAGTCACAGCGGTATAGCAGTGAAGGAGCCTACACACATGATGTGTATGATGGCAACAACACATTTTATCTCCAAGGCAACAGAGAAATTCCTCTGCAGCAGTGCTGCGGGCGCAAGTTGCCAGGAGCTGTCACAAGAGAGGACTCTCTAAATGACATAAGTGCTGGTAATCAAGGTCACATCTGAGCCTTTGTGTGCACATGAGGCTTTAGGGAAGAATTTCATAGATATTGACGCTCAATCTCCCATCTAAAGTAACGGAAGATCCCAGGGCGATATTTAATTGATGTCCACACCAATATCGCACAGATTGTACCCATCAGTGCCGGGTTTAGCCACATAAAGCAGCTAACCCAACTAAACTTATGGGCGTGATCATGAAAAGTGCCGTTTGGCCACCCAAACAGGCCAATTTCCACACAATTTAGCTCACCACCCCCAGCGGGGTGCGAGCTGAAGAGCCAGCTTACAGGCGCACCTATTGAATTGCCCCATCGGGTGCCATGTAGTGACTGCCAGTGAGTAAAAGAATTAAATTACTCACTCAAAGTCTAAACACAACTAGGATTCAGATATATACAGAATATATAAAGGTATCACACTCTACAGTATGGCCCAAATGTATTAAGCCTTAAAAAGTGATAGAGTGGAGATGGATAAAGGGTGATTAATGACCAGCCAATCAGCTTCCTAACTGCCATGTAACAGACTTTTGTTTGAAAAATTACAAGTAAGAGCTGATTGGCTGCTCATTTATCACTCTTTATCTGTCTCCACTGTATCACTTTTTAAGGCTTAATACATTTGGGCCTATTTCTGTTCTACAACAATGGATGCTTATGGACGCATTAAATCAACTTTGTTTAAAATAGCTCTGGCCTCTATGCCCTTTTCCAAAATGGCCTAATTTAAGTAGGATCTCATTGGCAATGAAATGGTTGTCATCAGCCAATTCTTTTGACTGGGTGGGTGTGGATCAAAAGATCATCATTGAACAGGTCTAAAGCCAGTTGGTCAACACCATAGTCGACATGCATTAGGTTGACAGGGTGAAAAGGTTGACATGAAAAATACACAGTTTTTTTTTTTTTGGGGGGGGGGGTTTGGTGTCATTTTGTATATTTAACCATATGTAAGCCAAATTAGTGGAAACGTGTACCCTTGCGGACTCACTTTGTTCGCCATGCTTTGGACAAGGTGCTTTGCTCTGCTACCTCTGTGGTAAGTGATGAAGAAGTTGAAGAAAAACATTTTTGTCGACCATTGTTATGTTAACCTTTTGAACCTGTTGACCTTTAGCACTGTCAACCTTTCATCTGTCACCCTTTGTACCTATCAACCATATGGTGTCAACCTATTGACTGTAAACCTACAGTTGAAGCTCATCCAGCAATGTGTACACATTGTGGCGACTAGTGTTCCAGCAACTATGATGCGCACATGTATACACATGCACACACCATAGACTATAATGATGTGATCGCTAGCTGTAAGTAGTCAGGAGTGCCATGCAGCATGCCGTGATGTCTATGCCCATGCACACGCATCGTGGCAATGATATACCTGGTTACATCTGTATTGACTGTCAATCTATACTCCGGAACCAGCCCGGGTGACAAAAATAACATATGTATGCCTACTTGTGAAAATATATATATGCCAGGATGTTGGAGATCTGGGCACAGAGTAAGCTGTAATAGCAGTGTATTTGTAATTTCAGTGAAATACCATTAACTATTGTCACTAAGAGGCCAATTTATCATATCCCGCAATTTATCATATCCCCATGAAAAGTTGGGATGTATGCTGATATATAATCATATAGTCACTGACTGAGAGGTGTAATAATGTGTATTATAAAATGCTGTTATAAAATTCTGTTATAAAATGTGGTCAGTGAGTGAGGGGGAATAATAATGAGTATGTTAGTTGATGGGGTTTGCAACAATCAGTAAGCCTGGCGCACTCATATACAATGGAGTCAGTGAGTCAGGGTGTAATAATAGGGTACGGAGACCTGCAACATTCAGTGATCTAAAATGCAGTAACTGAGTGGTATAATAACGGAAATCATGGTTCAATCAGTGAAGGGGGAAAGTAATATAATGTTATATAACATAAGGAGGAAAACCAACAAATAATGTAAGGGACATAAATCAGGAATGAAAATATAGTGCTATGGATTGTTTGATGGAGGCAGCCCCAAATCGGTGTGTGATGAGTCATTCATTAATTACTGTTACTGTCCAGCCAGCACACAGAGCACTGTGAGATGTTGAATTCCCTGCAGACCTGCTGTGATCGACGCCGGGGCATGGAGGTCAGACACACACAGCGCAGGAATAACGCTGCATACCCAGCATAGCACGTAAGTACAGCAGTACAGGAATCTCACCTTCTATGGCTATTCCTTCTCTCTTTCTCTCTCTCTCTCTCTCTCTCTCTCTCCCCCCCTTATTCCTCCTCTATATCTCCCATCTGCCTTTATTCCTTCTCTCTCTCCTCTCCCTCTATTACTCCTCTCTCTCTCTCTCTCTCTCTCTCTCTCTCTCTCTCTCTCTCTCTCTCTCTCATTTCCTCCTATCCCTCCACTCCCCTGTTTGCTTATATTCTGTAAGTGGGTCTGCCTATTTTGTTGGGGGGGGGTCTGCCTACTTTGTTAGTCCCAGGCCCCACAATTATTGATGGCAACTCTGTGTAATGCCATATTACCTATTCTGTTAGCGCTATCTTGTATAATCATGTATTTTTATATGTAAAGACTTTAAGATTTTTTTAAGCATATAAATATTGTTTTATTTTAATCTTTATTTGTATTTTTTTAATTTAAAGTAGAAAAGAGAGCCCAAACCAGCTCATGCATGCACATCTGTAAAGCAGTTATACCCCTTTCAGACTGCCTGAGGTGGGTCGCACACAGGAACCTGACACGGGAGCTCCCAGCGTGTGACCCACCTCAGGCACCATGCTGCCACTGTCTGCAACCCGGCATATTGCCAGGTTGGTGACGTCAGCGGTGACAGTGCGCAGGCAGCGCTTGGTAATCACATGATCTCCAAGCGAAGCCCGTACACACACAGTGAACGGGAAACTGGTCGCAATGACCCGGCTCCCATTCACACCACACAGCGAGCCGGGTTGAACACGAATTCAACTCTGCTCGTGACCAGGGTTGAAATACCAGGTCGCTCGACCCGGTATTTCAACCCTTGCACATTTCAGACTGCACCTGAATGTGGGTTATGCACGCTCATGTGCCGATATCCCATCTTCATAGGTGGCGGTCTGAAAGGGGTATAAGTTAGCATTAATACCCTTGCCCAGTATTGCGATTGCAGTTATTTAAAAAAAAAAAGATTAAAAAAATCTTGTTAATGCTCCACTAGAAAGTAGTTTAAGATAGACTACAGCTCTACAATCCATGGACATAGCCACACTCTGTCATGACTGTGGTTTTTGTGAACCCGGCGCATATGTGAAGTCCGTGCGGGTAACTGGAGGACTATGTGTATATTTGGCTGGTCTGTGGGAATCAGTGAGATGAAGTAGTAAGGAGTAATATCTGACTAGGGGTCAAACCCGTGCCTCGGCAGAGGGAGCCGTATCCTGACCACTGGATCACCAGGGACTTGGTGTTGATAGCAAGATGGTAAATGTATTGGTGAGAACGAACTAGATATACTGTCACAGGAGTAGGTGTTTGTGTACTCAAGGTTACTATGAAATAAGTTCTCTGGAGTTGTGCAGAACTGGGAGGAGAGCTGAAGACATTGAACCAGACTGGTTACCGGTGAAACTGGGAACTGGGCTGGTTACCGGTGAGACTGAGAACTGCACTCTGAACCAGGCTGGGTACCGGTATAACTGGAACGCAACTGCAATCCGGGCTGGTACCGGATATAACTGGAAACGGAACTGTATGTAGAACAATGACTGTGGCTGTGACTTTAAGACAAGGCTGAAGATAACTGAAGACTGTGCCTGTGTCTTTAAGATGAGATTGAAGAATACTGCGGCTGTGTCTTTAAGACGAGGCTGAAGAATACTGTGGTTGTGTCTTTAAGACGAGGCTGAAAAATACATCGGCTGTGTCTTTAAGACGAGGCTGAAGAATACTGTGGTTGTGTCTTTAAGACGAGGCTAAAAAATACTGCGGCTGTGTCTTTAAGACAAGGCTGAAGAATACTGCAGCTGTGTCTTTAAGATGAGATTGATACTAGATATAACTGGTAACACAACTGTAATCCAGACTGGGTAGCAAAAGAGCAGAGTTTTAAAGGAACTAAGGTAATAGTGTTACCTCTTAGGGATCTCAGCTACTAAGCTCACACTGAGCTGTGTGACGCAAGGAACTGGCGCCCTCTGTAACACAAGTCTCTTTACTTATACTTCCTGGTCTTTGGTGATTGGTGAACAAAGTCAGGTGATTCAGAGAGTCTCAGGCTGGCACAGGATTTGATAGCTCCAGGTCAGGTGATCAGACCCTGTCATGTCAGTACTCCAGGTTAGGCTCTGATGTGGCATAGGGCCTAGCAGGCCGGGAAAACACTGAAGCCTAAACTCTTAAAATAAACAGAAGATGCTGGCTTTTAGGCCCAAACACCAGAGAGCTGACCACAGTGGAGAATGTATCTGGTGGCCACTGGAGTCAGAGAGGCATATAGTATAATGACAATGAATGCTGTGTAGGAACAGGATAGAGAGACTTGCTGAATTTAATGTTCATACGGAAGGTTAATCAACACTGGTGGAACTCGTTACCTCTCAGCACTCAGGAAACTCATGGTACTGGCAAGTTGTTTATCCCAGTGAGCAGAAAAGACACAGAATCCAGGTCAGATGGCAGAGGTAAGTCACCAAATATGATAAATACAGTCAGGATCATGACACACTCACGGCACAGAACAAACATTGGGTCTGATTCAAGGTTGAACGCAAATGTATTAGCAAAGGGAATAAACCTAAAATTCAGAATTAATGTACCTGAGTCCTGGGCGGCGCATACACATATCTGCAGATAGCCAAGCAAAAAGTACAGAAAAAGTCATTGCCGATTCTGCATGGCTCAATACCTGCCCAGAATCTGCAATTACTTTTTTTGGTACTTTTTGCTTGGCTATCTGCAGATATGCGTATGCACCGCCATGGACCCAGTGACATTCATTTTAGGTTTAGTCTAGAGATGTGTGGCTGGCATTTTTCATGTTTTGTGTTTTGGTTGTGGTTCTAATTCCACTTTTGTATTTTGGTTTTGGCTTGGTCTTGCCAAAACCACCCTGTAATATTTCTTTCTAAATTTCTCAATAAGAAATTTTTGGCCTAGGGGTGCCGTGAAAAAAAATTCTGATATTCTAGGGCGCCGTGATTCAAAAAAGTTTGGAAAACACTGTCCTACAGTATTATTAACCTCAATAGCATTCATTTCCAGTCTATTCTGAACACCTCACACCTAACAACACAAACACCTGGCCCATCTAGGAGTGGCACTGCAGTGTCAGACAGGAGGGCAGATATAAAAAAAAAGGCCCCAAATAGCACATCATGCAAAGAAGAAAAAGAATTGCAATGAGGTAGTTGTATGACTAAGCCAAGCGACACAAACAACAGGCCCATCTAGGAGTAGCACTGCAGTGGCAGACAGGAGGGCAGATATAAAAAATAGGCCCCAAACAGCACATCATGCAAAGAAGAAAAAGAATTGGCAAATTTGCAAACATTTGCACATTAAATGCAAATCTGTACAAAAAAAACCCCGCCCACAGTGTAAACTAACAAACCTCCCACCCCCCACCCCCCCAAATACACAAAAGAGGAGTCACCATGAATGGTGCACTTACCAACATAAGCTAAACAAAGGAATTAAATGGCAAAATCTCACTATCGCCTGCCTAGTGAAGTGGAATCTAGATTGTATTTGGTACCGGGGACACAATACCTCCATCAATTGTCTAAATCCCACTGCACTAATGGCGGATACCGGATGCATGTCTAACACCAACATAAGTGTCAAGGCCTCAGTTATGAGGGCTTCCATCATCATGTGAAGCTGAACCACTAGTCATGAACATAGGCCAGGGCCTCAGCCGTTCCTTGCCACTCCGTGTCGTAAATGGCATATTGGCAAGTTTACGTTTCTCCTCAGACCATTTAAATTTATTTTTTTGGGTCTTTTTACTGAACTTTGGCTTTTTGGATTTTACATGCCCTCTACTATCACAATAGGCATCGGCCTTGGCAGACGACATTGATGGCTTTTCATTGTCTATATCAGGGGTGGGCAATTATTTCAGCTGGAGGGCCGCTTAACACTTCCAGTGAATGTTCGAGGGCCACACACAAGGGTGGGGACTAATATGAATAACAAATATTTGTAGGAGTAAGTCCAGGGCTGCGCAGAGACTGCACAAAGTAGATTTTTGCAGCTCTGCGTACACATACGATCGTACACTTGCACGGGTGAATTTACACTCCTCCTGGGGGCGGCGACTACCCGAACGCAGGACAGCAAAATTTGCAGCACAGTGATCAGGTCTGAATCAGCCCCTTAGTCAGCAGTTGCTGCAAAATAAGACCCGTTATAGGGCCCAATTCAGACCCGGTCGCTGCTGTGTATTTTCGCACAGCGGGTGATCGGGTCTGAACTGCGCATGCATTGCAGTGCGCAGGCACATCGGTCCGCCGCGCTGGGGAGCGTCAGGCAGTGATGGGATGGTGCGAACAAAGCGATCGCACAGGTGATCGCAAGGTGATTGACAGGAAGAGGCCGTTTGTGGGTGGCAACTGACCGGTTTAGAGGAGTGCACGGAAAAATGCAGGAGGGACCAGGCGTTTGGAGGGAGGGTTTCTGACGTCAGCTCCGGCCCCGATCATCGCACTGGAAGAGTAAGTCCTGGGCTGTGCAGAGACTGCACAAACTTCTGTTTCTGCAGCTCTCCTGCACATGCGATCGCTCCCCTGCACAGCGATTACCCCCTCCCCCTGTAGGCGGCGACTACCTGATCGTAGCAGTGCAAAAATCACACCCTAGCGATCAGGTCTGAATTAGGCCCATAGTTTTATATATATATATATATATATATATATATAACTATAACCATAAAAACATAGTATTATATATATATATAAATAAAAACACACACACCACAATATACATTACACCGCATACGTAGTTTTTTACAGGCAAAATACAAATGTCTAAAGGGGGGCACTCACGGAGCGATATTCTAAGTAATCTGACTAGATTGCTTAGAATATCGGCATGATCGCTCTGTGTGTAGCCCCCTCAGCGATAGCGATGCGCGGCCCCGCACATCGCTATCGCTGCTGCTAGATTGGCCTGCATGCAGGCCAATCTAGCGGGTCGCTCACTTCACCCGCTGGGTGAAGTGAGCGCCCCCCCCGTCTCCCCCCGCACGCTCAGCACAGATCGCGCTGTGCTGAGCGGCAGGAGAGATGTGTGCTGAGCGGTTCGCTCAGCACACATCTCTCCCAAATCGGCCCGTGGGTACTGGGCTTAAAAAACACATCCAGTAATAAAAAAATAAAAATAAAAAACTGCTGAAAACAAACAAACAAACAGCATCCTGTGTAATGCTGTTATCAATCGTATTCACAGCTGGTTACTAGCTCCCCCCACCCGCTTCCCTGAACCCACATAGCAGTCTCAAACCTCCCCTCTCCCTTAAACCCATATAGTAGTCTCTACCCCCCTTCCCCCACCCCTGAACCCATATAGCAGTCACTACCCCCCTTCACCCCCTCCCCTGAACCTGTACAGCAGTCTCTACCCCCCTTTCCCTGAACACCCCCCCCCCCCCCCACTCATATAGCAGCTTTACCTTTGATGTTTTTATTTCACTGTGGAAGATCTGCTGCCCAGATTATCCACCGCCTTCTCTGCCAGATCCGCTGCCCGCTGCGCTGCGCAGAGCCGCTGCTGCTACCCGCTGCCCTCTGCACTCTCTTGCCGTGGCTCCGCCCCCTATGCCGCCCAGCGCCTGATGTCACAGAGGAAATCCCGGTCAGCAGACCGGGTATTTCCTCAGCGGCGCCGCATCTCGGAGCTTCGTAGCGCAATGACAAGCGGCTCAGCCGGGCCGCTTGTCATTGCACAGTGGTATGGGACAGCGGGCCAGGCAGAATCGGTTCGCGGGCCGCATCCGGCCCGCGGGCCGCATGTTGCCCACCCCTAGTCTATATCATGGGTAGTGGCAGCAGCTTCAGCACTAGGAGGAAGTGGTTCTTGATCTTTCCCTATTTTATCCTCCAAATGTTTGTTCTCCATTATTTCTCTGGAGTTATATAATACAATATGCGGCACAGGAATGACTGATGGCTGATGGCCAGGACACTACCACTGGTCTGATGCAGCACAACACAGCAACACTGTGAGGGACTTGTTGTTGTTGTTATTATTTGTCAGCAGTGGACATATAGCAGCAGCGTATACCACTGTGACTGCCTGGTCACTGGAATGACTGATGGCCAGGACACTACCACTGGTCTGATGCAGCACAACACAGCAACACTGTGAGGGACTTGTTGTTGTTGTTATTATTTATTATTATAATACGTCAGCAGTGGACATATAGCAGCAGCGTATACCACTGTGACTGCCTGGTCACTGGAATGACTGATGGCCAGGACACTACCACTGGTCTGATGCAGCACAACACAGCAACACTGTGAGGGACTTGTTGTTGTTATTATTTATTATTATAATACGTCAGCAGTGGACATATAGCAGCAGCGTATACCACTGTGACTGCCTGGTCACTGGAATGACTGATGGCCAGGACACTACCACTGGTCTGATGCAGCACAACACAGCAACACTGTGAGGGACTTGTTGTTGTTATTATTTATTATTATAATACGTCAGCAGTGGACATATAGCAGCAGCGTATACCACTGTGACTGCCTCGTCACTGGAATGACTGATGGCCAGGACACTACCACTGGTCTGATGCAGCACAACACAACAACACTGTGAGGGACTTATACAGCTACACAGGATATATGGCAGCAGAGAAAACCACCACTGTGACTGGTCACTGGACTGATGCACAAGAGACTTCCCCTGGTCTAATGCAGGACAACACAGCACCAGTGAAAGGGACTTATACAGCTACACTGAAAATATGGCAGCAGAGGACACCACCACTGTGACTGATCACTGGACTGATGCTGCACAAGAGAGACACTACCCCTGGTCTGATGCAAGACAACACAGCAAAAATGCAAGGGACTTATACAGCAGCCAGCAGCACTGGGGACATATAGCAGCAGAGGACACCAACACTGTGACTGGCTGGACTGATGCAGCACAATACACTGGACTGGACTAGACTGAGTAGCACAACACAGCACGAGACTCGCCACCCCACTTTCCCGCCCACACAGACACTGAGGACACGTCCTCTCAATACACTCTCCGAGACTGGAGTGAAAAGGGCCGTGACGCGCGGCTCCTTATATGGAATCCAAACACCGGGAGAATCCGACAGCGGGATGATGATGTTTTGCCTCGTTCTGGTTTCCGAGTCAGGCGGGAAAACCCGAGCCGGGCTCGGAACCGGGTTCAGAGCATGAAGTTCGGTACAGTTCGATTCTCTGAGAACCGAAACCGCTCATCTCTAGTTTATTCCTTTGTTTAGCTTATGTCGGTAAGTGCACCATTCATGGTGACTCCTCTTTTGTGTATTTGGGAAGGGGGGTGAGGTTTGTTAGTTTGCACTGTGGGCGGGTTTTTTTTTGTACAGATTTGCATTAGAGATGAGCGGGTTCGGTTTCTCTGAATCCGAACCCGCCCGAACTTCATGGTTTTTTTCACGGGTCCGAGCAGACTCGGATCCTCCCGCCTTGCTCGGTTAACCCGAGCGCGCCCGAACGTCATCATGACGCTGTCGGATTCTCGCGAGACTCGGATTCTATATAAGGAGCCGCGCGTCGCCGCCATTTTCACACGTGCATTGAGATTGATAGTGAGAGGACGTGGCTGGCGTCCTCTCCATTTAGATTATAAGAGAGAGAGATTTACTGGAGTTTAGGACTAGGAGGAGTACTGTAGAAGTGTAGAGAGTGCAGAGAGTTTACTAGTGAGTGACCACCAGACAGTGCAGTTTATTTAATATATCCGTTCTCTGCCTGAAAAAAGCGATACACACAGTGACTCAGTCACATACCATATCTGTGTGCACTGCTCAGGCTCAGCCCAGTGTGCTGCATCATCTATATATATTATATATCTGTCTGACTGCTCAGCTCACACAGCTTATAATTGTGGGGGAGACTGGGGAGCACTGCAGTGCCAGTTATAGGTTATAGCAGGAGCCAGGAGTACATAATATTATATAGTGAGTGACCACCAGACAGTGCAGTTTATTTAATATATCCATTCTCTGTCTGAAAAAAGCGATACACACAGTGACTCAGTCACATACCATATCTGTGTGCACTGCTCAGGCTCAGCCCAGTGTGCTGCATCATCTATATATATTATATATCTGTCTGACTGCTCAGCTCACACAGCTTATAATTGTGGGGGAGACTGGGGAGCACTGCAGTGCCAGTTATAGGTTATAGCAGGAGCCAGGAGTACATAATATTATATTAAAATTAACCAGTGCACACTTTTGCTGCAGGAGTGCCACTGCCAGTGTGACTGACCAGTGACCTGACCACACTGACCACCAGTATAGTTAGTAGTATACTTATATTGTGATTGCCTGAAAAAGTTAAACACTCGTCGTGTGACTTCACTTGTGTGTTGTTTTTTTTTTTATTCTATAAAAATAAAACTCATTCTGCTGACAGTGTCCAGCAGGTCCGTCATTATATAATATATAATATATACCTGTCCGGCTGCAGTAGTGATATATATATATTTTTTATATCATTTATCATCCAGTCGCAGCAGACACAGTACGGTAGTTCACGGCTGTGGCTACCTCTGTGTCTGCACTCGGCAGGCAGTCCGTCCATAATTGTATACCACCTAACCGTGGTTTTTTTTTCTTCTTTATACATACATACTACTACGACATCTCTTTATCAACCAGTCTATATTAGCAGCAGACACAGTACAGTACGGTAGTTCACGGCTGTGGCTACCTCTGTGTCTGCACTCGGCAGGCAGTCCGTCCATAATTGTATACCACCTAACCGTGGTATTTTTTTCTTTCTTCTTTATACATACATAGTTACATAGACATCTCTTTATCAACCAGTCTATATTAGCAGCAGACACAGTACAGTACGGTAGTTCACGGCTGTGGCTACCTCTGTGTCTGCACTCGGCAGGCAGTCCGTCCATAATTGTATACCACCTAACCGTGGTTTTTTTTTCTTTCTTCTTTATACATACATAGTTACATAGACATCTCTTTATCAACCAGTCTATATTAGCAGCAGACACAGTACAGTACGGTAGTTCACGGCTGTGGCTACCTCTGTGTCTGCACTCGGCAGGCAGTCCGTCCATAATTGTATACCACCTAACCGTGTTTTTTTTTCTTTCTTCTTTATACATACATAGTTACATAGACATCTCTTTATCAACCAGTCTATATTAGCAGCAGACACAGTACAGTACGGTAGTTCACGGCTGTGGCTACCTCTGTGTCTGCACTCGGCAGGCAGTCCGTCCATAATTGTATACCACCTAACCGTGGTTTTTTTTTCTTTCTTCTTTATACATACATAGTTACATAGACATCTCTTTATCAACCAGTCTATATTAGCAGTAGACACAGTACAGTACGGTAGTTCACGGCTGTGGCTACCTCTGTGTCTGCACTCGGCAGGCAGTCCGTCCATAATTGTATACCACCTAACCGTGGTTTTTTTTTCTTTCTTCTTTATACATACATAGTTACATAGACATCTCTTTATCAACCAGTCTATATTAGCAGCAGACACAGTACAGTACGGTAGTTCACGGCTGTGGCTACCTCTGTGTCTGCACTCGGCAGGCAGTCCATCCATAATTGTATACCACCTAACCGTGGTTTTTTTTTCTTTCTTCTTTATACATACATACTACTACGACATCTCTTTATCAACCAGTCTATATTATTAGCAGCAGACACAGTACAGTACGGTAGTTCACGGCTGTGGCTACCTCTGTGTCTGCACTCGGCAGGCAGTCCGTCCATAATTGTATACCACCTAACCGTGGTTTTTTTTTCTTTCTTCTTTATACATACATAGTTACATAGACATCTCTTTATCAACCAGTCTATATTAGCAGCAGACACAGTACAGTACGGTAGTTCACGGCTGTGGCTACCTCTGTGTCTGCACTCGGCAGGCAGTCCATAATTGTATACTAGTATCCATCTCCATTGTTTACCTGAGGTGCCTTTTAGTTGTGCCTATTAAAATATGGAGAACAAAAATGTTGAGGTTCCAAAATTAGGGAAAGATCAAGATCCACTTCCACCTCGTGCTGAAGCTGCTGCCACTAGTCATGGCCGAGACGATGAAATGCCAGCAACGTCGTCTGCCAAGGCCGATGCCCAATGTCATAGTACAGAGCATGTCAAATCCAAAACACCAAATATCAGAAAAAAAAGGACTCCAAAACCTAAAATAAAATTGTCGGAGGAGAAGCGTAAACTTGCCAATATGCCATTTACGACACGGAGTGGCAAGGAACGGCTGAGGCCCTGGCCTATGTTCATGGCTAGTGGTTCAGCTTCACATGAGGATGGAAGCACTCAGCCTCTCGCTAGAAAAATGAAAAGACTCAAGCTGGCAAAAGCAGCACAGCAAAGAACTGTGCATTCTTCGAAATCCCAAATCCACAAGGAGAGTCCAATTGTGTCGGTTGCGATGCCTGACCTTCCCAACACTGGACGTGAAGAGCATGCGCCTTCCACCATTTGCACGCCCCCTGCAAGTGCTGGAAGGAGCACCCGCAGTCCAGTTCCTGATAGTCAGATTGAAGATGTCAGTGTTGAAGTACACCAGGATGAGGAGGATATGGGTGTTGCTGGCGCTGGGGAGGAAATTGACCAGGAGGATTCTGATGGTGAGGTGGTTTGTTTAAGTCAGGCACCCGGGGAGACACCTGTTGTCCGTGGGAGGAATATGGCCGTTGACATGCCAGGTGAAAATACCAAAAAAATCAGCTCTTCGGTGTGGAGGTATTTCACCAGAAATGCGGACAACAGGTGTCAAGCCGTGTGTTCCCTTTGTCAAGCTGTAATAAGTAGGGGTAAGGACGTTAACCACCTCGGAACATCCTCCCTTATACGTCACCTGCAGCGCATTCATAATAAGTCAGTGACAAGTTCAAAAACTTTGGGTGACAGCGGAAGCAGTCCACTGACCAGTAAATCCCTTCCTCTTGTAACCAAGCTCACGCAAACCACCCCACCAACTCCCTCAGTGTCAATTTCCTCCTTCCCCAGGAATGCCAATAGTCCTGCAGGCCATGTCACTGGCAATTCTGACGATTCCTCTCCTGCCTGGGATTCCTCCGATGCATCCTTGCGTGTAACGCCTACTGCTGCTGGCGCTGCTGTTGTTGCTGCTGGGAGTCGATGGTCATCCCAGAGGGGAAGTCGTAAGCCCACTTGTACTACTTCCAGTAAGCAATTGACTGTTCAACAGTCCTTTGCGAGGAAGATGAAATATCACAGCAGTCATCCTGCTGCAAAGCGGATAACTGAGGCCTTGACAACTATGTTGGTGTTAGACGTGCGTCCGGTATCCGCCGTTAGTTCACAGGGAACTAGACAATTTATTGAGGCAGTGTGCCCCCGTTACCAAATACCATCTAGGTTCCACTTCTCTAGGCAGGCGATACCGAGAATGTACACGTACGTCAGAAAAAGACTCACCAGTGTCCTAAAAAATGCAGTTGTACCCAATGTCCACTTAACCACGGACATGTGGACAAGTGGAGCAGGGCAGGGTCTGGACTATATGACTGTGACAGCCCACTGGGTAGATGTATGGACTCCCGCCGCAAGAACAGCAGCGGCGGCACCAGTAGCAGCATCTCGCAAACGCCAACTCTTTCCTAGGCTTTGTATCACCGCTTTCCAGAATACGCACACAGCTGAAAACCTCTTACGGCAACTGAGGAAGATCATCGCGGAATGGCTTACCCCAATTGGACTCTCCTGTGGATTTGTGGCATCGGACAACGCCAGCAATATTGTGTGTGCATTAAATATGGGCAAATTCCAGCACGTCCCATGTTTTGCACATACCTTGAATTTGGTGGTGCAGAATTTTTAAAAAAACGACAGGGGCGTGCAAGAGATGCTGTCGGTGGCCAGAAGAATTGCGGGACACTTTCGGCGTACAGGCACCACGTACAGAAGACTGGAGCACCACCAAAAACTACTGAACCTGCCCTGCCATCATCTGAAGCAAGAAGTGGTAACGAGGTGGAATTCAACCCTCTATATGCTTCAGAGGTTGGAGGAGCAGCAAAAGGCCATTCAAGCCTATACAATTGAGCACGATATAGTAGGTGGAATGCACCTGTCTCAAGCGCAGTGGAGAATGATTTCAACGTTGTGCAAGGTTCTGATGCCCTTTGAACTTGCCACACGTGAAGTCAGTTCAGACACTGCCAGCCTGAGTCAGGTCATTCCCCTCATCAGGCTTTTGCAGAAGAAGCTGGAGACATTGAAGGAGGAGCTAACACGGAGCGATTCCGCTAGGCATGTGGGACTTGTGGATGGAGCCCTTAATTCGCTTAACAAGGATTCACGGGTGGTCAATCTGTTGAAATCAGAGCACTACATTTTGGCCACCGTGCTCGATCCTAGATTTAAAGCCTACCTTGGATCTCTCTTTCCGGCAGACACAAGTCTGCTGGGGTTGAAAGACCTGCTGGTGACAAAATTGTCAAGTCAAGCGGAACGCGACCTGTCAACATCTCCTCCTTCACATTCTCCCGCAACTGGGGGTGCGAGGAAAAGGCTCAGAATTCCGAGCCCACCCGCTGGCGGTGATGCAGGGCAGTCTGGAGCGACTGCTGATGCTGACATCTGGTCCGGACTGAAGGACCTGACAACGATTACGGACATGTCGTCTACTGTCACTGCATATGATTCTCTCAACATTGATAGAATGGTGGAGGATTATATGAGTGACCGCATCCAAGTAGGCACGTCACACAGTCCGTACTTATACTGGCAGGAAAAAGAGGCAATTTGGAGGCCCTTGCACAAACTGGCTTTATTCTACCTAAGTTGCCCTCCCACAAGTGTGTACTCCGAAAGAGTGTTTAGTGCCGCCGCTCACCTTGTCAGCAATCGGCGTACGAGGTTACATCCAGAAAATGTGGAGAAGATGATGTTCATTAAAATGAATTATAATCAATTCCTCCGCGGAGACATTGACCAGCAGCAATTGCCTCCACAAAGTACACAGGGAGCTGAGATGGTGGATTCCAGTGGGGACGAATTGATAATCTGTGAGGAGGGGGATGTACACGGTGATATATCGGAGGGTGATGATGAGGTGGACATCTTGCCTCTGTAGAGCCAGTTTGTGCAAGGAGAGATTAATTGCTTCTTTTTTGGGGGGGGTCCAAACCAACCCGTCATATCAGTCACAGTCGTGTGGCAGACCCTGTCACTGAAATGATGGGTTGGTTAAAGTGTGCATGTCCTGTTTTGTTTATACAACATAAGGGTGGGTGGGAGGGCCCAAGGACAATTCCATCTTGCACCTCTTTTTTCTTTTCTTTTTCTTTGCATCATGTGCTGATTGGGGAGGGTTTTTTGGAAGGGACATCCTGCGTGACACTGCAGTGCCACTCCTAAATGGGCCCGGTGTTTGTGTCGGCCACTAGGGTCGCTAATCTTACTCACACAGTCAGCTACCTCATTGCGCCTCTTTTTTTCTTTGCGTCATGTGCTGTTTGGGGAGGGTTTTTTGGAAGGGCCATCCTGCGTGACACTGCAGTGCCACTCCTAGATGGGCCCGGTGTTTGTGTCGGCCACTAGGGTCGCTAATCTTAATCACACAGCTACCTCATTGCGCCTCTTTTTTTCTTTGCGTCATGTGCTGTTTGGGGAGGGTTTTTTGGAAGGGCCATCCTGCGTGACACTGCAGTGCCACTCCTAGATGGGCCCGGTGTTTGTGTCGGCCACTAGGGTCGCTAATCTTACTCACACAGCTACCTCATTGCGCCTCTTTTTTTCTTTGCGTCATGTGCTGTTTGGGGAGGGTTTTTTGGAAGGGCCATCCTGCGTGACACTGCAGTGCCACTCCTAGATGGGCCCGGTGTTTGTGTCGGCCACTAGGGTCGCTAATCTTACTCACACAGCTACCTCATTGCGCCTCTTTTTTTCTTTGCGTCATGTGCTGTTTGGGGAGGGTTTTTTGGAAGGGACATCCTGCGTGACACTGCAGTGCCACTCCTAGATGGGCCCGGTGTTTGTGTCGGCCACTAGGGTCGCTTATCTTACTCACACAGCGACCTCGGTGCAAATTTTAGGACTAAAAATAATATTGTGAGGTGTGAGGTATTCAGAATAGACTGAAAATGAGTGTAAATTATGGTTTTTGAGGTTAATAATACTTTGGGATCAAAATGACCCCCAAATTCTATGATTTAAGCTGTTTTTTAGTGTTTTTTGAAAAAAACACCCGAATCCAAAACACACCCGAATCCGACAAAAAAAATTCGGTGAGGTTTTGCCAAAACGCGTTCGAACCCAAAACACGGCCGCGGAACCGAACCCAAAACCAAAACACAAAACCCGAAAAATTTCAGGCGCTCATCTCTAATTTGCATTTAATGGGGGTAATTCCAAGTTGATCGCAGCAGGAAATTTTTTAGCAGTTGGGCAAAACCATGTGCACTGCAGGGGAGGCAGATATAACATGTGCAGAGAGAGTTAGATTTGGGTGTGGTGTGTTCAATCTGCAATCTAAATTGCAGTGTAAAATTAAAGCAGCCAGTATTTACCCTGCACAGAAACAAAATAACCCACCCAAATCTAACTCTTTCTGCACATGTTATATCTGCCTACCCTGCAATGCACATGGTTTTGCCCAACTGCTAAAAAAAATTCCTGCTGCGATCAACTTGGAATTACCCCCCATGTGCAAATGTTTGCAAATTTGCTTTTGATAATACATTTGCATTTAACCTTGAATTAGGCCCATTATGTGTAGACCACACATGCTCCCACATCACTAGTCACACTGCTGTGGAGCTTGTCACACCCCTTGCAGTGGCACACAATAGGACCTTCAAAAATTTCAGCTCTAGGCCCATGTGGACATTGATCTGGCACTGTGTGTAGGTAATTGGAGTAGTCGTTTATGGAACTAGCTTGAGATGACATGTTCTTTGTTTCATGGCATGTTATATTGCTAGATTGAACTATTACAGTATATTGTGGGCATAGACTAGTTGCTCTACAATCCAGTCCTCAAGAGACCCCAACAGCTATTTTTTTCAGGATTTCTGTCTTTGGAAACAGGAGGAGTTAATTAGTGATTCAGCAAAATAGATTAACCCACCTGTGTGTGATAAAGAAATCCAAAAAACATGGTCTGTTGAGGGAAACTTGAGAATTGAAGTTCCACTGCTATAGAGGGATGCACACAGAGATGGACAGGAGGCAAGAATTAGTCCCCATGCGCACTGGGGAAAAGGGTGTGTCCATGCATTGTGGGACATGGCGGTGTCTTATGAATTAAGACAAATCTTAGTATGCCGGCCAAGCAAAGGGCCTAATTTAGATGTAGTTGGAGGTGCAAAGTACATATACAGTGGGGATTGAAAGTTTGGGTACCCCAGGCAAAAATTCTTTTTAATGTGCAAAAAGAAGCCAAGGAAAGATGGAAAAATCTCCAAAAGGCATCAAATTACAGATTAGACATTCCTATAACATGTCAAAAAAAGTTTGATTTTATTTCCATCATTTACACTTTCAAAAGAACAGAAAACAAAAAATAGTGTCTGCAAAAGTTTGGGCACCCTGCAGAGTTAATACCTTGTATAAACTTTTGGCAAGTATCACAGCTTGTAAATGCTTTTTGTAGCAAGCCAAGAGTCTTTCATTTCTTATTTGAGGTATCTTCGCACATTCTTCCTTACAAAAGTCTTCCAGTTCTTTGAGATTCCTGGGCTGTCTGTGACGCACTGCTCTTTTAAGGTCTATCCATAGATTTTCAATTATGTTGAGGTCAGGAGATTGTGAAGGCCATGGCAAAACCTTCAGTTTACGCCTCTTGATGTAATCCACCGTGGATTTTGAGGTGTGTTTAGGATCATTATCTATTTGTAGAAGCCAGCCTCTCTTTGACTTCAGCTTTTTCACAGATGGCATCAAGTTAGCGTCCAAAATTTGCTGGAATCTTATTGAATCCATTTTTCCTTCTACTCGTGAAATGTTCCCTGTGCCACTGGCTGCAATACAACCCCAAAGCATGATTGATTCACCCCCATGCTTAACAGTTGGACAGAGGTTCTTTTCATTAAATTCTGTGCCCTTCCTTCTCCAAACGTACCTTTGCTCATTCCGGCCAAAAAGTTCTATTTTAACCTCATCGGTCCACAGAACTTTATTCCAAAATGCATCAGGCTTGTCTATATGTTCATTTGCAAACTTCAAACGCTGATTTTTGTGGTGAGGACGTAGAAGAGGTTTTCTTCTGATGACTCTTCCATGAAGATCATATTTGTACAAGTATCTCTTTATAGTGGAATAGTGTGCCACAACTCCAGTGTCTGCCAGATCTTCCTGGAGGGATCGTGCAGTCAAACGTGGATTTTGACTTGCTTTTCTCACAATCCTGCGAGCTGTTCTGTCGGATATTTTTCTTGGTCTTCCAGATCTTGCTTTAACTTCCACTGTTCCTGATGACTGCCATTTCTTAATTACTTTCCGAACAAAGGATATGGGCATCTGATAACGCTTTGCTATTTTCTTATAGCCTTCTCCTGCTTTGTGAGCGTCAACTATTCTCAGTTTCAGTGTTCTACACAACTGCTTAGAGGTACCCATGGTGCTGATAGTTGGAGCAAGGTCAGATGAGTCTGGGCTTTTAAAACCTTTGAGATTGACATCACCTGGTCTTTCCAGATGATGATTGAGAACAATCCATGACACTGCCAGGTCTCAGCTGTCCAAAGGGGGCAGTACAAGGTATTAACTCTGCAGGGTGCCCAAACTTTTGCAGACGCCATTTTTTGTTTTCTGTTCTTTTGAAAGTGTACATGATAGAAATAAAATCAAACTTTTTTTGACATGTTATAAGAATGTCTAATCTGTAATTTGATGCCTTTTGGAGATTTTTCCATCTTTCCTTGGCTTCTTTTTGCACATTAAAATTATTTTTTGCCTGGGGTGCCCAAACTTTCAAACCCCACTGTAAACTTTGCGCTGGACACATACTGCGCATGTGTAATACTGGTCTGCGATGTTGGAAGCAGATTGGCAGCAGACTGTCAGTGATTGATTTGGAGGCAGGGAGAGTGCAGCAACGGCCTCTGTTACAAAAAAGCGGAGTCATGTTACCGCTGTTGTGGGGTAGTGACGAGGCCAGGATCTCCTCAGAAAACGGAAATCTACCTGACTTTTTTGTTGGATTTGTGGCAGCTGGCATGCACGTCCTCATTGGTCAAGCAGAGGCCAATGGTGTCACAGGGGATCTGATGCTGCGACCTAAGATCCCATGCTGCGTCTTTATCTCTCTTCACTTTATTACTCTCCAGGATTTGATATATCTCCCCCATAGTGCTTCAGGTGTTTGATTTGAATGACAACTGATCCTCTTCACCATGTCTGCATGCTTTTACAGTATGTATGATACCTCCCAACATGACCCTCTCCGGGAGGGACACAATGCTCTGCTTCTGGCCTTTTCTCTTAATTTATGATTGTCAGCACCTGTGGTGAACAGGTTAATGGATAAGAAATGTGTTTTAGCACAGGTGATGGCAATCATAAATTAAGAGAAAAGTCCAAAAGCAGAGCATTCTGTCCCTCCTGGAGAGGGTCATGTTGGGAGGTATGAATGTATTGAGTTGCCGCCATTTGACTGGCTAATTAGATATTTGCATTATCAAATTGGTCTGCAGGTGTAACTAATTAAGTGGCCACTGAGTGTATATGTCTAATCCAACCAAGTATCCTCCAGGTGCACTGGGGGGTTGATCAGTGTACAGCTAAATTAATCCTGTTATGTTTGGGTTTGTTTGGTACATAATTTAGAATGTACACTCAAACTGTAAAGTTAAAGTGTTATGCAATGTGTTATTTTGATCCTTCTCAATTAAAATGCACTAATGTAGTCTGCAATTAGTAACCATGGCATTACCTAACGGCTCCAATCTCCAAAATTTAAGCTTTTTAGAGCTTTCTTTATGGGCATTTTTAAAGAGAGGAACCACGGCAGATATATCAAATATCTGTTGCGGTATCTCTGTCTTAACACAACTACTCTAAATTGTGGCAATATGCATTAAACAGTTATTTTTGCATCATTAACCACAATTTTAGCATCACAATAAATACTCCTTTTCTATTTAATTTCAATCATCACTGCACAAATCCATACCACATGCATGTTGTCCAATAAAATAATACAGGCTGCCTCCAACCAAACACTGAAAAAATACTATGGGGTAAATGTAATAGGGTGTGAGAAGCTGGAGGTGTGGGATTTTCTCGCACCTCAGGCTTCTCGTACTCTATTACATTTACCCCCATATTTTTGTTCCTTGTAGCCATGAGTAAAGTCAGAGGCATCAACATGCTTTGTGACACCTCGTGGTAAGGAGTATGGCCTTTTGTGAAGGGTCGTGGTATTGTGGGAAGGGGCAAGGCCTCGTGGGCCATCCCCTGTCCTCTTCACTCCAGAGGTCCTGGAGATGCTGGGCTTCCCTCAGGGACTACCAAAGTGAGAACTCGTGGCGCTACCGTAACCACAAACACATTCAGAAAAGAGTGGTCTATTATTCACAGAGACCAAGATAAAATCCACTTACACAGATAAAACTGGATTCTAGAACAATAAAAGAAATAAACACAATAGTGTAATATGAAATGATAAAAATCCAAAGCGTGCTTTTATTGGTTCCACTCACATAGATGAGGTTTATTCTGTGCATATCATCCTCATAAGAGGTATATCCAGACATCATCAGCAGGGTAGTAGTTGAAATTAATCTGTGCACATCATCCTCATGAGAGGAATATCCAGAAATCACCAGCGAGATACTGAAGACTTAAAAAGACCAATATAGTGCAATACAGCCTTAAAAGGAACAAAATTTAATAAAAAATACACTCACAATTTAAAAAACATAAAGGGCATATATCACCAAACAAGTGGTGTGTCAAATGGTTTTCCGCTGCTGCATCGACCCGAAATCCCTCTGCATCCAAAAGGAAATCCCAACTGTCAGAGACGTTTGGTGTAGAGCCGATTACCAGGTATTAAGAGCGCAGGAATCCCAAATGGAGAATTGCTTAAACGCGTTTTCGGTCCTAAGACCTTCCTCATGCTTCTGAGGAAGGTCTTAGGACCGAAAACGCGTTTAAGCAATTCTCCATTTGGGATTCCTGCGCTCTTAATACCTGGTAATCGGCTCTACACCAAACGTCTCTGATGGCACTTCAAAAAAATAGTCCCCAAACAGCACATGATGCAAAGAAAAAAAGAGGCACACCAAGGTCGCTGTGTGACTAAGCTAAGCGACACAAGTGACCGACACAAACACCTGGCCCATCTAGGAGTGGCACTGCAATGTCAGACAGGATGGCACTTCAAAAAATAGTCTCCAAATAGCACATGATGCAAAGAAAAAAAGAGGTGCACCAAGGTCGCTGGATGGCTAAGCTAAGCGACCAAAGTGGCCGACACAAACACCTGGCCCATCTAGGAGTGGCACTGCAGTGTCAGACAGGATGGCAGATTTAAAAAATAGTCCCCAAACAGCACATGATGCAAAGAAAAATGAAAGAAAAAAGAGGTGCAAGATGGAATTGTCCTTGGGCCCTCCCACCCACCCTTATGTTGTATAAACAGGACATGCACACTTTAACAAACCCATCATTTCAGCGACAGGGTCTGCCACACGACTGTGGTTGAAATGACTGGTTGGTTTGGGCCCCCTCCAAAAAAGAAGCAATCAATCTCTCCTTGCACAAACTGGCTCTACAGTTGCAAGATGTCCACCTTCTCCTCATCGTCCGATTCCTCACCCCTTTCACTGTGTACATCCCCCTCCTCACAGATTATTAATTCGTCCCCACTGGAATCCAACATCTCAGGTCCCTGTGTACTTTCTGGAGGCAATTGCTGGTGAATGTCTTCACGGAGGAATTGATTATAATTCATAATGATGAACATCATCTTCTCCACATTTTCTGGAAGTAACCTCGTATGCCGATTGCTGACAAGGTGAGCGGCTGCACTAAATACTCTTTCGGAGTACACATTGGAGGGGGGGGGGGTAACTTAGGTAGAATAAAGTCAGTTTCTGCAAGGGCCTCCAAATTGCCTCTTTTTCCTGTCAGTATACGTACGGACTGTCTGACGTGCCTACTTGGATGCGGTCACTCATATAATCCTCCACCATTCTTTCAATGGTGACAGAATCATATGCAGTGACAGTAGATGACATGTCAGTAATTGTTGGCAGGTCCTTCAGTCCGGACCAGATGTCAGCACTCGTTCCAGACTGCCCTGCATCACCGCCAGCGGATGGGCTCGGAATTCTTAGCCTTTTCCTCGCAGCCCCAGTTGCGGGAGAGTGTGAAGGAGGAGCTGTTGACGGGTCACGTTCCGCTTGACTTGACAATTGTCTCACCAGCAGGTCTTTGAACCTCTGCAGACTTGTGTCTGCTGGAAAGAGAGATCCAATGTAGGTTTTAAACCTAGGATCGAGCACGGTGGCCAAAATGTAGTGCTCTGATTTCAATAGATTGACCACCCGTGAATCCTGGTTAAGCGAATTAAGGGCTCCATCCACAAGTCCCACACGCCTAGCGGAATCGCTCCGTGTTAGCTCCTCCTTCAATCCCTCCAGCTTCTTCTGCAAAAGCCTGATGAGGGGAATGACCTGACTCAGGCTGGCAGTGTCTGAACTGACTTCACGTGTGGCAAGTTCAAAGGGTTGCTGAACCTTGCACAACGTTGAAATCATTCTCCACTGCGCTTGAGTCAGGTGCATTCCCCCTCCTTTGCCTATATCGTAGGTAGCTGTATAGGCTTGAATGGCCTTTTACTGCTCCTCCATCCTCTGAAGCATATAGAGGGTTGAATTCCACCTCGTTACCACCTCTTGCTTCAGATGATGGCGGGGCAGGTTCAGGAGTGTTTGCTGGTGCTCCAGTCTTCGGCACGCGGTGGCTGAATGCCGAAAGTGGCCCGCAATACTTCGGGCCACCGACAGTATTTCTTGCACGCCCCTGTCGTTTTTTAAATAATTCTACACCACCAAATTCAATGTATGTGCAAAACATGGGACGTGCTGGAATTTGCCCACATTGTAATGCACGCACAATATTGGTGGCGTTGTCCGATGTCACAAATCCCCAGAAGAGTCCAATTGGGGTAAGCCATTCTGTGATGATGTTCCTCAGTTTCCGTAAGAGGTTATCAGCTGTGTGCCTCTTCTGAAAAGCGGTGATACAAAGCGTAGCCTGCCTAGGAACGAGTTGGCGTTTGCGAGATGCTGCTACTGGTGCCGCCGCTGCTGTTCTTGCTGCGGGAGGCAATACATCTACCCAGTGGGCTATCACAGTCATATAGTCCTGAGTCTGCCCTGGTCCACTTGTCCACATGTCCGTGGTTAAGTGGACATTGGGTACAACTGCATTTTTTAGGACACTGGTGACTCTTTTCCTGACGTCTGTGTACATCTCGGTATTGCTTGCCTAGAGAAGTGGAACCTAGATGGTATTTGGTACCGGGGACACAGTACCTCAAGCAATACTCTAGTTCCCTGTGAATTAATGGTGGATACCGGAAACACGTTTAACACCGCCCAGGCTGCCAAGGCCTGAGTTATCCGCTTTGCAGCAGGTTGACTGCTGTGATATTTAATCTTCCTCGCAAAGGACTGTTGGACAGTCAATTGCTTACTGGAAGTAGTACAAGTGGTCTTCCTACTTCCCCTCTGGGATGACGATCGACTCCCAGCTGCAACAACAGCAGCGCCAGCAGCAGTAGGCGTTACACTCAAGGATGCATCAGAGGAATCCCAGGCAGGAGAGGACTCGTCAGACTTGCCAGTGACATGGCCTGCAGGACTATTGACTTTCCTGTCTAAGGAGGAAATTGACACTGAGGGAGTTGGTGGTGTGGTTTGCAGGAGCTTGGTTACAAGATGAAAAGATTTAGTTGTCAGTGGACTGCTTCCGCTGTCACCCAAAGTTTTTGAACTTGTCAATGACTTCTGATGAATGCGCTCCAGGTGACGTATAAGGGAGGATGTTCCTAGGTGGTTAACGTCCTTACCCCTACTTATTACAGCTTGACAAAGGCAACACATGGCTTGACACCTGTTGTCCGCATTTTTGTTAAAATAATTCCACACCGAAGAGGTGATTTTTTTTGTAATTTGACCAGGCATGTTAATGGCCATATTCGTCCCACGGACAACAGGTGTCTCCCCGGGTGCCTGACTTAAACAAACCACCTCACCATCAGAATCCTCCTTGTCAATTTGCTCCTCAGCGCCAGCAACACCAACATCCTCATCCTGGTGTACTTCAACAGTGACATCTTCAATTTGACTATCAGGAACTGGACTGTGGGTGCTCCTTCCAGCACTTGCAGGGGGCGTGCAAATGGTGGAAGGCGCCACCTCTTCCCGTCCAGTGTTGGGAAGGTCAGGCATCGCAACCGACACAATTGTACTCTCCTTGGGGATTTGTGATTTAGAAGAACGCACAGTTTGCTGTGCTTTTGCCAGCTTAAGTCTTTTAATTTTTCTAGCGAGAGGATGAGTGCTTCCATCCTCATGTGAATCTGAACCACTAGCCATGAACATAGGCCAGGGCCTCAGCCGTTCCTTGCCACTCCGTGTCGTAAATGGCATATTGGCAAGTTTATGCTTCTCATCAGACGCTTTTAATTTAAATTTTTGGGTCATTTTACTGAACTTTTGTTTTTTGGATTTTACATGCTCTCTACTATGACATTGGGCATCGGACTTGGCAGATGACGTTGATGGCATTTCATCGTCTCGGCCATGACTATTGGCAGCAGTTTCAGCATGAGGTGGAAGTGGATCTTGATCTTTCCCTATTTTACCCTCCACATTTTTGTTCTCCATTTTTTAATGTGTGGAATTACATGCCAGTAATATATCAATAGCAATGGCCTACTGGACCATACTGCTATATATTATATACTGGTGGTCAGCAAAATTATGCACTGTCCTCCTACTATATATACTGCGCACAACTAAAATGCACCACAGGTATGGATGGATAGTATACTTGATGACACAGAGGTAGGTAGAGCAGTGGACTACTGTACCGTACTGCTATATATTATATACCGGTGGTCAGCAAAATTATGCACTGTCCTCCTACTATATATACTGCACACAACTAAAATGCACCACAGGTATGGATGGATAGTATACTTGACGATACAGAGGTAGGTAGAGCAGTGGACTACTGTACCGTACTGCTATATATTATATACTGGTGGTCAGCAAAATGATGCACTGTCCTCCTACTATATATACTGCGCACAACTTAAATGCACCACAGGTATGGATGGATAGTATACTTGACGACACAGAGGTAGGTAGAGCAGTGTCCTACTGTACCGTACTGCTATATATTATATACCGGTGATCGGCAAAATTATGCACTGTCCTCCTACTATATATACTGCGCACAACTTAAATGCACAACAGGTATGGATGGATAGTATACTTGACGACACAGAGGTAGGTAGAGAAGTGGACTACTGTACCGTACTGCTATATATTATATACTGGTGGTCAGCAAAATTATGCACTGTCCTCCTACTATATATACTGCGCACAACTTAAATGCCCCACAGATATGGATGGATAGTATACTTGACAACATAGAGGTAGGTAGAGCAGTGGACTACTGTACCGTACTGCTATATATTATATACTGGTGGTCAGCACAATTATGCACTGTCCTCCTACTATATTTACTGCACACAACTTAAATACACCACAGGTATGGATAGATAGTATACTTGACGACACAGAGGTAGGTAGAGCAGTGGACTACTGTACCATACTGCTATATATTATATACTGGTGGTCAGCACAATTATGCACTGTCCTCCTACTATATATACTGTGCACAACTTAAATGCACCACGGGTATGGATGGATAGTATACTTGACGACACAGAGGTAGGTAGAGCAGTGGCCTACTGTACCGTACTGCTATATATTATATACTGGTGATCGGCAAAATTATGCACTGTCCTCCTACTATATATACTGCACACAACTTAAATGCACCACAGGTATGGATGGATAGTATACTTGACGACACAGAGGTAGGTAGAGAAGTGGACTACTGTACCGTACTGCTATATATTATATACTGGTGGTCAGCAAAATTATGCACTGTCCTCCTACTATATATACTGTGCACAACTAAAATGCACCACAGATATGGATGGATAGTATACTTGACAACATAGAGGTGGGTAGAGCAGTGGACTACTGTACCATACTGCTATATATTATATACTAGTGGTCAGCACAATTATGCACTGTCCTCCTACTATATTTACTGCGCACAACTTAAATGCACCACAGGTATGGATGGATAGTATACTTGACGACACAGAGGTAGGTAGAGCAGTGGACTACTGTACCATACTGCTATATATTATATACTGGTGGTCAGCACAATTATGCACTGTCCTCCTACTATATATACTGTGCACAACTTAAATGCACCACAGGTATGGATGGATAGTATACTTGACGACACAGAGGTAGGTAGAGCAGTGGACTACTGTACCGTACTGCTATATATTATATACTGGTGGTCAGCAAAATTATGCACTGTCCTCCTACTATATATATTGCGCACAACTTAAATGCACCACAGGTATGGATGGATAGTATACTTGATGACACAGAGGTAGGTAGAGCAGTAGACTACTGTACCGTACTGCTATATATTATATACTGGTGGTCAGCAAAATTATGCACTGTCCTACTATATATACTGCGCACAACTTAAATGCACCACAGGTATGGATGGATAGTATACTTGACGACACAGAGGTAGGTAGAGCAGTGGACTACTGTACTGTACTGCTATATATTATATACTGGTGGTCAGCAAAATTATGCACTGTCCTCCTACTATATATACTGTGCACAACTTAAATGCACCACAGGTATGGATGGATAGTATACTTGACGACACAGAGGTAGGTAGAGCAGTGGACTACTGTACCGTACTGCTATATATTATATACTGGTGGTCAGCACAATTATGCACTGTCCTCCTACTATATATACTGTGCACAACTTAAATGCACCACAGGTATGGATGGATAGTATACTTGATGATACAGAGGTAGGTAGAGCAGTGGACTACTGTACCGTACTGCTATATATTATATACTGGTGGTCAGCAAAATTATGCACTGTCCTCCTACTATATATACTGCGCACAACTTAAATGCACCACAGGTATGGATGGATAGTATACTTGACGACACAGAGTTAGGTAGAGCAGTGGACTACTGTACCGTACTGCTATATATTATATACTAGTGGTCAGCAAAATTATGCACTGTCCTCCTACTATGTATACTGCGCACAACTAAAATGCACCACAGGTATGGATGCATAGTATACTTGACGACACAGAGGTAGAGCAGTGGACTACTGTACCATACTGCTATATATATATATACTGGTGGTCACAGCAAAATTCTGCACTGTCCTCCTACTATATACTACAATGCAGTACAGATATGAAGCATTTTTAAGGCAGAGAACGTATAATACTGGTGGTCACTGGTCAGCAAAACTCTGCACTGTCCTCCTACTATATAATACTGGTGGTCCCCAGTCCCCACAATAAAGCACACTGAGCACAGATATTTGCAGCACACTGAGCACAGATATGGAGCATTTTTCAGGCAGACAACGTAGATATTTTCAGCACACTGAGCACAGATAAAAAAGAAAATGCACTAAGCGCTTAGGTGAGTATAACTGCAATATGAGTGTCAGCAGCCTCTTGGAAAGGGAATTGCCAATCCCTTAATGCACAAAAATACCAAAGAAAACCAAGTGGCGCTTAACAATCATGTAATAAGATACATTTAATAAAAATACAAATAAAATACAATACAACAACCTCCCGGGGGTGTGATACAATGTTAAAACATCACAATAATGTTCATAAACAATGTGATCTACCAAAACACCTGGTGTTTGATTGGAGCACTTGGAGACATATAATGAGGATTCAATTGCCAATATTATCACGGGGGGTCTCAGGTTTGGGCAGAGAACCATATATACACACTGGAATGTGCAACTGCAGGGTATTAACCAAACGAATGGCTCACAGTGGCGTTATCTTGCAGGGCTGGAAGATACAACTAATAGAGGCACTACAGAACAGGAGGATATGGGGACTTATACCATCTATAGGAACAGGAAATGGAACAGGAAAATTGCATCTCCAAAAAGGACTGCACTTCTCTTGGGAGATTCCATTATTAGAGGAATACATCTGGGAAATGCAAATGAAGTAGAGAAACAAGTAAGGTGCTTACCTGGAGCCAAGCTCCAAGGGATAAAGAGCGCATGCTAAGAATTGTAAAGGCAGCAAGAAAAGATGGGGAGGTGGATGTCATTGTCCACCTAGGGACAAATGACCTGGCAAATGCTGAACTCATAGCTGTAAAAGATGAATTTAGGAAGTTAGGGACTGCTCTGAAGCAGGTGGCAACCACTGTATCTTTTTCAGAAGTATTGCCAGTACACAGAGGGGAAGAAAGAACTCATTGTATCAGAAACTTAAATGTTTGGCTAAGAACATGGTGCAATGAGGAGAGATTTGGATTTATAGGCCACAGTCACACCATCTCGTAAGATAGGAGCTTATACAAAAGTGACGGTCTGCACCCATCTTCAAGGGGAACAAGAATACTAACTGAACAGTTTGGATGCTTCATCAAGAACTATTTAAACTAACAAAGGGGGGCAGTGAACCAAACAGGAATAAAGAAATCTGCTCCCCCAACACAGAGGTATTGTTTCTGCAGGCAAAGGGAATAGGAAGCATATCCACAGCAACAGAAGATAATTCAGATCAAAACCAAATAAAAATAGGCAGAGAGAAGAACATAGCTAGGAACAGAAAAAGCACAAACAAAACTCTAAAAGCTATGTGTGCAAATGCTAGGAGCTTAGGAAATAAAATCCCAGAACTAACTGCAATAATGACAAGGGATGATCTAGACATTGTGGCAATTACAGAGTCATGGTACAATGAAAATCATGACTGGGACATAGCTATACCGGGATAAACTTTATTTAGGAAGGACAGAATTGGAAAAATCGGAGGAGGGGTAGCAATGTATGTAAAAAATGCCACATATACTACATTAATACAAAGTATTGAAGAAAAAACTGAGGCCCTTTGGGTGATCATAGAAACAGGGGAAAAGTTGATTATTCGTATTGGCGTGATATACAGGCCACCAGGTCAGGAAGAGGAACTTGACAAGAACCTATTGCAGGACATAACTAAAATGGCATTAAAAGGAGAGGTAATAATCATGGGAGACTTTAATCTTCCTGATGTAAACTGGGAGGTGTCTGTTGATAGTTCCACTAGAAGTAGGAACATTTTAAAATTCCCTTCAGGGAGCATCCCTCCACCAATTGGTGAGGGAGCCCACTCGGAAAGACGCAATATTAGACTTAATACTTACAAAAGGAGACAGATTATCGGATGTAAAAGTGGGTGAAAACCTGGGATCCAGTGATCATCAAGCAGTATGGTTCAGCATTAAGACAGAGACTGACTCGTCCCATACAAAAACAAAGGTGTTGGATTTTAGGAAGGCTGATTTTGTAGGGATGGGAAAATGTGTAAGCGATTCTTTGGCAGAGTGGAGGAACTTGGAAACAGTGCAGGAGAGGTGGGAAACATTAAAATGTGCAATATTGAAGGCAACAGACCTTTGTATCAAAACTGAAAGGAAAAACACAAGGAAAAGGAAGCCAGTGTGGTTTGCAAAAGAAGTAGCAAATATTGTGAGAGCAAAAAAGATGGCTTTTAGGAAATATAAGCAGACACAAAATAATGAAGACAAAAAGATATATCTTGTTAGACAGAAGGAGACAAAGAAGGTAATCAGATGTGCAAAGGCACAAGCTGAGGAGAAAATGGCCCAGTCAGTGGGTAAAGGAGGCAAAACTTTTTTTAGGTATATAAGCGAAAGGAGAAAAACAAAAGGCGGAATTATAAAACTAAAGACGGACACTGGGAGACTTGTTGAAGGAGACAATTTAATAGCAGATCATCTTAATGATTATTTTTGCTCAGTATTTACTACTGAAAGAGAGGGGAAGGGGCCACAGTTAAGTTGCAGGGATATTCAGGAAAATGAAACAAGTACATTTACAGAGGAGAAGGTCCTAACAGAACTCTCAAAGCTGAAAGTGGACAAATCTATGGGGCCAGATGGGATACATCCAAGGATACTAAAAGAACTTAAAGAGGTGCTGGTAGCACCATTGACAGAATTATTCAACCAGTCATTAGCTACAGGAGTAATTCCAGGGGACTGGAAAAGAGCAAACGTAGTCCCACTGCACAAAAGTGGAAGCAAGGAAGAGGCAAACAACTACAGACCAGTGAGTCTTACATCAGTAGTAGGGAAATTGATGGAAACACTCTTAAAAGAAAGAGTTGTAGATTATCTCAAATCCGTCAATTTACTGGATCCCAAACAGCATGGATTCACTGGGGGGAGATCATGTCAAACAAATCTTATTGACTTTTTTGATTGTGTGACTAAAGTGATGGATAAAGGTGGAGCCATGGATATAGCTTATCTAGACTTTAGTAAGGCTTTTGACACAGTTCCACATCGCAGACTGCTAAATAAACTTGAAAGTTTGGGATTGGATATTAGGATTATTGAATGGATAAGATCTTGGTTGAAGGATAGAAAACAGAGAGTTGTGGTAAATGGAGTGCATTCACAGGAGGGAAATGTTACCAGTGGAGTACCCCAGGGATCTGTACTTGGACCAGTGCTTTTTAATATCTTTATTGGTGACATTGCAAATGGCATTAAAGGGAAAGTATGCCTTTTTGCAGATGACACAAAGGTATGCAACAGGGTAGACACACCAGGTGGGGTAAAACAAATGATTGAGGATCTAGGTAGACTAGAGGAATGGTCAAGAGTCTGGCAATTACAGTTTAATGCCAAAAAATGCAAAATCATGCACTTGGGTCTCAAAAATCCTAAAGCTAAATACAGTATTAATGGCACTATACTGGAAACTACTGAGGAGGAAAGGGATCTAGGAGTCACTATTTCAGATGACTTAAAGGCAGGTAAGCAATGTAACAAGGCAATGAGGAAGGCTAGTCAGATGCTTGGCTGCATTGGGAGAGGAATCAGCAGCAGAAAGAAAAGTAATAATGCAACTGTATAGGTCATTGGTACGGCCTCATCTAGAATACTGTATTCAGTTCTGGAGGCCATATCTTCAAAAGGATATTAATACATTAGAAACTGTACAAAGGAGGGCAACTAAAATGGTGCACGGCCTACATCACAAAACATACCCAGAAAGACTAAGAAATCTCAATATGTATAGTTTGGAGCAGAGAAGGGAAAGGGGGGACATGATAGAAACTTTCAAATATATCAAGGGTTTTAACAAAGTCCAGGAGGGAAACATTCTCCAAATGAAGAGAAGCAATAGGACACGAGGACATGCACTGAGACTGGAGGGGGGGAGGTTCAGGGGAAATTTGCGGAAAAATTATTTCACAGAAAGGGTAGTGGACAAGTGGAATAGCCTTCCATCAGAGGTGGTAGAGGCTAAGACAGTAGAGCAATTTAAACATGCATGGGATAGACATAAGGATATCCTTACAAAGAAATAAGGATCAAATAAGGTTAGAGATAAAAATAATATAAAAAAAAAAAAGGGGGCAGACTAGATGGGCCAAGTGGTTCTTATCTGCCGACAAATTCTATGTTTCTATGTTTCTATGCCCACAGGTAGTTAGTTACCCGTGACCCGGGTTGAGAAGCGTTTATTCAGCCGATGTTAGCAGTGTGAGCAAATGTTGAAATCAATAGAAATAAAAGTACCTGTTGTCGCTGGGCAGGAGCTTTCGATTCCTGCTCCCTGGTGCTGTCCCGTTAGCCTGGGAGATGTTAAACACCAGAGCCTCAGCGATGGATGGAGAGCGGTGCTGCGGAGACCGACCACCAATGGAGCCGGAGTGGTAGCAAAGGTCAGGCCAGATGCACTGACCAGCGGCCCGTGCACGGCTCCATTGGTGGTCGGTCTCCGTGCAGGGGGATACGGAGCTCTTGGATGCAGCAGCGTCTTGGTGAGGACGGCTGAGTCGGGTTCCCCGCGCACCGCAGCACCGCTCTCCATCCATCGCTGAGGCTCTGGCAATTGAATCCTCATTATATGTCTCCAAGTGCTCCAATCAAACACCAGGTGTTTTGGTAGATCACATTGTTTATTAACATTATTGTGATGTTTTAACATTGTATCACACCCCCGGGAGGTTGTTGTATTGTATTTTATTTGTATTTTTATTAAATGTATCTTATTACATGATTTTTAAGCGCCACTTGGTTTTCTTTGGTATCACTGAGCACAGATATTTGCAAACACACTGAGCACAGATATTTGCAGCACACTGAACACAACTGAGAGAACACTGCACGTCCTCTCCCTATCATCTCCAATGCACGAGTCAAAATGGCGGCGACGCGCAGCTCCTTATATGGAATACGAATCTCGCGAGAATCCGACAGCGGGATGATGACGTTCGGGCATGCTCGGGTTAACCGAGCAAGGCGGGAGGATCCGAGTCTGCCTCGGAACCGTGTAAAATGGGTGAAGTTCGGGGGGTTCGGATTCCGAGGAACCGAACCCGCTCATCACTAGTACTTACATATGCGATCAGCATTGCGGAGGACAGCTCTTCCAATAAGAGCTGTCCTCCATGATGTGCATCGGCTGCCTGACTTCCGGGATTCGGCCCCGGGAGTCAGTCTGTGCATGCACAGGGTGATGGGGCAGGCATGAGGCATGCTGGGAGGGATCTGATCGGATCCCTCACACAACACTGCGGAGATAAACCCATAGGCTTCTATGGGTTATCGCCAGCAGAAGCTGGCGGACCCCGCTGCTGTGCTGACCTGCCAGCCGGGGGTTAGTACATTAGGAAAATGCGGTAAACGGGAGTTTACCGCATTTTCCGTTTAGTACACCCCGCCCAGGAAGAGATTATCATCTCAGGTATTGCTGTACTAAGGATGGCAGGGACAAGTTCTGCTTGACCCTCCAGCCTGCTTCTCGTACTCTGGTTCCTGCATTTCTCATTATGTTTCTAAATGACTGAATGTAAGAGGAAGAGCAATAAGATAGCATTCTTCTGCAGGCACTGTGTTTACAGCATATTTAATTAGCCAGAAGTGAGAGGAAGTAATCTTCCTCTCCTGTACTTCATTTATCATTTCAGTAAGCATACATAGATGGAGTGATAAAAGAGTTACTGTATTTTTCAAAATGCCTTTTCTTATGTATTTGGGTATTCAGGAGTGCTGTGCATAATTATTATAAAGGGTGTATGACCAGTGCCGCCTCACAGGCTGCAAGACAGAGGGCATGGGTGTTTAAGAGAGGGGTGGGCATGTTCACTCTGCATCCATGTCCCCCCCATTCGCTGATTGCTGGCAGCGAAATGAAATATGCTATGGTTCTGTTCCAGAGTCTATTGCACATGTTCAGGTCTCTGGGAAAATGGAATGGTGGCAACTTTCCTGCCAATTTTTCTACTGCGCATGAACAAAACGCAAGTAGCTGTGGCACCATTTGCCGAAGATTTTTGCAGCGCTGCTGACACGAGACTCCGGAGAGGTAGGTATTGAAGAACATGGATGCATAGATCAATGGGCCCATATGCATTGCACACCGTGCGCCCATTATACGAGGGTGGTTCAATGAGTAAGTTAACAAGACCTCTCACGTGTGTAATGTTCTCTATTTTCTTCTAATTTACCACTGCTTCCCCTCACAGCCATACTCTTGGGTGGTGAACTACTGTATTTATGGTCATTTATATAAAATCGCATTTTTTTCTAATCCTGTGTGAGTAACAAGGAACTGATAGGAGAGTATCCACTTAGGTTACAGATTTCATGTGACACAAACAAGACCCTCCCGAGAAGCAAATGTGATGTGTGGGTTAATTGCTCAACTTGCTGAACAGCTATCCTGGGTTTTAGAGAAGCATTATATTGTGGATTTGAAAGCACACTGTCTAAGATTGCAGACATTAGTTCAAAACATAGAATGAAAGGACACAGTCCAGGACGCTATACAACAATACTAAAACAAAGTAAAATAAATCACCCATCTCTTACTAAATACAGTCACAGATCTCCAAAGCTGTACTCCAGAAGTTTCCTCTCCTCTTTATCCTATGCATCTTCCTTTATTTTCTCATAAACAAATATGACGCAGAACAAAAAAAGGGAGATAAACATGTGTAGAACAGTATATATATATATATATATATATATATATATATAAAACACATCTATTAGATCCTCAATTGATGTGAGGATATTGAAATGGTGAAGGACAGCGTACCCAACTCACATTCCCTATAGAAGTACAAAGCTTATCAAGGTTTCTTTAAGGATCCAGTACCAGCAGGCACTGTATGAGGGTTGGGGTCGGTTGACTGGCGGGATCCCATCCGCCAGGATGCAGGCAGGTGGCGAGCGCAACGGAGCCCCTTGCAGGCTCTATTCCCAATCTATGGTTGTCGTGGACACCAAAGAGTGGGAATAGCCCGGCATTCTGGCGGTCGGGATCCCGGCGTCGGTATGCTGACAGCCGGCCATCTGACTACATCCCCTATATTATTATTATTATTATTATTATTATTATCCTTTATTTATATGGCGCCACAAGGGTTCCACAGCGCCCAATTACAGAGTACATAAACAAATAATCAAACAGGAAAACAGCAACTTACAGTTGATGACAGTATAGGACAAGTACAGGGTAAATAAACATAGTTACATCAGCAGATGACACTGGAATAAGTATCAGGTGGCAGAAGACTGATGGATTTGGTGCAGTTGAAGATTATTAAAGTAAGAAAGGATAAGCACATGAGGGAAGAGGGCCCTGCTCGTGAGAGCTTACATTCTAAAGCTCGTGAGAGCTTAAATTCTATATGACACCTCTCCTCTGCTACGCATATACCAGAATGTGAAATGGGTGTACCACACTCACTGTCAGTACAGGGAAGGGTCAAGCATCAAACCGAATCCTGTTTCCGTGATATGATGTTATTACTGTACACCGTGGCAAGTTAGCAATAAATTTCAGCTACTGATGTGCCTTTTATAAGCACAAATCTGATCACACTATGCATCTCAATGTTTGACCATGCTTCTGTCAGCCCCACCATCTTACATTTGATGTTGGGGCAGTATGACTGATATGAGGCGCAGTCTAATGGCCGTGTTGGAAAGCAGTGGTCTACCTGCTCTGGCCTGGAAGGAAATTAGAATAAAAAAGAGAACCTTACACAGGTGAGAGGTCTTGTTACCTTACTTATTGAACCACCCTAGTAGATACGCCACTTGCAGAGGGGGTGGCACTTGTGCTACCCTGATGGCACACTCTTCCAGTTTGCAAACTGCATGGATAAGCATCCTGCTGCTGAGAAGTGTGCAGGGGATCTCCTTGGGATGTCCCATCTTACTACTTACAGTGATTGTTATGTGATGTCATGATGCCGCAACACCCAGCTACAGCACTGGTGCTGTGACATGCTTCATGGGAGATGCTTTTCAGGAACCAGGAGTGCTCTTGATGGGGCAGCTCTGTAATTGCCATTTTTTGAGGCATAAATGTTTGAAGCTCCTAATAAAATTTGCATTACAAAGAGTTGCATTATTATACTGTATATCACTTTTTTCTGCAGCATGTAACATTTTGTACCACAGCATACTGCTTAACCATCCTGATAATGACAACCTACTATAAAAGTTCAGCAAGTGATACTGCAATTCTGTGCATAACATGAAATTTATTCTGCAATCTTAGACAAAATGATTTAAAACTCACCATGTAACGCTTCTAGAAAACCCAGGATAGCTGTTCGGCAAGTGAAGCAGTTAACCCACACACTGCCTGCAATATTACCACAGATGCTTCCCAGGAGGTTCCTGTTATGAGTCCCTTGAAATCTGTGACCTAAGTGGTTATTCTCCTATCAGTTCCTTGTTACTCACAAATGAACAGGATTAGTAAAAATGGGATGTTATATAAATGACCATAAATGGTTCACCACCCAAGAGTATTGTGCTCAATATATAAACAAAACAAACTAATGTCATATTTTTAAAGAGGCAATCATTTAAGAGGCAAAACCAACCTGGTTTTGCCTTGTAAATGACTGTCACTTTAAAACTACGGGCTTTCTCGTCCAAAGTCCCGCAGCTCCAGCATCTCGGACCCTATTACATTTACCCCCAGAAATGCATTTAGAAAAAAAAAGATAGTTACTCTAAACAACACATAGCGAAAAATAAAAAAATACACACTTCTTCATTTTACCCTTAAATTGGAGACAAGGACCAGAATTATATAACCCCAAATTTGGTGTATACTGTACATTTCATGCAGAAAGCAGGTAAATAGATACACAACACCCCCATATGGTACAATGCCACATAAATACAGGCAAACATATCATACTTACCATCCCAGGGGAGAGCCATACAACAATCAACAAAATATTTTCCCAAATCCTCCTTAAGGGGGTTGATGGCAGAAGCATGCCTGAGTACTAAGCTCCTCTGCAGACTATTTCCAGTCACTCTTTAGTCTTAGGTTTGTTTTTCTGTATAGTCTTCAAAATACTTCACTCAACCAAAGCTCCAATTGTCAAGTCAAAGTATAAATTGCCTGTACCCTAATTAGTGTTATGCAGAGAAGTTTGTCTTTTTATTTATCCAAGCTTTTGCTTTGCTTCACTCATGTCTCTATCTCTCCAAACAGTACAGCTTTTCTGTGTCTTGTGCTTCTTTTGAACGCTGTTAATAGCATTCCAGAAGCACAGGTAGTGATATATCCTCCTCCTTGTGAGCATGAATTCTTCCCCTCCTCTTAATCTCTCTACATTAATATATCTGTTCGCTGAACCTGAGCCTCTTCACAGCATCACAGATCTCGTCCACAGGCTTCTTATCTGGACAGAATATCATTGAGAATTTAGAGGGAGGACGTCTGTATTAATAGTGTGTGCTCGATTATCTGGTTGACAGCTGTTTGCACTGACATATTATTGTAACAATATTTAATACACTGTATATTGCCCTTATACAGGTTCATAATGATGATATACAACGGAACAATTTGAAGGATACAGCATGTCAGAGTATATCTATACATATAGGGCCTCATTTACCATTTAAAGTTAAATTTAGGTGCAACTCTTATCTGTATAATGTGGCAACACACTATGCACAGTAAAGCTGATGGGGCCATTACATACATAACTAGACTCTGTGGGCATAATGCATCCCACCATATGCATATCTGTGTTTATCAACGCCATAAGCAAGATATCAGCAAAGGACATTTCTCCTGATGAAAGCTGTTCTTTGCAGTGTGGGGACCCGGGAGTTCATCTGCACATGAGTAGAATGACACACACACAGTGGCCATACCTCCCAACTGTCCCGATTTTTGTGGAAAAGTCCCATTTTTTTTGGACTATCCCGCTGTCCCACCCGTGGGCCGCAGTGTACCGCGGTGGGGGTAAGGCAGTTTGGAGGCTCCTGTCACTACTGCTCTGCTTAGCAGAACAGCGGAGAATAGACACTGTGCACATGCGCACAGTGTCTATTCAGTGGAGACAGGGGGATTAGGGGCATGCCAGCAGCTCACAAAGCGCTGGGCATGCCCTCTCATTGACAACAATGGGGGCGTGGCTGTCGATCGTGGCACTGCCGTGAAACCATGCCCATTTTCCATAGACCATGCCCCCTTTTCGGGCGGTCTTCGTGCACGCAGGAGTTCATCTTTATCCACTTCAAATGTTGGGAGGTATGACAGTGGGGAGTGCTGGGAGGGATCTGATTGGATCTCTCTCAGGTGGAAAGGTGGAAAAATGTCAATAGGCTTCTAAGGGGTAACGCCATATACAGATGGGTTTGCCCACTGCATACAAGCTCTGAAATGTTACACATTCAGGAGCATGGTGCATATGCGGTAAGCAGTCAAACCTCCAAAAACTGTATTTTCTGAGGTTTTCCCACATTTTTAATGTTGCTGCATCCCACCCTTTGTCTCTTCCAGCTTTCACTAGCCACTACTGCTGGTGTCTTAAGGTACAGTATGCTGTTGCTTAGTGAATTCCTTAAATGTCAGGGCCATTTTTGGAAAAGGGACAGGTGCTATCTACCCCCTAGAAAGTTGAACAAGTTAGAATAAGGGGTGTATTTTCTAAAGTGTGGGTTTTCAGAAGTGGAGATGTTGCTCATATCAGAAGTGGAGATGTTGCTCATATCAACCAATCAGACTCTGACTATATCTTCTAGAAGGTGCTAGATAAACGATAAGTAGAATCTGATTGGTTGATATGGGCAACATCTTCACTTCTGAAAACCCGCACTTATATACCCCTAGGTCTCCCACAATGAGCGCCAACATTAAATCATTAACTCCCACATTCAAAAATGTCTTTCTTCCCTTTAACCCATTTTAACAGTAAAACTAGTAGCCACATTTAATATTGTGACGCTACCTTGTATTATTAGCCACTGCAAAGTGACCCCATATTATATAGCTACTGTGATTGATGAATAACCCCACACTACAAAAGACACCCTCACCATCTCCATATAACATCAAGAGTGCATTATGGGCTTCATTCAGCATGGATTGTGATTGCGACTGAACAAACACTAATCGCAATCGTAAATCAGCAAAAACCTCTAGCCGATTCCACAATCTCATCTGTGATTATACAAACCCATCACAAATCCAGCCCACTCCCATTGCACGCATAGCTACAAACGCAACATTGCGTACATTCATTAAAAATTACGAGAATAAACGCAGCTATTATATTTCGATTTCGATGTCAGCACAAAACTGGGATGGTTTATTTCTTGTTCTTTTCTCTCATGATAATGTTAGGCAGGCTTTAAGGGCCATGGTGTAAACACAATACATACATGTGAAATGTTAAAGTAACATGTGTTGCTTACAATAGTAATGCTATACATGACAACACTGCATACATAAAGAAAGTCATTTTGTAGATTTAAAAAACTAATTTATTTAAATAGACATGCAGCACACTAAACAGCATTCCCTGCATCACTGTAACACCATCAGCTGCCTGTGATTTCACAATTATTAGCTTGACCATCTGAATTTTTATTTCTGCCATCAGTACTTCCACAGTTTGCGTAGCTCTCTAGCTACTCTGCCTGTGATGTTGAAGCATTGCAATTTCCGAAATCTATTTTGCATATCTTGCTATTGCAACGCCCGCAACACACCCACTACATGCCCCGCATTGCAGAAATTGCGTACCTATCCCACTGACACATCTCCACCACTCCTTTTTATCATTGCTAAATGTGATCGCTACTGTGTTTGCAGATACCTAGGTACGATCACGAAATCCAGACTTGCCACGTGCGCATTGTCTTCTGTTTGGTTGTGTATGTGACCGCAGTGTGCCGATTATTTGCATTTGCAACTGATGTTGAATAAGGCCCTATAGTCAACCTCTGCTACATAGTGTAATACAACCACACTCACACTAACAGGGTCATTAACAGACTTGTCAAGGCAAGCAGTAGGGGCTCATAGCCAAGTGTACAGGGGCGCAGCTATGCCACATTGTAAATGGTGGCTCTCTGTTAAAAGTTGCATGCTGCCTACCAAAGCGGGCATGACAATGACAATTTGGACACAGCTCTCTGGCAGGCCTGAGCTCCAAGATAACTTTTGTACCCACTCCCAATCTTCTTTCGCACCCCTGAATATCAAGCCTTGTATGTGCTCTGCAATCTTTATTCTATGGGAGACAGACCCCCTTCTTTGTCTGCCACCCATTCACTGCACTGTGTGTATCCAGCACCAAACATGGAGGGGTGCTAAACATTGTAAGGGTTTAAGGAGGTAAAGGGAGGAACACAGGAAATAGGGTCACTAGAAACAAGTACAGTATTTGAGAGCCCGCCCAACAAAGTGTATCTCCTCTCTCTACCATGGTTGGCTTCCAATGCCATTTACTCCATGCAGATGTTACAAGTTTAAATATATGACTTAATGGCATATTTCAAGTTATAACACCCGCTGAAGATAAAATGACCTAAAGAGAATAGAACCCTTTCCGGGGTCTCGGTAAGAAAGACATGCTCACTTCTTCATTTGTGCTTCCATCTGTGCATTTCTCTGTACCTGGATGCAAAGTGGGAATTTTTGCATACATAGTCACAGATGCAAACTAAAGTATTTTTGCATATGTCTGTTTTATCTACTCAGACTGAATTTGGGCAGGTTTGTCTTTGCATGAAATTGGGTCTTTCTGGGTGTCAACTAGTTGGCAATAATGGGATTGCACAGAACTGCCCTGTCTTGTAAGAGTGTCATGAGTGTAGTGCTGACATACACATTTGTCCTACAGATTCTGCTAGCATTGAGTAGTCTACATCACAAATATTTTCTTTTTTTTTTCAGTCTATTTTTTTTTTTTTTTTCAATAAATGTTTATTGATTAAAGGTAAGAACATATTACAGCGAGCAATAGAAGACAGCATTTACAATTCGAATAGCAATAAATCCATTTGATACAAGCAATGGCTGTTTACGAACTTAACATGGCCTGCTGTTGGGGAACTCCCCTGCTAGGGCCTTAACTGAAATTCAAGGTCGTTTCCGGCCATTCTAGGTGCTAGCTGTCTCAATAAAGCATTTCCAAATTTTAAAACAGTTCAAGAAAACAAAACAGAAGAGTATAGGGTGGAAAGGAAGAAGAGAGAAAAGAAAAATATTTTCTGTTTGACCACACCCACTATTTATAGGTCCTCTGGACTGCAATGGGGACAAGATTTGCACTGAGGCTTGGCATCTTCTATATGGGCAGCCTTGAGAAAGAGCTCATCTGGGGCAGGGCATTCGCTGCGAATCTTGTCATCTTCTATCAGTATATATATGTTTTTAAGTTGGGCTGGGGATTCCTCCTCTGTTGAGTACTTCTTAGATTATTTGAATGCAAACACATTCGGTCTCCTTTCCACGTGCACTTTTCATAACAGTCACATCAATTATTTAGATATTTCTTTGGAGATGGTAGAGGATGTCATCTCGGTTTCAACTTACATAAAGCCTGTTGATACTTGTAATTGTATTCCATACTCAAGAAACTATCACAGAAAATGGCAAAACAATGTGCCCAATAGGCAATTCTACTTCATTAGTATAAATTGTACATCAGAAACTGAATTTAAAAATCAAGCAGCAGAAATCTTGGATTCTGTCAAAGAATGTGATTATCCAAAAAAGCTTTTGGATGAAGCTGTAGAGTACGGTGAATCATTAGATAGAGGGGTCATGTTGAGCAATAATAAGTATAAAGCAAAGAAAGAGTGTGAGAAACACTTGCTGAAAGAAGCGAGTTTAGTCATTGTATCAAGATATACCTGTAATGTGGCAGCACTCAAGATCACTAATAAAGTGAAGAAAAACTACAGACTCTTATTTACTGATCCTATCCTGTGTACCTATTTGGAAAAGAAACCATCTGTTATTATTAAAAAGACCCGCAATCTAAGAAACATTTTGGCCACTAGCTTTTTTTTACCAGTGCTACTGGGAATAGTTTGAGGTCCATTCAAAAGACTTTAGTGGGACCACAGGTTGTGTTTTTTTTTGGTGTAATAATAAATGTGTCTCATGTTCTCATGTAGTAAATAAAGCAAAGTCAGTTTCCTCTTCATTATCAAAAAAGCAGTTTGCTATAGTATCTTTCATTAATTGAAATTCTCAATATGTTGTCTATCTATTAAGATGTTCATGTAATCTTTATTATGTGGGATGCACCACATATCCACTAAAAGTTTGATTATTGGAACACAGGAGGAACATTGTGAAGAAGTGCCTCAATCACAGTATTCCACGCCATTTCTTAGACTTCCAAGCAGGGGACCATGATTGCTTAAGTTTAATAGGTATTGAATACATCTTTTAAGTAGGGGGTGATCATTTTAAAAGTCTGTGCAGGCAAGAAGCTGCTCGGATTCTTAAACTACAAACTCTTAAACCACAAGGTCTGAATGAGAATATTGACCATGCATTTATATAGCTATATATGTATGTATATATATATATATATATATATATATATATATATATATATAAAGTATAGTAATCCCGGCACTCCCTCTCCAAATGGTAATATGCTGCGGTGCCCTCCTAGAGAAACAATGCTGATCCTCAATATAATGGATGGAGACAGGCGGCACTCAAGCAGACTCAGAAGGAATGAAAAAAGCGGTCCGTTTATTGATCCGACATGTTTCGGGGAACTCCCCGTCCTCAGGCCCCGAGGACGGGGAGTTCCCCGAAACACGTCAGATCAATAAACGGACCGCTTTTTTCATTCCTTCTGAGTCTGCTTGAGTGCCGCCTGTCTCCATCCATTATATATATATATATATATATATATATATATATATATATATATATAGTCTTTCTGTTTGTCTTTCTGCTATATCATTATCTAGCTTTTTAAGATGTTAGGGTTTTTTTTTCCCTTTTTTTATGCTATATGTACTTTTGCTTTTCTATGTTATGTTTAGTGAGACCAGGGTATACTGTAATTAGGGTTCAGCGCTCACCTGTGAATTAGTGATGTGAGCTCTAGGCCCATGTGTTCATTATAACATGTCAAAGATTTTATATTTTCATTAATTTATCATGTATAAATAAGTGTGTAATTTCCTGCTGTATGAAGTTAAACTGCAACATTGTATTTTTTTATTATACATGTATTATGTTATATCGTATCTAGTATGTCTGTTACAGTAAGTCTGTGAAATCTACTTAGAAAGCCTAATAGGCCCAATGAGTTAATAATTGGTATGAAACACCTGCAAATAATTTAGTAGTACCCTATTTATGGCTGCTCTGGTAGTTATGGACATATTTCTGCCTCCTGAAAAACTGCAATTTGCAGTGAAATGCATTGAGAGATACAGACTTCCACTCTCCTAGTATTGCTGCTTATGTCCACTGCTTGAAGTCATTGATACAGTCATTTCCGTTTGACTCAGAATCAGCCCCTTACTGATTGTCAGCCTCCCATTCCCAGCCTCAATATTTGCCTAAAGGCTGTTACCTTAACATAAAGACAAAATTCTGGACCCAGCACCCCCGCAGTGTGTACACACACACAAACAAACCATGTGCTCACGGAGCAGCAGCCGAGGAATACCGCAAGACTCACTGGACATGGATAACCTCCTCAGCAGCCGATCAGCTCAGCCACCAGAGGACTACTATTCTGCTTGAACACAGCTGTGTGGGGGTCTTCAAACAACCGCCACTGTCAGGTCCTCTGGACAACCACCACTGTCAACCCTCCGTTAATCCAGCCCTGTCAAAATGTCTCCTATACTGAACCTGAGCTCAACAATTTATTCATAAACTGTCAAAAGCACCACTGCATCATAATGGTCAGTTCAGGTCTGAATAACAAGAAATGTTTGATTGAAGTCATTGCTGTTAGATCACTTTATACAATAAATAAATAAATGAGTGAAAACTATATACTTTTGTGCGTTCTTTGATATTTTTGGGTTCACTTTATTTATTTTCATTAATTAAAAATCTGAACACCTTTAAGATTACATTTATGCATAAATGCCAAAAATTCTAAAGGATTTACAAACTTTCTAGCATTACTATAAATAGTACAAAATGGCATATCAACATCCAACCTACTGTTATTTTGGAACCATCTCTTTCAATAATTAAATTTTCTATACAAATGCTGCTCAGTTCAGCCATATTTCTGCAGGATATACTTTTGAAAGACTGTCTTTCTTACATGTGTTATGCTCAGTTTGTTTGATCACTTCCTTTAAATTATCTACCAGGAAATTCACTTTTCCACAAAAGTGTGACTGTAAGGTGTAAATTGTGTCACACTGAACATATACTGTTGCATGAGGTTGGTTTACCAGCAGCAGAAGAATTCAAGGCCTTTTGTAGGGAGGTACAGTAAAGCCATAGTTGCCTACCCTCCCTCATTCTGCAGGAGACTCCCTGAAATAGTAGCAATCTCCCTCACTCCCTGAATGGACTATCAATCTCCCTGATTTCACCTTATCCCCATTATGCAGCCGTTGCATTCTTGGGGGGGGGGGGGATCAGAGATACATACATTCAAATGGGATCATCAGTGCCATTTCCCTGCATTGGTTATAAGACACAATGGGGCAGATGTATTAACCTGGAGATAAGGAAGTGATAAACCAGTGATAAATGCAAGGTGGTAAATGCACAAGCCAATCAGCTCCAATTTGTAAATTAACAGTTAGGAGCTGATTGGCTGGTGCATTAATCACCTTGCACTTATCACTGGTTGATCACTTCCTTATGCCTTCTCCAGGTTAATACATCTGCCCCCATGATTTCTATGGCTACATGTATTTTATATAAGATTTCTCCTGACCACTTACAGTATATGGAAACTCTTGTAAAACACAATACACAAAAGAAAATCCTGCAAAATATCAGTGTGCTTTCTTCAACACGTATCTTATTAACTTTGGGGCTCATTTACATTTGGATGTAAGTCATGTTTATGACACGCCTCTCAGATGTAGCAGTACACGTCTGCCCTAATAGGCGTCACTTTCACAATCTCCCTGAAATGCATTTTCAAAAGTAGGCAAGTACTGTATGAGTAAAGCCTGTGCTCCAACCTACTGTATATAATGAGGAATGCTTCTCTAAATGCCTCCTGTCTCCAACATGACAGTTCTTTTAAATAATCTTGTCACATGCATTTGAATATTGTTTTACCACTTAAGAGAAAAAATATACAGTACCAGTCAAAAGTTTGGACACACCTTTTCATTCAATGGGTTTTATTTATTTTAATTATTTTCTACATTGTAGATTAATACTGAAGACATTAAAACTATGAAAGAGCACATATGGAATTATGTTGTAAACACAAAAGTGTTAAACAAATGAAAGTATGTTTTATATTTTAGATTCCTCAAAGTAGCCCCCTTTTGCTTTGATGACAGCTTTGCACACTCTTGGCATTCTCTCAATCAGCTTCATGAGGTAGTGTCCTGGAATGGTTCTGAATTAACAGGTGTGCCTTGTCAAGAGTCAATCTGTGGAATTACTTGCCTTATTAATGCGTTTGAGACCATCAGTTGTGTTGTGCAGAGGTAGGGTTAGTACACAGTGGACTACTATTTAACTACTTTTGTAATCCATATTATGGCACGACCCACTGAACTCAGCAAAGAGAAATGACAGTCCATCATTACTTTAAGACATGAAAGTCAGTTGATACGGAAAATTTCAAGAACTTTGAATGTATCCTCAAAAACCATAAAACGCTATTATGAAACTGGCTCTCATGAAGACCACCCCAGGAAAGGAAGACCAAGAGTATCCAGGGCCGTCTTTTTGTATGGGCTCAATGGGCTCTTGCCCAAGGGCCCCAGGAGTATAAGGGCCCAATGCTGATAGCTGAGGGTCTCCTCTTTCCAGGGGTACCAGATTTTTGAAAATCGGCACTGGGGAACCGGAGATATCCGACTTCAAAGTAGTGGTCCCCATCCAAGCCTGTTAATTGCTCTTCCCAGCAAGATATCTTGGGTTCTGTCTGATTTACAGCTTCTCTGAGGGTATAATCCAAAAGCTGGGACTTTCTCCTTTTGGGGACACTGGCAACTTGTCTCTACTTTGTCCAGAACCAGAGATATCAGCCTTCCAGCATCCGGTCCCCGCTTCAGCGCCACACACCTAATATGCAGTTTCATATTTTCATTGGTGGATTGCTCTGACTCCTGAGCTCTGATCCCCAAGTACCCAGAACCTCCTGAAAGGTGGGACTCTCCAGTGTTTTATCACATTCAAAGCTAAGCAATCTATTTCCAGGAACTGGAGATATCTGCAGTCAAGCAATCTGCCCTCCCACCAGAAAATTATAAATATTAAGCCCACTCCACTATCCACCCCTCCCCTGCTTATTAAACACCCCCTACCCCCCTGGAAGTCATGTACCATGGCTTCTTCATTTAGCCCAATGCCCCCTTCTACAGTTTAGCCCCATCTGTGCAGTAAAGGAGTAATTAGTAGAAATTACTTCTCCAGGTCCTACATGCTGAGCGGAAGATAGAACACGCCTGCGGGACAAAAGATTCCGCTGATAGCACCCCCCACACCTACCGCTGGAGCGTGGGTAGGGGGCCCAGTGAATTGCTGTGCCCAGGGGCCTACACTGCTGTTAAGACGGCCCTGAGCGTATCCTCAGCTGCAGAAGATAAGTTCATTACAGTTACCAGCCTCAGAAACCTCTACTTAACAGCACCACAAATTAGAGCCCACATAAATTCTTCACAGAGTTCAAGTAGCAGACAAATCTCAACATCAATTGTTCAGAGGAGACTTGGTGAATCAGGCCTTCATGGTCGAATTGCTGCGAAGAAGCCATTACTGAGAATGAACAACAAGAAGATAATTGTTTGGGCCAAGAAACACAGAATGGATATTAGACCAGTGGAAATCTGTACTTTGAGTCCAAATTTGAGATTTTTGGTTCCAACCGCCATGTCTTTGTGAGATGCAGAGAAGGTGAGTGGATGGTTTCTGCATGTGTGGTTCCCACTGTGAAGCATGGAAGAGGAGGTGTGATGGTGTGGGGATGCTTTGCTGCTGACACTGTTGGTAATTTATTCAAAATTCAAGGCACACTTAACCAGCATGGCTACCACAGCATTCTGCAGCACCATGCCATCCCATCTGGTTTGCACTTACTGGGACCCCAAACACAACTCCAGGCTATGTAAGGGCTACTTGACCAAGAAGGAAAGTGATGGAGTGCTGCATTAGATGACCTGGGGCCAAATGTAATAGAGTGAGAGTATCAAAAAGTGAGAGATTTGGTAAGATTTTGCAGGTTTTTTCTTTTTAAAGTGGCAATCATTTACACAGCAAGATCAATCTGGTTTTGCAGTGTAAATGATTGCCACTTTAAAAAAACTGAAAAATATGTTTTATTTTATGTGCTTACTGCTGTAGATTTTACTACTCTGTTTGGTTTGACTTCGGTTTGAAACATTACTAAGATATGTGAACTGATTTGCTAAAAATGTCATTCAATTTAGAGGCAAAATCTTGTGAATTTCTACAAACCAAAACACAGAGTTTCTCCTTACTACAAATGATGCTTTATTCATTTTTATTATATTTAAAAGGTAGGTGCAAACAGCAGCACATAATGATTACACAGTAAAAGTAATACTTTTATACTATTACAAGTAACATTGCTTATAATTTGAAAGTGTCTATACAAGTGAAGAGAAAATATGCCAAAGGCAATTAAAATTCAAAAGTTGTTATATAAGATGATGCATGAATAAACAATTATTTGCCACTGAGAATAAAGATTCTATACATATTGTTAATAATACATTTTCACATGCTTTAAAATTATATAGCTCTGAAAGATAATAAAACATTTAGTTAATAATGACAGTGCTTGGGGATGTAAAAAATGTAATATCCTTGTCACAGCACAAGGAGTTTGTTGATTGGGGTTGAGGCCCCTTGGGCTAGCTGTATGTGCTGGATTGTGAGTCAAGCTAGATGGCCCAATACTGCTATTCCTCATGCAGGTCACCAGTAGTAGCAGAAGACTGATGCTTGCTGCACACTGGGTAGGGCAGATGTTGAGAACAGGTGAAGGATAGTATGTAGGTTACATTGGAGCAGACTGCAATACATTGGATCTGAGTGCCAGAAGCACAAATAAAGCAGGCTACAGGAAGCACTGGAACTGAGTGCTGGAGGACAACTGAAGCAGGTATCAAAACATAGTATAACTAGGTGGAGCACTAATGGAGAAGGGTGCAGTGATATGTGCTGTGAAGGAATACTGGAGCAGGATTGCTGGATTACATTTGAGCAGAATGCTATGGAGCAATACTGAAGCAGGTGTGCTGGAAAACACTGAGGCAGAATGCTGGGAAGCAAATACTGAAGCAGGTTTGCTGGCACAAACTAAGGTAAAATGGGTTGGGTATGCGTGATCGACAGTCAGAAGACTGCCGATCACCATCTGACATCGGTATTGTGACCGAGGATCTCCTGACCGCCGGTCACGTACAGTAACTGCCTCCCGGTATAATGCTGGGAAGCAAATACTGGAACAGAATTCCTAGCTCACTGATGCAGATTGCTGTGGAGCTAAACTGAAGCAGGTGCTGATCCTCTGAGAGAGATGTTGTACTGTCAGCAGTTCCTAGTTTAAATAGGATGCTTTAGGTACTTATGTGCTGGGCAAAACATGTGACTGAAGTTGCTGGAAGCTGGCTGGCCTAGTGAGTCATTATTATTATTATTATTATTATTATTATTAATATTATTATTATTCTTTCTTTATATGCAGCCACAAGGGTTCCACAGCACCTAACATAAAGTACATAAACAAATGAACAAAACAAGAAAAACATTTACTTAAAGTGCATACACAGTGTGAGATATGGACTATCACATAAACACTATTTGTAGGGACTGGCTCCGGAGAAATTTCCTTTTAGGAGCACTCTTTTGTGATATATATTATAATAGAATTTGAAGAAAATTATGTATATTATTAAAACGTAACTTTTATTTCTTACCTATATAACATAAAAGGGGAAGAAAAAAGGACAGTAATAGAAATCTATACAACAAAGCGCCGAGACAATTGTAGCTTATATTCAGTGAATGTAACTGTCTCCCCTATATTAGTTGGTTCTGGTATGAATGGTCGACCATGTTATGGTCGACAGTCATTAGGTCGACCACTATTGGTCGACATTGACATGGTCGACATGGACACATGGTCGACACATGAAAATGGTCGACACATAGAAGGTCGACATATGAAAATGTCGACATGAGGTTTTTTTACTTTTTTTTGGTGTCGTTTTTTGCGTAAAGTGACTGGGAACCCCAATTAGTGCGCCGCGTCCCCTCGCATGGTGCCTACGCTCCGCTACCGCTTCGCTCAGCACACTTTACCGTTCCAATCGTAGTCCATGTGGATCGTAAAGTATGGAAAAGTTCCCCAAAAGAAAAAAAAGTTAAAAAAACTCATGTCGACCTTTTCATGTGTCGACATTTCATGTGTCGACCATTTTCATGTGTCGACCATGTGTCCATGTCGACCATGTCAATGTCGACCAATAGTGGTCGACCTAATGACTGTCAACCATATCATGGTCGACCATGTGAACGGATACCATATTAGTTAAAAATTCATTCTTTTTTAGAGTGGAAATAATTTCTTTCCTGATCCTGGTGGTGCACATTTATCGCATGCTCTCACAACCTTAAGGGCAGATAATTGATGGCTTAATATTGCAGGATCTATAAATATTTCCTGGCAGAGCTAATCATCACATGCCCGTGTGTATGTATGTATATGCATGTATCTGTGCTCACCACAAGAATCCATATGACATATACTAAAGTTCACACGCGTATTCTATCAGATTTTTAAGTGTCAAAGCCAAGACCATGGGGGTGATTCCGAGTTGTTCGCTCGCTAGCTGCTTTTAGCAGCATTGCACACGCTAAGCCACCGCCTACTGGGAGTGTATCTTAGCATAGCAGAATTGCTAACGAAAGCTTTGCTAATTTTCTTGTAACGATTACCCCGCAGTTTCTGAGTAGCTCCAGACTTACTCAGCCATTGCGACCAGCTCAGTCCTTTTCGTTCCTGGTTTGACGTCACAAACACACCAAGCGTTCGCCCAGCCACTCCCCCGTTTCTCCAGCCACTCCTGTGTTTTGCAACTCGAACGCCTGTGTTTTTCCGCACACTCCCATAAAAAGGGCAGTTTCCGCCCAGAAACACCCACTTCCTGTCAATCAAACTACGATCAGCACAGCGATGAAAAAGCTTTGTTATGCCGTGAGTAAAATACCTAACTTTTGTGTAAAATAACTAAGCGCATGCGCTCTGCGAACCTTGCGCATGCGCAGTAAGCGACTGATCGCAGTATAGCGAAAATCGGCAACGAGCGGACAACTCGGAATGACCCCCCATTGTGGATTAATTTCATCCACCAATTGTGCTAAATGGACCTGTGGTGGTGTCCAAATAAAAATGCTAAGAGTTTTTTTTTTTCCACACAGTTTGTTCTATAAGGAGAAACAAACTTACCCCTCTCTCATTAGTATTGATTTACAAATAGACAATGTTACTCTATGAGTTCTGCAATGCTGCTTGGAATGTTAAGTGGCTGCTATTTGTAGCCACTGAATCACTTCTGCAACACTGTTACAAGTGGTTATATCTCTTCCTCAGCAACCTAAAGCAATAATATTCTTGAAAAAATGAATACAGGAGGACCATTTATTAATTACAGGGGACCTAAATCATATTATCCATACCTATCATTAGTATATCAGAACCATTTGGCTCTTGATTTATAATTATAAGATAAGGTATGACCAGTTATGTTTTTTATTTTCACAGTTTCACGTATTTTTCCTTTTTCTGGCACATTTTACATTTTGGACTGTATATAATAATTTTAAAAAAAAATTTCTGGCTGCCTTCTTCTCGATCACGGGTGTCACTTCCACATGTCCATTCACTTTATAATCTTTCTACCTCTGATAATTTTTTCAATCTCACTCACCTTACACTCACTTCATAACAGTTCCTATTTTTCCATATATGGAACACTTGATACATACATGGAACATTGGAACACACACGAACATATAACAATATGGACACATTCACCTATTTAAAGTAATACATAACCAGAAATCTAGTAATACTAAATATCACATTTATTAAGATACTAACACCAGAATATAATACAAAAATATCGACAATTAGTAAGCTTTACATATATAAAATATAGTACAACATACAACAGTATGAACAAGGATATACACTGCTCAAAAAAATAAAGGGAACACTAAAATAACACATCCTAGATCTGAATGAATGAAATATTGTTATTAAATACTTTGTTCTTTACATAGTTGAATGTGCTGACAACAAAATCACACAAAAATTATCAATGGAAATCACATTTATTAACCAATGGAGGTCTGGATTTGGAGTCACCCTCAAAATTAAAGTGGAAAAACACACTACAGGCTGATCCAACTTTGATGTAATGTCCTTAAAACAAGTCAATATGAGGCTCAGTAGTGTGTGTCTGGCCTCAATATTTAGCTGAAGCGTAAAGGCTTAATCAAATAAAGCAGATAAAGGTTCAGGTGTCACCTCTTCAACCAGTGGGCAGGCGGGGTGCCCGTAGGGAATGCGGGGCCACAAATTGTCCGCCCTTATCACAAATCTGTATCACAATGTACCCATATAGGGAGTATACACATATGCAATGCAGCCCAGCTGGAGGTACCAGCAATATTGGTGACAGAGATTGTTTCAGAGGCACAAGAAATATTCAGCTAAAGCATAAATACTTAATGAGAAAGGCAATAAATATCACCCATTCAAAATGTCAGACAGGCATCAGTAAGGCATTAAATATCATCCATTCAAATGTCGGACAGGCAAGGTGCCCACAAGGAAAGTAGGCAGGTGGGGTGCCAGCAGAGAATGCGGGGCCACAAATTGCCCACCCTTATCACAAGTCTGTATCACAATGTACCCACATAGGGAGTACACACATATGAAATACAGCTCAGCTGGAAATACCAGCAATTTAGGTGACAGAGATTGTTTCAGAGGTATTCAGATAAAGCAAAAATACTTAATGAGAAAGGCAATAAATATCACCCATTCAAAAATGTCAGACAGGCATCAGTAAGGCATTAAATATCACTACTTCAGAGGTGACAATCCATCGGTCTCACACATTATTTCATGTCAAATAAGCAACAATTGTTGTTGATGGTAAAATTCTTTGCCACTGTTACTAGTGATTTCTAAGGTTATGTGGTATATCATACTAGTTCGTTGGTTGTAAAATACTACTAGGGTCTGCTATGCAAAAGTAACGCCATACCTACTTAGTGAATTGGTACCAATTACAAGAATTTATTATTATCTTCATGGTTATTATTATAAAATATTTTCTCGTCATTTTGGTACCTGCTTGATTATCCGTCACAATTACTTGGATCCATCAGTATTCAAACAACCCAGGTGACCGAAAGGGACCTACTGTATTTAATTCAATTGCTTCTTTCAACATCTCCTCTACCCTCAAATATCTTCTTGCTTTTCTTTCTTCTGTGAACTCTCATCCACGATTCTGGTGAGCGTGTCCCCTCAAGGGACCCGTCTCTTCAGTCTAACGTGGACAGCAGATTTACACTTACCCGACTGTGGTCATTCTCCTTCTCAACGAAGTCCTTGCATTCTTTTTCCTGAGGAGGAACCAATCCCTCCGTTTCGGTGCACTCTCATTGGTGGTATAGGGTCAGTTCTTTCTACGACCATACCCCTACGCTCACGCCCAATCTCGTCCGATCTTGGAAGCTAAATGGAGGTGGGCTGGGTCAGTATCTAGACAGGTGACTGCTAGGGAATACCCGGTGAAGTAGGAAGACTCCCTTCCCTATAGAAACAACACCAACAGCAGTATCACCACTTATACTTAATCCTACTACCTCCTGAACCTTATTCGTCACAATTTACCTATCCATAACAGTGGCAAACCAATAGAATTGTTTAGTAGTGTGTGGGCTCTTCCACTCACGTACTTAACCCAATTTAGGGCTGCATTAATACAAACTCAGTTTGTACAGATCTTTGGCAGACGGAGGCAGCATAGTATGTAGCTACTTTCCGATATGCAATTATCCAGGCATAATTAAGATCTGAACATTTTACAATTTTTGGGGAGACACATCTCCCATCTGGCATATCAATGGCTATTTCTGTCTAATTTGTCTTGTTGAGTTTTCACGTATTTTAGAGAGCAGAATCAAAAGACTATACTATTAACCTTTAGGCACTTCATTTATCAACCAACACTTAGATAATTAAACAAGAGTGCGCCCAAACAAGAGTCATACTTTTCTCCTTGTGCATATACTTGGGGACACGTACCCGGCAGTGCACTAGCCGCGGCCGGCGGTCCGGTATTAAGACCTTGAACTATCTCTCCTTTTTTCTTTTTCCCGCTCCCCCCCCCCCCCCCCCCCCTCTCTCTCTTCCTAATTTATGAATTTTGGTATTGTGATTTATGATGATGTATACCGATACCCGGCAGCACTTGATAGATGGCTTGGCCCGGCATGATGATCTTTATTAGGTCTTTCTCCTTTCTGGTAACATAGTGCGGTACATACCACGTTTGAGAGCTTACTTCAGGCAGCAGGTATTAACCTTCCCCGCCCCTCTCTTCATCATAAACTGCCCATGAATACATACACGGTGATCGGTTTTATTTAAAAACATAACTGACAGCACTTTCAACCATAAAAAGCGGCTGGATCAGACACCTCTATTTTATCAGTTTGACATTTTTTATTTTTTTTATTTCTTCCGTAGTTATAGAAATGCCACAAACAACAGATTTGAATATATTTGGCAGTATATATAACCACGGATAGCAGTTTATTATTGGCAACACACTTTCTTCTCTCTATCTTCCTTCACAGGTGTTCCCCCGGTTCCCGCGGCGCATTGAAGCCCTGCAATGCCTGCGGTAACAGGGCTCCTCTAACACCGAAGACGGAGACACGGAGGGACACTGTGGCTTTATTTCTGTCAGCATAGCAGCGCTCCCACTCTCACCCATCTTCCGCTCCTATGATGAGGATGGGCAGCAGATGGGGGGTGACTGCAAATTATGCTGTACTATTCTTTACAGTTTCTCACCAGCTTTAACATGTTCCTCAATAATAACTGAACAAGCTGTATATACTTCTAATATAGGTGCACCTATGGTTCTACTTTGTCAACAAAAACAAGATTGATCATACTAGGTGAGATGGTGAAGAGAAAGGAGACAATTTGTCCCTCACCGCACACCACGTGTGATCATTTCACTAAATATGGGTACCCATAATTGCAACTAACTTTGTACCACTGTCCTCACTAGAAAATGGGGAAACATGTAATGGATATTCATAAATGAGAAAACTAATGCCTCTAAATATGATACATGACACCTATAGATTTTAAGATCAGATGTGAAGACAATTTAGGGGCCGAATAAGCTCACATGTGTTTAACTTTATGAATGCAAATATGCAACTGACACCTGTGATTAATTGGTGATATATATGTTCTAACATATCTTTATGCTTATGAACATGCCCCTCTGTGGGTAACAATTACAATCAATGTGAAAGTGATATCCAATGTTTTCTGTATGCACATATAGATATGTCTGTTAAGCTCCTGTGAGGACAAACTGTGAGGTTGTTGAGGTATAACTCATATTCATAGGGAAATAACAATGGAGAGAAATTGCGCCTGTATTATTTTTCAGCAGCATTGTAGATGTGATTTAGTGGTTACAAATACTACATACAATATATCAGTGACGTGCGGTGGGGTGAGGCAGGTGAGGCAGAGCCTTTCCTGTCATACTAACGTTTGTGCCAGAGTTTTTATTGCATACAGTATACGAAAAATACAAAGAATCTGTGTATAATGCCCAGATGTACCCTTTGGCTCATATATTGCATGTAAATCTGGCTCTGGGGCTAGCCAGTGTCTCCTGAGCCATTTACCTCACCGCAAGTCCCTGTAATATATAATATTCTAAGTGGCAATATAGAACCTGTAGAGGTATAAGGGTTATTCACAAACCAACCTGAATGGCAGCGCTTTAAGACTAATCTAGTTTTATGTGCATGCATATGTTTCTCTGTAGGCAATAAATGCAAATTATGTGAAAATGATACCAAATGCATTTTGTGGATGATATGCATAAATTGTTATGTCTGCTAAGCTCATATGAAGATAAATCTGAGGCTTGTAATCCCCATATATAAGGAATCAATAATGGAGTGAAACCATGTCTGTATTAATTTTTTCAAGAATATCATTGCTTTAGGTTGCTGAGGAAGAGATATAACCACCTTGTAACAGTGTTGTAGAAGTGATTCAGTGGCTACAAATAGCAGCCACTTAACATTCCAAGCAGCATTGCAGAACTCATAGAAGAACATTGTCTATTTGTAAATCAATACTAATGAGAGAGGGGTAAGTTTGTTTCTCCTTATAGAACAAATTGTGGGGGGAAAATCTCTAGCATTTTTATTTTGACACCACCACAGGTCCATTTAGCACAATTGGTGGATGAAATTAATCCACATGGTCTTGGCTTTGACACTTAAAAATCTGATAGATTACGCATGTGAACTTTAGTATATGTCATATGGATACTTATAAATGTGGTGAGCACAGATACGTGCATATACATACATACACACGGGCATGTGATGATTAGCTCTGCCAGGAAATATTTATAGATCCTGCAATATTAAGCCACCAATTATCTGCCCTTAAATTTGTGAGAGCATGCGATAAATGTGCACCACCAGGATCAGGAAATAAATTATTTCCAGTCTAAAAAAGAATTAATTTTTAACTAATATAAGGGAGACAGTTACATTTACTAAATATAAGCTACAATTGCCTCAGCGCTTTGTTGTATATATTTCTATTACTGTCCTTTTTTCTTCCCCTTTTATATTATATAGGTAAGAAATAAAAGTTACGTTTTAATAATATACATAATTTCTCTTCAAATTCTGTTATTATATATATCACTAAAGAGTGCTCCTAAAAGGAATTTTCTCCAGGGCCAGTCCCTACAAATCGTGTTTATGTGAAATTTTTCATAATTCCAGGAGCACCTCCAGCCATAACAATGAATATATAGAATCTACTACTGGATTAAAAATAGCTGGTTCTAGTAAAATTACATCATTGAATATCACGGATTAATAAATCTGGTGCAGGATACAATTTTAGTTTTAGAGATATGGACTATGCCTGATTTTGATTATGCAATTTCCCTTGAACTCCCCCAGAGCCCAGAAGCACTGATATTGTCTATACACATGGGCCAGTATTTACTAAGAATTCGAGTTTGTCCGATTTGTGGTTTTTTTTTCAAAGTCCCAATCCGGGAATTCACTAAGCACAAATCTCGGCAGTGTTTGGACTATTCGTAATGGTTTGATTATCAAAGTTCAGAAATACGAATGAATAGACCATCGGTCAAACACGGCTGTTATTTCATACAATACGGGCATTCACTATTCATTCGTATTTGGGAGTTAGTCTCTGAGTGCTCAAGTGCGGGTCTGTTTTTTTGCGATTCGTTAAAAAAAGCAGCAAAAAAATAGACCTGCTTTTTTCAGGCGAGTTTGGATAATCATGCACGGATCAGTGAGATCTGTGCATGTTTATCTATGGGAAAGGTTCTGTTTACTCTAAAAACGTGGGGAAAAAATTGCGTGGGGTCCCCCCTCCTAAGCATAACCAGCCTCGGGCTCTTTGAGCCGGTCCTGGTTGAAAAAATATGGGGGGGAAATTGACAGGGGTTCCCCCATATTTGATCAACCAGCACCAGGCTCTGCGCCTGGTCCTGGTGCAAAAAATACGGGGGACAAAAAGAGTAGGGGTCCCCCATATTTTTTGTACCAGCACCGGGCTCCACTAGCTGGACAGATAATGCCACAGCCGGGGGTCACTTTTATACAGCGCCATGCGGCCGTGGCATTAAATACCCAACTAGTCACCCCTGGCCGGGGTACCCTGGAGGAGTGGGGACCCCTTCAATCAAGGGGTCCCCCCCAGCCACCCAAGGGCCAGGGGTGAAGCCCGAGGCTGTCCCCCCCCATCCAAGGGCTGCGGATGGGGGGCTGATAGCCTTGTTGAAAATGTAAGAATATTGTTTTTTGCACAAGAACTACAAGTCCCAGCAAGCCTCCCCCACAAGCAGGTACTTGGAGAACCACAAGTACCAGCATGCGGGGGGAAACGGGCCCGCTGGTACCTGTAGTTCTACTGCAAAAAAAATACCCAAATAAAAACAGGACACAGACACCGTGAAAGTACAACTTTATTACATTCATTCCGACACACACATACTTACCTATGTTGACACGCCGACTCTGGCCACTTCTTCGTCTGTCGACATCTCCAAGCCGAATCCAGGGTACCTGAAAATAAAATTATACTCACCTAAATCCAGTGTGTCCTGTTCTTATTTTTGTAATCCACGTACTTGGCAAAAAAAAAAAAACGGAAACCCGACCACGCACTGAAAGGGGTCCCATGTTTACACATGGGACCCCTTTCCCCAACTGCCAGGACCCCCCCTGACTACTGTCAAAGAGGGTCCCTTCTGCCAATCAGGTAGCGCCACGTCGTGACACCCACCTGATTGGCTGTATGCTCCTGTAGTGTCTGTCAGGCAGCACACGGCAGAGATACAATGCAGCGCCTATGCGCTACATTGTATCCAATGGTGGGAACTTTGCGGTCAGCGGTTGACCGAAAGTAACCTCACCGCTGACCGCAAAGTTCCCACCATTGGATACAATGTAGCACATAGGCGCTACATTGTATCTCTGCCGTGTGCTGCCTGACAGACACTACAGGAGCACACAGCCAATCAGGTGGGTGCCACGACGTGGCACTCCCTGATTGACAGAAGGGACCCTCTTTGACAGTAGTCAGGGGGGGGTCCTGGCAGTCGGGGAAAGGGGTCCCATGTGTAAACATGGGACCCCTTTCAGTGCGTGGTCGGGTTTCCGTTTTTTTTTTTTTTTTTTTGCTAAGTACGTGGATTACAAAAATAAGAACAGGACACACTGGGTTTAGGTGAGTATAATTTTATTTTCAGGTACCCCCGGATTCGACTTGGAGACGTCGACAGATGAAGACGTGGCCAGAGTCGGCGTGTCAACATAGGTAAGTATGTGTGTGTCGGAATGAATGTAATAAAGTTGTACTTTCACGGTGTCTGTGTCCTGTTTTTATTTTGGTCTTTTTTTTGCAGTAGAACTACAGGTACCAGTGGGCCCATTTTTCCCCCGCATGCTGGTACTTTTGGTTCTCCAAGTACCGGCTTGTGGGGGAGGCTTGCTGGGACTTGTAGTTCTTGTGCAAAAAACAATATTCTTACATTTCCTACAAGGCTATCAGCCCCCCATCCGCAGCCCTTGGATGGGGGGGACAGCCTCGGGCTTCACCCCTGGCCCTTGGGTGGCTGGGGGGGGGACCCCTTGATTGAAGGGGTCCCCACTCCTCCAGGGTACCCCGGCCAGGGGTGACTAGTTGGGTATTTAATGCCACGGCCGCAGGGTGCTGTATAAAAGTGACCCCCGGCTGTGGCATTATCTGTCCAGCTAGTGGAGCCCGGTGCTGGTACAAAAAATACGGGGGACCCCTACGCTTTTTGTCCCCCGTATTTTTTGCACCAGGACCAGGCGCAGAGCCCGGTGCTGGTTGATCAAATATGGGGGAACCCCTGTCAATTTATTTCCCCATATTTTTTCAACCAGGACCGGCTCAAAGAGATCGAGGCTGGTTATGCTTAGGAGGGGGGACCCCACGCAATTTTTTCCAGATTCTTAAACACTTTAAAAACCTTTTTAAGGTACACAATGAAGCCCTGCACGGATCTCACAGATCCGGCCGGGATTCCTTGTGTTTTGTCAGGCAATGTTTTACTCATCACTCCCGTAAAACACTGCCTGATATTACGACTCACATCGACATCGGAAAAAACGATTGTGCAAAACTCGGCAGCTTAGTGAATGATCGTATCAGGATTCAAAAAGTTGCAGTAAAATGCACCCGATACCATTCGAGTTCAAACACCCTTCAAAACGGCAAAAACACGAATCTTTGTAAATATACCCCATGGTGTGATTTTAGCTATGTGCAATTTTGACTATGGCTGTTTTTAACTATACTCTGTACTAGATTGTACACAATACAGTCAAAATTAGTTTGCCTCTACAGTCTATTTTTTCTTGTGATAATTTTTTCTACAGTTTATTGTTTCCTGCAGGACTGCGCATTGGTATCGCAAGCTGTGTACACATGGGTAATCATTCCGAGTTGATCGCAGCCAGCAACTTTTAGCTGCTGCTGCGATCAATAGTCCACGCCTATGGGGGAGTGTATTTTAGCTTAGCAGGGCTGCGATCGCTTGTGCAGCCCTGCTAAGCAAAAAAAAATTCAAGCAGAAGTAGACTAGGGCTGGACATACTTACCCTGTGCGATGGATCCAGCGATGATGGGCCTGGCTTTGACGTCACACCTCCGCCCTCCATTGTCCTGGACCCGCCTGCACTTTACTTCCCACTTCCCGAAAACGGTCTCCAATGGTCCAGATCCACCCTGCCACGCCTCCTTCCTGTCAATCTTCTTAGCGGTCGCCTCTGCAACCGCTTCAGTCGGTAGCTTCGACGTAACCCGGCGACCTCTGTCACCGGGCAACATCATGCACGCACACAGCGGCCGCCGTGCATGCACATTCCGCACCCGTTCGCACAGCAGCGAAGAAACGCTGCATGCAAACGGGTGGGAATGACCCCCATGGTGCGATATGTGCTAACTTTTCTTGCAATTTTGACTATATAGTCAAAATCGCAATAATACATCACACTGCATGTATACATCTTTACTGTAGGGAGCAGTACATGCAAAATCTTGGGAGGCAGGAATGGGAGAAAGTAATCAGTAGGCAGGAGAGGCGGCATGCATTTGTGGAACGAAGATGATAGGTGGGAATGTAAAGGGTGATAAGGTCAGACAATAAATGGAGGAGAATGGGTGATGGCCTTATAAGTAAGTGTGAAAAACTGGAATGGGATTATGAAGGGGAAGGGAAGCCAATGTAGGGCTTGTAAGAGTAGTGAGGTGGAAGTAGTATGTTTGGAGAGGAAGATGAGCCGGGCAGCACCATTGAGGATAGATTAGAGTTTATAAAGGCAGCCAGGGAGGCCAGATAGGAGGAGATTCCAATATAGAGATGACCAGTGAGTGTATGAGGGTATTAGTAGCATCCATGGGGTCTGATCCTGAAAATATTTTGGAGATGAAAACAGCTGGACTGGTAAATGTACTAAATGTGTTTAAAGGAGAGGGAGGAGTCAAGGATAACTCTGAGCAGAGAACTTGTGGCTAGAGGAGATAGTTGTGCCATCAATAGATAATTAAATTGTGGGAAGTGGGGTTATGCAGAAAGCTGAGAAGATGAGCGGCTCCGTCTTAGGGGTATATTTACTAAGCCGTGGTTGGAGGTAAAGTCAACAGAGATAAAGTACCATCCAATCATCTCCTGTCATTTTTCAAATGCATCCTGTGAGATGGCAGTTAGGAGCTGATTGGCTGGTACTTTATCTCAGTCCACTTTATCTCTATCCAAGGCTTAGTAAATAGACACCCTTAGACCAGGGATGGGGAACCTTTGGCCCTCCAGCTGTTGTTGAACTACACATACCAGCATGCCTTGCTACTTTTTTGCTATTTTGCCATGCTAAAACTATTGCAGGGCATGCTGGGATATGTAGTTCAGTAACAGCTGGAGGGACAAAGGTTCCCATCCCTGCCTTAGACTGTTAGTGGGAGAGGTCAGGGGAATAAAGGTAGATCTGAGAATCATCAGCATAGAAATAATATTGGGGGTCAAAAGAGCTAATGAGCTCACTTAAACAGAGCCTTGGGGAATGCCTACTGTCAGTGGAAGTGGAGTCATGAAAGGAGACAATGAAGATATAGTCAGAGAGGTAGGAGAACAGCGAGAAGAGGGCAATTATCACGCAGACCAAGAAAGTGAGGGATTTGTAGGAGGAGAGGTGGTTTTTAGTGTCATAAGCAGCAGATAGATCAAGGAAAATAAGCAGTCATTGCTGTCACAGCCCAAATTAGAGACCTCAGAGGCAGACCCTGTTACTTGCCTGTGCGGCTGTGGTGGAGGACTTGGCTCCACCACCTTGGCTCCAGGTTCCTGGAGGGTGCTTAGCCACATCTCTGCTTTTACTGATGACTTCCATCTCTGTCGCTGCTGGGGTCCCTCTCAGGCCTGGATTTCCCATAAGGGGCCATTGGACAGGCCCCATGAAATCTGGCCTGTCCAAAACATTCAGAGAAGCACTGCACAACTTCTGCATGACATAATGACATCACGCTGACTCGCCCATAACCCCAGAGTCTCAGAGTCCTGTTGTCTGCACTGTGCATGTTAATTACTTGTAATATATGTGTAATGTAATGCAGACCTGTCCACTTCTCACATACCATAAAAAATAAATCCTATAGTGTACTTGTCTCCCTGTATGCTTATACTGACACCTGTCAATTGCAGGATTGTTGGGTAGTCAGTGTCTAGCTTGTGTAATTACCTTGACACCCCAGTAATGTCACTGTTATATTAAGCAGGCAACCAGTGCTTGAAGTAGGAAAATGCAAATGAAAGCCCTGTGCCACGCAGCCCGGGAGAGATAAGCCACCATTTTCTGGTGATAACTCATCACTACCGTTACATGTCATGGGCATTAAGTAGGGCACAGACACACATATTACGGTGCATCAGAGACAGAACTCTGGGAGGCAACGGAGTCATCTGCCGCTGGGCTCCTGCTCTGAAGGGGGGCACCTATTCTCCCATTTTGTGACACCATTGAATTAAGTTAATTGATAGCCGTCGCTGTCTTTTCAGTGGCCAACTTCTTCACTGGTCCCTGCACCTTACAAATCACATCCTCTTTATTATACTGAATATACACATTTTACAAGTATCACACCCAGGATTAGAAACCACAACCTATTACACTGGAAACAGACACCTTACTGATGAAGCTATTTGCTCCTGTATAGGCAATATGAGAATTTTAACTGTCACAACTGAGGGCTGGAGACCGTGACTGGGAGCCTCAGTTGTAGGGGCTGACGGGTACTTAAATTTAGGAGGAGCTATGGGACTCCTGGACATACGTATTGACAGCAGCAAAGAATGTCCAAGGGCGTGACCACGACAACTGGGAATTCCTTAAGTGCTTTTATTAAATAAAAAGTCAAATAACATGCAAAACAATAATAGAAAGTCACACGTGATAATTAGGTTCACAATCGGTAAAGGCCAGTAACCTGGAATATGGAAGAAAGTCCTGTAAACAATAAATGAGGCTGGGGTTCGCTGGAAGATGAGGAATGAAGCTGGCGTTCGCTGGAAGATGAGGAATGAAGCTGGAGTGCGCAGGAACTGAAGAATGAAGGATGATTACTGCAAAGCAAAAGTTCAAACACAGGAATCCAAAGTAGGCTGTAAGGGGTTAACACTGGAGAGTCGGGTTACACAGCAGAGTGTAATCACCAGGGAAGTCAGGCTGATCTGCAGAATGGAATTGCAGGAGAAAGTCTGTAGTGAAGCTTGTAGGCTGGAAACACTGTTGACAATGAAAGCACTGACGATTTCCTGGCCCAGGCACAGGATACTTATACCTGCAGCAATGCAGGCATTGGCTGGGCAATTATGCAGATTTCCAGAGGCAGTGGATTGGTGGAACTGAGACATGTGATTGGATCCAACATGGCTGCGCCCATGAACAAACAAAGAAGGGGAATTAAGTACTATAGGAAAGGTGTAACACTGGCGATGTAGGCCGCAGTAGCAGAATAACATGCGCCCAGCGGCGCGCGGCGGTCAGCGAGACAGGAGTGGCAGCAGAGGCCCATGGAGGACATACATACAGAAGGGAAATGGTGTCTTATTATCCGGATCTTGACAGTACCCCCCCTTTTAGGAGTGGCCCCAGGACACTTCTTAAATTTACCTGGCCATCTGGAATGGAGCTTCTGGATGAAGACTTGTGCCAACTTGGAAGTGGGGAATCCATGACAGAATCCATTGAGGGATGAGCCCACGGATGATGAGGAATAGACAAGGAAACCAGTTGCCTAGTGGGTGACTGGCGGGATACTTTGTGCTGGGCACATTTTGGGCAGGAGGCCACAAATTCAGCAAAGTCCTTTTTTAGGGTCGGCCACCAATTTGACCTGGAAATGACTTTTAAGGTCTTGCGTATGCCCGTGTGTCCGGCAAAGCGTGAGGAATGTGCCCGATGCAAGAGCTTCCTCCTGAAAGCCGGCTTCACGAAATCTTTCCCTGGCGGGGGCATAGAGTCCATCCTCACTGCGGAGAACGCCACTGGATCAACAATACAATGCTTGTCAGTAGACTCAGACTCATTTTCTTGCTCCCGGGAGCGGGAAAGGGCATCAGCCTTGTGATTCGGTGACCCTGGACAAAACTGTAGCTTGGAGTCTTGGCACGGAGGAGACGGGACATCAGAAGACTTGTAGGAGGATATGCGAAATGGAAGCTTTTTTTGCAGACAGATCTCAGAGCAGGAAGGACCCCATGCCAGGATACGGGTCGACTTCCAATCAACTTGAGGATTATGCAGACGTAGCCATGGAAGGCCTAGGACCACAGGATGGGTGGCCCTAGGGATAACCTGGAAAGAAATCAACTCTGTATGCTGATCCCCTACCTTCAGACGGATAGGTAGGGTCTTGGAGGTAATCACCGCATCAGGAATCCTACTGCCGTCCACGGCAGTTAGAGATATCGGTGATGACAGTCTCTCAGTGGGTAGAGACCACTGCTTAACGAACCTCTCTGTAATAAAGTTTCCGGCTGCTCCAGAATCCAATAAGGCAGTGAGATTCTTAGTACGCTGAGCCACCTGCAGAGAAACGGAGAGATTGCAGTTGCTTGGAAATGGAGAGAAATTCGTCACTCCTAGCTGGTCTTCTCCTTGGTGGGCTAGGACTTGAGGTTGTCCCGGACGCTTGGGACAGGACTTGATAACGTGAGAAGATTCGGCACAATACAAACAGAGACGCTCAGCAAGACGTCTACTACGCTCTGCCTGAGATAAATGAGAGCGACCTATCTGCATAGGTTCCTCCCTAGACGGAGATGGCTGACGAGGAATGGAAACAGTAGGAATCTTGGGAAATGTGGATCTTCCTCGTTCAACAGCCCTTTCACGGAACCGTAAATCGACCTTAGTGCAGAGGGAAATGAGCTCGTTTAACGTTAAAGGTAAGTCTCTAGCAGCGAGCTCATCTTTGATATGCTCGGATAGCCCTCCCCAGAAGGCTGCATAAAGAGCGTCATCATTCCAGGAGACTTCAGATGCCAAGGTCTGGAATTGCACCAAATACTGACCGACAGTTCGCATCCCCTGACGCAGTCGAAGGATCTCAGAAGAAGCTGATGTCACTCGACCTGGCTCATCGAAAATTCGTCTGAACGTTGCCACGAAGTTAGCATAGGATGACAACAGAGCATCAGACCTTTCCCACATAGGTGAGGCCCAGTCTAGAGCGGCACCAGTGAGTAGAGAAATAAGGTATGCCACCTTAATGCGGTCAGTAGGGAAACTGCAGGGTTGCAATTCAAATTGGATCTCGCACTGGTTTAGGAAACCCCTGCAGGCTTTAGGGGATCCATCATATTTAGCAGGAGTCGGCAAGTGAAGAAAGGGAGCAGGAACAGGTATAGTGGGTGGGGACACCACCGGAGGCGCTGGAGTCGGCACACTGGACGCCCCTGATCCACGGAGGGCCGCTTGAATTTCATCCAGCCGGGAGGAGAGGTCCTGGAGACAGCGAACAACATGGCCTTGAGCAGCCTCCTGACGTTCAAGGCGGGTTGCCAATTCTTGAATCAGCCTAAGTGCTTGGGCCTGGTCTCCGGCTGGATCCATCTGGTCAGTGCTTACTGTCACAGCTGAGGGCTGGAGACCGTGACTGGGAGCCTCAGTTGTAGGGGCTGACGGGTACTTAAATTTAGGAGGAGCTATGTGACTCCTGGACATGCGTATTGACAGCAGCAAAGAATGCCCGAGGGCGTGACCACGACAACTGGGAATTCCTTAAGTGCTTTTATTAAATAAAAAGTCAAATAACGTGCAAAAGAATAATAGAAAGTCACACGTGATAATTAGGTTCACAATTGGTAAAGGCCAGTAACCTGGAATATGGAAGAAAGTCCTGTAAACAATAAATGAGGCTGGGGTTCGCTGGAAGATGAGGAATGAAGCTGGGGTTCGCTGGAAGATGAGGAATGAAGCTGGAGTGCGCAGGAACTGAAGAATGAAGGATGATTACTGCAAAGCAAAAGTTCAAACACAGGAATCCAAAGTAGGCTGTAAGGGGTTAACACTGGAGAGTCGGGTTACACAGCAGAGTGTAATCACCAGGGAAGTCAGGCTGATCTGCAGAATGGAATTGCAGGAGAAAGTCTGTAGTGAAGCTTGTAGGCTGGAAACACTGTTGACAATGAAAGCACTGACGATTTCCTGGCCCAGGCACAGGATACTTATACCTGCAGCAATGCAGGCATTGGCTGGGCAATTATGCAGATTTCCAGAGGCAGTGGATTGGTGGAACTGAGACATGTGATTGGATCCAACATGGCTGCGCCCATGAACAAACAAAGAAGGGGAATTAAGTACTATAGGAAAGGTGTAACACTGGCGATGTAGGCTGCAGTAGCAGAATAACATGCGCCCAGCGGCGCGCGGCGGTCAGCGAGACAGGAGTGGCAGCAGAGGCCCATGGAGGACATACATACAGAAGGGAAATGGTGTCTTATTATCCGGATCGTGACATTAACTATATGAAGATACTTCTCTGACAATTACACGTAACTTCATATAATTAGAATTCTCATGCTTCCTCTACAGGAGCAAATAACTCCATCAGTAAAGTGTCTGCTGTTAGTGTAACATGTCATGGGTTCTAATCCTTGGTATGACTGCTAAGAAATGTGTGATTTAAAATATAAATATAGTATATAATTTTTTTTCAGAACACTCCATACACACACACACACACACACACACATATACACGCACACATACATACATATATTTATGTTAATATAGGAAATAGGGGGGCACCAATATTTATCTTGCCTCCGGGCAACTGTGACGAACTTACGCCACTGCTGTGCATGTACCCTAACCTACCACACCACTAGCTCTTTGTGCCCACAACACAGCCCCCACTACAGATGCCACCTCGCAGTGACCTTCTAATCCCTAGCACTCCTTCCAATCAGAATTGTCTGTTGTATGTAAGTAGCAACGGGGAGAGGGACACCCACCTATATAGTACTGAGAGGAAAAATCTTAGGGTTAGGGTATTAGGGTTAATTTAGAGGTTTGGGTTAGGTTATTAGGGATAGGCTATTATGGTTGGCGTAGCATTTTGGGTTAGGGTATTAGAGTTAGTTTAGGGGTTTGGGTTAGATATATAGTATTAGGGTTGGTGCAGCTGTTTGGGTTAAAGTATTAGAGTTAGTTTAGGGCTAAGGGACAAGGTATTAGGGTTGTGTAGGGTTTAATGGACTGAGTTTGGGGTTAGGGCAGTGGTTTTCAAACTGTGTGACGTGGCATCCTGGAGTGCCTTGGATAAAATATGTGTACAAACATAAGCAAATATTGTCTCACCACACAGCTGAACCTACGAATGGCATACAGTATAAACACAATTTACATAATGTAATATTTTTTAAACATTTTCCAATAGGAATCTTTTGGCATAGGGTTGCTATGAAAAACATTCTGACACTCTAGGGTTCCGTAACTCAAAAAGGTTTGGGAACACTGGGTTAGGCTATTGAGGTTATGGTTGGGGAGAGGTTTGGGGTTAGGGATGAGTTGGGGTCAGGATTTGGTTAGGGATGATATGCATCCTGGATTTACAGATCTAATATCTTTGTGTAGATTCAGGTCCAGGCCCAGAGTATACAGTTTTTAAATACTGCGTAAGGTGGAATTGCAGTCTCATTTACACACTCATCTTACACCTAGATCCTGTCCAGTCCAAGAAATACAAGGTCCTGAAACAATAATCCTGAGAATTCAGCTTTTAGATTTATAACAGCTAGTGACAATTTAGTTTAGTGATGTTTTTTGATAAGAGGAGAAATGTTTGGAGACACAAAATGTCTTCATCCGCTATATGTGGGTGGTTGGTTTACTTTAAATGTGACACAGGCTCTAGGTCCTGATTCTGACTTGTACACAATTCTGATGTTCATGCAACTGAGTGATTATTGGTAGTCTGTGCACGTGCAAAATAAAGGATTAGGTAGATGAAGAGTTATGAGGGAGTTGATGAAAAATTGGACATAGTATGGATGATGTAAATGAGTGATAAAAATTGGAAATAGGAGTAGAAACTGTATGATAGAAACAGTAGAATTGCAGGAGTGCAGGTGAAAGTACAGTGTTGGAACAGTAAATGTGTATGTTCAACGGCAATAATATAGTTTCAAGCAAAATAAAAGATTGAAGATTATAAGGTTGCATACATTGAATTTTAAAATAGCCTGTTAGAACTGAGACATTGGGGTATATTTACTAAAATTCGTATTTTCCCATTTGAGGTCAAAGTTCAATCACGAATGACATCGAAAGTGTAAATTTGCAACTTTTTGAATTTAGTACGACTAATTTACTAAGCTGCCGTATTCTGCATTTTCGGTTTTACCGATGTCGATGTCATTCGTTTTTTTAGGCAGTGTTTTACGTGAGTGACTTGTAAAACACTGCCGACTTTAATACAATGAATCTCGGCCGGATCTGAGAGATCCGTGCTGGGCTTCATTGTGCACCTTGTAAAAAAAGAAAATCAGTGTTAAAATAAAAAAAAAATTTGCGTGGGGTCCCCCCTCCTAAGCAAAACCAGCCTCGGGCTCTTTGAGCCGGTCCTGGTTGCAAAAATATGGGGAAAAAATGATAGAGGTTCCCCCATATTTAAACAACCAGCACCGGGCTCTGCGCCTGGTCCTGGTTCCAAAAATACGGGGGACAAAAAGCGTAGGGGTCCCCCGTATTTCTGAAACCAGCACCGGGCTCCACTAGCCAGATACATAATGCCACAGCCGGGGGACACTTTTATATAGGTCCCGGTGGCCCTGGCATTACATAACCAACTAGTCACCCCTGGCCGGGGTACCCTGGAGGAGTGGGGACCCCTTCAATCAAGGGGTCCCCCCCTCTAGCCACCCAAGGACCAGGGGTGAAGCCCGAGGCTGTCCCCCCCCATCCAAGGGCTGCGGATGGGAGGCTGATAGCCGTTTTGTAAAAAAATTAATATTGTTTTTAGTAGCAGTACTACAAGTCCCAGCAAGCCTCCCCCGCAAGCTGGTACTTGGAGAACCACAAGTACTAGCATGCGGAGGAAAACCGGGCCCGCTGGTACCTGTAGTACTACTACAAAAAAAATACCCCAATAAAAACATAAGACACACACCTTGAAAGTATAACTTTAATGCATACATCCACACCTCCATATACACATACTTACCTTATGTTCACACGAGGGTCGGTCCTCTTCTCCATGTAGAATCCATGGGGTACCTGTGGAAAAAATTATACTCACAAAATCCAGTATAGAAGGCTCTTCTTCTTGTAATCCATTTGTAATCCAGGTACTTGTCAAAATAAAAAAACGGACACCTGACCTCGCACTGAAAGGGGCCCCATGTTTTCACATGGGACCCCTTTCCCCGAATGCCAGAAACCCCCTCTGACTTATGTCTAAGAGGGTTCCATGTTCCATCAGCCAATCAGGGAGCGCCACATTGTGGCACCCTCCTGATTGGCTGTGTGCTCCTGTACTGTATGACAGGCAGCACACGGCAGTGTATCAATGTAGCGCCTATGCGCTCCATTGTAACCAATGGTGGGAACTTTGTGGTCAGCGGTTGACCGAAAGTAACCTCACCGCTGACCACAAAGTTCCCACCATTGGTTATAATGGAGCGCATAGGCGCTACATTGTAACACTGCCGTGTGCCGCCTTTCATACAGTACAGGAGCACACAGCCAATCAGGAGGGTGCCACAATGTGGCGCTCCCTGATTGGCTGATGGAACCCTCTTAGACTTAAGTCAGAGGGGGTTTCTGGCATTCGGGGAAAGGGGTCCCATGTGAAAACATGGGGCCCCTTTCAGTGCGAGGTCGGGTGTCCGTTTTTTTTATTTTGACAAGTACCTGGATTACAAATGGATTACAAGAAGAAGAGCCTTCTACACTGGATTTTGTGAGTATAATTTTTTCCACAGGTACACCATGGATTCTACATGGAGAAGAGGACCAACGCTCGTGTGAACATAGGTAAGTATGTGTATATGGAAGTGTGGATGTATGCATTAAAGTTATACTTTCAAGGTGTGTGTCTTATGTTTTTATTGGGGTATTTTTTTTTTAGTAGTACTACAGGTACCAGCGGGCCCGGTTTTCCTCCGCATGCTGGTACTTGTGGTTCTCCAAGTACCAGCTTGCGGGGGAGGCTTGCTGGGACTTGTAGTACTGCTACTAAAAACAATATTCATTTTTTTACAAAACGGCTTTCAGCCTCCCATCCGCAGCCCTTGGATGGGGGGGACAGCCTCGGGCTTCACCCCTGGTCCTTGGGTGGCTAGAGGGGGGGGGGCCCTTGATTGAAGGGGTCCCCACTCCACCAGGGTACCCCGGCCAGGGGTGACTAGTTGGTTATGTAATGCCAGGGCCGCCGGGACCTATATAAAAGTGTCCCCCAGCTGTGGCATTATGTATCTGGCTAGTGGAGCCCGGTGCTGGTTTCAGAAATATGGGGGATCCCTACGCTTTTTGTCCCCCGTATTTTTGGAACCAGGACCAGGCGCAGAGCCCGGTGCTGGTTGTTTAAATATGTGGGAACCCCTATCATTTTTTACCCCATATTTTTGCAACCAGGGCCGGCTCAAAGAGCCCGAGGCTGGTTTTGCTTAGGAGGGGGGACCCCACGCATTTTTTTTTAAAGAAAATAACACTTTCCCATCCCCTTTCCACTGATAAACATGCACGGATCTCATGGATCCGTGCATGCCTATCCAAACACGGGGGAAAAAAGCAGGTCTGGTTTTTTTAGCACTTTTTCACGAATTGTATTTCTGCACGACAGTGTTTGGCTATTGTCGGCAGTGTTTGTGATTTGCACTTTTTAGTAAATTCCCGATTTCTACCAAATTGCAGGCGTATTTGACCGATGGTGTATTGATTCGTGATTTTTTCCTAGGACTTCCAAAATATTACGAATGCCCTCATCACTGCCGAGATTATTGCTTAGTAAATTACCGAAATGACACTTTGAAGAAAAAACGGCATCTCGGTCAAAATCGGGACCTTAGTAAATATACCCCATTGTGAGAATAGCAATGGTAATTCAAACGTGATTTTCAAACATATACAGTAAAGGCAAAATTACAATTGGTAGAGCTGTAAATTCAGATGTTTATGGTAAACTGAAAGCATGAATATAAGTAGTTGCAAAGTGGAAGGTCATGCAGCATTCCAAACACAGATACAAGTGATGAGTTGTTTGTTGTGAAGGGTAAGTGAACTCACATTTGTTGTTTGAAAGCAGTCCTTCATTGTTCCAGATTTTGGGTAGATTCAGGGCCGGAACTTCCACTAGGCAGCTTTAGGCAGCTGCCTAGGGGCGCGGGGATCTGAGGGGGCGGCCTGCTATAGCTAACTGAAAAAAATTAGTGCGGTCCTACCTCTCACAGCCGCCGCAATCCCCCAGCACTCTTATCTTACAGTATCAGCGACTGCCAAGCTCCCGTATTGCAGCCTCCAGCTCCGCCTCCAATCGCACAGACAGTAACTTTGACAGTTCCTGGAGTCTTGGCCAGGGTTGACATGCGGTGCTGCTCTTCATTCCAGGCTCTTTCATAGACTACTCAGTCCCAACTCTGCAACACCGCCTGCTGGTAAGGTGGCACTCTCTGCATTTGAAAGGAAGGAGGGCAAGAACAGCAGTCTGTGGGAGGGGGGGGGGGAGAGAGATGAGCAGCAGCATGCACACAGATGGTGGGGGCATAGAACAGCAGACATTTAACAGAGTGGGGGGGTGAGAGCAGCAGGCACCCACAGAGACTGGTAACATGGGTAGAAGAGAGCAGCTATGCAACAGACTGGGGGTAGGGGAGAGCAGCATCATGCCTTTCGCCTGAAGGGCGGGTAGGGGCAGTAGGCAGAAGTTTTGCCTAGGGTTTCAAGAAACCTTGCACTGGCCCTGGGTAGATTGTTTTCCTTCAGACCTGATCGTAGCAGATATAACATGTGCAGAGAGAGTAGATTTGGGTGTGGTGTGTTCAAACTGAAATTGCAGTGTAAAAATAAAGCAGCCAGTATTTACCCTGCACAGAAACAAAATAACCCACCCAAATCTAACTCTCTCTGCACATGTTATATCTGCCCCACCTGCAGTGCACATGGTTTTGCTCAACTGCTAACAAATTTGCTGCTACAATCCGGTCTGATTTACCCCCCAAATGTGAATGCAATGATTACAAGCAATCTCCAATGGGGTGGTCTTCAGTTTGCCGGCGGCCGGGCTCCCGACGACCAGCATACCGGTGCTGAATCCCGACCGCTGGCATACCGACAGCTTTTCTCCTTCTTGGGGGTCCACAACCCATACGCGCGCCACCGTGCCCACAGCATGGTGAGCGCACCAAGCCCACAAGGGGCTCATTTGCACTCGCCCACCTGTCGGTATGCCGGCAGTCGGGATTCCGGAGCCGGTATGCTGGCCACCGGGAGCCCGACCGCCGGCATACCATACTACACCCCCTTCAATGTACCCAAGGTCGGTGCAAGGTTTCTTGGCACACTAGGCAAAACTTCAGCCTACTGCCCCCAACCACCACCAGTACCCACTTCCCAGTGTGACTTATAAGTTCCACAGCCACTACTTGCATTAAGTACAACAAGGATGTTTCTTTCAGAGACATCCTTAATTTTGTGATAGGCAGACCTCCTAACTGTCATTTTTCAAACACAGTCTGTGACATGCAAGTTAGGAGGTGATTGGCTGGTACTTTATCTCCATGCGCTTTATCTACATCCAAGGCTTAGTAAATAGACCGCTTAGATGGCTATGGTTCAGATTCAGTAATACAGTGACTCACAGGGTACATTCATGGCCAGCTCTACCTGGGTGTGGCATGGAAGGTCGACCACAGTTAGGTCGACAGTGTCTAGGTCGACAACTATTTGTCGACAGTAACTAAGTTGGCAGGGATTCTAGGTTGACAGGGTTTCTAGGTCGACATGTTCTTGGTTGACCCCAATTAGTGCACTGTGTCCTCTCGCATGGCTCGCTTTGCTCACCATGCTTCAGGTTACTATTCCCAATCATAGTCCACGTGGATCATTAAGTAAGAAAAAGTAAAAAAAAAGAAAACAATTGTGAAACTCATGTCAACCTTTTGACCTGTCGACCTAGAACATGTCCACCTAGGGTCCCTGTCAACCTAGAAACCCTGTCGACCAATAGTGGTCGACCTAGACATTGTCGACCTATATATATATATATATATATATATATATATAAAACAAACACATATTACATAGAATGAAAATAGATGCATATGAAAGGTAATTGATTGTAAAATCACACAAATAATGCACTAAGCAATAGAACAGCAATGTTAAACATGAATACAGGTTGAGTATCCCATATCCAAATATTCCGAAATACGGAATATTCCGAAATACAGACTTTTTTGAGTGAGACTGAGGTAGTGAAACTTTTGTTTTTTGATGACTCAATGTACACAAACTATGTTTAATACACAAAGTTATTAAAAATATTGTATTAAATGACCTTCAGGCTGTGTGTATAAGGTGTATATGAAACATACATGAATTGTGTGAATGTAGACACACTTTGTTTAATGTACAAAGTTATAAAAAATATTGGCTAAAATTATCTTCAGGCTGTGTGTATAAGGTGTATATAAAACATAAATGTATTCTGTGCTTAGATTTAGGTCCCATCACCATGATATCTCATTATGGTATGCAATTATTCCAAAATACAGAAAAATCCGATATCCAAAATACCTCTGGTCCCAAGCATTTTGGATAAGGGATACTCACTTTAGTTCAGAATACAAAGTCCTACCCACTGAATGATTTGGGAGATACTGATTTTAAACACAGAGTGTTCTCCAGATATAACTCTTTGTTGGACTTCAAAGCATAGGACCAGGCAAGGACCATCTTATCAGAGAATAACAGCTTCCACTTCAAAGTGCCACCGACATGTTTCAGGCAGCTGGGCTCTTAATGTGGTGCTGTACTGGTGGGTAAACTGTATATGTCATTTTTAATAAACTGTACAACATAAGGGTGGGTGAGAGGACCAAAGCATAAAGTCCATCTTGCACACTTTTCATTTAAGGCTGTATTTTAGGGGGGCATTGGTGGCAGTCTTTTTTTCCATAGACTGCATATTTATTGGTTATTGCTCTAATACATTACTATTTTCAACACATTTTTAAGCACAAATAACTGCTGTGTGTTTATGGCACTGCTCTGTCGCTTCATGTGTCAGTTTTCCTTTGGCCAATATTGGTGAACAATAGGGGTAATGCAGACCTGATCGATAGGCTGTGTTTTCTCACAGCCTGCGATCAAGTCTGTACTCCACATGCGTATGCACCGCAATACACAGGCGTGATGGACCGCAGCAATAGGGTTCGCCGGTCAGCGATGGGATGGTACGAAAATTCCGAACGCTCCGGCGATCGCAAGGATATTGACAGGAAGAGGCCGTTTGTGGGTGGCAACTGATCGTTTTCAAGGCTTGTCCTGGAAAATGAAGGAGGGACCCAGCGTTTGGAGGGAGTGTTTCTGACGTCAGCTACGGCCCCGATCATCGCAGCGGCTGAGTAAGTCCTGAGCAGTGCAGAGACTGCAGAAACTTATGTTTGTGCAGCTCTGTAGCAAAAGCGAATGCACACCTGCATGTACACCATACCCTCCTCCCCAAAAAATGCACCCTAGCGGTCAAGTCTGAATTACCCCCAATATCGTGAGCTCTGAGGTGGTCAAAATTGACTGGAAAGTTATGTTATTGAGGTTAATAAGACTGTAGGAACAAAAACAAACTAAAAATACGTGATTTTTAGTAAATAAAAAAAATCCAGATCCAAAAACATGAGGTTGATTTTGCCAACACCAGAAAACAAAAATAAAACACAGAGGGCAGATTTAGCAAAAACAAAATACGGGGGTCCGCACACATCTCTACTAAATAATCGCTTTGTACATGCCCACCTTCAGCATTTACAACCTTATGGCTACCTTCTTTGATTTTCACCAAAGTCTTTACATATCATATCACTGCAGAGGCTTATTTGCAATGTCTATGAATATGACACAGATCAGCTTTGCATTTTTAAATACCTGTACACATAGTGCAGTTGCTTTGTCTTTTGTGTTGTCCAATGCAGTGGTGTCACAAGCCGGGTGCAGGGAGTGCGGCCCACACCCAGGTGTTACTCTTGGAAGTGGTGACACCAAAGTTCCGGCTCTTCTGAAGTGTCAGGAGTTGGGTGCTGCAGCATCCGGCTCCTGCCACAGATAAAGAGCCGGCACTATACACAGCCCAGCCTTGACACATCCCCAGAGTGACAGAACAGAGATCCCAGAGGCCACTCCTCTTTTTATTACGTCACACCCCTTATCGACTTATCGGGAATAATGCAGAGTGCTCACCGGGTGAAGCCTCTGGTTCAAGGTCTTCTGTAGTATCTAAATGATATATAGACATCAGTAAAAAACAAAACAGAAGGTTATGTTGCAGACAATATTACAGGATGTCACATTTTAATTAACACATTAAAGCTACCTGTATAAGGAGTGTGCAAAATCCCATTAATGTTATATTCAGTATGTTATAATATTTTACATTTAAAGTAAAATTGTAGTACACATTATATATTTTAAAGCAATATGGGATTTTTTTCCAACTCGTACACAATGTCAAAGTTGATTGAGTTCAATTATTATGTTTTCTACTGTGCATGCACGAAAATCCCTAAACACTCCTACAGTGCATGTGCTCCACAGAGGGCACACACAAAGGCAATGTTGAAATTGAGACGTACAGTAACAGTGATGACTCAGAAAAGTGCTGGACGTTCCTGGATCATGATTGGGAGGTGGCTAAACAGATGCACAGTGATGTCTGTATGCAGACAGTAAATATGTACCTGCCATAGGGCTAGTGCAAGTTTCTTTGGAGTGACTAATGGGGGCATCTTAAGACACAATATATGGTAACACAGTGTCTCAGTCCTTGTGCATTCATAAGCATGGATGTACACCAGGGAAGGACTTTGCATAAAGTCACAGACATGCAACCACCAATAGACGCAGACATGGTCATGCTTGTGTCCGTCTCTGTATCATGTGTGGAAGCCACTATATAGCAACAAACTGCACACATGTAAATTGTAGGAGAAAGCCATAAATAGCCTACCTGAGGTGGCCCAATATCATTATGCCTAGAAACAAAAATGTATCAACTTCTTGCTGTTAATACAGTAGAAGAAACTACTGGGATGGAAACATTATATAAAGAAAAGATAAAAATGAGCGGACAGATATAGAGTTGGAAAGTTTTAAATGGTAAATCCTAATTTTCAGTGTAAAAACAGTGCTGCCCAGTATTTGTCAGGTACATGAAAAGCAGCCAGTATTGTTTATATATATAAGTCTGCACCCCTTGTGTTGTAACATGGCTTGTCTCGGAATAAGAACCAAAAAAATTACTGTTTTGCGCTAAAATACTAAATGGTGCATATATGAATGAAAACTCCTGTATAATATATAACCATCTGATTCATTTATTCAATAAAAAAAATATATATAAAAAGATTGGGTAACGTTCTGCTTTTACTATATAGAATTCACGTGTACAAGTCATCAAATACTTTTCCTAATTGCTATAACAATGGAAAACACCTGATATATATTACCACATGTAGTATGAATACTTATGCACACCTCTAGATAGTATCCAATCTTAAGTATACATCTTTCATTAAAAAGTGCAATTTAACTTTAAAATGTTATCCATATAGATATTGTAGAAACAACAGTGTTTAAAGATGCTGTCCCAAATTGTGGTTACCACTCATATGCTGTATGCACACAGCTTATTGTTCCATGATATATATGTCTCTTAAAATGGTATGAAAACTTTTGCACACTCGTATGCTTTTCAGTTTTAAGGTGCAGTCTCTTGTATATACAAGCAGTGGCACTAAGTATGGTGTCCCACGTTATGTGCAAATGATCCAGAGAGCACTTGTCCCGTAATGTGATTGCTGCTTATGTGCCGTGCATGGCAGCTTACCACTGCAGCCCAACTGGCTGTTTTGTGGGATCTTGCGCTGCCCTCAGTGGTGTGTGGTGCTGTCTCTCACCCGTCTACATCCGCTCAACAGAGCACGGGAAGTTGGAGCCGCTTGTTTATGGACGGCTATGCAGATCTGACTCTCCCCATCAGCTGGTTGGCCGCGTCCTCGTTGCAGAAGACCCAGCCGGCGGTTTCTGATTTAAGGAGTCACGTTTGGCCGTCCTTGGTTCCCAGCTTATGAACCAGATCACCATCAGTTGTAGGAATTTGTAGAATGATCAGCAAATTCTCCCTCTAACTAGTTTCGCACCTGGAAGCTTCCTCAAAGAGTAATATGCTTTGTATTTAGATTGCTTTATATACCTGATCATCCTAATTGGTTGTCTCGGAATAAAGCTGTGTTTTTGCTTTGCTCCATTTGTGAGGCATGTTGCTGCAATTTAATAGGAGGGAAGAGGCCAGGATTTTCATTGTTGGATGGAGATTTCCTAACCTCTAACAAGGACCTGCAACGAGGGGCTTGCGTGACCCCTTGGGTGGCGTAAGCTGCCTGATGGTGTCGCAGTGATCCAATGCTGCATCCTGCTGCATTTATATACAGTGCTATCAGCAGATCTGTCCACATCTGAATGCCTTAAGCTGGGTACACACTTTTAGATATATCTGCAGATCAATGGATCTGCAGATATATCTATAGCTGGATCGGGCAGTGTGCTGTGCATTCACACTACCAGATCCGTTGTGACTGATTTACGTGCGCATGCGGTCAATCACCGCCGGCTGCTGTAGCATGCATACGGGCAGTCGGCTGACCACCAGTACACATACAACAATGTATTTGTAGATATATTGGTCACCTTGTGTGCTGCAGGGTCGACACGATATGTCTGTGAACGACAGTGTTCACAGACATCACTGGTACACACTGGCCGACGGACCAGCTATTTATCGGTTGTTCAACAGAACGGCCGATATATCGGCCAGTGTGTACCCAGCATTAGTAACAGCTCTGACCTTGGGTCTGATCCAGATATGGATGGAGATGCTATCACGGCTGCTTACATGGAAGCAGTAGGGATAGCACTTAAATGTTAATGCAGCAGGAGGCCCCTGGCCCCGTTAATGCAGCAGGAGATTCTGGCCCCGTCCCTCCCCAGCAATGGGGGAAATCGAGGTCGCCCTCTCTCTGCTCCCAAACGGTAGCAGGCTGTCAATCACCGACAGTCTGATGTCCCTACTGCATCCGCCGTTGCAGACCTGCACTGCATGATTGTGTACAGTACTGGTCCTGTGCATGTGCAAAGTACAAAACCGCTGGGAACTGAATCAGGCACCGGATACTGATATCCCATTCCAGCACTGGAAAGTCTAGCTAATAAAATGTGCAAATACTTATATGTAATACATTCACTAACTGCAAAGGACAAATTACATCTGTTAATTCTATTGAAGTGACCTTAAAAGAACACTTTGGAAAAAAACAAAAGATTTGCACAGGAACTAATAGCTCTGGCAATAAATTCTGCTCATAGCAGCTAGTGGCAGATATTGGGATGAATGAAATGTCAGCTGGCCTAAGCATAGCAGGGTAGTCTCCAGTATACTGCAGATGTTCTATTCACTTTCCACATTGATGACGATTCTGCCTTTGTTATTCCTGCTAGGAACCAAAGTGGATGCTGCCTGTAAATGTCATCCACATCATTACTATGTTCTATCAATCCTCAGTCAGAAAAAAAGTTAACAATTGAATCAGGCTTACTACTCTATTTTTCTGTTCATTTTTCAAACATAACTATTAGATGTGTATGAAGTAATGTCATTAGGGTATTGAGAGTCATTTTGTATGTGATTTCACATTATTACTAGTGCTTATTTGATATAGAGATGTACTGTGCTAAGTTTATAGCTAAAATATCTTGCTAAATGCTGTTAAAAAGTAATTCCTTATGTAATTACTGGTACTTTTGACCCATTATTCACCAGGTTGCTAGCTAGTGTGGCTGCCATATAGCATCGCCTCCTGTGTCTCTCCAGCACATCCCTCAATGTTCTAATGTTCTCTACAGCCTAAAGCCCCTCCCCACCACCTGTGTCTTTCCAGTCTCAAGCCCCTATTGACCCCCCAGCCAGGACCGTCTCTTTGTATGGGCTTAATTGGCATTTGTCCAAGGGCCCCTAGGGGCCCAGGTCTTTTCCTCTGGTAACCTCTCCCTAGCTTGCAGCCACGGATGGTGACACCCGACCCTTCCCCCCACCTCCCTTAGCTTGCAGCTGAAGGCACTGATACCAGGCCCGACCATAGCTTGCAGCCATGGGCAGTAACACCCAAGCCACTGCCACCCCTCCATCAACACCTAGCTACAGACACAGCCTCCTCACTCACCTCCACAATTTTCCATGGGGCTTTGCGAACTAGCCGGCACAGCTGTGGCCCCTGTAACACCCCCACACCTCACCCTAGCTTTTAATGGATTTCCACTGCTGCCCAACACAATCAAAGCTGCCCTCAGGGACTCATCTCGGAGACAGCTTTGAATAAAGGGCCCTATACACGGGAGAGATGTGTGTTGAGCGAACCGCTCAGCACACATCTCTCCCGCCGCTCAGCACAGCGTGATGTGTGCTGAGCGTGCGGGGGGAGACGGGGGGGGGGGGGGGGCGCTCATTTCACCCAGTGGGTGAAATGAGCGATGTGCTAGATTGGCCTGCATGCAGGCTCAATCTAGCAGCGGCGATAGCGATGTGCGGGGCCGCGCATCGCTATCGCTGAGAGGGCTACACACGAGTGATCTGTTCTTAAAATCTAAGCAATCTAGTCAGATTGCTTAGATTTTAAGAATGGATCTCTCCGTGAGTTAGAGGCAGTTTGCAGCTAGTATCACTGTGTGATGCCTCACTCCTAGGGGTCTATTCATGTAAGAATGCGATGTTTATGTTTAACTTATCACTAAACATCGCATTCTTATTTCAGGGGGTTTTTCAGATGTTTAACGCAATTCATTAATACTTACCTGTTCCCTGATGCGATGCGGTATCCGGCTGTTCCGCGATCCCGGCTTCCCCAGTCTTCTCTCTTCATACCGCGGCTGGGATCTTCTGCACATGCGCAGTGTCCCCCCCTGCCTCCAGGTGTCATCTGCGCATGCGCCGGGGAAACGAGACCTCCAGCGGCGGGCAAGGGCAGCAAGGAGGAGGTGACCCGGCATATGCAAATGCATATGCCCTGGGCTCCTCTGATTGGCTCTTGTCACGAAAGGGAGCGGGGAGAAGGCAGGAGATGGACGTCTTCACTGCTCTTCTCCTGTACAAGCCTCCCCATCGCCTGTCTGAGATGGCGATGAGGTTTTGCGAAGGGTAACGGAAAGCTGGGCTTTCCGTTCCTACATGAATTGCAGTCACCATACAAACGTATGGTGATGCGATTCAGCCACAGAGCGGGGGTGCCGCTGGGGAAGTCAGGGACTTCTCCACGGTAACCCGCTCTGTGAATTGCGGTAAGCAGAGAAAAGCCCTGTTTACCGCAAAACAGGGCTTTTCTCTGCTGCATGAATAGACCCCCTAGTGAGAGCATTTATTGTTTATTTGTAAATACTGCCTATGTACATTTAGTGGATCTAGATCATCATTGGTGACAATTGAAAGTCACATTTGGCTCCAGAGAGAGGCTGCCGGCTCATGCTGGCTACTGTGATAGTTGTTGGCCACTGATCAGCCATCTTAGAGGAGAGAAGGTGGCTGTGAGCAGGAGCAGGGCTTTCATCGTAGAGAATGGCCGATCTCAGTGACCAGAGATAGCCGCAGCAACAGTTGGAGTAGAGAAACCAGCATGGGTAACACTGGAGAGGTTTGTTGAAATTTGAAAATCACCCTGCACAGCCCCTGCATTTTAGTTATCCTCTCCAGATGTCGCAATAAATAACCCTGTACACTAGGGGGCAGCAAGCCATGTAGTTAATAAATAGATACTGGCTGACATGTACACAAAGAGAGACTTCTACTGTACATAGCATAACACAATAGTTGATTTTACAGCGCTCCTAAAATAAAAAATATTTCAGCCTTCAAGGAAAAGAGAGAATCACTGTCTTCTATGCAATTCTGGGTAGTGCTTCCTTAATGTTCATTTGTTCTGCAAGAGAAGCAGAAAGTTTGAAATATCATAGGATGATAATTTTAAGTTTCAGTAACTACGTTTAGGGGTCTAATCATGATGCAGTGAAAAGAGTGGAGAAGTGAGCCTGTGGAGAAGTAGCCCATGGCAACCAATCAGCTGCTTCGTACAATTGTATAGTATGCAAATTATAAACGTTACTTCAATGCTGATTAGTTGCCATGGGCAACTTTTCCACTGGCTCACTTCTCCACACTTTTCACTGCTTCATGAATAAGTGAGAACAGACCAGGGGGGTAATTCCAAGTTGATCGCAGCAGGAATTCTGTTAGCAATTGGGCAAAACCATGTGCACTGCAGGGGAGGCAGATATAACATGTGCAGAGAGAGTTAGATTTGGGTGTGGTGTGTTCAATCTGCAATCTAATTTGCAGTGTAAAAATAAAGCAGCCAGTATTTACCCTGCACAGAAATAAAATAACCCACCCAAATCTAACTCTCTCTGCAAATGTTATATCTGCCACACCTGAAGTGCACATGGTTTTGCCCAACTGCTAAAAAATGTCCTGCTGCGATCAACTTGGAATTACCCCCCATATTAGGAAAAGGGTGTAGTTTCACAGCCCAAAGCCTGATGTTAATTAGAGCACCTTTAATGCCACTTTGGTGATTAGGTTACCTCTCAAATATACTCAGCAATGACACATGTCTAAAAAAAAACTTTCTGTATTGATACCAGAAGGGTTTTTTTTAGAGGTGTGTCATTTTATTCCGGTTGGGCTCTTCTATCGGGTGGTCTTCAGTATGCCGACTGACGGGATCCCGGCGCACAGTATACCGGTGCTGGGATCCCGACAGCCGGCATACAACACTTATTCTCCCTCATGGGGGTCCTCGACGCCCCTGGAGGGATAATAAAATAGCATGGTGCGCGTAGCGTGCACCGTGCCCGTAGCGTGGCGAGCGCAGCGAGCCCGCAAGGGGCTCATTTGCGCTCGCCACACTGTCGGTAAGCCGGTGGTCGGGCTCCCGGCGCCGGTATGCTGGTCGCCGGGAGCCCGACCGCCGGCATACCATAGTGAACCCCTTCTATCAATGCATTGATTCCAGTGGTGTCTTGTTCTAAGAGTCTATTTAGAATAAGCGATATTATCCTCCTTGCTGAGGATATTTAAAAGGTAAACTCATTACCAAACCTCATAACCTCTAATTAATATAAGGCGTTGGGCTGTGAAACTACACCCTTTGCCTAGTGTTGTCCCACTTAATATCCTACACATTTCTGCTTCTCTCAAGGAACATTAAGGAAGCACCACCCATCAAGGAATCTGTTTGGTTTTGACATAGCATAAAACAGATTGAATGCTGAAGACAGAAGCAGCCTAGATACTGATCTACTTGAGTAATAGTTAATTACAGTGTGAATTAGCCGATTGTTGCCCAAGATAAATAGTTGGTGCACAGAAAAACAGCTCATTACTATTGACTGACAGCTGCAGCTCATGGACTAGTGAAAAATGCACAACTGGATTAACAAGGTCCATTATAAAAGGCTATACCTAGAAAAGCAAATGGTTGTCAGTGACCGTGTTATGTAAAGGAACAGAGTTTTAAACCATCCAGTAAACCTGTTAACGGGCTATTGCCTGTAGATATAAAGTACAAAGCTTGAGTCTCTCCAGAAACCAGTCAGCAAGACATTAAATTCACCAAAGGTAATGGTTGCTACACAACTGAGTGAGGATTGTTACAATGTAAATTTAATGTCTACAGAAAGGAAAATCAGAAAACAGCCAGGATAGACAGTCTGTGGTATTCAATATTTTTTAAGCTCTCATTAACGTTGTTCAGTTCAGAATTCACACCATCTCTTAGGAAATAGACTATTTCCTAAGAGATGCACTCAGAACTCTTATATAACTTATAGAGGTATAATTTACCCCTGGCGGTGCCTGAACCTAGCCCCCTGGCCTGCTGCCTAACCCTAACCCCCGGGCAGCACCTAAACCTTAAAACACACACACACACATCCCCACTATACTTACAGTCATGATGCCGGATGCCAGGATTCCAGTGTCGGCACTCTGATTTCGGTTTTTCGACTGGCAAAAACCCAACAACCACCATCTTGACCACATCCCAATGGAATGTATTCATGTCTGATTGTGTCTGTGACTTCCACTTGGGAATTCTTTGTTTTGGACAAGTCATTTTTTTTCCACCTGATTAATTAAGAAATATTCTATAAATAGAAGTAATTTCTCACTATGGGCCACATTTAGATATACAGTAGGAGCAAAACCAACTAAAATGCGTAAGTTTGTAGTGTCCCGTTGAGGATGGGGGGGCACTATCACCACTGCTCTGCACAACACAGCATCTATTCACAGTGCAGAGAGAGATTGATCATAACGAGGAGACAAGCACTTTAGATAATTATGTGGATCATTTTAATACCTTATGTAAGTACATTTTAGTCCAAAAGGGGATGTGGACAAAACATCGACGTTCATCATAATGTCAACAGTTATGATGCTGACATTGTTAAAATCTCAATATGGACCATGTCAACATCTACAGAATGTTGACATGTTCACAATGTCGACATGTGAAATACCAACATTCTGCATGGACTGGCCGCAGAGGGTTATTGTTGAGCTACGGGAGGGGAGGTTAGTTTTAGTCACTTGGGGGAAGGGTTAAGTGTAGGCATACTAACCATCCAAAGTGCTAATGGATCCTCTGGAAGTCATCATCAGCTGACTGCTTGACCCAGAAGACATCGCTGGAGCCACCATTCCAGATAAGGCACCGCTAGACAACCACAGATGTTTTGTCAACATTTTAATCATGTTGACATTTCATCAAAGTTGACATTATGAAAATCAGCCTGGTCAATGTTGACATTGTAAGCATGGCAAGATTCTCATGTCAACAATATAAATGTAAAACAAATTCCACACCCTCTAAAAATATTGTATGTGAGTAACCTGCTAGAAGTAAAGTTGGTAATTGTTAAAGTTACCTGATCAGCTTTATAAATCATGACTTTATGAATAACATGTATTTAGTTTATATACATCCATCCCTATGATCTAATTCCACTGCAGTTGTGCAGCGTGTAAAATAAATACAGATATAGCCACACTCATCATGGCTACATCTAGGTGTGAATGCACCTCGTTTGCCACAACTGCATGCACAACCAGCATACATGTGTGCCCATTAAGACTATATTGAGCAGCAATTGCCAAATCTCGGCGCGGTCGGGCTGTGTGCGACAAGGTGCACCCAGTGTGCACCTATTGCCGCTGCTAAGCCACAATTAACGTGGCTCAACTGTATATGACTAGACATATATGGCTGCTCAACTGTATATGATTAGACATATATGGCTACTCAACTGTATATGACTAGACATAGATGGCTGCTCAACTGTATATGACTAGACATATATGGCTACTCAACTGTATATGACTAGACATATATGGCTGCTCAACTGTATATAACTAGACATATACAGTAAGGCGGGACAACCCCAGCATGCACAGTAGAAAAGTTGCTGGGAAAATGGCCACTGCGTCATTTCCCTGGAGACCTCCACATATGCAATAGACTGTGGCACAGCCCCAGAGTCTAATCACTAATGCACTATGGCTAGAGAGGAGGGGGCCAAGACAAAGACTGCACAACTACCCCTCCTCTCTTAATATACTTTTGAACCCCAGGATTGCTTTTACCTTCATAAGTTTATTTTCAGAACCAAAATCAGAATACACCCCTGAACTGCCCAAACCATACCACACCTTGAGAGCCTACACCTTTTTCAGGGTACAAAAGTATGGACAGTCTCACTTACCTTGAGACTACTTGAGGATTGTATTTACATAGAGCTTTAGGCAACAAAACTTGTAAAAAATTGAGTGAGCCATCTATTCCTTCCATTTATATCCATTTCCAATAAGGATTTAGTTTAAACCCCTTTCATTTCTTATTAAGCCAGCACTCATGATAAGGTCCGAGAATCTATTTCAGGGTATTTGGGAATGATTTCATTTAAATAATCACGAAACGTTCATACACCCAAGGTCTGTAATGTCACAGCCATCAGTAATTGAGAGTGATACAAAGCATACAAATAACCAATGCAAAACTATATAATTCACTTAAGACACGATAACTAATGTTATGAAACATATATATATATATATATATATATATATATGTATTGTAAGGGCCCTTAGTGTGCTGGAGACTTCAAAAGTTACACTTTTTTTGTTGCAGGTAACTGAAGATATCTTTGACAAAAGAGGAGAGAATTGAGGTCATTTTGATGTCTGGAGAATGAAGTTTCTGTGTCAAAGCTGCAGATTTTTACAACCATCACCCAGAAAGACCTCCAATTTTACAATACACTGTCAGGTGCCTAATTTCCAAATTCCGAGAAACTGGGACTCTGGCTGACAAGTCACGGAGTGGTCTTCCAAAAAGTACTACTAACGAGACAACCTCAACAACGGTTTTGGCATCCTTTGTGAAGAGCCCACAACGCAGCACAACGCCCACACATGAAACTTTCAAATATACCAAGGGTTTTAACAAAGTTCAGGAGGGAAACATTCTTCAAAGGAAGAGAAGTATTAGAACACAAACACATACACTGAGACTGGAGGGAGGCAGGTTCAGGGGAAATTTAAGGAAAAATGACTTCACAGAAAGGGTAGTGGATAAATGGAATAGCCTCCCATCAGAGATGGTAGATACTAAGACTGTAGAGCAATTTAAACATGCATGGGATAGGCATATGAATATCCTTACAAAGAATTAAGGTTCAAAAAGGGTTGAGATTACCTAAAGGATAAATAAAAGGGTCAGACTAGATGGGCCAAGTGGTTCTTATCTGCTGTCAAATTCTATGTTTCTATGTTTAAATGACTGTCCTCTATGGAGAACAGTTCAGCCTGTAATTTCAACAATAAAAACTGTTGTAACTTTTGAACCATAACTGCTATTTTAAATCAGTTTGCAGCAATAAACTTTTCAGCAAATTCTGATCTTGTTTGACATGTTACATGGCCCCCTTTCCATTTGAAAAAACTGACTTAGATTCAAGATGGCTGATTTCAAGATGGCACCCATGTTCGGTACATACCCTAAAAGATAGCCCACCTCACACATACCTTAGTGGAGTATTCTGTTTTCCCATTTCCTGCACGGTTTTTGAAACAAAAGGGTGCACTGCGACTTTTGAATCACTATATATCAAATACTGTATATATGCACTGCTCAAAAAAATAAAGGGAACACTAAAATAACACATCCTAGATCTGAATGAATGAAATATTCTTATTAAATACTTTGTTCTTTACATAGTTGAATGTGCTGACAACAACAACAGGGATCTCCTCCGCCAACTCCTGGACAGTCTGTGGTGCAACGTGGCGTTGGTGGATGGAGCGAGACATGATGTCCCAGATGTGCTCAATTGGATTCAGGTCTGGGGAATGGGTGGGCCAGTCCATAGCATCAATGCCTTCGTCTTGCAGGAACTGCTGACACACCCCAGCCACATGAGGTCTAGCATTGTCTTGCATTAGGAGGAACCCAGGGCCAACCGCACCAGCATATGGTCTCACAAGGGGTCTGAGGATCACATCTTGGTACCTAATGGCAGTCAGGCTACCTCTGGCGAGCACATGGAGGGCTGTGCGGCCCCTCAAAGAAATGCTACCCCACACCATTACTGACCCACTGCTAAACCGGTCATGCTGGAGGATGGTGCAGGCAGCAGAACGTTCTACTTGGCATCTCCAGACTCTGTCACGTCTGTCACATGTGCTCAGTGAGAACCTGCTTTCATCTGTGAAGAGCACAGGGCGCCAGTGGCGAATTTGCCAATCTTGGTGTTCTCTGGCAAATGCCAAATATCCTGCACGGTGTTGGGCTGTAAGCACAACCCCCACCTGTGGACGTCGGGCCCTCATACCACCCTCATGGAGTCTGTTTCTGATCATTTGAGTAGACACATGCACATTTGTGGCTTGCTGGAGGTCATTTTGCAGGGCTCTGACAGTGCTCCTCCTGTTCCTCCTTGCACAAAGGCAGAGGTAGCGGTCCTGCTGCTGGGTTGTTGCCCACCTACGGCCTCCTCCACATCTCCTTATGTACTGGCCTGTCTCCTGGTAGCGCCTCCATGCTCTGGACACTACGCTGACAGACACAGCAAACCTTCTTGCCACAGCTCGCATTGATGTGCCATCCTGGATGAGCTGCACTACCTGAGCCACTTGTGTGGGTTGTAGACTCCGTCTCATGCTACCACTAGAGTGAAAGCATTGCCAGCTTTCAAAAGTGACCAAAACATCAGCCAGAAAGCATAGGAGCTGAGAAGTGGTCTGTGGTCACCACCTGCAAAACAACTCCTTTATTGGGGGTGTCTTGCTAATTGCCTATAATTTCCACCTGTTGTCTATTCCATTCGCACAACAGCAAGTGAAATTGATTGTCAATCAGTGTGGCTTCCTAAGTGGACAGTTTGATTTCACAGAAGTGTGAATGACTTGGAGTTACATTGTGTTGTTTAAGTGTTCCCTTTATTTTTTTGAGCAGTGTATATATATATATATATATATATATATATATACAGATGGGTCCACATTTATCTTGACCTTTAATAGGATTAACTGAGACTGGCCAATCGGACTTAAACCCCCGCTGTAATGACTTAATCCCCTGATGTATTGTTCTCTGTATTGTATTGCAGTTGAGAACAATAGAAGAAGGGTTTATGCTAATAAATCATGTTGTGCCTAGGCACAGAAAACTAGTCAAGATAACAGTGGACCCATCTGTATATATATCAAAAAGAAAGTGCAGCACCACTTGTGAAGATTGTTACTCCAGACTCAATTTACTAAGACACTGCCAATCTTCGTGGGCGTCAGCTGTCCATTAAATAAGCAATAATGGTAAGTTACTGCAGAAAACAATATGTAAATCCAAAAATAAGGGTTCAAGCGACCAATGGTGTCTATACTGTCGAAATCAAAAATATTACATACACAGCACATGTAAACTCCACACTGATGAGTCGCTGTGCGTGTGACTATACGCAGTGTACACAGCGATATATGGTAACATATGCACTCACACAGAGACGCCACAAAGATATATTTAACACATATTTCATACCACACATAAATTAAACATGTCAAGCACTGGACATTATAAGGTTTTAAATCATATAATCGAGTATAATGTCATGTATGTGTATTGTTGGAGCGGAGCAAGATGGACATGTCATGCTTGGTGTCAAAGTAATCAGATTAATGAGTGGATTGATTTGATACCGGTGCTTAGATTGTAGCACATTGCAATGAGTAGTTATGATCAAATGTAGAAATATAAAGCCACAATTCTAGTGAACAAAAGAACATTCCAAAAGACAGCAAGTGTGGCCAGGAAACCAGAGGCCATCCCCTTTGATGTCATCTTCAAGGCTTGCATATGAACTGACCAATGACTCATTATGAATGAGAAAGTTCCCTCCCCTGGACCAATAGCGGAAGACATGTTATCCCCCAACATACACAGTGTATAGCTGATCCCAGACACAAGGTTTCCTGTTGTTTTGCTGGGTGCTGATCAAGATGCTGTTTTTGCTGTTCTGTGTAGCTGCTGTTGAGGCTGATCCAGAGATAAAGCGTAGAGTGCATTGAGGGAGATGGTAATAGTATGCTGTCCGTAATTGTATGGATTCTTGCTTTTTATGTAATTGTACTCTGTAACCATATATATATATATATATATATATATACTGTACATGTGTTATATTGTATGCATACCCTTTTAATATCAAATATATATATCACTGAGCCTTAGAACTCATACAATGTGTGCGAGTGCTTGTTTTCTCTTAAGGGATGTAGTGTTTGCGACATATGGCGCACTTTTATTGTATATGGTAATAAGATGCTCCTTGCATCGGCAATATATATTAGCACTGGCATTTTAAATATTTATTAGAAATAAATCTGACTCTTACAATACTAAAACCAGTGTGTAGTATCAAAATTATTAAGAAATACTTATAAACAGCGGTAAAAATTAACAATGAGGCTTATTTAAATAATATATATAAAAACAATGACAATATAAATAGCCGTTCTAAAATAACTTAGATCAGGGACATGTACTTTTAGAATTGTAAATGAATAAATAATCCTAAAAGTGAGATAACCTAAGAAAATCTTCAGTATTCAGGAGGCCACAGAGGGAGAACCCAACGCGTTTCATCTTTAGACTTCTTCGTCTAAAGATGAAACGCGTTGGGCTCTCCCTCTGTGACCTCCTGAATACTGAGTTAAGATTTTCCTTAGCTTATCTCACTTTTAGGATTATTTATTCATTTACAATTTAAGTTATTTTAGTACGGGTATTTATATTGTCATTGTTTTTATATATATTGTTTAAATAAACCTCATTGTTAATTTTTACCCCTGATTATAAGTATAATTTTTATACTACACACTGGTTTTAGTATAGACACCATTGGTCGCTTGAACCCTTATTTTTGGATATGTGTGTGTGTGTGTGTGTGTGTGTGTGTGTGTGTGTGTGTGTGTGTGTGTGTTTGCGGGGTATGATGCAGCACTCAATCATAATCAGCAGTGCAGTGCAGGATCCAAAATAAATTGTTCACTCACTTCACCACAGACAGATAAAATATAGAGCAAGCATTCACATTTTAACATTTTAGAAGCTTCAGGAGGCTTTATTCAGGAATATCCAGAGTATAAGAGGTGTGGCAATTAACTAAAGAGACTGATGCTATAATTTACTTTTAATTATATTAAGTACATTTTAACTTCATACCCCTTCTATGTACTTCCCTTCTGTATATACACACCTCTGCATTCTTATTTTCCATTGGCCAAAGCTGTTCTGTAGCTCATTATCTGTCAGATGTCTCAACAGCTCAGTCGTTTTTTCTTTACCGTGGTAAAGGATGCAAAATGGGTTTCCTTGAATACAGTTTTGACTTTAAGTAAAATAAATAAGCCACAAGGTCTGGTGAGTATGGAAGGTGTTCTAGCACTGCAATCTATTTCTCAGCCAAAAACTGCTCCACAGAGAGAGCTGTGTGGGCTGGAGCATTGTCCTGATGGAGGATGAAACCATTTTAAGACAACTCAGGCCTCTTTCTTCTGATTCTTTCCAGCAAAGTTTCTAGAACATTCTTGATTCACTGTTGCAGCTTCTGGTACCCAGTCCGCCAAAATAACACTCTTGATATCAAAGAAAACAATTAACATGGCTTTGCAATTGGACTTGCCTTGACAAGCTTTCTTCATTCCTGGTGATGATGATGTTTTCCAGTGCATAGACTGGCATTTTGTCTCAGGATCGTACTGGAAGATCCATGTTTCATCACAGGTAATAACTATATCTAAAAAATGCGAATCCGCTTGAATTTGTTCCAAAGTGTCTGTACAAAATTGATTTTGATTTTCTTTATGCTCTGCCTTGGAACCAACTGTTGTCATGTTAAAATATTGGTACAAAACTTGCTTAACAGTTTCTTTGTCTATGTTTACCATTTATGCTATCATTTGGATTCTGAGTCAATGGTCAATTCGAACAATTTTCTAATTTGTTACCACAGTTTCGTGTTTTTTTTATGTGCAAGGCCATTCGGGATGTTCATCATCTTAGACATCCTCACTACATCTTTGTGCCATGAGCTATCTCATGTGTAAGCCACATAAACTTGCCCATGGGAGAAGCAGATGGTTCTGACATCTAGGCTTGAAACCATTAGCATATGCGACTGCGATCATCGTAGTGAAGTAGACACTTAATGAAAACTGCAGCCGCTGGAATTGAAAAGGAAAATTGTTGTGGATAAGGGGTATACGTGGTATAAACACAGTCTCACCTGCCCCACCTCCAATTATAATCCCTGCCTCAATTAGGTTCCTCAGCAGAGCAGTCACTTTAAGTCAGATTCCATTGCATATCTTGGGCTTAGTCAAGATCGGCAGAAGCATGATCGGAACTCCAGCTTTCAGTGCGTAGAGTGTCAACGGTCTGGTTTTTCCTTTATTGCTCCTCTCCTTTATGTCACATTGAGATCATACATACCTCTGTTTCTTTCTTAGTGAAAACGCAATGCAAATTCATCCAGTAGATTTTTTATATATATTTCTCAAAAACAATTGCTATGTACAGACACAACACTTATAGTTTTTTTTTTGTTAAATGCAGCTCTCTTTGGGCAGCTTCCACAAAAGAAAGGACCCTTTGCCGATATTGGGGATCATTCCGAGTTGATCGATCGCTAGCTACTTTTAGCAGCCGTGCAAACGCTATGCCGCCGCCCACTGGGGAGTGTATTTTAGCTTAGCAGAATTGCAAACGGATGTGCAGCCGAGCTCTACAAAAACAGTTTGTGCAGTTTCAGAGTAGCTCTGAACCTACTTAGCACTTGCGATCACTTCAGCCTATTCGTGTCCAGATTTGACATCATACACCCGCCCAGCAAACGCCCAGCCATGCCTGCATTTTTATAAACACTCCCTGAAAATGGTCAGTCGACACCCAGTAACGCCCACTTCCTGTGAATCTTCTTGCGGCCTCCAGTGCGAAGGAAAACTTCGCTAGAACCTGAGCACAACCACAAAGAGCTTTGTACCCGTATGTCATGCGTGCACATTGCAGGGCATACGCATACGCAGAAATGCCATTTTTTCACCTGATCGCTGTGCTGCGATCAACTCGGAAAATGACCCTCCCATGGGTCTGTAGAGGTAAATACAAAAGAGGTATCTTTGTGGAGCGCTCTTATTTGATGGATGAATCCAATATTTTGGGGGGGATATGAACCGAGAATGACCTTATCAGTACCTTATATACCTATACACCCAAAATGTTAAAAACACATATTTTTATTAAAATATAAATTACATATTCAAAAATACGTTTCTGTAATCGTTTTTTTTTACACAAAAGTGTTGATAACTAGGAAACCATATGTTTGTTTATACAGTTTTTGTTCATACAGTAAAAATATCAATAAAACATTTTTGTTTTGCCCAACGCATTTCATCTATGGCGACTTCTTCAGGGGTGTTTAATTCTTAGGCAAAAATAGTTATCTTGTTATGATGCCAGAACTGTTTGGAATTATTTTACTTCTCAAATGGTGATTTAGTAGATGAAACCTTATGTATAGGCAAATTGTTTTACTGGAAACATATTTAGTGTAGTCTCAATTAGTTTCCACAGCCTAATGACAATTTTTGCTGGATTCCACAGCCTAATGACAGTTTTTGCTGGATTCCACAGCCTAATGACAGTTTTTGCTGGATTCCACAGCCTAATGACAGTTTTTGCTGGATTCCCTATTTGTGAGACTCTAAAGGCTCAGATTAGAATCAAATAACTTCTAGCTGTTGTCAGATTTTTTAGTCTTTTTTTTTAGTCTTTTCCAGCAGCAATCCTACACGTCTGTTTGCTCTGGAATCCATCATCTATTATCGTCTTCTTACTTGTTAACTGATGTTGAAGTTAAGGTTCTTAATTATGGGTTGTCTTTTGTGCCTACATGCCGTTTTGATGTGTTTAAATGTGAAGTGGAGAAATATAAACTTAATAGACAACTGAAGATACAGGAATTGTTTAAGGATAAAAAACCTGTGACTAATGAATCTAGTATGCAAGCAGAGATTCCAGTTGTTATGTAGATTGCAGAAGAAAAAAGTATTTGAGCCTGTATCTAATAATGTTTCAATTAAAACGTTTTCTAGAATGCTTACTCATGACATGAATCAATATGTTGTTCCTTTGAGCAAATGTGATTTGCATAATAATTTATCTGAGAGTGAATTTAATGCTCTTAAAATCTTGCAGCTCGTTCTGATATCATTATTCGCCCTCTGATAAAGGCGGGGCAATAGTGATACAGAATTTTAGTGATTACAAAGATGAGATTACCAGGCAGTTATCAGATGATAATGTGTATAAGAAACTTCCCAGTGATCCGACGAACATGTTTCTTAGTAAATTGTCCAGGAGTGTGGGTAAAGCAGTGGAGAATGGATTAATTACTGTGGAATTAGGAGAGGCACTTATCCCTAAGAGTCCTATTACTCCACTGCTGTACACACTTCCTAAAATTCATAAGAATTCGGTAAGACCCCCGGGCAGTCCAATTATCTCAGCCCGGGGATCTCTTTTTCAACAGTTTGCTGTATTTTTAGACACGATTCTACAGCCGTGCATTAAGAGGCATCAGTATTGTCTTCTAGATACCACTACTTTTTTAAATAAACTCGACAAGGTGGGTGTGATCCCTACTAATAGTCTGTTATGCAGCCTAGATGTTTCCAATTTATACACGGTTATCCCTAATGATGAAGGATTGTTGGCAGTACGGAGACTCATTACGGATAATCCGTTGTACTCTGGGCCATCTGTAGATCTGGTGATTGAGCTTTTAGAGATGTTGCTGTGCAGTAATTATTTTTTCTATGATGGAGGTTTTTATCTCCAGGTGTGCAGGTGTGCGATGGGGTCCTGTGTGGCCCCATCGTACGCAAATTCCTTTATCTTTGCTGACATCTTTTTTCAGGATCACTATGTATCTGGAATGATGATTTTGTTTTATGCCAGATACATAGATGATTTATTTGTGATTTGGACAGGGAGTGAGGTGCACTTTGCATCCTTTATGGATGTACACAATAGGTCTGGAAGTCCCATCAAGTTCCCATATATACGGTTGATACCTCTATGGTGAACTTTTTGGATGTTCAACTAACTGTATCAGATGGTATTATTAAAACTAATTTATTTAAAAAACCACAGACCGCAATACCCTGCTACATGCAAGGAGTTTTCATCCTAAACTGCTGAAATTCAGGCTCCCATATTCTCAATTTTTGAGAGCGAGACGAATTTGTAGCGATGAGAGTATGGCGAGTGAGAACATTGACAAGATGATTAAAAACTTCATCAGTAGGGGATATTGTTTAGATCTTCTGTTGGAAACTAAGAAAAAAGCTATGTCTATGTCTAGGAAGCAATTGCTGCAGACTAAAGATAACCAAAATAACAGAAGAAAACTACCTTGGGTGAATCACTTTAATGATGCCAGTGGAGGTATTAGACAAATTGCTAAAAAAAACTGTGGCCAATTGTGCGGACTGATGGTGATTTAAATTTGGTAGACACTGACATCATGCCGTGCTACACCCAAGGTTGGAATATACGTGATTGGTTGGTAAAAACAGACGGGACAGAGATGAAATCTGGTATAACAACTCATTTTTTATCAGCAAGAAAAGTGTGTTTCAAATGTCTAGGCTGCACCACTTGTCGGTCTTTAATTGCTGAAGATAGTTTTTTTTATCTCTTAAGTGGGTGACGTGTACAACCAAGTTCATTGTCTACCTGCTGACTTATCCCTGCGGATTAAGGGGGTCATTCCGAGTTGATCGCTAGCTGCCGTTGTTCGCTGTGTAGCGATCAGTGGAAAAAACAGCTAATCTGCGCACTCGTATGCACCGCAATGCGCACGCACGACGTACAGGAACAAAGAGCATCATGGTTTTGCACAGTTTCTAGTGACGCTTTTAGTCGCACAGCCGATCGCAAGGAGATTGACGGGAAAAGGGCGTTTCTGGGTGTCAACTGACCATTTTCTGTGAGTGTTTGGAAAAACGCAGGCGTGGCTGGGTGTTTGCTGGGCGGGTATCTGACGTCATTACCGTGTCACTCATCGCACAGGATAAGTAACTACAGGACTGGCCTTGTTTTGCACAAAATGCTTTTGCAGGCGCATCGCACTCCTGCAAAGCAAAAATATACTCCCCCGTGGGTGACGACTATGCGTTTGCACGGCTGCTAAAAACTGCTAGTGAGCGATCAACTCGGAATGACCCCCTAAGATATGTAGGGAAGACAGAGAGTACTTTCAGAGAGCGAATGGCCGGGCATCGGTCGTCAATTCGAGCTGCATTCGAAACCGGAGTAAGTGATCAACCGGTAGCGTGACTTTTAGGAAGCTGGTCACAATTTAGCGTCACTCAGATATCGTATTATAGACTACATTCCTTCTAATATTAGAGGAGGTGATAGGTCTTTACAGTTATTAAGATGTGAATCATGTTGGATTTTTAGGCTGGGGACTCTTACTCCGAGAGGGTTAAATGACAGCTTAGGCTTACACTGCTTCTTTTGATGTGATGTGATTATATGAGAATAATGCAAACTTATAATGTGATGTTGTATTGGCAATCATTGCATGGATAGTTTTATGTTTGTTCATCATGACTTCTTTTTTTAACATCTCTGTGTTGTTTTTATTTGGGTTTTGCAAGCCAAACGGGGGAACCTGACACCAGTTGTTGGTGTCTGGTTCTGGTTTTGGAATCCGCCCGTTTCACTTGGTATGGGGGTGGGTATAAATAGATGTGTTTTGTACAGTGTGTGCATCCTGATGACGAGGGAATAACGCCTTCAAAACGTGGATGACAAACTGAAAGTTTCACCCTGTATTATTCTAAGTGCACCGACTTGCTGTTCTACATCTGGGCTCCTGGCTGGGGAGCACCTACGGAGGGCACCGGAGAAATTATACCTGATAGTGTGGAGTGCTGCCTTACGGATTCAATATATATATATATATATATATATATACACACACACACACACATGTATGTATATATATATATATATATATATATATAGTTGCAAAGAGTAAGCGGCACTCACCAGGCTTGCAGTGTGCCGCTCACCCGGCGGACGCGGCACACTGACGTCACGGATTCCGCGACACTCAGACGCGGGCTCCGTGGATCGTGTGGATGGCGCCGGCTGGGTGAGTACTCCTGCAGTCACAAATTGTTAATTGGTACGGGTATTTATATGTGTACACTTGTGAACTGTTGTTATTCAAGCTGTCCCTGATGACGGGGGATTGTCCCCGAAACGTAGGAATCCAATAAAGGACATTTTACATTTATTCCTGCAAGCCTGGTAAGTGCCGCTTACTCTTTGCAACTACAAATAGCCGAACTGGCTTAAGAGGGCACCGCAGCAAGTAAAGAATTATTAACCAAGGGAGTGCCGGATAACTGGACTGTATATATATATATATATATATATACACACTCATATATATATATATATATATATATATATATATGCATAGATATATTGTCACATTGCTCTGTATACTTTTTATACTTTAGGGCAGTGTTTCCCGACCTCAGTACTCAAGGCATACTGATAGTCTGGGTTTTAGTAGTATCCATGCTTTTATGGTCAAATCAAAATAACTGTGGTACTAATTAAGTAACCCGTACTCAAGTATGGATAGCCTTAAAACATGATCTGTTAGTGTGCCTTGCGGACCCTGGTTGGGAAATCCCTGCATTAGGTGCTTACTGCCTTTTAAGACTATAGTGTAAATAGACCCAGTAAGTGTTTATTTTCTCTAACAAAACCGTAAGTGGAAAAGGCAGCTATTCTATCATATGTGAAGAGCTGGGTTCTAGAGATTTATCATGTGCACTGCTGTTATTTATAACACTTAGGGTCCTATTTATATAAGATGTGATAAGATTTGTAATAATTCACATATGTTAACACATGTAATTAATTACCATTATCATGTGAATTTATCATTGGTCCTTATGAAAATTAGCATATGCGAAATTCTGCAGCCCAAGTTAAATTTTACATTGTGTAATGTATCACATATCTTAAGCATATCACAGAAATACTAATGGTAATTAGCAATTATTATGTGCCTGCATCCTCAACAGCCATTAAGTTGGGTGGCACTTCTTATACCGGCTATCGGGATCCCGGTGCTCTTTTGCGCTCGCCCCACTGCCGGCATTCCGGCGTTCAGGATCCCGGCGCCGGTATGCTGGGCGCCGGGATCCCAAGTGCCGGCAACTCATGCCACACCCATTGAGCTAATATATATTTTTGCACATAGAAAATATATGTGTGTAGTAGTGATGTGCACCGGAAATTTTTCGGGTTTTGTGTTTTGGTTTTGGGTTCGGTTCCGCGGCCGTGTTTTGGATTCGGACGCGTTTTGGCAAAACCTCACCGAAATTTTTTTGTCGGATTCGGGTGTGTTTTGGATTCGGGTGTTTTTTTCAAAAAACCCTAAAAAACAGCTTAAATCATAGAATTTGGGGGTCATTTTGATCCCATAGTATTATTAACCTCAATAACCATAATTTCCACTCATTTTCAGTCTATTCTGAACACCTCACATCTCATAATATTATTTTTAGTCCTAAAATTTGCACCGAGGTCGCTGGATGGCTAAGCTAAGCGACCCAAGTGGCCGACACAAACACCTGGCCCATCTAGGAGTGGCACTGCAGTGTCAGAAAGGATGGCCCTTCAAAAAAATTGTCCCCAAACAGCACATGATGCAAAGAAAAAAAGAGGCGCAATGAGGTAGCTGTGTGACTAAGCTAAGCGACCCAAGTGGCCGACACAAACACCTGGCCCATCTAGGAGTGGCACTGCAGTGGGGACATAGCTGGCACTGTGGGGGCATGTGTATCTGCACTGGGGTCCCCCCAGTGCCAGCCATGCCCCCAGTGCAGGTACACATGCCCTCACAGTGCCAGCTATGCCCCCAGTGCAGATACACATGCCCCCTGTGCCAGCTATGCCCCCAGTACCAGATACACATGCCCCCACAGTGCCAACTATGCCCCCAGTGCAGATACACATGCCCCCACCGTGCCAGCTATGCCCCCAGTGCAGATTCACATGCCCCCACAGTGCCAGCTATGCCCCCAGTGCAGATCCACATGCCCCCACAGTGCCCCCTATGCCCCCAATGCAGATCCACATGCCCCCACAGTTACAGCTATGCCCCCAGTGCAGATCCACATGCCCCCACAGTGCCAGCTATGCCCCCAGTGCAGATCCACATGCCCCCACAGTGCTAGCTATGCCCCCAGTGCAGGTCCACATGCTCCCACAGTGCCAGCTATGCCCCCAGTGCAGATCCACATGTCCCCACAGTGGCTCTCTCTCTCCCCCCCCCCAAGTGCTGCTCACCCACCGTGCTGCTGCTGTGAGGGAAGGGGAGGAGAACGCAGCGCGCGCCTCTCCTGTTCCTCTGACTCCGGCGGTAGCGGCTATCTTAAATTCAGCGCCGGCATGTGAGCCAATCAGAGCTCGCTGTCCGGCAGCCAGTCAGGAGCTTAGCTGCCGGACCGCAAGCTCTGATTGGCTCATGGGCCAGCACTGAATTGAATCCGCCGCAGGAGTCAGAGGAACAGGAGAGGCGCGCGCTGCGCTCTCCTGCCCTCTCCTCACACGCCGTGTAGATTAACACACAGCAACTTCTAAGCCTTAGAGGTTGCTGTGTGTCAGGCAGCGGTGGCCGGGAGCGGATCGAGCCGCATGCGGAGGACGAAAGAGCCGCATGCGGCTGTCCTACAATCTCTTTATCTATTGATGGCACTACTATCTCCTCTAGCCACCAAGTGCGCTGTTTTGGAGTAATCCTTGACTCCTCCCTCTCCTTCAAACCACACATTCAGCACCTCTCACAAACCTGCTGTTTTCATCTAAAAAATATTTCCAGGATCAGACCCTTTCTCACCCAGGATGCTACTAAGACTCTTATCCACTCACTGGTCATCTCCAGACTGGACTACTGCAATCTCCTCCTGACTGACATTCCTGACAAATACTGTACCTCTGTCCACTCCAATCTATCCTCAATGCTGCTGCGCGGCTCATCTTCCTCACCAAACGCACTACGTCCACCTCTCCTCTCTTACTAGACCTTCACTGGCTCCCCTTCCCTTTCAGAATCCATTTCAAGCTTCTCACACTAGCTTGCAAAGCCCTCACCCACTCCTCTCCCATCTACATCTCTGACCTTATCTCTCTTTACACTCCCACCCGTCCTCTTCGCTCTGCTAATGCACGCCGACTCTCCTGCCTACGGATTACTTCCTCCCACTCCTACCTCCAAGATTTTTCACGTGCTGCACCACTTCTCTTGAAATCCCTACCTCTCCCCCTCAAACTCTCCACTCTCTACAAAACTTCAAACGGGCTCTCAAGACCCACTTCTTCACCAAACCCAGCCAAATCTCATCCTAACCCTCTGTTCTACCCTCTCTATGTACCCCATCTGTGTCACCCCTGTCTGTCTACCCCTCCCCTATAGAATGTAAGCTCTCACGAGCAGGGCCCTCTTCCCTCATGTGCTTATCCTTTCTTACTTTAATAATCTTCAACTGCACCAAATCCATCAGTCTTCTGCCACCTGATACTTATTCCAGTGTCATCTGCTGATGTAGCTATGTTTATTTACCCTGTACTTGTCCTATATTGTCATCAACTGTAAGTTGCTGTTTTCCTGTTTGATTATTTGTTTATGTACTCTGTAACTGGGCACTGCGGAACCCTTGTGGCGCCATATAAATAAAGGATAATAATAATAAAGAGTGCCTCCACAAAGAGGTTTTTTTCCTGTTTTTCTGATCCCTTGCAGAATTTCCCTGTGACGTCATCATTCTGCAAGGAATGGTGCAGTTGGGACATTGCAAGCGCACCAAATTAATTATATATGTAATATAATATGTATGTACACATATATACACAATCATATTTCTAACATATTAATAAACACGTTTTTTTATATACGTATTTGCAATTTAGGATTTTCACATTTTATTAGGGTACAATTTAAAATGCTCTACATTGCCGCAAGTCTCTATCCTTCACACACACACACACACACACACACACACACGCACACACACACACACACACACACACAATGATGAGCAACAACTACTGTGGATGGGGAGATATGGACATATTCCCCTACTCCTCATTAGGATTGGGTACGGTCAAAGTACTGAATCCCGACCGTCAGAATGCTGGCAAAGAGGCGAGTGGAATGAAGCCCCTTTCTGGCTTGTTACGCTCACCACGCTGCAGGCTCGGTGGCTCGCTTCGCTCACCACAGGTTCTATTCCCACTCCATGGGTGTCATGGACACCCAGGAGTGGGAATAACTGTGGCAGCGCTGCCGGCATACTGGTGGTCGGGATTCCAGTGTCGGTATTTTGACCATCAGAATTCCGACCGCCGGGGTTCCAACTAAATCCCCCTCCATACAAGACAATTAAAACAAGCTGATAATGCAAGCAATAGATGGCATTAGCAAGTGCAAAGGATCTTCAAAAATAATCGCCTTTTTTTAGCATGATAAATGGCAATAATTTATCATTACAATTCCTTTTATCGACAATTCTTTATTCTACAATAGCGTTATTAACAAGTACGATATCTGTTCATTTAAATTTTCATAATATTTTGACATCAATCAATAAGCCACTATTTTCACATTTATTTTACATTCTGGTGTTTGAACAACAGCTGAACCTCTTGACCATGGCGATTATTCAGCATGGATCGCAAAATTGAGCATTTGCAGACTGGCTGATTATTGTCTGACTTTACATGCACTGCAATCGCATAGCACATGCGTGACATATCACAATGTGATCACATCCCGGCAGGATGCAATTGCATAGTGATTGATAGTCAACAGGGGTTTAGGGGTGGCGAAATTGCATTGGTGGGGAGTGGTGTGGGAAATGCAGGTGTGTCATGGCTGTATTCAAGGCATCTGAATGAAGTTAGCTGTGATTCCTGTGTCGGGAAACATGGTGCTACTTGTACTTCCGGATTCTGTTATGCGATCGCATTTGATATTGTGATCACATCGCAGGGCGGCGCTACACATGCTGAGCGGCCTTGCCCTGTGCTGGGAGGCTCCAAGCATGCAATTTTTTATCAGTAGCAGTTTTGCGTTTTTAGCAAAACCGCTACTGAAGCTGAATAATCCCCCAAGTCTGCATCATTTTATGCATTCAGTTGCTGCTACATGATTGACTGACCATATATTTGCATAAACCAGCAGTGTACCTATCTAAGTGGTGACTAGGTATATATTACTATAATAGAAATGTGTTATTTTCAATCAGTTTGCTATTTAAGCTACATTTATTCCATGTTGAAAATATTTAAATTAACTGTAGGGGAGTTACAGAAGTTATTAAAAAATGACAACTAGAAAATTTAATATAATTAGAAATGTGTTCTTGTTCTGGCATTTCACCTCTTCACTATAATTGATGTTAAAATTGTTTATAATAAGGAGACAGTGATGCCTAAAAGCAATTGTGATACCTGAAATTGTCTACTGTTTCCATTATTTTCATAAGGGGAAAAACCTCCACAGCGTATGTTTGATTTTTATTAAAGTAATATTTTGCTTCAAAGTCTACGTGTTACTACGCCAAAAATGTGAAATAACTGAATTATGAACACAGATACTATACTTAAGGACATAAAGAAACCCTTTAAAAAAGTATAATCTAAATCAACACTGGAGTGCTGGCATCTTCCAGCCTACTAATATCAACACAGCCAATTAAGGAAGCCAAAGGTTGCCCGTCTGGTATACAGTTGTCATATTAACAACCATTATGTCGATACTACAGAGCCACGACAATGTTCAAATACTAGTGAATCTATTTTAATGGTGTTGCTAGCATAACTTTAAACGGGTGTGGTATAACTTGTCAACAGAAATCATGTCGATAGACATGAAGTCAACATAAGAATGTTGACAGCATTAAAATGTCAACATACAGAATGTCGGTATGTTCAGAATGTTGACAGTGACCATGTTGACTTTTATCATGGCTACCCAAATGATATGTTGACATGATGAACTGTCCCCAATGATCTAGTGGTTTCTTATCTTCTCCAGGTGTCAGCAGTAGCTCCAGCGTCTTCTTCTGGGTCCCGACGGTGATGCTCTTGTGGGGAATATTTCTCCCCATGTCGCTAACCCTCCCCTAGTGTCTGCCCCTAACTTCCTACCCCCACCCAGCAGCCTAACCCTAACCCTCCCAATGGGGCAGATGTGTTATCCTGGAGAAGAGATGAAGCAGTGATAAGCGCACAGTGATAACGCGCCAGCCAATCATTAGAGATTTGAAAAATGACAGTTAGGAGCTGACTGGCTGGGGCGTTATGACCTTGCGCTTATCACTGTTTTATCACTTCTTTATCCCTTCTGCAGGTTTAATACATCTGCCTCAATGGCCCCTAACTCTAACCGCCGGTATCCTCAAACAGTCAACATTTCACATTGCAACATTTCAGATATCAACATTGTGGCGCTGTCAACAGTTTGAGGATGTTGACTTGGTGCCTGTCAATTGTTTGAACCATGCGCCGGTCTGATGTCAGCAGAGGCGGATTGGCCATAGGGCTCACAGGGAAGATCCCCGGTGGGCCGACGCACCCGTGGGGCCTGTTTTGTTTGAGGACATGTGGCCCTTTTTATAGACATAATGGATAAGATGCAAAATAATTTGCATATATGAAAATGACTTTGCCACTTAGCCTGTGATTGCAGATGATCTAGTGTATGCTCTGTCTGCCTGCTTGGCTGACATATAAGATTGAGTGAATAGTGATTGGGATACAGTTGGTGTAATAAGCAAGAAAATATATCTTTCTAAAGAATGATATAGTTTCCTAAATTCTGAAGGTGCATCGTATAATGTGCTCATAATATGTAATGTTATTTCTTTTTAACTTCCCCCTTGATGCTGGACATGCCCACTATCTGGAAAGTCTTGGGTGGGAGGGTGCTGCTGCCATGGCCCATGGCTAGACCTTACACCTCTAGTGCTGCCCATGTGGGGCCACTAGTACAAAGTTTCCAGGGCCGCTTTTTGTTCCCAATCCGCCCCTGGATGTCAGCATTGTGATGTAGACATTATGAACACATTGATTTAGATACTGTTGACCATTCGACCAGATAGCTTTTACAGCATGTTTAACATTATGTTAGCAACAATCGTTAAAATGCTTTAATTATCATTTTAAGATTGGTGGTGTACTGGTCCTGCAACGTGGCTCATACATATGATTGTTGCACTGCCATATATATTCTGCCAGTTTACCATGGCAAGTCTACGATGAGAATTGATTCTTACTAAGTTTATCATTGTTAAATAATGCAAATTCTCCAGTCATCTTGTACACCAGTGGATATTGTAATGTGTAATTACATATTGGTGGTCATTCCCAGTTGATCGCACGTAGCAACTTTTTGCTGCTCGTGCGATCAATTAGATGCCGCCTATGGGGGAGTGTATTTTAGCATAGCAGGGATGCGATCACTTGTGCAGCCCTACTATGCTAAAAAAAGTTTCCTGCAAAACAAGACCAGGGTCAGACCTACTTAACCTGTGCGACAGATCCAGCGACAAAGGTCCCGGGATTGACGTCAGACATCCGCCTTCCAAACGCCTGGAAACGCCTGTGTTTCGGATCTCCACGCCAGGAAAACGGTGAGTAGACGCCGCTGAACGCCTCCTCCCTGTCAATCTTCTTGTGATCGCGCTAGCAATCACTTTCTTCTTTGTTCTGGCCGCTACCTGGCAACGGCCGTCATGCAGTGCAGCTGCGTGCGAATGGGTCGGAATGACCCGCATTGTACACAGAGCAATCCTCTGGTTGAAAATTTTAAATAAGAACTTTTTTTTGTTATAGTTGTTTCAGATGAGCACCAGAGCTATGTAATCGATTGTTTACGCCACAGGATTCTGTTATCGAGTATATTCACAGTGTACAGTCTCACTGACATTTGGACTCTGCCTCTTAGTAAAAGGTAATAGCAGACACAATTGGCCTCTGTATCTTTTCAATGCACAATGGCACTGCAATAAAGCAGTTAGATTCAGAATTCCATATTTCAAATAATGCAAGTCACAATATGTTTATGTTTTCATTTTAGGATCTTCTATGTGAAAAGAAAGCTATAACCTAATACTATAACAGCAGAGTATAAAAAAAAGGTTCATAAAACTCACAGGCGTAAAATTTAGTTCATGTTATTAAATGAATAAACATGCAAAATAGATAATTAAAAACCCTTATACTGCCAAACAAAGGGCAAGGCCCGCATTCCGAGTTGTTCGCTCGTTGCCGAGTTTCGCTATATTGCGATTAGTCGCTTACTGCGCATGCGCAAGGTTTGCAGAGCGCATGCGCTTATTTATTTTACATAAAAGTTAGGTATTTTACTCACGGCATAACGAGGATTTTTCATCGTTCTGGTGATCGGAGTGTGATTGACAGGAAGTGGGTGTTTCTGGGCGGAAACTGGCCGTTTTATGGGTGTGTGCGGAAAAACGCTGCCGTTTCTGGGAAAAATGCGGGAGTGGCTGGAGAAACGGGGGAGTGTCTGGGCGAACGCTGGGTGTGTTTGTGACGTCAAACCAGGAACGAAACTGACTGAACTGATCGCAGTGGCAGAGTAAGTCCTGAGCTACTCAGAAACTGCAAAGAAATTTCTATTCGCAATCATGCGAATCTTTCGTTCGCAATTCTGCAAAGCTAAGATTTACTCCCAGTAGGCGGCGGCTTAGCGTGTGCAATGCTGCTAAAAGCAGCTAGCGAGCGAACAACTCGGAATGAGGGCCTAAATGCGAGAAGCAGGAAGTTCGGGATTTCGTGCTAGTCTGGACTGATTTTTATATTGGCAATCATTTACACGGCAAAACTAACCTAGTTATGTCATGTAAATGATTGCCACTTTAAAAATCTGGCCAGATTCTCACAAAATCCTGCACGTCCTGCTTCTCGCAGGCGATCACATTTAGCCCTAAATGTGCAATAAAGTTCCATAGCAGCAATAGATCCCTTTACAGAAAATGAATGCATGTTCTCTTAGTAGTTGTGTCTTCCTATGTGAGCCTTAATAAAGTGGTTGAAGTGGGAAAAAGCAATTGCAAACATTATATGAAACTATTACTAAAAGGCAATACTGCCCCTAGAAATATATAAGCTTGTAGAGCAGTTTATCGAATGAAAACCAAGATCTGATTTGCTGATAAGGGCAACAGTTCCTTTTCCATTTGCCCCATCTCTCCTATAATGGACATGGTGCTACTAATGGGCTCTACCTCAAGGAAGGTGAGCAGACCTCCCCTCATGAGCAGTGACACCTCATGCGCCACCTGTAGCCCCTTTAGAGGAATTTTTTTTCCCACAAAAGCTGCACTTCCTATACAAGAGAATTGAAATTTATAACACAAACTTCCAACGTAATAAAGTGGGATGAGTAAAATGTAAAGAAAGGACAGACGTGACCCGGGAGATAATGAAATAGGACAGGGAGGATAAGAAGATCAAAATGTGAAGAGTAAGAGTTTTCCACAGCTAGACTATTTCAATTTAAACAGAAAACCCACCCCATAACTCCTACTAAGCTAAAACTGGTACTCCTTTATCAATCCCATAAATACCCCATTTATTGCTGTATCTCGCCCACAAACTGGGTGCTTATATGCCTTGGGGCTCATGGAGCCTTCCTTTAGTGGACCTGTAACCTATATTCTCTGCTATATCCCTGTAATGTTGGACTGGGGCATGAAGGGCCCACCCGGGGAATGCAGTGGTAGGGGCCCATGTTTAGGGCTCTGGCCAGTCTCCAGAGGGGGTGTGGCAAGCCAACACAGAGGCTTGGCTAACCATTAGAGAATGTATGGTCTGGGCCCCTTTATATATATAGTCCATCCATGCATGATAATTTTACATATTAATGTACTGTAGAAAATGTATAGTCCTGTGCACTGCAGTATAATATAACATATGTATAATGTGTAATTCAAGTGCACAGACTGAAATCTGATCCCTAGAGAAGGAGGTGGGCCCTCAGGTAGTGGGGCCTAGTGGAAGTTTCCCCTGTACCCCTGTGGGTCAATCTGACCCTGCGTCCCTGTAAAAACAGAATGCATGATTTTCATACAGAATACACTCTATGGACTTGTAGTAGCTCTTTTTAAAACCTGTGAAGAAACATCACATATTTGTGCAGCATTATATTTTATATATATTTCTGAAAATAACAAAAGTAAAAAGTGTGTCCACCTGTTTATTAACATAGAACTCATAGAAATCCTGCAAATACTTAATATAGTAAAGTCCACTTTATCCCTGCCCATGGCCGTAACTAGGGGGGGGGCTAAGGGGGCATGCGCCCTGGGCGCCGGAATGAGGGGGGCGCTAGAGAGCAGGGATAGCCTGACCATTGCGCTTGGTATGTGTGACTGCGCTGCTGCAGCCGCTGCCATCTCAGTCAGTCCACGGCAGTCAGTCACCTGCCGCCGACCTAATTTTGCACCAGTCCCGGCCGCCAGTCAACTTCCGCCAGTCCCAAGCCACCAGTCATCTTCCGCCAGTCCCCGGCCGCCAGTCAGCTTCCGCCAGTCCCCGGCCGCCAGTCAGCTTCCGCCAGGCCGCGGCCGCCAGTCAGCTTCCGCCAGTCCCTGGCCACAGGCACACAACAACAAGGCAGCAACACTGAGGCAGGAGGCAGCCCTCACATAACAGATGAGCTGCTTCAGGTCACCAGGGAGCACAGCCAGTGGTCATCGCTGTCTGAGCACAATCAGGAGCTTCCCCTGGGACTTTCCTGAAGGCTTGAGTGGAGGCACTGGTGTGCCCATCATGTCCCAGCCAGCAGCACAGTTGTTTAGCATTGGCCTCCAAAGATGCTCCATCCAGGTACAAGTTAAATTAGACTGCGTACTCACAATCCAAATGCAGGCATGTATCTGGTGGGAAGGTGAAATTATTAATTACCCGGCATCTGGCGTCAGTGTGCTTTATGTATATATGTGTGTATATACAGTATATATATATATATATATATATATATATATATAAAAAGAGATATAGATATATACATATATATATATATATATTTCCTTGAATATTATCCACACATGTGATCCTCTACTGCACAGGTTCTCAAACTCGGTCCTTAGGACCCCACACAGTGCATGTTTTGCAGGTCTCCTCACAGAATTGCAAGTGAAATAATTAGCTCCACCTGTGGACCTTTTAAAATGTGTCAGTGAGTAATTAATACACCTGTGCACTTGCTGGGTTACCTGCAAAACATGCACTGTGTGGGGTCCTGAGGACCGAGTTTGAGAACCACTGCTCTACTGTATTGTGTGCACATTAATGCCAGATGCAGGGTAATTAATAATTCCACTTTCCCACTAAATATATTGTTGTGCTTTTTGCATTTGAATATATATATATATTTGTATGCATACCTATATTTCTATCTACACACACACGCACACACACGCCCACACTGTATATTAGAACAGTACTCAAACTAACTTGTAGATCTTGTATTTGCGTCCAACCTAATTGTTTATTTTATTTATTTATTATTTTTATTTCTTTGGGAGGGGTCTTTGGGTTTGGGGGGGGTCGCGCTAAAATACTGCCTTGCCCCGGGTGATACGAATCCTAGTTTCGGCCCTGTCCCTGCCAATCAGTTATCCCCTTGTAGTTGGATAACTGTACCATTAAGATTCAGATGTGCAAAGAAGCACTTGAAGCCTCGCTATCAGCAAGTAAGAGGTCAATGGAATAAAACTTTTTCAGACTTCTATGTAGGATTAGGCTGCCTAATTGGAATATATTGCATTATCAATGAGCAGTGTTTTAGTGGATGTTATAATGGTAAGGGTGCATGTTGTGGATATTATACTGGTAAGGGTGGGATGTGGATGTTATAATGTGCTACGGGCACTGTATTGTAGAATAATCTGAACTAAGGACAGTATAATGTGGCATAATATAAACTGGAGGACACTGTAATGTTACATAACATGAACTGGAACACTGTAACATTACATAATATGAACTTGGATACTGTAATGTCGCAAAATCTGAACAAGAATAAATGTAGTGTGGCAAAATATGACCTGGGTCACTATAATGATGCACTATAATGAGGCACAATATGAACTCTGTGCACTATATTGCAGCATTATATTGTTATGATTACACTCAGTTCCGTAGGTTTATAGGTGGTGCCTTGTGACGCTCATGCAATTACCCACTGCCCAGCAATCTTTTAGTCTTCTGCAGCCAAAGACTTCACCTATAGCAGCTGCCTTTCCAGGGTGAATCAGGTCTTTCCCGTACTCAGATGCCCCCAGGTTTTCTGTATATACAAGGCAACTGTCAGAGGCTGGGCAGGGATAAATGCAGTACGGTGAGACGTTCACTTGACACAACCTTACTACTATGCTAAGGCACAGACTGAGGAGTGTGTTCTTAACACAAACAAGATGTATGTATAACAATGCACAGGGTGTTGAAAGATATGACACTGAATATACGAATGATTGTGGATGCAACAATGCATAAGAAGTAATAAGCAACTTAATAAATATGAAAGCAACAATGCCCAAAGATGTTATAAGCAATTAGACTGGAATTACATGCAACAATGCATAGGGTGTATACAATAAAGAAATGCAGGCAAAGAAGTGTCTTTGTGGAGACTCCAAAAAAACCTGAATACAAGGCTAGCTGGATCTGATCAGGCAATCAGTCTGGCAAGGTCTCTGAGTCACGGGTATAACACAAGCAGACAGGATCTCATATGAGCTGACAGGTTCACACTGAAGCAGGAACTATCACCAGCGATTTGGGAGAGGCCAGGAAGGGAATAAAAATGGTGCTGCACCAACCAGAATCCAGTAATCAGAGATAAATGAAAGGACGTGCAGCTGTGCTGCTGCAGGTCCACAAGACACAACTAGACTAGTTGCCCAGCAACCGGGAACGCTGCTGTGTCCAGCGTTCTGGTTGCTAGGCGCTCGGTGGCTCCCATTCCACCCTGTGGTAGCATTGCTAGGCACAGGGCAGGACCCGGAAGCGCCAGCTGACGGAGGAAGTGCAGCGTCCCGGTCACTAGGCAACAGCCGAGACCTGCCTCCTCCACAAGCCGCGCCACAGCTGATAACATATATGAACAAGGGAATATGTAATTTGAATACATAATATGTAATTTGAATACATAATTTGAACTAGGGCACTGTAAAGTGCACAGTATGAAGAGCACTACAGTGTGGCATAATATGAACTGTGGGCACTACAACATGGCATAATATGTATTGTGGCACAATGTGCACTAGGGCGCTACTATGAGGCATAAAATTATCTAGCACATTTTAATCGGGCTTAAAATGAACTTGGGCCTTAGTATGAGGCATAGTATGAACTGAAGCACTACTATTGTGCATGCAATTAACCAGGGCACTACTATGGGGCATAAAATTACCAACCGCTACATAGGTATCTCCCTAGAAACACTGAGGTGAGGGCCCCTTTACTATGTTGCTATGGGGCCCCACAAAGTTGTTGCTATGCCACTGCTTACTGGAAATATACGATGACTCCCAAACACCAGACAAATAGCAATGGTGGTCATTCCGAGTTGTTCGCTCATTGCCGTTTTTCGCAACGCAGCGATTAGGTGGAAAATGCGCATGCGCATGGTACGCAGCGTGCATGCGCTTAGTAATTTAACACAAAACTTTGGAGATTTGCACAAGCTCGAGCGACGTTTTTTCAACGCTCGAGTGATCGTAGTGTGATTGACAGGAAGTGGGTGTTTCTGGGCGGAAACTTGGCGTTTTCAGGGAGTGTGCTAAAAAAACGCAGGCGTGCCAGGAAAAAACGCAGGAGTGGCTGGGGAAACGGGGGAGTGGCTGGCCGAACGCAGGGCGTGTTTGTGACGTCAAACCAGGAACTAAACAGACCGAGATGATCGCAATCTAGGAGTAGGTCTAGAGCTACTCAGAAACTGCACAAATTATTTAGTAGCAATTCTGCTAATCTTTCGTTCGCTATTCTGCTAAGATAAGATACACTCCCAGAGGGCGGCGGCCTAGCATTTGCAATGCTGCTAAAAGCAGCTAGCGAGCGAACAACTCGGAATGACCACCATTGTTGTTACATAACAATAACACATATTCTGTGAGCATTTTACCACTGGAGCTTTCTGCAGGGCAAACCTGTACGGGTGACCTAAAACCATTTATTGCAAATCTTTTTTTCTTTAGTCTTTAAGCTCTATTGTGGATTACATAAGGCTCCTGCCATAAATGACCTCATCTTATGATACCATCATGATCAGAAACATTGCTCCCAAATACTATTATTAAACCCCTCAGATTTCCCTTCTTCTACACTCTGGAGGTCTGAAATTGGTGGTTAATCCCTTTTAAAGACAAATGATTTTCCTCCCTACATTAAAGGAAAAATTGCATCCTGTAACATACATTTTCATTTTAAAAACTGTACAACCAAAAGGCATGTTAAAAGAACCACTATCATCCAACATATATGAAAGTGACATTTTCCAATCTTGTACAGATTATGACATTGCTCCTGCACACGGTATCTTATATATTACTATGCTCTGTAGGTATTTTTGAATATGGCCATTTTAGATAGTGGAAAGATGAATAATTTATTTTGTAAAACAGACACAGTATACTGTACACCACAGAAATGAACATTCAAGAAATATAGAAGAAGGAATACATATGACTATAATATCAATCATATACACCTACAGAACGTAAAATTAAGTCTTAGGTTGTACATATTAAATGACTTTTCAATGATTCATAACAAAATAATAATAAAAAGAATGACAGAGAAGCCATATAACAAAAATATATAATCGCCTCCAAACAGAGGAAGATAAAGTGGAATAGATTTGAGGGCAGAATTTAAGCAGCCTTGTTGCAGGAAATGCTACATTATGCTGTGTTTCATTCTTATTCAGGTGTGTGGTAACCTGATACCCAAAAGTGACACAGTGGTAAAAACAAAAAAAAAAAAAAAAAAACAGGGCCATGATGAGATTACTGACACAATATTACATTATTCAGAGATTTGGGCCATTTCAGTGCTACCAATATTTAAACCGAATCATGGCAAGTCAGCTCATATTTGATAATTGATCATTATAATTATATATTTTAAGTACAAAACATGTCTGTTTTTAGAACTAGGAAATAGATTCTTAAATCCATTTAGTAAAAAAACTGCTTCATGGAACAGTCACTGCCTTTGAGTTGCTTTACATCGTTAATAAGAATCCAGATTATATACTGTATGTGTTTACCATACTCCATTAGTGACCTAAATTTTGCTGCATTCTCTTAGGGGTATATTTACTAATGTGTGAACTTTCAAATGTAGAACTGTTGTCCATAGCAACCATTCACATTCTATTTATCATTTAATTAGCACCTTCTAGGAGACAATAGATAGAATATGATTGGCTGCTATGGACTAGTGTGAAAGCAAAAAAGATGGCTTTTAGGAAATACAAACAGACTCAAAATAATAATGACAAAGAGGTGTATCTAGACAGACGGAAGGATGCTAAGAAAGTGATCAGACGTGCAAAGGCAGAAGCTGAGGAAAAAATGGCCCAGTCAGTAGATAAAGGGGGCAAAACTTTTTTTAGGTATATAAGTGAAAGGAGAAAATCAAATGGAGGAATAATAAGACTTAAGACAGAGAGTGAGCATTTGGTGGAGGGTGACAAGGCAATAGCAGATCACCTAAATAATTATTTTTACTCAGTATTTATTACTACAGAAGAAGGGATGGGGCCACAGTTAAGTTGCAAGGACATTCATAAAAATAAGGTAGTTGAAAGATTTAGACAACAGAGGCCGTCGGAACAATCTTCGAATCCGTAACGTTCCCGAAACGGTGGAGCAATCCCACCTCATGGATTACCTGTTCCGCCTCTTCCGCACTCTCGCCCCCTCCGTTCCAGACGACATGTTACTCCTAGATAGAGCTCACAGAGCCCTGCGTCCTAGATCCCAGGATGCTACAACACCGAGAGATGTGATCCTACGGTTTCACTACTTTGCGGTCAAAGACCAAGTCTTCGCCAAAGCCCGGAGGACTCCGGTTACCTCTTTCGAAGGTTCAGATCTTTCAATCTTCCAGGACTTGTCACCGGTTACGCTGAATAGGAGGCGGGAATTAAAGGACATAACCAAAGCCCTGAGAGACAGCAACATCAGATATAGATGGGGCTTCCCCTTTGCCCTCCAGGTCAAGGCGGATGGTAAATTCCTCTCTGCCAGATCTCCGGACGAAGCCCTACAACTGCTCCGTCAACTGAACATTTCCGCCCCCCCGGCCGCCTCTCAACGACCTCTACCAGTCAACACCTCCCCTCCCCTCACGGCCCCATCCCCAGAATGGAACACAGTTGGACCGACAACACGTACCTCCTTGGATGCATGAGCCGCTATATGTTAGGGGCCTTACAGGGCCGTGATGCCCGAACGGGCTCTCAGCGTACCACGGAGGATCCCGGTGTGCTTCGCTGAGGCTCGTGTGGAGTGCAAGGCCCTCTATATAACAATTATTTACTGTTTATTACCCTGCTGCATGTCTGGTGGGCGGGCCTTCTCGGGCCCCTGGGGCAGGGGCTCCCCGCGGCTGGCCGCGGGGGCTACTGTCCCCGGTGGCCCGACTGGGCCGCCGCCTCTCTCTTATTACCTTATACTACTCTAAGTGTTGCTTTTACCGCTCTGTGAATGCCATGCCGTGTTTACCCCTGGTTCCTTTATGCTCCCTTTCCTCCCTCCCCCCCCCCTCGCCTCCACTCACCCCCCATTCGATGGCGCGAAGCCCGCTAGATAACTGCTGCTGTCCGCTTGTTGCCTTGGCGAATATGTTTTGGGTGGGCCTTCCCGGGCCCTTGGGACAGGGTCCCGCGCGCCTGGCCGCGCGGGCTCCTGTCGCGGGCGGCCCGACTGGGCCGAACCTTCTCTTCTTAATCCAAACTGATCCCAATGCTACTACTGCTGCTTCGCAATAGACATATCATATGTACCTTTAGTTCCCTTGAACCTGCTTTTCTCCCCCCCCCCTGTTGGTTTCTTCTGCCTACCAACCGCAATATGCGGCTCACCCCCTTCCTCTCCCCACTCCCCTCCCCTCCCAGTTAGCTCCTTTGGCTTATAAGCCGCAATACATACATTTAAATTGAGTTTCTACACACACGGGACCCGGTCTCCTCTTTGACCGGCCGGGTTCATCCACCCCCCCACTCGACCTCCGAGGTCGACGTCGGACGAACTGGACCTGCGGGTCTCCTTCTTCCTTGGGTCCGACTAGTGAGAATGGAATTTCTCTATCATCAAGTTACTGGTACTAATCTTTGCCTATGCTCTTTCTGTTCTCTTACTCTTTCTCCCCCTCTCTCTCCGATTTCCTCCCCTTTCCTTTCCCCTCTCTTCCCAGGGGTCCCGCTGATGCGCTCCCGCAGAAATTGTGCTCCACCTCAACATCATGGTTCTTAGAATAATTACCCTGAACACGAAGGGATTAAACAGCCCACGTAAACGCTCTTTTTTGTTCCAGTCCCTTAAACAACTCAGTGGTGACATCGTATTCCTACAGGAGACCCACTTCTCGGGTAAGTCGCACCCTGAACTCAGATCAAAATCTTTCCCACAATCTTTCCATGCTTGCGACCCCATGCACAAGAAAAAGGGGGTCTCTATACTCTTTGCCAGCCACCTAGATTTTACCCCCTCTGAAATACTGAGAGACCCAGAAGGCAGATACTTGCTATTAGTAGGGTTGCTAAATGGTTCCCCCTATACGTTCTTGAACGTATATGCTCCAAACCAGCTTCAGGCCCCTTTCTTCCGCTCCCTAAATAGCCTCTTAGCCTTGCACAGAAACGGCAGCGTGGTGTTGGGGGGAGACTTTAATATAACTCTGGATAGCGACCTGGACAGATCAAAACCTTTGCCCAGATCCATGCGCTCCTTACACTCGCGTAACGCAGCCGCTCTAAACCACCTGCTGTCACAGCACCTCCTCTTCGACACCTGGAGAGTGAAGGAGTCAAATGCTAGGGACTACACATATTATTCCCCCATTTTCGATGTCTACACAAGATTGGACATGATATTTCTAAGTGCGGAACCAGCCCAATGCATTCTTGATGCCTCCATCCACCCGAGCACGTGGTCAGACCACGGCCCGGTTTCTGTAGACGTCCCTGGCCCGCACCCCCCCGCTCGGCACCCTGTTTGGAGGCTGAATGACAGACTCCTCCTGAACCCTCAAACAAAAGCTCACATAGCTGCCGAAATTTCTCACTACTTTGAAACAAATACATCCCCATCTATTTCCCCTATATTATTATGGGACGCCCACAAAGCAGTAATACGTGGAAGCCTGATTAGTGCCTCATCTTATAATAAGAGGACCAGATCCAAACGCATCCGGGAGCTCTCGGACTTAGTGTTGTCCCTCTCCCAAAAACACAAAAAAACTGGTTCCAAAGCAGATCTTTCGTCCTTGTCCGCGGCCAGGGGAGAACTAAATATGCTCCTGACGGCGAAGGCAGAGACTAGCCTGAAATGGCTTAATCAGTCCTTTTACGAAAAAGGGGATAAGGCTGACCGACTACTAGCTTCTAGACTGCGGGCTAAACTTGCTAGGAACAATGTCCTATCTATCCAGTCCTCCTCAGGCAAGAAAACAGTTGACCCTAAATGTATTACAGAAGCTTTCTCTCGCTTCTACGAAAAGCTATACAATGCCCATGGGCCCACTCAATCGAAACCGGACTTACACGAGGCCATCCGTGCCTTCCTGTCCCAATGCCGGCTGCCTTGTCTGAGCCCACTGGACGCCGCAGGATTAAACTCAAAGATCTCCGACGAAGAAATCGCCACCGTGGTTAAAGCCCTAAAACTTACCAAGGCGCCGGGCCCAGACGGCTTTACGGCCGCCTATTACAAGACCTTTCTTCCCCAACTTGCACCCCACCTTTCATCCCTCTTCAACGCTGTTTTACAGGGAGCTTCTTTCTCCAAATCAGCTCTGGAGGCTAAAATTATAGTTATCCACAAGGACGGCAAAGACGCTTCTAATTGCGCTAACTATAGACCTATTTCGCTACTTAACTCGGATATCAAGATTTACGCAAAAATTTTAGCCCTACGATTGAATAGTGTATTACCACACCTTGTCCATAATGATCAGGTGGGATTTATCCCCGGCCGCCAAGCCCGTGACAACACAAGACGTATTGTTAGCCTTGCTCACTACATTAACCTTACGCACACTCCTGCCCTTTTGCTTTCTCTGGACGCAGAGAAGGCGTTTGACAGGATAGGTTGGCCCTTTCTATTCGAAACACTTGCCCATTTCGGCTTTCATGGGGAATTTCTCACAGGAATCCAGGCCTTGTACTCGAGCCCCTCCGCCAGAGTATCCGTGAATGGAGTGCAGTCGGACCCTCTAGTTATCTCCAACGGCACCAGACAGGGCTGCCCACTCTCGCCTCTGATCTTTGCCTTAGTTATAGAGCCTCTAGCAGCCCGCATCCGAGCCTCGCCCGACATCGGGGGATTGAAGGTGGGGGGTTCTACTTATAAAATCTCTCTATTTGCAGACGATGTCCTCCTATCGCTTTCCTCACCACACACTTCTTTGCCGAACCTTCTTGACCTCCTCCTTGAATATGGCCAAGTTTCGGGGTACAAAGTTAACTGGTCCAAAACGGAGGCTCTCCCCTTCCACATCCCCCCTCCCCGATTATCCCACATGCAAAGCAACTTTAAATTCACCTGGTGCGCCTCTAAAATCCGTTACCTGGGGATCTTTATTACACGCTGCTATGGAGATTTATATAAGGAAAACTTTTCGCCACTGTTCAAAAACCTTAAAGCCGACCTCCATAAATGGCAATCACTAATTATCTCCTGGTTGGGGCGCATTGTAGCTCTGAAAATGAACATTGTCCCCCGCCTACTTTATTTGTTTCAGACACTACCAGTGAAGGTTCCGGAATCTGTTTTAGCACAAGTCCACTCATGGCTGCTCCGATTTGTGTGGAGAAACAAGGTGCCTAGAATAGGCTTCTCAACCCTGCGCAAACCAGTGCAGGAAGGAGGTAGAGGTTTCCCAGACATCCGCCTATATTATTTGGTCTCCCACCTTAGCCAGGCGGTAACCTGGTTCGCCCCTACACAGACTTTACGTTGGCTTCAGCTGGAGTCGGCACTTAGCCACACCCCATCTTTGTCATCCCTACTCCTATCCCCCCCTAGATCCAGATCTCCCCATCTACAATTGCACCCGGTACTAGATTTCACCTGTCAGATCTGGGACTATTGCACGCGTCGCTTTCACTTACTGTCATCTCCCTCGGCGCTTACCCCCTTATGGGACAACCCTTCATTTGCACCGGGTCAGTCATTGTCCCGCTCGGGTCCATGGGTGGAACGGAACATTCGCTTTGCTCAGGACATGCTCTCCGATGGAACTTGCGCTCCTCTATCGGACATCATGACGAAATTTGACTTCCCGGAGGCAAACCCTTTCACCTATTTCCAGCTGAGACATTTTATCACTTCTTTATCAAACTCGTCCCCGTTCCAACCTCTCACCACGATGGAGTCCTACTGTTACCACAAACCACTCGAGCGAGGAATCATCTCTCTGCTGTATTCCCTTCTCCAGAATCGGGATCAGAAGACGACCCCGGCCTTCGTGCTCCAGTGGGAACGGGATCTAGGGCCGGTACCTGAGGACTATGATTGGTCGGACATCTTCGCTGCGGTCGCGAAGTCCTCTATCTCAACCCTGGTAAAGGAAAACGCATATAAAATCCTATACAGGTGGTATCTTGTCCCCTCAAGACTCCACAAAATGTTTCCATCCTCATCACCCATGTGCTGGCGAGAATGCGGGGAACATGGCTCTTTCCTCCATATTTGGTGGACGTGCCCTAAAATCACAATATTCTGGGATGCAGTCGCACGTCTGTTGAGTGCAGTACTCCAGACCCAAGTACAAAAAGCCCCTTGGTCCTTCCTACTAGGCCTCCCCATTACTAACGCACCCCCAAACTCCGGTAAACTGCTGACACAGATCCTAAACGCAGCTAGATGCTCAATTGCCCTTCAATGGAAACAGAGGGAGCCCCCCCCTATTAGGCAGGTCATCAACAAAGTATGGTATCTCGCAAGCATGGAAAAAATCACTGCATATCTCCATAATAGATCTTTCCAGTTTCTTCTGAGCTGGGAACTATGGTTCGATTCACAGGCTCCCGCAAGTGGATTACGATCCCCCGGGAGCTCGATGGCTCTACTGCTCTGAGTACGGTGTTCACCTATCCTGACAAGTGGTTACAAGCTTGCCCCCCAAATGTGACCCCTTCGTGTCCCTCAGGCAGCATTTTCCCGTTATATACTAACGCCCTACACGTGATCAGCGGATAGTGGAGGCGCACTAGCGGCGCCCCCAAACCTGGGTCTTCCCCCCCCCCTATCCTACTTCCATCCCGTCTTGTCCCGCTCCCTCTTCTCTCTCTTCTTGCTCTCTCTTTCCTTCCTTAGTCTTCATCCTTCTAATGCCATAGCTAAGTGCGTAATCTCCGGTCCCCATCCGACAGTATGGTCTTCTCTTTATTCTCACCCAGAGGTATAACCCATAACTGTTTCTCATTTTAACAAATGTATGATTAAGGACTCATATGTTATCCTATTCCTCTTATTTCCCTCCTTTCTTTCCTGTCGCAAGCTGGGAACCGTATGATCTATGTTCTAAGGTTATATCTCTGTTTTTGGTTGTATTTGTTACATGACAACAGCTCACCCCACGTGTGGTGGGGAGCTGTGGTGATACGCATAACCTAAAAATTAAAATAAACAATTTAAAAAAAAAAAAAATAAGGTAGTTGAAAGTACATTTACAGAGGAGAAGGTCCTAACAGAACTTTCACAACTAAAAGTGGATAAATGAATGGGACCAGATGGGATACACCCAAGGATACTCAAAGAGCTAAAAGATGTGCTGGTTACACCGTTAACAGAATTATTTAACCAGTCACTAAATACAGGTGCTATTCCAGAGGACTGGAAAAGAGCAAATGTAGATCCACTGCACAAAAGTGGAAGCAAGGAAGAAGCAAGTAACTACAGACCAGTAAGCCTTACATCAGTAGTGGGGAAAGTAATGGAAAAACTATTAAATGAAAGAGTTGTGGAATATCTTAAATCAAACCACTTACAGGATCCTAAACAGCATGGATTTACTGGTGGTAGATCATGCCAAACAAATCGTATTGACTTTTTTGACTCTGTGACAAAAATAATAGATCAAGGGGGAGCTGTAGATGTAGCATATCTAGACTTTAGTAAGGCATTTGACACTGTCCAAGATCGCAGACTGCTAAATAAACTTGAAAGCGTGGGGGTGGATTATAAAACAGTTAAATGGATAAGAACCTGGTTGCAGGATAGGAAACAGACAGTTGTAGTTAATGGAGTGCAATCTATGGAGGGAAATGTTACCAGTGGAGTACCCCAGGGATCTGTACTTGGTCCAGTTCTCTTTAATATCTTTGTTGGTGACATTGCAGATGGTATTGAAGGGAATGTATGCCTTTTTGCAGATGATACAAAGATATGCAACAGGCTAGACACACCGGGAGGGGTAAAACAAAGGATTGATGACCTAGGTAGGCTTGAGAAATGGTCAAGAACGTGGCAACTACAGTTTAATGCTAAAAAATGCAAAATCATGCACTTGGGTCTCAAAAACCCAAAGGCTAAATATAGTATCAAGGGTACTATAATGGAAACTACTGAGGAGGAAAGGGATTTAGGAGTCACTATTTCAAGTGACTTGAAGGCAGGAAAGCAATGCAACAAAGCAATGAGAAAGGCAAGTCAGATGCTTGGTTGCATAGGGAGAGGAATCAGTAGTAGGAAAAAAGAAGTGATAATGCCACTGTATAGGTCATTGGTGCGGCCCCATCTGGAATACTGTGTCCAGTTCTGGAGACCATATCTCCAGAAGGATATAAATACATTAGAGAGTGTACAAAGAAGGGCAACTAAAATGGTGCATGGCCTACATCACAAAATGTACCCGGAAAGGCTAAAAGATCTTAACATGTATAGTTTGGAGGAGAGAAGGGAAAGGGGGGACATGATAGAAACTTTCAAATATATCAAGGGTCTTAACAAAGTTCAGGAGGGAAACATTCTTCAAAGGAAGAGAAATATTAGAACTCAAGGACATACACTGAAACTGGAGGGGGGGAGGTTCAGGGGAAATTTAAGGAAAAATTACTTCACAGAAAGGGTAGTGGATAAGTGGAATAGTCTCCCATCAGAGGTGGTAGAGGCTAAGACTGTAGAGCAATTTAAACATGCTTGGGATAGGCATATGAATATCCTTACAAAGAATTAAGGTTCAAAAAGGGTTGAGATTACCTAAAGGATTTAAAAAAAGGGGCAGACTAGATGGGCCAAGTGGTTCTTATCTGCCGTCAAATTCTATGTTTCTATGTTTCTATGACAACACCTTCACTTTTGCAAACCCACGCTTAAGTAAATATACCCCTAAATATATATCAGAAAGGAAGATACAATACATATTTTTATGACTGTAACAGTTTTTTAGTAAAAAGACACCTATCCCTTATAGATAGATAATATTTCCAGATAGTCTTTTTTTTTTAAGAGTCTTTATTAATTCTTAAGGGGTTCATGTATCAAGCAGTGAAGAGAGTGGAGAAGTGAACCAGTGAAGAACTTGCCCATGACATTTACCATCTCCCTGGTCCTAATTCCGAATGCCTAGCCAAATTTGCCTACTGGCTGCCTCACATCCTCTCCTCAGATCTTCTCCCCATTATGAGGTGTGGCTATTAAATAATAATAATAACAATAATAATTTTATTTATATAGCGCTCTTTCTCCAACAGGACTCAAGGCGCTTTACAGATACCAAAAACAATGCACATGATACAGAGGATTTGAGTAATACAGCAATAGATCAGCCACACAGACATAAAAGAAAACCTTAAGTACACAGAAAGCATAATGCAGGATTGGTGTAGGCATTTTGGGTAATAACTTCCAAGGGTTGTGTATTCCACCCTCACAAGGTACCAGATGCAGCAGCCATCTTAGGCGCACAGCGTAGGATTACCCAAGGTGGAATAGTCTACCCTTAGAAGAGATGACACAAAATGGGGGTGATTTCAGAGTCCTACAGTTCAGAGTAGGGTTCCAACAAAACCACCAGGTCCATATATTTTTCATCCCATCCACAAGTGTACCAGATGAGGCAGCCATGTTGGGCACACTTTGAAGGTTACACTGTGGGAGGCGAGCCATACAAGGGCCCAGTACATATATGCGAAAACTGACACTTATGTAGTAGTATGATGTACTCTGTATGTAGGGCGCAATGGCAGGGTGTGCAATCAGTAGAGATAAACATTAAAGGAAAAGCACATAGTGGGGTGGAAGAGAAGAAAACAAACAAACAACCAACAGGTTGGGGGGGGGGGATAAACAATAGCAGGTAACCAGTGGCAGAAGGAAAATTGGGATAAAATTATTTTTATAAGATCATAGTTTGGGTGGGTTTGAGAATGTGGGGGGCACACTCACTAAATAACAATACTTCACTTGTAAAAAGATAAACCAGACTGAGTGAGATAAAAGGGAGTGGGGGAATATTGATCTTGGACTGTCCCAAAACAGTTTTGCAAATTTAATTGCTTTCGCACAGATAGTTTGCTGTTACACAGCATTCAAATAAGTTGTGTTTTTCCTGTGCATCGTAAAAATGCTTAGTTCAAAAATAGAGCAACGTGTTAACTAAAAATATTACATCAATTGAACAAAGCAACCACCAAATGTTTCCAAATGCTAACATAGGCTTACGGGGCAGATTGTATGTCACATGCACATAGGTGTGCATGGCACAAAATATTTAGTGACGGTCGTAAGGATATAGAATATGGTGAACGTTCCAGAAGGCCTTGGACATTAAAAACAAAGTAAAATGTGGAAAAAATTAAGAAAATTGTTCAAATCGACTATCGACTCAGCATCCGAATGATAGCAGAAATAGTCAACATCGACAAAGAAACCACTAGGCCATGTATTTTGCATTAACATCGTAACATGACAAAAGTTTGTGCTAAGATGGTTCCAAGGCTTCTCACTGTCACGCTATAGAAAATCAAAAGTGAATTTGTGCAGAACAAATTCAAGAGGTTTCACATTTTTTAGAAAAAGTTATTACCTGTGATGAAACATGGCTCTTCCAATACAATCCTGTGAAAAAACGCCAGTCCATGCACTGTGAACACCTTCATCACCAAGAATGAAGAAAGCATGTCAAATTCAAAGCCATGTCTATTGTTTTCTTTGATATCAAGGGTGTTATTTTTGCAGAATGGGGGCCAAATGTAATAGAGTGAGAGTTTCAAAAAGTGAGAGATTTGGTAAGGTTTTCCATTTTTCTTTAAAGTGGCAATCATTTACACAGCAAGATAAACCTGGTTTTGCAGTGTAGACGATTGCCACTTTAAAAAAAACTGAAAAACTTTACCAAATCTCTCACTTTCTGAAACTCTCACTCTATTACATTTGGCCCTGGGTACCAGAAGGCGCAACCGTGAATACACATTACTATAAAAATGTTCTAGAAACTTTGCTGGAAATACTTAGAAGAAAGAGGCCAGAGATGTGGAAAAAATGGTTTCATCCTCCAACAGAATACAACACCAGCCCACTCAGTTCTCCCTGTGAAGCAGGTTTTGGTCAAGACACAGATTGCAGTACTAGAACACCCTCCATACTTGACAGACCGAGCACCATGTGACTTATTTCTCTTTCTTAAAGTCAAATCTGTACTCCAGGGGTACACGTTTTACATCAGTTACTGAGGTAAAAAAAAGAAAACGACAGAGCTGTTTAGACAGCTAATAGATGCAGTGCATCCAAAAAGTGTTTACAGCCCTTCACTTTTTCCACATTTTGTTATGTTACAGCCTTATTCCAAAATGGAATAAATTATTTTTTTTCTTTAAAATTCCACACACAATGGGGGTCATTCCGAGTTGATCGCTCGCTAGCAGTTTTTAGCAGCCGTGCAAACGCATAGTCACCGCCCACGGGGGAATGTATTTTCGCTTTGCAGGAGTGCGAACGCCTGTGCAGCAGAACGCCTGCAAACACATTTTGTGCAAAACAAGACCAGCCCTGTAGTTACTTATCCTGTGCAATGATTGCTGTGACAAGTGACACGATAATGATGTCAGATACCCACCCAGCAAATGCCCGGCCACGCCTGCGTTTTTCCAACCACTCCCAGAAAATGGTCAGTTGACACCCATAAATGCCCTCTTCCTGTCAATCTCCTTGCGTTCGGCTGTGTGATTGGAATCGTCGCTAGAACCTGTGCAAAACCACAAAGGACTTTGTACCCGGACGACAAGCGTGCGCATTGCAGTGCATACGCAAGCGCAGATTAGCTGCTTTTTTCAATGATCGCTACGCAGCGAACAACGACAGCTAGCGATCAACTCGGAATGACCCCCAATACCCCATAATGAAAACATGAAAAAAGTTTTTGGGAGATTTTTTCACATTTTTTAAAAAAACTAAGAAATCACATTTACATAAGTATACACAGCCTTTGCCATGAAGCTCAAAATTGAGCTCAGGTGCATCCTGTTTCCACTGATCATCCTTGAGATGTTCCTACAGCTTAATTGGAGTCCACCTGTGGCAAATTCAGTTGAATGGACATTATTTGGAAAGGCACACATCTGTATATATAGGGTCCCACACTTGACAGGGCATGTCTGAACACAAACCAAGCATGAACTCAAAGGACGTGTCTGTAGACCTCCGAGACAGGATTGTCTCAAAGCACAAATCTGGGGAAGGGTACAGAAAAATATCTGTTGCTTTGAAGGTCCCAATAAGCACAGTGGCCTCCATCATCCATAAATGGAAGAAGTTCAGAACCACCAGGACTCTTCTTAGAGCTGGCCGGCCGTCTAAACTGAGTGATCAGGGGAGAAGGGCCCTAGTCAAGGAATGACCGAGAACCCCTATGGTCACTCTTTCAGAGCTACAGCATTTCTCTGTGGAGAGGGGAGAACCTTCCAGAAGGAGAGCCATCTCTGCAGCAATCCACTAATCAGGCCTGTATGGTAGAGTGGCCAGACAAAAGCCACTTCTTAGTAAAAAGCATATGGCAGCCCACCTGGAGTTTGTCAAAATGCACCTGAAGGACTCTCAGACCATGAGAAACAAAATTTTCTGGTCTGTTGAGACAAATATTGAACTCTTTGGCGTGAATGCCAGGCGTCATGTTTGGAGGAAACCAGGCACTGCTCATCACCAGGCTAATACCATCCCTACAGTGAAGCATGGTGGTGGCAACATCATGCTGTGGGAATGTTTTTCAGCAGCAGGAACTGGGAGACTAGTCAGGATAGAAGGAAAGATGAATGCAGCAATGTACAGAGACATCCTGGATGAAAACCTGCTCCAGAGTGCTCTTGACCTCAGACTGGGGCGACGGTTCATCTTTCAGCAGGACAACGACCCTAAGCACACAGCCAAGATATCAAAAGAGTGGCTTCAGCACAGCCCTGTGAATGTCCTTGAGTGGTCCAGGCAGAGCCCAGACTTGAATCCGATTGAACATCTCTGGGGAGATCTGAAAATGACTGTGCACCAACGCTTCCCATCCAACCTGATGGAGCTTGAAAAGTGCTGCAAAGAGGAATGGGCAAAATTGCCCAAAGATAGGTATGCCAAGCTTGTGGCATCATATTCAAAAAGACTTGAGGCTGTAATTGCTGCCAAAGGTGCATCAACAAAGTATTGATCAAAGGCTGTGAATATTTATGTACATGTGATTTGTTTTTTATTTTTAATAAATTAGCAAAAATCTCAAAAACACTTTTTTCACATTGTCAGAATTTTAAGGGGGGTGAAAATGAATTTATTCCAGTTTGGAATAAGGCTGTAACATAACAAAATGTGGAAAAAGTGAAGCGCTGTGAACACTTTCCGGATGCACTGTAATGAGCTACAGCACAGCTATTACCTATGGAAAATAAGCATTCAGCAGTGTGTGGATGCAGCAGGGGAGTAAATAGAAGGGGAATGGAGTTAAAATGTACCTAATATAATTAAAGATAATTTATAGCATCAGTCTCTTTTTTTAATAGCCACACCTCGTATCTTAAGTGACTTCAACAATCCAATCAAGGGCCCTCATTCCGATTTGATCGCTCGATAGCTGCTTTTTGCAGCATTGCAAACGCTAAGCCGCCGCCCTCTGGTAGTGTATCTTAGCTTAGCAGAATAGTGAACGAAAGATTAGCAGAACTGCTCGAAAATCTTTTCCTGCAGTTTCTGAGTAGCTCCAGACCTACTCCTAGATTGCGATCACCTCAGTTCGTTTAGTTCCTGCTTTGACGTCACAAACACGCCCTGCGTTCGCCCAGCCACTCCCCCGTTTCCCCAGCCACTCCTGCGTTTTAGCCTAACACGCCTGCGTTTTTTAGCACACTCCCGGAAAATGGTCAGTTTTCGTCCAGAAACACCCACTTCCTGTCAATCACACACCAATCAGCAGAGCGACTGAAAAGGTCGCTCGCCCCTGTGTAAAATTGCTTAGTTTTGTGTGAAATGACTTGGCGCATGCGCCCTGTGGCCCATACGCCTGCGCAGAATAGCCGATTTTTAACCTGATTGCTATGCTGCGAAAAACGGCAGCGAGCAATCAATTCGGAATGACCCCCAATATACCTACAGAATCCTCTGCCTCAAAACTCCTTACCCTCACATCATTGTTTTGGTCTCTCCCAATGGACCCCCTCACCCTCCCATGTGAGTGGCCACTTACTTGATTTGGGCCAAATGTAACAGAGTGTGAGTTTCTGTGCTAGTTCAAACTCACACTTTTCACACATTTGGAAGGTGCAAGTTTACAGTCACAAACAAAATTTGCATGCAATTATTCGCGAGAATACACACTTGGAAGCGGTTTTATTGACCAACTGGAATGTGAGTTTCATTCTATGAGCTTCACAGTTTGAAAGAAAGTCACCCATTTGCACCCCATAGTCCCCAGAATTATGCATCATACACCCTGTATTAATTGCTATTCCATTTTGTCCTTTGATACTGTAGGTAGTGAGGAGGTTTTGGAAGCAGTGGACAGTTATCAGCAGAGACAGAGGAGTCTATTTACAGTACTAAGCCAGATATAGGGGGTCATTCCGAGTTATCGCTCGCTGACGATTTTTGCAGCGCAGCGTTCAGGTGAAAAAGCGGCATTTATGCACATGCGTATGGGCCAAAATGCGCACGCGCGTCATACAGGTACAAAGCCCATTGTGTTCGTGCACAGGTTCTAGCAAAGTTTTTCTTCGCACTGACGGCCGCAAGAAGATTGATAGGAAGTGGGCATTTCTGGGTGTCAACTGACCGTTTTCAGGGAGTGTTTGTAAAAATGCAGGCGTGTCTGAAAAAACGCAGGCGTGACTGGACGTTCGCTGGGCGGGTGTATGACGTCAAATCCGGCACGAATAGGCTGAAGTGATCGCAAGCGCTGAGTAGGTTCAGAGCTACTCTGAAACTGCACAAACTGTTTTTGCAGAGCTCGGCTGCACAAGTGTTCGCACTTCTGCTAAGCTAAAATACACTCCCCGCCTACTGAAACCAGCTATGCACAAGCATGGTTATGAATAACACAGGCATTGTGAGGATGACAAAATCTTTTTTATATATATTGCAGGTCCATCATGTCCACTGCCACCAAGACCAGTTGAACATCAGGAAATCCAGATCAGCAGGAGATTATTCTCATACCGGTCGAGTACAGCCTACAGAAGAAAATACACCAGTGGTAACTCTGGATACACAGCACCAGACAACACCACAGAATACACTCAGATCTCAACGTGTCCCTTCTATTAAGGAGCTGGCTCTCTCCCTTGATAGCTTTAGAGAGAAGCAGGTGTTATTTATGCAAACTGAAACAGAGCAAATGAATAACATGACCCATCAGCTCAGGAAAATTGCTAACAGTGGCCGATGGCACTAGAATTAGAATGGCCAACAATATCGATGTACGCCCGTGTGAGCTCACTCAGGCAATTAGAGCCCAAACCGAGGCACTTCTTTCCCTACCAAGAGAGTTATTAGGGGTACAAGCCACATTGGAGGCTCCGTCAATCCCCGCTGTTAGTGCAGCCACAATATCCCAAAATGCATCACCTACCACTCCACCCCAGCACAGCCTGCGCACACTTGGTGTAAAGCTCAGGGCCCAATATGTAATGTTGTGGGAGTTATGTTGCAATTATTTTTTGTTCATTTTTTGTTCAAAGTAGAGATGTATGCAAGACCAATTTTATTCGTTATCCGGTTTTAATTTTGGAAACAGTTTCGGATTTCACCTGTGACTGGTTTTGGTCTTGGTTTTGTATTTTTTCCAAATCTTAAAAAGAAGCTAAAATCACATAATTTGGGCATTTTTTGTTCCTAGAGTACTATTAACCTCAATAACATTAATTTCCACTCATTTCCAGTCAATTTTGACCACCTCGCAGCTCACAATATTGTTTTCATCCACTTTAGGCCAAAGGCTACACTGAGCTGGCTGGTTACTAAGCAACAAAGCAGCAACACAAACACACACCAGTTTATAGCACATCTATTAAACATTGCCACCCAGCAAATGACACTGCGGAGTCACACAGCTTTTGTGAATGTAGTTGGGTATGACCTGCCTTGTCACAGTACTTGTACATTGTGGATACACAGTGGGGTACAGCCTGCAGAGTCACAGTACTTGTATGTTATGGATACACAGTGGGGTACAGCACAAAAAACCCCTGTATTTATTTTTTTACTTTTCTTTAAACTTTGCTCACAAAAGACACTACGGAGTCACATCACATCAGTTTATAGCACATCTATTAAACATTGCCAACCAGCAAATGACACTGCAGAGTCACACAGCTATTGTGAATGCAGTAGAGTACTGCCTGCTTTTTCACAGTACTTGTTTGTTATGGATACAAAGTGGGGTACAGCCTGTGCTGTCACAGTACTTGTATGTTATGAATACACAGTTGGGTGTAGCTATGGAGTCACAGTACTTGTATGTTAGGGATTCACAGTGGGGTACGGCCACAGTACTTGTATGTTATGGCTACACAGTGGGTTATAAAAATTCTAAAGAATATAAAAATAATTGTGACTTAAGATGAACCGAATGAAGGCCCTCATTCCGAGTTGTTCGCTCGTTCTTTTTCATCGCATCGCAGTGAAAATCCGCTTAGTACGCATGCGCAATGTTCGCACTGCGACTGCGCCAAGTAAATTTACTATGAAGATAGTATTTTTACTCACGGCTTTTTCTTCGCTCCGGCGATCGTAATGTGATTGACAGGAAATGGGTGTTACTGGGCGGAAACACGGCGTTTCAGGGGCGTGTGGCTGAAAACGCTACCGTTTCCGGAAAAAACGCAGGAGTGGCCGGAGAAACGGTGGGAGTGCCTGGGCGAACGCTGGGTGTGTTTGTGACGTCAACCAGGAACGACAAGCACTGAACTGATCGCACAGGCAGAGTAAGTCTGGAGCTACTCTGAAACTGCTAAGTAGTTAGCAATCGCAATATTGCGAATACATCGGTCGCAATTTTAAGAAGCTAAGATTCACTCCCAGTAGGCGGCGGCTTAGCGTGTGTAACTCTGCTAAATTCGCCTTGCGACCGATCAACTCGGAATGAGGGCCGAAGTCACAGATGGCTTCTCTATGGGTCGGCGTCAGTTCCATATCTTTGTCCAGGAATTTTTTGCATGCTTTGATCCCAGGTAGTTTGGTAGTTTGGCATATTTGGAATCTACTCCAGTTTTTAATTTTATTGGTGAGGTAGTCCTGCTTGTCTCTTTGGAACTTCTTTTCTTTCCCTCTGATAACTTCCTCTTCGATCCGTTCAATCTTCCTGGTAAGTGTTAAATCATTTGCTTTAAAAGCCTCTTTGTCCTGGTGGGGTAACAGTAAAGTTTCCTTGGTTTTGAGATCTTCTTCTAATTTCCGGAGCGTTTTGGCTTTCTCTGTAATTATCAGTTTCATTAAATTTACTGAACATTCATGTAAGATCTTATCCCAGCTAGCAATGAATTCCTGGTCATCTATCCCAAACGTGGGGTTTTTTAGGATGCGCAGTCCTCTTGGAATTCTGTTGGCAGTCAGATAGTGTTCCAATCCTTTGATTTCCCACCAGGCTTTTATCTCTTTTGTGAAAAGTCTTTCCGTTTCCCAAAAAAGTGTATCTAGGTCATCAGTCTGTGGGGGTGGTCTTCTGTTTGCCGGCGGTCGGGCTCCCGGCGCTCAGTATACCGGCGCCGGGAGCCCGACCGCCGGCTTACCGACACTTATTTTCCCTCGTGGGGGTCCACGACCCCCATAGAGGGAGAATAAAATAGTGTGGCGCGCGTAGCGCGCCACCGTGCCCGTAGCATGGCGAGCGCAGCGAGCCCGCAAGGGGCTCATTTGCGCTCGCCAAGCTGTCGGTAAGCCGGCGGTCGGGCTCCCGGCGCCGGGATGCTGGTCGCCGGGAGCCCGACCGCCGGCCACCCGTAGTGAACCCGTCTGTGGAGTGGTCTGTGATGTGGATGGGGTGTCCTCATTAAAGACCCTTTGACAAAGGTCATTCCTTTTGTCCAGACCTCTATGTCTGAACATTATATGTGTTTATAGGAAGGCCGGCAGCTATACAGCGGTTACGTAAATGTGGAAAAAAAATAGAGAATAGCGCCTAGGACGATCCTAATATAAACAACGGTGTATAGTGAATATGTGGCTCTAATAATATTAAAACAACCCCCAACTCTTAGTGGGTGGCAGCTTCTGCCCAGAGGTGGGTTGAAGATAAACAAAAATGAAGTGCAAAGGAGCGCCTAATGGTGTTTAGAGCGAAAGGTGATAAATCACCCTGTGGAACGTGAGAAAGTGTAGAATTACAAAGTATAACTTATCTCTTTATACGTCTTCAGTTCTGATGACACTTTGGTGCATGTAAAAACAGAAAGAGAAACATAGTGTGTACTGTATAAAACCAGTAACTCTTAATTAGGAACCTAGCTGGTCCCAATAACCGAATAAGAGTATGGTAACATAAAAAAATATATAGATTTAATATACAGTCCTGAAGCAAATGCAGGTAACAAACGTACAGGATAAATGGATAAAATCAGCTTATCAGTCCACTCTGGGACCATTCATGGTTAAGCAGTAAATCCCAGTTTCATAACATTATGGCGAATAAGTAAAAATTCCTGACGCAAATGCAGGTAACAAACGTACAGGATAATAGAATAAAAACAGCTTATCTGTCCACTCTGGGAAGTTCAGGGTTAAGCAGCAAGTCCCAATCCCAACGCGTTTCGTCCTATGGTAAAGGACTTCATCAAGGGGATGCAGACTGAGAGCAAAGCAGGAGTTTAAATAGCAAACATACATTAATCACATGGGACAGGAAGTGTGACATCACTTCCTGTCAGGTGACTGAGAACTAAATTAGTATGGGGATAAAGGAGACCAATAGGGATGATCTAAAATAAAAGTCCAGAAGGTATATAGCCCAGTAGTCTAATAGGGATAGCGTGGTGTGGAAACGAGTTTTAAATTTGTCTTAAAAATGCGGTATTGAGCCGCGATAACGTCATTTCCGCGGGAACCAGCAAGCCGGGAGTCCTCTCTCCTGGCTTTGAGGCGCATCGTGAGTTGCGCCACGTCACTTCCGCCGGATGTTGATGTCAGGAGCAGGGCCGGTCCTCGCGGGAAAACAGTGCTGGAACGCACTGTTAGCCGCATTACATCACTTCCGCTGTAGCCTGCGGTGACGGAACGTCACTTCCGGTCCGGCTTTAATGTAGACGCTTGGACAGTGTTAGAGTCATTTTCTGTATACTGTGAAACGCACGGCCATTGTTCTACGGTTTTCCTCAGGCCATATATTACTTTTAAATGCACTGGAACGCACAGCCATTTTGATAAAGAGAAGTGAGATCATCAGAAATATATTATTAAAACATATGTAAGATATTCATATTTGTAGTAGTGTGAATCGCATAGTGTAGTGGTGATTTGTACAGAAACAAGATAAAAGTAGAAGCATGAATAACAATAGCAAGTGAAAATATATAAAATATAATAAATAAAAGATTAAGTGTATAAGAGGCAAAATAATACCTAGTGGTACCAGAAGGTGTTCATAAAAAAGGGGCAATTTCAAACCCTTCATTAAAGCCTGAAGGTGCAAGTGTCTGTAGTTCAAATATCCAAAACATTTCTCTCTTGGATAACTTGTTCAGGATATCACTGCCTCTTTCTCCCAGTTCAACAATTTCAATACCTTTAAAAGACATTTCCTCAGGATTTGACCTATGTACTTCATGGAAATGCCTGTAAATTGCATGTGTGGTTATCTTGTTTTTAATGTTTCTTGCATGCTCCTGGATACGCAGTTTAAGTACCCTTTTGGTTTTCCCAATGTACTTTAGGCCACATGGGCATTCCAGGAGATAGATGACCATTGTGGAATTACAGTTTATGAAATGCTTGATTGCATACTCCCGAGAATTTTTACTATTTGAGAACTTTTTCCGGTCCCGATGGACCAGTTAACATACATTGCAGCTTCCACATTTGTAGCAGCCCTGACATTTTTTTGTCTGGTGTGTTATGGCAGGTTTAAGTAGGCTTGGTGCAAGGATCTCTTTCAAGTTTCTTGTTTTCCTGGAGACTATTTGGGGTCGAGGGGGCAGTATATATTTTAGAACCGTGTGCATACCTATATTTCTATCTACACACACACACACGCACGCACACTGTATATTAGAACAGTACTCAAACTAACTTGTAGATCTTGTATTTGCGTCCAACCTAATTGTTTATTTTATTTTTTTATTATTTTTATTTCTTTGGGAGGGGTCTTTGGGTTTGGGGGGGGGGGGGGGGGTAAAATACTGCCTTGCCCCGGATGATACGAATCCTAGTTTCGGCCCTGTCCCTGCCAATCAGTTATCCCCTTGTAGTTGGATAACTGTACCATTAAGATTCAGATGTGCAAAGAAGCACTTGAAGCCTCGCTATCAGCAAGTAAGAGGTCAATGGAATAAAACTTTTTCAGACTTCTATGTAGGATTAGGCTGCCTAATTGGAATATATTGCATTTTCAATGAGCAGTGTTTTAGTGGATGTTATAATGGTAAGGGTGCATGTAGTGGATATTATACTGGTAAGGGTGGGATGTGGATGTTATAATGTGCTACGGGCACTGTATTGTAGAATAATCTGAACTAAGGACAGTATAATGTGGCATAATATAAACTGGAGGACACTGTAATGTTACATAACATGAACTGGAACACTGGAACATTACATAATATGAACTTGGATACTGTAATGTCGCAAAATCTGAACAAGAATAAATGTAGTGTGGCAAAATATGACCTGGGTCACTATAATGAGGCACAATATGAACTCTGTGCACTATATTGCAGCATTATATTGTTATGATTACACTCAGTTCCGTAGGGTTATAGGTGGTGCCTTGTGACGCTCATGCAATTACCCACTGCCCAGCAATCTTTTAGTCTCCTGCAGCCAAAGACTTCACCTATAGCAGCTGCCTTTCCAGGGTGAATTAGGTCTTTCCCGTACTCAGATGCCCCCAGGTTTTCTGTATATACAAGGCAACTATCAGAGGCTGGGCAGGGATAAATGCAGTACGGTGAGACGTTCACCTGACACAACCTTACTACTATGCTAAGGCACAGACTGAGGAGTGTGTTCTTAACACAAACAAGATGTATGTATAACAATGCTCAGGGTGTTGAAAGATATGACACTGAATATACAAATGATTGTGGGTGCAACAATGCATAAGATGTAATAAGCAACTTAATAAATATGAAAGCAACAATGCCCAAAGATGTTAGAAGCAATTAGACTGGAATTACATGCAACAATGCACAGGGTGTATACAATAAAGAAATGCAGGCAAAGAAATGTCTTTGTGGAGACTCCAAAAAAACCTGAATACAAGGCTAGCTGGATCTGATCAGGCAATCAGTCTGGCAAGGTCTCTGAGTCACGGGTATAACACAAGCAGACAGGATCTCATATGAGCTGACAGGTTCACACTGAAGCAGGAACTATCACCAGCGATTTGGGAGAGGCCAGGAAGGGAATAAAAATGGTGCTGCACCAACCAGAATCCAGTAATCAGAGATAAATGAAAGGACGTGCAGCTGTGCTGCTGCAGGTCCACAAGACACAACTAGACTAGTTGCCCAGCAACCGGGAACGCTGCTGTGTCTAGCGTTCTGGTTGCTAGGCGCTCGGTGGCTCCCATTCCACCCTGCGGTAGCATTGCTAGGCACAGGGCAGGACCCGGAAGCGCCGGCTGACGGAGGAAGTGCAGCGTCCCGGTCACTAGGCAACAGCCGAGACCTGCCTCCTCCACAAGCCGCGCCACAGCTGATAACATATGTGAACAAGGGAATATGTAATTTGAATAAATAATATGTAATTTGAATACATAATTTGAACTAGGGCACTGTAAAGTGCACAGTATGAAGAGCACTACAGTGTGGCATAATATGAACTGTGGGCACTACAACATGGCATAATATGTATTGTGGCACAATGTGCACTAGGGCGCTACTATGAGGCATAAAATTATCTAGCACATTTTAATCGGGCTTAAAATGAACTTGGGCCTTAGTATGAGGCATAATATGAACTGAAGCACTACTATTGTGCATGCAATTAACCAGGGCACTACTATGGGGCATAAAATTAACAACCGCTACATAGGTATCTCCCTAGAAACACTGAGGTGAGGGCCCCTTTACTATGTTGCTATGGGGCCCCACAAAGTTGTTGCTATGCCACTGCTTACTGGAAATATACGATGACTCCCAAACACCAGACAAATAGCAATGGTGGTCATTCCGAGTTGTTCGCTCATTGCCGTTTTTCGCAACGCAGCGATTAGGTGGAAAATGCGCATGCGCATGGTACGCAGCGTGCATGCGCTTAGTAATTTAACACAAAACTTTGGAGATTTGCACAAGCTCGAGCGACATTTTTTCAACGCTCGAGTGATCGTAGTGTGATTGACAGGAAGTGGGTGTTTCTGGGCGGAAACTTGGCGTTTTCAGGGAGTGTGCTAAAAAAACGCAGGCGTGCCAGGAAAAAACGCAGGAGTGGCTGGGGAAACGGGGGAGTGGCTGGCCGAACGCAGGGCGTGTTTGTGACGTCAAACCAGGAACTAAACAGACCGAGATGATCGCAATCTAGGAGTAGGTCTAGAGCTACTCAGAAACTGCACAAATTATTTAGTAGCAATTCTGCTAATCTTTCGTTCGCTATTCTGCTAAGATAAGATACACTCCCAGAGGGCGGCGGCCTAGCATTTGCAACGCTGCTAAAAGCAGCTAGCGAGCGAACAACTCGGAATGACCACCATTGTTGTTACATAACAATAACACATATTCTGTGAGCATTTTACCACTGGAGCTTTCTGCAGGGCAAACCTGTACGGGTGACCTAAAACCATTTATTGCAAATCTTTTTTTCCTTAGTCTTTAAGCTCTATTGTGGATTACATAAGGCTCCTGCCATAAATGACCTCATCTTATGATACCATCATGATCAGAAACATTGCTCCCAAATACTATTATTAAACCCCTCAGATTTCCCTTCTTCTACACTCTGGAGGTCTGAAATTGGTGGTTAATCCCTTTTAAAGACAAATGATTTTCCTCCCTACATTAAAGGAAAAATTGCATCCTGTAACATACATTTTCATTTTAAAAACTGTACAACCAAAAGGCATGTTAAAAGAACCACTATCATCCAACATATATGAAAGTGACATTTTCCAATCTTGTACAGATTATGACATTGCTCCTGCACACGGTATCTTATATATTACTATGCTCTGTAGGTATTTTTGAATATGGCCATTTTAGATAGTGGAAAGATGAATAATTTATTTTGTAAAACAGACACAGTATACTGTACACCACAGAAATGAACATTCAAGAAATATAGAAGAAGGAATACATATGACTATAATATCAATCATATACACCTACAGAACGTAAAATTAAGTCTTAGGTTGTACATATTAAATGACTTTTCAATGATTCATAACAAAATAATAATAAAAAGAATGACAGAGAAGCCATATAACAAAAATATATAATCGCCTCCAAACAGAGGAAGATAAAGTGGAATAGATTTGAGGGCAGAATTTAAGCAGCCTTGTTGCAGGAAATGCTACATTATGCTGTGTTTCATTCTTATTCAGGTGTGTGGTAACCTGATACCCAAAAGTGACACAGTGGTAAAAAAAAAAACAAAAAAAAAAACAGGGCCATGATGAGATTACTGACACAATATTACATTATTCAGAGATTTGGGCCATTTCAGTGCTACCAATATTTAAACCGAATCATGGCAAGTCAGCTCATATTTGATAATTGATCATTATAATTATATATTTTAAGTACAAAACATGTCTGTTTTTAGAACTAGGAAATAGATTCTTAAATCCATTTAGTAAAAAAACTGCTTCATGGAACAGTCACTGCCTTTGAGTTGCTTTACATCGTTAATAAGAATCCAGATTATATACTGTATGTGTTTACCATACTCCATTAGTGACCTAAATTTTGCTGCTTTCTCTTAGGGGTATATTTACTAATGTGTGAACTTTCAAATGTAGAACTGTTGTCCATAGCAACCATTCACATTCTATTTATCATTTAATTAGCACCTTCTAGGAGACAATAGATAGAATATGATTGGCTGCTATGGACTAGTGTGAAAGCAAAAAAGATGGCTTTTAGGAAATACAAACAGACTCAAAATAATAATGACAAAGAGGTGTATCTAGATAGACGGAAGGATGCTAAGAAAGTGATCAGACGTGCAAAGGCAGAAGCTGAGGAAAAAATGTCCCAGTCAGTAGATAAAGGGGGAAAAACTTTTTTTAAGTATATAAGTGAAATGAGAAAATCAAATGGAGGAATAATAAGACTTAAGACAGAGAGTGAGCATTTGGTGGAGGGTGACAAGGCAATAGCAGATCACCTAAATAATTATTTTTACTCAGTATTTATTACTACAGAAGAAGGGATGGGGCCACAGTTAAGTTGCAAGGACATTCATAAAAATAAGGTAGTTGAAAGTACATTTACAGAGGAGAAGGTCCTAACAGAACTTTCACAACTAAAAGTGGATAAATGAATGGGACCAGATGGGATACACCCAAGGATACTCAAAGAGCTAAAAGATGTGCTGGTTACACCGTTAACAGAATTATTTAACCAGTCACTAAATACAGGTGCTATTCCAGAGGACTGGAAAAGAGCAAATGTAGATCCACTGCACAAAAGTGGAAGCAAGGAAGAAGCAAGTAACTACAGACCAGTAAGCCTTACATCAGTAGTGGGGAAAGTAATGGAAAAACTATTAAATGAAAGAGTTGTGGAATATCTTAAATCAAACCACTTACAGGATCCTAAACAGCATGGATTTACTGGTGGTAGATCATGCCAAACAAATCTTATTGACTTTTTTGACTCTGTGACAAAAATAATAGATCAAGGGGGAGCTGTAGATGTAGCATATCTAGACTTTAGTAAGGCATTTGACACTGTCCAAGATCGCAGACTGCTAAATAAACTTGAAAGCGTGGGGGTGGATTATAAAACAGTTAAATGGATAAGAACCTGGTTGCAGGATAGGAAACAGACAGTTGTAGTTAATGGAGTGCAATCTATGGAGGGAAATGTTACCAGTGGAGTACCCCAGGGATCTGTACTTGGTCCAGTTCTCTTTAATATCTTTGTTGGTGACATTGCAGATGGTATTGAAGGGAAGGTATGCCTTTTTGCAGATGATACAAAGATATGCAACAGGGTAGACACACCGGGAGGGGTAAAACAAAGGATTGATGACCTAGGTAGGCTTGAGAAATGGTCAAGAACGTGGCAACTACAGTTTAATGCTAAAAAATGCAAAATCATGCACTTGGGTCTCAAAAACCCAAAGGCTAAATATAGTATCAAGGGTACTATAATGGAAACTACTGAGGAGGAAAGGGATTTAGGAGTCACTATTTCAAGTGTCTTGAAGGCAGGAAAGCAATGCAACAAAGCAATGAGAAAGGCAAGTCAGATGCTTGGTTGCATAGGGAGAGGAATCAGTAGTAGGAAAAAAGAAGTGATAATGCCACTGTATAGGTCATTGGTGCAGCCCCATCTGGAATACTGTGTCCAGTTCTGGAGACCATATCTCCAGAAGGATATAAATACATTAGAGAGTGTACAAAGAAGGGCAACTAAAATGGTGCATGGCCTACATCACAAAATGTACCCGGAAAGGCTAAAAGATCTTAACATGTATAGTTTGGAGGAGAGAAGGAAAAGGGGGGACATGATAGAAACTTTCAAATATATCAAGGGTCTTAACAAAGTTCAGGAGGGAAACATTCTTCAAAGGAAGAGAAATATTAGAACTCAAGGACATACACTGAAACTGGAGGGGGGGAGGTTCAGGGGAAATTTAAGGAAAAATTACTTCACAGAAAGGGTAGTGGATAAGTGGAATAGTCTCCCATCAGAGGTGGTAGAGGCTAAGACTGTAGAGCAATTTAAACATGCTTGGGATAGGCATATGAATATCCTTACAAAGAATTAAGGTTCAAAAAGGGTTGAGATTACCTAAAGGATTAAAAAAAAGGGGCAGACTAGATGGGCCAAGTGGTTCTTATCTGCCGTCAAATTCTATGTTTCTATGTTTCTATGACAACACCTTCACTTTTGCAAACCCACGCTTAAGTATATATACCCCTAAATATATTTCATAAAGGAAGATACAATACATATTTTTATGACTGTAACAGTTTTTTAGTAAAAAGACACCTATCCCTTATAGATAGATAATATTTCCAGATAGTCTTTTTTTTTTAAGAGTCTTTATTAATTCTTAAGGGGTTCATGTATCAAGCAGTGAAGAGAGTGGAGAAGTGAACCAGTGAAGAACTTGCCCATGACATTTACCATCTCCCTGGTCCTAATTCCGAATGCCTAGCCAAATTTGCCTACTGGCTGCCTCACATCCTCTCCTCAGATCTTCTCCCCATTATGAGGTGTGGCTATTAAATAATAATAATAACAATAATAATTTTATTTATATAGCGCTCTTTCTCCAACAGGACTCAAGGCGCTTTACAGATACCAAAAACAATGCACATGATACAGAGGATTTGAGTAATACAGCAATAGATCAGCCACACAGACATAAAAGAAAACCTTAAGTACACAGAAAGCATAATGCAGGATTGGTGTAGGCATTTTGGGTAATAACTTCCAAGGGTTGTGTATTCCACCCTCACAAGGTACCAGATGCAGCAGCCATCTTAGGCGCACAGCGTAGGATTACCCAAGGTGGAATAGTCTACCCTTAGAAGAGATGACACAAAATGGGGGTGATTTCAGAGTCCTACAGTTCAGAGTAGGGTTCCAACAAAACCACCAGGTCCATATATTTTTCATCCCATCCACAAGTGTACCAGATGAGGCAGCCATGTTGGGCACACTTTGAAGGTTACACTGTGGGAGGCGAGCCATACAAGGGCCCAGTACATATATGCGAAAACTGACACTTATGTAGTAGTATGATGTACTCTGTATGTAGGGCGCAATGGCAGGGTGTGCAATCAGTAGAGATAAACATTAAAGGAAAAGCACATAGTAGGGTGGAAGAGAAGAAAACAAACAAACAACTAACAGGTGGGGGGGGGGATAAACAATAGCAGGTAACCAGTGGCAGAAGGAAAATTGGGATAAAATTATTTTTATAAGATCATAGTTTGGGTGGGTTTGAGAATGTGGGGGGCACACTCACTAAATAACAATACTTCACTTGTAAAAAGATAAACCAGACTGAGTGAGATAAAAGGGAGTGGGGGAATATTGATCTTGGACTGTCCCAAAACAGTTTTGCAAATTTCATTGCTTTCGCACAGATAGTTTGCTGTTACACAGCATTCAAATAAGTTGGGTTTTTCCTGTGCATCGTAAAAATGCTTAGTTCAAAAATAGAGCAACATGTTAACTAAAAATATTACATCAATTGAACAAAGCACCCACCAAATGTTTCCAAATGCTAACATAGGCTTACGGGGCAGATTGTATGTCACATGCACATAGGTGTGCATGGCACAAAATATTTAGTGACGGTCGTAAGGATATAGAATATGGTGAACGTTCCAGAAGGCCTTGGACATTAAAAACAAAGTAAAATGTGGAAAAAATTAAGAAAATTGTTCAAATCGACTATCGACTCAGCATCCGAATGATAGCAGAAATAGTCAACATCGACAAAGAAACCACTAGGCCATGTATTTTGCATTAACATCGTAACATGACAAAAGTTTGTGCTAAGATGGTTCCAAGGCTTCTCACTGTCACGCTATAGAAAATCAAAAGTGAATTTGTGCAGAACAAATTCAAGAGGTTTCACATTTTTTAGAAAAAGTTATTACCTGTGATGAAACATGGCTCTTCCAATACAATCCTGTGAAAAAACGCCAGTCCATGCACTGTGAACACCTTCATCACCGAGAATGAAGAAAGCACGTCAAATTCAAAGCCATGTCTATTGTTTTCTTTGATATCAAGGGTGTTATTTTTGCAGAATGGGGGCCAAATGTAATAGAGTGAGAGTTTCAAAAAGTGAGAGATTTGGTAAGGTTTTCCATTTTTCTTTAAAGTGGCAATCATTTACACAGCAAGATAAACCTGGTTTTGCAGTGTAGACGATTGCCACTTTTAAAAAAACTGAAAAACTTTACCAAATCTCTCACTTTCTGAAACTCTCACTCTATTACATTTGGCCCTGGGTACCAGAAGGCGCAACCGTGAATACACATTACTATAAAAATGTTCTAGAAACTTTGCTGGAAATACTTAGAAGAAAGAGGCCAGAGATGTGGAAAAAATGGTTTCATCCTCCAACAGAATACAACACCAGCCCACTCAGTTCTCCCTGTGAAGCAGGTTTTGGTCAAGACACAGATTGCAGTACTAGAACACCCTCCATACTTGACAGACCGAGCACCATGTGACTTATTTCTCTTTCTTAAAGTCAAATCTGTACTCCAGGGGTACACGTTTTACATCAGTTACTGAGGTAAAAAAAAGAAAACGACAGAGCTGTTTAGACAGCTAATAGATGCAGTGCATCCAAAAAGTGTTTACAGCCCTTCACTTTTTCCACATTTTGTTATGTTACAGCCTTATTCCATAATGGAATAAATTATTTTTTTTCTTTAAAATTCCACACACAATGGGGGTCATTCCGAGTTGATCGCTCGCTAGCAGTTTTTAGCAGCCGTGCAAACGCATAGTCACCGCCCACGGGGGAATGTATTTTCGCTTTGCAGGAGTGCGAACGCCTGTGCAGCAGAGCGCCTGCAAACACATTTTGTGCAAAACAAGACCAGCCCTGTAGTTACTTATCCTGTGCGATGATTGCTGCGACAAGTGACACGATAATGATGTCAGATACCCACCCAGCAAATGCCCGGCCACGCCTGCGTTTTTCCAACCACTCCCAGAAAACGGTCAGTTGACACCCATAAATGCCCTCTTCCTGTCAATCTCCTTGCGTTCGGCTGTGCGATTGGAATCGTCGCTAGAACCTGTGCAAAACCACAAAGGACTTTGTACCCGGACGACAAGCGTGCGCATTGCAGTGCATACGCATGCGCAGATTAGCTGCTTTTTTCAATGATCGCTACGCAGCGAACAACGACAGCTAGCGATCAACTCGGAATGACCCCCAATACCCCATAATGAAAACATGAAAAAAGTTTTTGGGAGATTTTTTCACATTTTTTAAAAAAACTAAGAAATCACATTTACATAAGTATACACAGCCTTTGCCATGAAGCTCAAAATTGAGCACAGGTGCATCCTGTTTCCACTGATCATCCTTGAGATGTTCCTACAGCTTAATTGGAGTCCACCTGTGGCAAATTCAGTTGATTGGACATTATTTGGAAAGGCACACATCTGTATATATAGGGTCCCACACTTGACAGGGCATGTCTGAACACAAACCAAGCATGAACTCAAAGGACGTGTCTGTAGACCTCCGAGACAGGATTGTCTCAAAGCACAAATCTGGGGAAGGGTACAGAAAAATATCTGTTGCTTTGAAGGTCCCAATAAGCACAGTGGCCTCCATCATCCATAAATGGAAGAAGTTCAGAACCACCAGGACTCTTCTTAGAGCTGGCCGGCCGTCTAAACTGAGCGATCAGGGGAGAAGGGCCCTAGTCAAGGAATGACCGAGAACCCCTATGGTCACTCTTTCAGAGCTACAGCATTTCTCTGTGGAGAGGGGAGAACCTTCCAGAAGGAGAGCCATCTCTGCAGCAATCCACTAATCAGGCCTGTATGGTAGAGTGGCCAGACAAAAGCCACTTCTTAGTAAAAAGCATATGGCAGCCCACCTGGAGTTTGTCAAAATGCACCTGAAGGACTCTCAGACCATGAGAAACAAAATTTTCTGGTCTGTTGAGACAAATATTGAACTCTTTGGCGTGAATGCCAGGCGTCATGTTTGGAGGAAACCAGGCACTGCTCATCACCAGGCTAATACCATCCCTACAGTGAAGCATGGTGGTGGCAACATCATGCTGTGGGAATGTTTTTCAGCAGCAGGAACTGGGAGACTAGTCAGGATAGAAGGAAAGATGAATGCAGCAATGTACAGAGACATCCTGGATGAAAACCTGCTCCAGAGTGCTCTTGACCTCAGACTGGGGCGACGGTTCATCTTTCAGCAGGACAACGACCCTAAGCACACAGCCAAGATATCAAAAGAGTGGCTTCAGCACAGCTCTGTGAATGTCCTTGAGTGGCCCAGGCAGAGCCCAGACTTGAATCCGATTGAACATCTCTGGGGAGATCTGAAAATGACTGTGCACCAACGCTTCCCATCCAACCTGATGGAGCTTGAAAAGTGCTGCAAAGAGGAATGGGCAAAACTACCCAAAGATAGGTGTGCCAAGCTTGTGGCATCATATTCAAAAAGACTTGAGGCTGTAATTGCTGCCAAAGGTGCATCAACAAAGTATTGATCAAAGGCTGTGAATATTTATGTACATGTGATTTGTTTTTTATTTTTAATAAATTAGCAAAAATCTCAAAAACACTTTTTTCACATTGTCAGAATTTTAAGGGGGGTGAAAATGAATTTATTCCAGTTTGGAATAAGGCTGTAACATAACAAAATGTGGAAAAAGTGAAGCGCTGTGAACACTTTCCGGATGCACTGTAATGAGCTACAGCACAGCTATTACCTATGGAAAATAAGCATTCAGCAGTGTGTGGATGCAGCAGGGGAGTAAATAGAAGGGGAATGGAGTTAAAATGTACCTAATATAATTAAAGATAATTTATAGCATCAGTCTCTTTTTTTAATAGCCACACCTCGTATCTTAAGTGACTTCAACAATCCAATCAAGGGCCCTCATTCCGAGTTGATCGCTCGATAGCTGCTTTTAGCAGCATTGCAAACGCTAAGCCGCCGCCCTCTGGTAGTGTATCTTAGCTTAGCAGAATAGCGAACGAAAGATTAGCAGAACTGCTCGAAAATCTTTTCCTGCAGTTTCTGAGTAGCTCCAGACCTACTCCTAGATTGCGATCACCTCAGTTCGTTTAGTTCCTGCTTTGACGTCACAAACACGCCCTGCGTTCGCCCAGCCACTCCCCCGTTTCCCCAGCCACTCCTGCGTTTTAGCCTAACACGCCTGCGTTTTTTAGCACACTCCCGGAAAACGGTCAGTTTTCGCCCAGAAACACCCACTTCCTGTCAATCACACACCAATCAGCAGAGCGACTGAAAAGGTCGCTCGCCCCTGTGTAAAATTGCTTAGTTTTGTGTGAAATTACTTGGCGCATGCGCCCTGTGGCCCATACGCCTGCGCAGAATAGCCGATTTTTAACCTGATTGCTATGCTGCGAAAAACGGCAGCGAGCAATCAATTCGGAATGACCCCCAATATACCTACAGAATCCTCTGCCTCAAAACTCCTTACCCTCACATCATTGTTTTGGTCTCTCCCAATGGACCCCCTCACCCTCCCATGTGAGTGGCCACTTACTTGATTTGGGCCAAATGTAACAGAGTGTGAGTTTCTGTGCTAGTTCAAACTCACACTTCTCACACATTTGGAAGGTGCAAGTTTACAGTCACAAACAAAATTTGCATGCAATTACTCGCAAGAATACACACTTGGAAGCGGTTTTATTGACCAACTGGAATGTGAGTTTCATTCTATGAGCTTCACAGTTTGAAAGAAAGTCACCCATTTGCACCCCATAGTCCCCAGAATTATGCATCATACACCCTGTATTAATTGCTATTCCATTTTGTCCTTTGATACTGTAGGTAGTGAGGAGGTTTTGGAAGCAGTGGACAGTTATCAGCAGAGACAGAGGAGTCTATTTACAGTACTAAGCCAGATATAGGGGGTCATTCCGAGTTATCGCTCGCTGACGATTTTCGCAGCGCAGCGTTCAGGTGAAAAAGCGGCATTTATGCACATGCGTATGGGCCGAAATGCGCACGCGCGTCATACAGGTACAAAGCCCATTGTGTTTGTGCACAGGTTCTAGCGAAGTTTTTCTTCGCACTGACGGCCGCAAGAAGATTGATAGGAAGTGGGCATTTCTGGGTGTCAACTGACCGTTTTCAGGGAGTGTTTGTAAAAATGCAGGCGTGTCTGAAAAAACGCAGGCGTGACTGGACGTTCGCTGGGCGGGTGTATGACGTCAAATCCGGCACGAATAGGCTGAAGTGATCGCAAGCGCTGAGTAGGTTCAGAGCTACTCTGAAACTGCACAAACTGTTTTTGCAGAGCTCGGCTGCACAAGTGTTCGCACTTCTGCTAAGCTAAAATACACTCCCCGCCTACTGAAACCAGCTATGCACAAGCATGGTTATGAATAACACAGGCATTGTGAGGATGACAAAATATTTTTTATATATATTGCAGGTCCATCATGTCCACTGCCACCAAGACCAGTTGAACATCAGGAAATCCAAATCAGCAGGAGATTATTCTCATACCTGTCGAGTACAGCCTACAGAAGAAAATACACCAGTGGTAACTCTGGATACACAGCACCAGACAACACCACAGAATACACTCAGATCTCAATGTGTCCCTTCTATTAAGGAGCTGGCTCTCTCCCTTGATAGCTTTAGAGAGAAGCAGGTGTTATTTATGCAAACTGAAACAGAGCAAATGAATAACATGACCCATCAGCTCAGGAAAATTGCTAACAGTGGCCGATGGCACTAGAATTAGAATGGCCAACAATATCGATGTACGCCCGTGTGAGCTCACTCAGGCAATTAGAGCCCAAACCGAGGCACTTCTTTCCCTACCAAGAGAGTTATTAGGGGTACAAGCCACATTGGAGGCTCCGTCAATCCCCGCTGTTAGTGCAGCCACAATATCCCAAAATGCATCACCTACCACTCCACCCCAGCACAGCCTGCGCACACTTGGTGTAAAGCTCAGGGCCCAATATGTAATGTTGTGGGAGTTATGTTGCAATTATTTTTTGTTCATTTTTTGTTCAAAGTAGAGATGTATGCAAGACCAATTTTATTCGTTATCCGGTTTTAATTTTGGAAACAGTTTCGGATTTCACCTGTGACTGGTTTTGGTCTTGGTTTTGTATTTTTTCCAAATCTTAAAAAGAAGCTAAAATCACATAATTTGGGCATTTTTTGTTCCTAGAGTACTATTAACCTCAATAACATTAATTTCCACTCATTTCCAGTCAATTTTGACCACCTCGCAGCTCACAATATTGTTTTCATCCACTTTAGGCCAAAGGCTACACTGAGCTGGCTGGTTACTAAGCAACAAAGCAGCAACACAAACACACACCAGTTTATAGCACATCTATTAAACATTGCCACCCAGCAAATGACACTGCGGAGTCACACAGCTTTTGTGAATGTAGTTGGGTATGACCTGCCTTGTCACAGTACTTGTACATTGTGGATACACAGTGGGGTACAGCCTGCAGAGTCACAGTACTTGTATGTTATGGATACACAGTGGGGTACAGCACAAAAAAACCCTGTATTTATTTTTTTACTTTTCTTTAAACTTTGCTCACAAAAGACACTACGAAGTCACATCACATCAGTTTATAGCACATCTATTAAACATTGCCAACCAGCAAATGACACTGCAGAGTCACACAGCTATTGTGAATGCAGTAGAGTACTGCCTGCTTTTTCACAGTACTTGTTTGTTATGGATACAAAGTGGGGTACAGCCTGTGCTGTCACAGTACTTGTATGTTATGAATACACAGTGGGGTGTAGCTATGGAGTCACAGTACTTGTATGTTAGGGATTCACAGTGGGGTACGGCCACAGTACTTGTATGTTATGGCTACACAGTGGGTTATAAAAATTCTAAAGAATATAAAATAAATGGGCTTATTCATTGCAACACTACACATGTAATTTACAGTATCTATTAGAATGTGGGTGTGGCAAAAGATATGTATGTAAAGCCAAAAGGGTACTTAAGCTGCGAATCTTAGAAAATATCAGAAATATAAAAAATTATGTTGAAAATCATAGTGTCCTCCAGCATTTTAAACAATGCCACTCATGTGGTCCTACATCTTTAAAATTCATAAGGCTTGAACATATACTTATAGATAAACGGGGAAGAGATGGGCTCAATAATCTCAGTAGAAGAGAAACATTTTGGATTGTAAATTTAAATACAATGTATCAAAAAGGGTTAAATGAAGGATTTGAACTCACTCCCTTCTTGTCTTGATTTCTTAATTTATTTATTTTTTCTTTACAATTCCAATTGTTTGTCTGCCACTATAAATTTAGCAATAATATTTTTGAATGAGATTGGTATCAGTTGTGACGTAAAATAATATTATATTTTTTTGTACATATATGTACTTTTATAAGAAGGGATTATATCTTGTTATGGGATATATATGTTTGTTATAGTTTTTGTACTACAGTATATGTGTATAAGTGTTATTCTATGTACAATGGTGTGCTGTGTTTTTCTTATTGGATAATAAACTTGCGGTTATGTATATAAGACTCTATCTGGTAGTGTCAAGGTAGGTCCTTTGACAAAGTCCAAGTGATGAAACGCGTAGAGGCGTGGCTTGACATTGGTAACAATCCCGGTCGGAAGATGCGGTGGTATATTTGCCTTCGGGTTACAATTTTAAACTGTTGGTGCCTCTGGATCTAGATCCATCTCTACACCCTGATGTATTCCCTGTGGAACACAGTGTACCTCACTGCAAAATATATATATATATATATATATATATATCAGGATTTTAATACCTACAGGTAAATCCTTTTCTCCTAGTCCGTAGAGGATGCTGGGGTCCACTTCAGTACCATGGGGTATAGACGGTTCGGCAGGAGCCATGGGCACTTTAAGACTTTTCTAGAGTGTGAACTGGCTCCTCCCTCTATGCTCCTCCTCCAGACCTCGGTATAGGAACTGTGCCCAGGGAGATGGACATTTCGAGGAAAGGATTTACTTTTAATTTAACAGTGAGATTCATACCAGCTCACACTTCAACCATGCCGCACACACAGCATTCAACAAAACACATGCCAACGGGCATGAACCTTTCAGCAACTGTGCTAAAAACATTTTTAACAAAATAACAAACTTCAGGTAAAGTACGCACTGGGCTGGGTGCCTAGCATCGTCTACGGACTAGGAGAAAAGGATTTACCGGTAGGTATTAAAATCCTGTTTCTCATACATCCTAGAGGATGCTGGGGTCCACTTCAGTACCATGGGGTTATACCAAAGCTCCAGTATGGGCGGGAGAGTGCGGATGACCCTGCAGCACCGATTGACCAAACTGTAGGTCCTCATCGGCCAAGGTGTCAAACTTATACAACTTAGCAAACGGGTTTGCCCCTGCTGCTCGGCAAAGCTGTAACGCCGAGACTCCCCGGGCAGCCGCCCAGGATGAGCCCACCTTCCTAGTAGAATGGGCAGTCACCAAATTTGGTACAAGCAATCCTGCTGTAGAATGAGCGTGCTGAATCGTACTTCTGATCCAGCGTGCAATAGTCTGCTTAGAAGCAGGACACCCAATCTTGTTGGGAGCATACAGGACAAGCAGAGCCTCTGTTTTCCTTATTCTTGCTGTTCTTGCAACATAAATTTTCAAAGCTCTGACCACATCCAGAAACTTTGAACCAGCTAAGGTGTCAGTAGCCACTGGCACCACAATAGGTTGGTTTATATGGAAAGAAGAAACCACCTTAGGAAGAAATTGCTGACGAGTTTTTAACTCAGCCCTATCTTCATGGAAAATCAAGTACGGGCTCTTGTGAGACAAGGCCCCTAACTCAGACACCCTTCTTGCGGATGCCAAGGCTAACAGCATGATCACTTTCCAAGTGATAAACTTCAATTCTATCTCCTGGAGAGGTTCAAACCAATCTGATTGAAGGAACTGCAAAACCACGTTAAGATCCCGTGGTGCCACAGGAGGCACAAATGGAGGTTGGATGTGCAGAACCCCTTTCACGAATGTCTGAACTTCTGGAAGGGAGGCCAATTGTTTTTGAAAGAAAATGGACAAGGCTGAAATCTGGACCTTGATTGAACCCAATCATAGGCCCGCATCCACACCCGCCTGAAGAAAATGGAGAAAACGTCCTAACTGAAACTCTTCCGTTGGAGCCTTCTTGGATTCACACCAAGACACATATTTTCTCCAAATACGGTGGTAATGTTTAGACGCTACCCCTTTCCTGGCCTGAATCAGAGTGGGAATGACTTCTTTGGGAATACCCTTCTGGGCTAGGATCCGGAGCTCAACAGCCATGCCATCAAACGCAGCCACGGTAAGTCTTGATACACGCACGGCCCCTGCTGCAGCAGGTCCTCGCGAAGAGGAAGAGGCCGAGGATCTTCTCTGAGTAACTCCTGTAGATCTGGATGCCAAGACCTCCTTGGCCAGTACGGGACAACGAGGATCGCTCGAACCCTTGTTTTTCTTATGATCTTGAGAACTTTTGGTATTAGTGGAAGTGGAGGGAAGACATACACCGACCGAAACACTCACTGGGACACTAGTGCATCCACTGCTATTGCTTGAGGGTCTCTCGACCTGGAACAATATCTCTGAAGCTTCTTGTTGAGACGAGATGCCATCATGTCTACTTGAGGAACTCCCCAAAGACCTGTCACCTCTGCGAAAACTTCTTGGTGGAGGCCCCATTCTCCTGGATGGAGATCGTGTCTGCTGAGGAAGTCTGCTTCCCAGTTGTCCACTCCTGGAATGAAAATTGCAGACAGAGCTCTTGCATGTCTTTATGCCCAGAGGAGGATCTTTGTCACCTCTGCCATCGCCGCTCTGCTTTTCGTTCCGCCCTGACGGTTTATGTACACAACTGCTGTTACATTGTCCGACTGGATCTGTACGGGTTGATCTTGAAGAAGATGCACCGCTTGTAGAAGGCCATTGTAAATGGCTCTCAACTCCAGAACGTTTATGTGAAGACAAGTTTCTTGACTTGACCATCTTCCTTGGAATCTTTCCCCCTGTGTGACTGCTCCCCAGCCTCGGAGACTTGCATCCGTGGTTACTAGGACCCAGTCCTGAATCCCGAACCTGCGTCCCTCTAGTAGGTGAGAACTGTGTAGCCACCACAGGAGTGAAATTCTGGCTTTGGATGACAGGATTATCCTCTGGTGCATGTGTAGGTGGGATCCGGACCACTTGTCCAACAGGTCCCACTGGAATACTCTGGCATGGAATCGGCCAAACTGTATGGCCTCGTAGGCCGCTACCATCTTTCCAAACAACCGAATGCATTGATGAATCGACACTATTGTTGGTTTCAGAATTTGTTTGACCATTCTCTGGATTTTCAGAGCCTTTTCTACTGGAAGAAATACCCTCTGTACTTCTGTGTCCAGTATCATCCCCAGAAAAGACAATCTTGTCGTTGGTTCCAACTGTGATTTTGGAAAATGTATGATCCAACCGTGTTGTTGAAGTACTATCAGGGAGAGTGCAATGTTCTGCACCAACCTTTCCCTGGACCTCGCTTTTATCAGGATATCGTCCAGGTAAGGAACTATATTGACTCCTTTCTGTCGAAGGAGGACCATCATCTCCGCCATCACCTTGGTGAACACCCTTGGTGCCGTGGAGAGTCCAAACAGCAATGTCTGAAATTGGTAATGACAATCCTGTATCGCGAATCTCAGATAAGCTTGATGTTGAGGATAAATGGGAACATGTAAGTATGCATCTTTTATGTCCACTGACACCATGAAGTCCCTTTCCTCCAGACTGGAAATCACTGCCCTCAGAGATTCCATCTTGAACTTGAACCTTTGCAGGTAGAGATTCAGAGTTTTCAGATTTAGAATCGGTCTGACCGAGCCGTCCGGCTTCGGAACTACGAATAGGCTTGAATAAAACCCTTCTCCTTGTTGCGACAAGGGAACCAGGATAATTACTTGATCCTGACACAATTTTTGTATTGCTGCCTCTATCCCTTTCTGGGATAGAAGCTGGTAAGGCCGATTTAAAAAATCGGCATGGGGGCATGTCTTGAAACTCCAGTTTGTACCCGTGGGACACTATTTGTAAGACCCACGGGTCCAGGCCAGATTGAACCCAGAATTAACTGAAGAGTTTCAGACGTGCCCCCACCTGAGCGGACTCCCGCAAGGGAGCCCCAGCGTCATGCTGAAGATTTGGCAGAAGCAGAAGTTGATTTCTGCTCCTGTGATCCTGTAGACGCTGTGGACTTTTTTCCTTTTCCCCTTCCTTTACCCGCAAAGAAAGGGGAACCTTTAGCCTTTTTGTATTTATTGGGCCGAAAGGACTGCATCTGAGAGTGATGTGTCTTTTTCGTCGGCGCAGGAGCATTAGGCAAGAATGTCGACTTACCTGCGGTAGCCGCAGAAACTAAAGCATCCAGCCCATCTCCAAACAAAGCCTCACCTTTATACGGGAGAGCCTCCATATTCCTTTTGGAATCTGCATCAGCATTCCATTGGCGAATCCACAAAGCCCTCCGTGCTGAGATTGCCATTGTAGCGGCTCTTATCCCAAGAGACCAATATCTTTCATGGCTTCTAGCATGTATGCAGCAGCGTCTTTGATATGACCTAAGGTTAGGAGTATCTCGTCTCTATCTATTGTGTCAATGTCGGATGACAAGTTTTCTGACCACTTTTCAATAGCACTACTCACCCACGCACAGGCAATAGTAGGCCTGAGTAGTGTCCCATTGGCCACATAAATAGATTTTAACGTAGTCTCTAACTTGCGGTCTGCCGGCTCCTTTAGGGAAGCCGTCCCAGGCGCAGGGAGAATCACCTTTTTTGTTAATCGTGATAGGGCACTGTCTAAAACGGGGGGTGACTCCCACCTTTTCCTGTCCTCTGCAGGGAAAGGGTAAGCTACCTGAATTCTTTTGGGAATCTGAAATTTCTTTTCAGGGTTTACCCAGACTCCCTCAAAGGGAGTGTTCAGGTCATGAGATGGAGGAAAAGCTACATTTATTTTATTTTCTTTATAAAAATAAGCCTTCTCCTTTATAAAAATAAGCCTTCTTCTGAGGTAAAGGAGGGGGCTCCGTAACTTCTAAGACCTCCTTTAAAGCAACAATCATTTTTACTGAATGTTTTTCGCTAATTTTGGATCTATTCCCCTGGAATCACTAGTGTCGACACAGGAATCAGAGTCCGTGTCGGTATCAGTCTGTACAACCTGTGTAAATGACCTTTTATGTGACCCAGAGGGGTCCCCTGTGGATGAAAAAACAGAACTATTAAAAATCACATCTTCGACAGATTTTCTCCAGGTTTCTGCATGAGACTCAGACTTATCCAATCTCTTACTCATATGATTCACACTATCATGTAATTCTTTTACCCATTCAGGCTCGTGGTGAGCTGGCAGCGCCACCACATTACAACTCTGTGTCCCTAAAATGGCTCCCTCAGGGGAAGAGCTCCCTGCCTCAGACATGTCACACACGTGCACAATCACACCACAGACACTCCGGGGCTTAATGGGGACAGAAAGGAATTGCCAGTTCACAACTCAGCGCCAAAAGAAAAAATCCCTGAGACATGTACATTGTACACAGAGACAAAATCCTTGTGTCACGTGCTTTCTACACAGAGATTTTCAAGCGCTTTCTATTACAAATAATAGGTTTTAGCACCGGATATACACTTCCCCCCCCCCTTTTTTACACCCTGATACTTGATTCAGAAGTGGAGAGGAGGATTAGCGTTTCTTGACCTGCAGTTGCTGGGAGAAAATGGCGCTGGGCAGTGTGCTACATGAGGAAGAATCCCCGCCCCCTGTAATGGCGCATTTTTCCTCAGCTTTAGAATAGATATTTATACTGACGGGGGTGTAGGACAGTGTAAATACAAAGTATGCTACCTTTTGCCAATGAGAGTAGGTTTCATGCTGCCCAGGGCACCCCCCCCCCCATGCCCTGCACCCTGCTGTGCACTGTGTTATGGATAGCATGTTCGTGCAGCGTTCCCGCTCGCTGTGTGGTACCTTGAGCCGTCACGATGACCGGAGATCCCTCTCTGCAGATCTCCGGTAATAATACTCTGTTAGGGGGGTGACGGCGTGCTGTGGGAGTGAACGCGTAGCCGCAGCTAGTGTTCATTTCCCTTCAGGAGCTAATGGTGTCCTGTCAGGAAGAAGCAGAGCCATGAAACTCTTTAGGAAGTTGGTTCCTACTTCTTCCCCCTAAGTCCCACGAAGCAGGGAGACTGTTGCCAGCAGTCTGCCTGAAAATAAAAAACCTAACATAAAGTCTTTCAGTGAAACTCAGTAGAGCTCCACTGGAGTGCGACCAGTCTGCCTGGGCACATTTTCTAAACTGAGGTCTGGAGGAAGGGCATAGAGGGAGGAGCCAGTTCACACTCTAGAAAAGTCTTAAAGTGCCCATAGCTCCTGCAGAACCGTCTATACCTATACCCCATGGTACTGACGTGGACCCCAGCATCATCTAGGACGTATGAGAAATATATATATATATATATAACAGCTCAGCTAACACTTTGTAGTCAGACTGCTTTTCTGCATGCACCAGGGTACAACCAGGGTACAACAGCGTAATGGGGTGCAATGCACAGTACAAACACAGTGCACAGTGCAGCCACTTAGATGGACATAGTGACAGCTGCACAGCCTCTTAAATGGAAACAGTGACACCAGCACAGCCCATTAAATGGACGCAGTGACAGCAGCAGAGCCCCTTCTGGACAGAGTGACAGCACTTGTATTCTGCACAGCCACTTGGATGGACATCGCAGAGCAGAGCACAGCACATAGCAGCATGACTGGTGTGATATGACGTTGAGTCCCGGACGTGGCTCCTTATATGGAATCTAAAATCTGACACCGGGAGGATGACGTTTCTGCCTCGATCTGGAATCCATGTCTGGCAGGAACATCTGAGCCATGGTCCTGGTAGATTCCATAAGCTCGCAGTGGTTCAGATTCCAAGGAATCCAAACTGCTCATCTCGACCTATTACATCCAGCGGCATGCACATTGAAGCAAAAACTGTGAACTCATGTCTAGGAGAAATCAGCAATGAATTTTACTGCTGCAACAAATGCATACAATAATAACAAAAGCACCAAAACAATCACTGAAATCAACTCCAATACTAAACATATCTCTCAAAACATAAAAAACAAGATAGCACATGATACATCTTGAGTTGTTTACCTGATAAAATACCCTTTTAACCTCTGTCAGCGCAGAACAATCAAGAACTTACGACTAGATTTGGAAAACTTTCCAGGGACATAATGAACAAAGGCAAACACATAAGCCCTAGTTCAGTTTTGAATGCAATTTGAGTCTAAGCATTAAGCACTAATATAAAATGTACCTGGGGAAAAGAAATTGCATTTGCTACCTATGAAGACTTGGCCACAAATGTGCAATGCATACAGTAGGTAGCAAATGTGCCTCCCTCCGGCTGTAAATAATAGGAGCAATTGTGGCAGGTATTCAACAGGAACCATGTGGCTTCACTTTGAATATAAAAGATTGTCAAAAACACAGTACACAAGTCATACAAATTACAGTAAATGGGAAGAAAGTGTAGATAATTAGTATCCAAGTCACATGGAGTCTGTTAAAGTAAATCAAACAGGATGCAAAAACAACATTTATGAAAGAAAAAAAATCTACACTAATAAACATATCAGCAGCCTTCTCCTTACCAAATTCTCTGGGACAGATGTATTAAGCCTAGAGAAGTGATAAAGCAGTGATAAGTGCAAGGTGATAATGCATCAGCCAATCATTACTGTTTGAAAAATGACAGTTAAGAGCTGATTGACTGGTGCATTATCACTGCTTTATCACTTCTCCAGGCTTAATACATCTGCCCCTGAGTAGGAAACCAAATTTATTTTTTTCAAATGAGTGTTCAGTAGAATGTCATCTGCTACTAGATCACTGTCAAAGCAGTTATACTATACGATGGGTGTGCAATAAGTTTCCAGATGTGCAGTGCATAGGTAGAGTAGATACAATCGGACTGACTGGCTGTGAACTGTAATCTCTGAGTAAAGTTCTTGTGAAATGAAAAGGCCCAGAAGCGTATATAAGTAGCACTGCACATGGAAGAAGTCAGCATGTCTACTTCCTTCATAAACTCATTATGGAGCTCAACAGAGGCCACTGGAGAGCCGTGATCTTCTATGCCTATAAGCTCTATGACTATCTTAACAAGCTCTGTCAGAGAGTGAACTACGACATTTGAATTCACTGCAGGACAGGTGATTTAAAAATACAATACAAACATTGATTCATGCAAAGTTAGTGTATCCACTTTGGATCATGTCACTCTACATGCAGTGGTTGAAATGTCTCTCTTTGCCCCCTCCCTCCCGGCGCCCAAATAGGACATGGTCTCAAAAATAAAGGGGCATGGTCACACAATAGTAATAATGCCCACAGTAGTAGCACCCCTAATACACATAATGCCCAAAGTAGTAGCCTCCCCGTAAATACACAATGCTCACAGCAGTAGCGCCCCTTTTACAATACCCACAGTAGTAGTGCTTCTTATGCAATGTCCACTGTACTGGTAGTGCCTACAGTGGTAGTGCCCCTTATATAGAGCCCATAGTAGCGGTGCCCCTTATGCAATGTCTCCAGTAGTAGAGCCCCTTATGTCCCCAGGAATGATGCCTCTTATGAAGTGCCCCAATTACAATGCCCTCATTAGTAGTGCCCCCATTAGTAATGCCCTTACTGGTAATGCCCCTGTGTCGTTTTGCACCCAGTAGTAATGTCGCCTGTAGTAATGCCCCCAGTCATTTAGTCCCCTGTAGTTTAGCCCCAGTAGTTATGCCCACAGTAGTTTAGCACCCAGTGGTATTGCCCCTGCAGTTATGACCCCAGTAGTTTAATCCCACTTTGGTTTAGCCTCCCAGTGGTAATGCTTCCAGTAGTTTAGCCCCTGTAGTTTAGTCCTCATGTAGTTTGCCCCATGTAGTTTAGCCCCCAGTGGTAATGCCCCCTGTAGTTTATCCCCTGCAGTTATGCCCCCAGTAGTTTAGCCCCCCAGTAGTTTAGCCCCATGTAGTTTGCCCCCCAGTAGTTTGCCCCAAGTAGTAATGCTCCCAAGTAGTAATGCCCCCAGTAATTTAGCCCTGTAGTTATGCCCCCAGTAGTAATGCCCCCAGTAGTAATGCCCCAGCATTACTGCTGCCAACAACTGTGGTGCCATGGGCAGCTGCCCAGTGTGCCTATACGTTAAGATGGCCATGGGTGTATGTGTTAATAATTAATGCAGAAGTGGTATTATGCTATTTGTACATAACCTAACAATGTAGTAAAATAAGAAATATTAAACAGTCCTGCTGATAGCTATCATCATGTTTTGGGGGGATCTGCTGAGGTGACACTAGTCAAAACATATATTCAGCCAAAGCAAAGTTATTTGCAGTAGGTAGCGCTCTCAACATATACTTACCAAGTACAGCCCTGGCATGTAAGCAGATTGTCATACATTGGTCAAATGCAGTCGCAAAGCACCTGGGGGCCATGGGGGGGGGGGGGGGGGAGAACAAGGTATGGATGAATCCCCCAGCTTGCACCACTGCATTTTTCTACTGCTACTCTACTCCCTTCTTAACTCCTTTGCTTTGGCAAAATCTGCACATCTTATTCACACTCATTACTTGCTCATATTTCAATTTACAGGACTTTTCCAAATACAACAAGAGTTTCCCCTACCTTCCAAACTTACAACAGTTCCATAAAATCACCCCTTTAGGCACACTTATTAAATTCCTGACCCACCTTCTCGTCCGTAATGGTTTATTCTACAGGCACTGTGCCAGATTCTTGGCTATCATCCAAGCATACGTCATGCCCTTTTTCGGAGCTCCTCTTTTCACTTTTTCTGGATCCGGCCCTGTTTCCAGAAAGCCCACTTTAGAGGGAACAATGACTAGGTGAATGGGTGCCATTTATGATGGACATAAGCAAGTGCCAAAGTGTTTCATTTTGTTTCATCAGTGAATACCTGCATGCTTGCCTATTCTGTGGTGAAGCACTAGTTTTGCTTATTTGGCCTTCCCCAACTGCAATCCATATTACCATGTTTTTTAGGGTTTTGCTAGAGTTTGAAAAGGACAAACTAACTTTCACAAATAAATGACTGTATATACAATGTAGCCTCTGCACTGCTGTATTATTCTGAGTAGCTGTAGGAGAAAGTGGTGGTCAATTTCTCAGCTCTTCTCAAATAGAATGTGCTCACATAAGGTGTGTTTTGCCTTTGGAGTTGCAGTTCTTGGCAAGGTCTACTAGAGCAGTGGTTCTCAAACTCGGTCCTCAGAACCCCACACAGTGCATGTTTTGCAGGTAACCCAGCAAGTGCACAGGTGTATTAATTACTCACTGACACATTTTAAAAGGTCAACAGGTGGAGCTAATAATTTCACTTGCGATTCTGTGAGGAGACCTGCAAACATGCACTGTGTGGGGTCCTGAGGACCGAGTTTGAGAACCACTGTACTAGAGGATCACTCAGGAAATCCCAGCTTGCTCACAGTAATGACTATTGATTAGTCACACACAGACACATATCAGGGAAAAGGAGAAAATCCATATGGCACATTTAGTTTTTGCATTTAGCAGGAATAGGCAATGGAAGAAGCAACAGTGAAAAACAAATTAAACCCTACACAATGAGGCTGGTCATAATAGTCTAGTTATTGACTCATTCTTTGCATAAACAACTCAGTTTAGGACTTTGTCACTTTTCATATTCAGACCTATTAGGACTCACTGAACTGGATATGTTTTTCTAATGGAGAAAGGGATGAAATGTAAAAAGAACATGGTGAATTGTGTGTAACCTCTGCAGGTGCATATTTATTAAGCAACTGATAAGTATATCATGGCAAAAGGAAATGATTTATTGAGTGTATGTATCATGCTTTTCATGTAGGGATATGCAATCAGTTTACTTTCAGGTTCTAACAAGGCAGAGCTACTGTGCATGTCATGGGGCCTCCTGTGACCTAGTCAAAGTCAGGGTCTGTACAATTATGGCTACCACAGGTATGGACAGACTAGGCACTTGGTCAGTAACCACATTGAATAAGCTCAGGTGCTTCAGTTTCAGGGATGAATGTGTCTGTCATTTGCAAATTGTGCTTGAAAAATTACAGAAACAAATTTGGTTGGTACTTTGGGCGGGATGTACTAAATGACATCGCCGCCCATCGTCACGATGCTAAGCGCATATGTACTTACATATGAGCTTAGCATTGCGGAGGACAGCTTTTCCGATAAGAGCTGTCCTCCGCGATCACCCGGCGTGTCCTTGACCTCCAGGTTTCGTCCATCTGTGTCATTCTGCGCATGTAAAACGGGGGGGTTACCGCATTTTCCATTTAGTACATCCCGCTCTTTATCGCTCTCCAATTCATCTCTCTCCAAAATTTGATACATCTCCCCCTTTATCTACAAATAACTAAATTAGTATAATTGGCTCAAAGTTTTAAGGGTGGTATTTGGCACATCTTCAGGTTAAGATGAAGGAACTTGTTTATGCTTCATAATGCTATGATAATACTGTTTTTCTGCAGTATAAATTATATTACCTATTTAATGGAATCCTTTAAAAGAGTTGAACAGTAGATATACTGCAAACAGTATAAGTGAAGAAATGGGCTTATTCTTAAAGATATAATGTACCTGGATGACAAAGTGCCGTTCTCCCTAAGTAGTGAAACTATTAAGTTCTACTATCAATGTTGATCATCATTTAACTTTAATCATATTGATCTGTAATTGATTGTTTATAATTGGGCAATCAAAGAAAGGGATCGACGGAATCAGTGACTACTTCACCTATATGTTTCCTTTTCAATACTTCTACTTATGGATGCTGGGAAAAGCAATTTGTTTGAGTGCATGAGCAGCAGAGCCATTCACTGAGCACACCAGCGGTTGTGGAGTCCAGAAATAAATTCAGCTTCTCTCTCATTTCCTCACTGGCAGCAAAACAGCACTGAAATTGTAAATATAGTGGAAAGCCCTGTTTTCTCCTTTCCCATTGCTATACTGTACATTGTTTTTGTTGTATTCAGATATGTGTCAGTTAAAATTAGAGATGAGCGAGTTCAGTTCCTTGAGAAGGACTACAACAGCAGCAGCGGCACCAGTAGAAGCATCTCACAAACGCCAGCTCGTTCCTAGGCAGGCTACGCTGTGTATCACCGGTTTCCGTAAGAGGCACACCGCTGACAATCTCTTACGGAAACTGAGGGACATCATCGCACAATGGTTTACCCCGCTTAGACTCTTCTGGGGATTTGTGATATTGGACAATGCCATCAATATTGTGCGTGCATTACATCTGGGCAAATTCCAGCACTTCCCATGTTTTGCACATACAATTAATTGGGTGGTGCAGAATTTTTTGAAAAATGACAGGGGCATGCAGGAGATGCAGTCGGTGGCCCAAAAAATTGCGGGCCACTTTCGACATTCAGACACTGCGTGCCACTCCTAGATGGGCCAGGTGTTTGTTCTGCACACTTGTGTTGCTTAGCTTAGTCATCCAGCAACCTCGGTGCACCTCTTTTTTTCTTTGCATCATGTGCTGTTTGGGGCCTAGTTTTTAAAAGTGCCATCCTGTCTGCCACTACAGTGCCACTCCTAGATGGGCCAGATGTTTGTGCCGCACACATGTGTTGCTTAGCTTAGTTTTCCAGCTACCTCGGTGCAACCTTTTGGCCTAAAAACAATATTGTGAGGTGTGAGGTATTCAGAATAGACTGGAAATTAGTGGAAATGAATGTTATTGAGGTTAATAATACCGTAGGATCAAAATTACCCCAAAATTCTGTGATTTTAGCTGTTTTTGTGTGTTTTTTCAAAAATCATCCTGATCCAAAACCAAAACCAAAACCTGAAAGGGTGGTTTTGGCAAAACCAATCCAGATCCAAAACACGAGCATGGAACCAGAACCAAAACACAAAACACAAAAAGTGTCCGCCGCACATCTCTAGTTAAAATGTGTGAATAAAGGCTTATGCATATTAGTTGCAATTATTAATCCCCAGGCACATTTCATAACCTCCTGATAAAATGGATAGTGAAGCTTTAACATAATTTTATATGCATAACCAATAGCGTTTTAGGCAAGATATGATAGGGTTCAAGTTTGTAAAATGTGTGAGGTTATCGCTAAGCTCGCACATTCTTAGAACTCGAACACTGTAATAGGATGCGGAAACAGGCAAACTCGCATGATTCCCGCAATTCCGCAATTTGCAATGGCCAAACTCGCATCAAATTGTTTTCCTTTGGAAAACATAGAAACTTGCCAATGTAATACGGTGCGGGTTTTAAACTCGCGCCCAAAACTTTTACCAAAAACTCACCTATAATTAGACCAGCTTTTTATAGGTAATTTTCACAGAACCATGCACAGATTAGTGAGATCCATGCATGCTTCTGGCTGTAAAAGTTAAGAAATAGTTAAAAATAAAACAAAAAATAATGTGGGGTCCAGATTGAAAAAAAACAGGGGGAATATTGTGCAGGGTTCCCCAGCATTTAAAGAACCAGCAATGGGCTCTTGGACCAGTACTGGTTATAAAAATATAGGGAAAAAAGTCATAGGGTACCCCATATTTTTAAACAGAGGACTGGGAGGTAATGCCATAGCCAGGGGACACACATATTGGTCCCAGTGCCCGCAGCCTAGTGCCCGCAGCATAAAACTCCCTAACTAGTCAGTCCTGATCAGGGTTTCCTGGGGGAGTTAGCACCCTCTCCAATAAAAGGGTCCCCCACTCCAGGGCACCAAAATCCAGGGCTGAAGCCTGGGGCTATCCCCGGCACCCCCGGTCTGTGGGTGCTGAGTCCATTCAGTTAGTTTGAGTTTGTAAAAAATATTGTCTATTACAGGAGGGAATACAGGTCCTAGCTAGCTTCCCCTGCATCCACAAGTACTAGCATGTCATTAAGGGCCCACTTGTACCCTGTAGAATAAATATTTATAAAAACACAAGACAAGCACACCGTGATATTACAACTTTAATAAATACCCTTACACACATAATGTACTTACCTACACTCCCTGTAGCAATTCTGTCCTCTTGCCCAGAACCTGAAAAAAATATCCATATTCACCTATTCCTAGTGTAGATCATGTACTCTTCATTCCAAGTAGGTAACCCGGGTTTAAAAAAATAACAAATGAAAGACTCGAACCAAGACGGACATAAGGAAGTGTATGTGTTAACATATACACTTCCTCTATGTGAATGACCGGGACCCACGAGAGTCCTCTCATGGACTCACATAATGTAATAGCCTTAAACTCCCAAATTTGCAGGTCTTTACATTTGCCGAGTTGTGAGACAAATTTGCACCTAATAAACTTGTACCCTATTACATTTCTATACCAAAACATAAATTCAATACAAATACATTTAATATGAGAGTATGAGAATGGAAATAGAGCGAAAAATGACGAGTTGTATAGAGAATAACACAACATAAAAAATCCTATAGTCTCAGGACAGTTGTGACTATTACTATAGGAAATCATTCACTTACTATAAATTGGTTATCAACAACAGAGCTTCTTCATCAGTAGCATCAGCAACATTACCATCCATAGCATTCTAGATTATTGATCAAAACAATGTAACTGTCATGACTGGTCAGTCGATTCAATGACATACATCAATCTGAAAATTGTCCCCTGTGATTTATGGTTACTTATACATGTGCAGTTAATCAGACACGTTACTGCCATCAGCAAAGAGAAAGACTCAGTTATATGACACTAGGTAGCTCCAAGCTTCTACATACATACAGTTATTAATATTTCATATTTCAACAGGCAACATGAGCCACACAGGCATACAAGTTCAGTGAGACCCCACAGAATATATTAGATTAAAGGTGGATTTAATCTGAAAATTCAGAATTTACTACAAAGGCCTTAGGTTTCTGTTGCAGATGGTTTAGCAAAGGCGATAGGCATGTGGTGTTTTCAGCTCATAGCTGTCCCTTAAAAAATGCATACTGGATTCAACTAAACAGACATATTTATCCCTCTAGTCCTGCTTCTTGACACCACAATTGTGAAGTTTAACGCTTTTAGAAAGCAAAAGTAATTGATTGATTGTGGCCTGAATATGTGAAAAGGGCTCCTTTACAGGGTTTCTTTGTTCAACAAGCAGGGCCTACAGAGAATTTACAACATCTGTGTCAGAAGTGTCCATAAAGCTTCTGACCTAATGAAAATGACCAGATCAGCCATTTGACATTTTAAAAGTCATTGATCTGCAGACTCACATGATTGTCCTCTCTCAAGAGTGGAAACATCCTCAGAACCCATTATCTGTACTTCCATTTTGACTTTAAAAGATTTGCAATGCAACCTGGGCATGATATTAATGCCAAGGATCGCATTGGAGAATGTGATCATATCAGGTGTATGTATCAGGAAAGGAGCCTATCCCTGAGATGTGCCAAGTGTGGTGCCAGGGCCGCTGCACATGCGCAGTCAGTGTGACTGCCATACACAATGGCCATTTTTGGCGGGGGGTTTTGGGGGTATCCTGCCGGTACTACATACCCCAAATAGGCTACAATGTGCTACTGCAGTGAAAAGATTTCGGTAGCTGTGGGGGCCAATATCGAAATCTCTCACATGTTACATCTGCCCCACACTGTGATGCAACATGGATTTGCCCATTAGTGTACTTTGTTGGTTTGCTATTAAACCTGTATAACCCCCTGTGGTCTGCATTTCAAGAATACGTTAGGTGAACTGCACTGATATACAGGACCGGCTCCAGGCCTACTAGCACCCTGAGCAAGAAATTTCAAAAGCACCCCCCCCGCGCGCTATGCGCTCCTGGAAAAGTGGCCGTGGCCTCCTGGAAAAGTGTGCGCGGCCTCTTAACTTCATATCATCAAACCATAAATAAATATATTTTCACACCCCCTCTACGCACACAATTAGCAGCCTTACACATAACAGCCACAGTAGTGTTCCTTACACATATCTCCAGTATAGTGCCAGATACACATAATGTGCAGTGCCAGATAGACATGACATGCCCCGCAGCAGTGCCAGCTACACATTACATGCCCCACAGCAGTGCCAGCTACACATGACATGCCCCGCAGCAGTGCCAGCTACACGACATGCCCCGCAGCAGTGCCAGCTACATGACATGCCCCGCAGCAGTGCCAGCTACACGACATGCCCCGCACCAGTGCCAGCTACACACAATATGCACCCAGCAGTGCCAGCTACACATGATAGTGTTCACTTTTTAGGGCAGGTTGCTGTTCACAGGGAGGACACATTTTTAAGTTAGGAGGGCAAAATGATGTACATACTGTAATGCTTGGTGCTCCCCTACCTACACGCCGAAGCATGGACAGTGCACGCCTAAGGTGCGCAGCAAAAATTTAGGGGCGTTGCTTCGTGGGGAAGGTGCGTGGCCACATAATAGTGGCAATTCGCATTACACCACACAGTAGTGCAGCTAATAGACATTGCACCAGGTAGAACCTCCTAGACACATTGCGCCAGGCAGAGCACGTTAGACACTTTGCGCCAGGCACAGCACGTTAGACGCATTGCCTAGCCACAGACGCCTAGCGGGAACACTACATGATATGCTCCCCACCAGTGCCAGCTACACGTGACATGCCCCCCACCAGTGCCAGCTACACGTGACATGCCCTCCACCAGTGCCAGCTACACGTGACATGCCCCCCAGCAGTGCCAGCTACACGTGACATGCCCCCCAGCAGTGCCAGCTACACGTGACATGCCCCCCAGCAGTGCCAGATACACGTAACATGCCCCCCAGCAGTGCCAGCTACACATGACATGCCCCCCAGCAGTGCCAGATATATAAATGGACACACAGTGCAGATATGTCCCCACAGTGCCAGATACATAAATACCCCCACAGTGCAAATATGCCCCCACAGTGCCAGATACATAAATGCCCCCAGTGCCAGATACATAAATGCCCCTACAGTGCCAGATACATAAATGCCCCCACAGTGCCAGATACATAAATGCCCCCACAGTGCCAGATACATAAATGTCCCCACAGTGCCAGATACATAAATGCCCCCAGTGCCAGATACATAAATGTCCCCAGTGCCAGATACATAAATGCCCCCACAGTGCCAGATACATAAATGCCCCCACAGTGCAGATATGCCGCCACAGTGCCAGATACATAAGTGCCCCCACAGTGCAGATATGACCCACAGTGCCCGATCCTCAATGCCCTCACAGGTCACAATACCTGCGCAGCGGTGCTGGGAGCCGGGAGGGGTAGTCCTGCTGAGGGCGCGGGAGGACTGTTTAAAAGACTTGTGTGCGCGCTATGCGCGCTGCACGGCGCCGGCGTCTGACGTCAGACGTTGGCGCCGCATAGCACGCACACAAGAGCCCGGGACACTGCAGGCTGGCTCCAGGCACGAATATGGCAGCACCAGCATGCGGCGCATCTTTTTCTCAATAATTCCAGTTGGATCGCACACTGCGATCCAACCTAAATTAGGCCACTATTTTGAATCTGTGGGGGTAATTCAGAGTCGATCACAGCAGGCAAAACCATGGGCCTAATTCAGACCTGATCGTTAGGCTGCGTTTTCGTACAGCGGGCGATCAGGTCTAAACTGCGCATGAGTATGCACCGGAATGCGCAGGCGCATCACATGGGTACAAAGTGAATCGTCGCTCAGCGATGGGTTTGTACGAAGGATCCATTCGCACGGGCATTCGCGAGGAGATTGACAAGAAGAAGGAGTTTGTGGGTGTCAACTGACCGTTTTCTGGGAGGGTTTGGAAAAACGCAGGAGTGTTGAAGCGTTTGCAGGGCGGGTGTCTGACGTCAATCCCGGTCCTGAACAGGCTGAAGTGATCGCAGCAGCTGAGTAAGTCCTGGGCTACTCAGACACTGCACAATATCTGTTTGTACAGCTCTGCTACACATGCGTTCGCATACTTGCACAGCTAAAATACACTCCCACTGTAGGCGGCGACTATCTGATCGCAGCAGTGCAAAAATCGCCTGCTAGCAATCAGGTCTGAATTAGGCCCAACTGCTAACAAATTTGCAGCAGCGATCAGTTCTGAATAAGGCCCCGTATCTCCTTGTATTTTGGATCTGTATTTGTTTTGCCTCTAACTCCCTTGCGAGTTTTGGATCTATTTTTGTTTTGTATCTGTATTTTTTTTTTTTTTAAATCATAAAAACAGCTAAAATAACAGAATTTGGGACGTTTTTTGTTCCTACAGCATTATTAACCTCAATAACATTAATTTCCACTAATTTCCAGTCAATTTTGACTACATCACAGCTCACAATATTATTTTCATCCAGTTTAGGCCTAAAGGTTGTACGGAGGTAGCTGGTTGATTAAGCTACAGTGGTGGTCATTTCGAGTTGTTCGCTCGTTGCCGATTTTCGCTATATTGCGATTAGTCGCTTACTGCGCATGCACAAGGTTCGCAGAGCGCATGCACTTAGTTATTTTACACAAAAGTAAGGTATTTTACTCACGGCATTACAAGGATTTTTCATCGTTCTGGTGATCGGAGTGTGATTGACAAGAAAAGGGTGTTTCTGGGCGGAAACTGGCCGTTTTCTGGGCGTGTGCGAAAAAACGCTGGCGTTTCTGGGAAAAACGTGGGAGTGTCTGAAGAAACGGGGGAGTGTCTGGGCAAACGCTGGGTGTGTTTGTGACGTCAAACCAGGAACGAAACTGACTGAACTGATCGCAATGGCTGAGTAAGTCTGGAGCAACTCAGAAACTGCTAAGAAATTTCTATTCGCAATTCTGCCAATCTTTCGTTCGCAATTCTGCTAAGCTAAGATACACTCCCAGAGGGCGGCGGCTTAGCGTGTGCAATGCTGCTAAAAGCAGCTAGCGAGCGAACAACTCAGAATGAGGGCCCGTAAGCGAGAGCAGTGGGTGGCACTTAAACTTCCAACATGGCACATCTTGAAAACAGAGTGGCACTGCAGTGACAGACAGGGTGGCAATTTAATAAATGATACAGATGTTTGTCGTCACAGTCAACAATACTGCAAACAGCAGATAATGCAAAGAAATACGGTGCAAGATGGAACTGTCTTTGGGCCCTCCCACCCTCCCTTATGCTGTATATATTACACGGAACATGCACAGTTTAACAAACCAATCATTTCAGCGACAGGGACTGTCACTTGTGACTGAATTGATTAGTTTGTTTGGGCCCCTACAAAACATTTTTATACAGACTACCTATGATCAGTAGTGATGTGCACCGGACATTTTTCGGGTTTTGTGTTTTGGTTTTGGATTCTGTTCCGCAGCCGTGTTTTGGATTCGGACGCATTTTGGTAAAACCTCCCTGAAAATTTTTTGTCGGATTCGGGTGTGTTTTGGATTCGGGTGTTTTTTTTACAAAAAAACCTCAAAAACAGCTTAAATCATAGAATTTGGGGGTCATTTTGATCCCATAGTATTATTAACCTCAATAACCATAATTTACACTCATTTCCAATCTATTCTGAACACCTCACGCCTCACAATATTATTTTTAGTCCTAAAATTTGCACCGAGGTCGCTGGATGACTAAGCTAAGCGACCCAAGTGGCCGACACAAACACCTGGCCCATCTAGGAGTGGCACTGCAGTGTCAGACAGGATGGCACTTCACAAAATTAGTCCCCAAACAGCACATGATGCAAAGAAAAAAAGAGGCGCAATGAGGTAGCTGTGCGACTAAGCTAAGCGACCCAAGTGGCCGACACAAACACCTGGCCCATCTAGGAGTGGCACTGCAGTGCCAGACAGGATGGCAGATTAAAAAAATAGTCCCCAAACAGCACATGATGCAAAGAAAAAAAGAGGCGCAATGAGGTAGCTGTGTGACTAAGCTAAGCGACCCAAGTGGCCGACACAAACACCTGGCCCATCTAGGAGTGGCACTGCAGGGTCAGACAGGATGGCACTTCAAAAAAATAGTCCCCAAACAGCACATGATGCAAAGAAAAAAAGAGGCGCAATGAGGTAGCTGTGTGACTAAGCTAAGCGACCCAAGTGGCCAACACAAACACCTGGCCCATCTAGGAGTGGCACTGCAGTGTCAGACAGGATGGCACTTCAAAAAAATAGTCCCCAAACAGCACATAATGCAAAGAAAAAAAGAGGCGCAATGAGGTAGCTGCGTGACTAAGCTAAGCGACCCAAGTGGCCGACACAAACACCTGGCCCATCTAGGAGTGGCACTGCAGTGTCAGACAGGATGGCAGATTAAAAAAATAGTCCCCAAACAGCACATGATGCAAAGAAAAAAAGAGGCGCAATGAGGTAGCTGTGTGACTAAGCTAAGCGACCCAAGTGGCCGACACAAACACCTGGCCCATCTAGGAGTGGCACTGCAGTGTCAGACAGGATGGCACTTCAAAAAAATAGTCCCCAAACAGCACATGATGCAAAGAAAAAAAGAGGCGCAATGAGGTAGCTGTGTGACTAAGCTAAGCGACCCAAGTGGCCGACACAAACACCTGGCCCATCTAGGAGTGGCACTGCAGTGTCAGACAGGATGGCAGATTAAAAAAATAGTCCCCAAACAGCACATGATGCAAAGAAAAAAAGAGGCGCAATGAGGTAGCTGTGTGACTAAGCTAAGCGACCCAAGTGGCCGACACAAACACCTGGCCCATCTAGGAGTGGCACTGCAGTGTCAGACAGGATGGCACTTCAAAAAAATAGTCCCCAAACAGCACATGATGCAAAGAAAAATGAAAGCAAAAAGAGGTGCAAGATGGAATTGTCCTTGGGCCCTCCCACCCACCCTTATGTTGTATAAACAGGACATGCACACTTTAACAAACCCATCATTTCAGCGACAGGGTCTGCCACACAACTGTGACTGAAATGACTGGTTGGTTTGGGACCCCACCAAAAAAGAAGCAATCAATCTCTCCCTGCACAAATTGGCTCTACAGAGGCAAGATGTCCACCTCCTCCTCATCGTCCGATTCCTCACCCCTTTCATTGTGTACATCCCCCTCCTCACAGATTATTAATTCGTCCCCACTGGAATCCACCATCTCATGTCCCTGTGTACTTTCTGGAGGCAATTGCTGGTGAATGTCTCCATGGAGGAATTAATTATAATTCATTTTGATGAACATCATCTTCTCCACATTTTCTGGAAGTAACTGTTAGGCGCCGCGGTCCGGGACTTCCTCCCGGCCCGGCGCCTAGCAACTAGGGACGCCAAGCGCGCTGAGCCGCCGGCTCCCTAGCAACGCTAGGACGCCGGGTGTGCCGAGCCGCAGGGACCCTAGCAATGGGGACGCCACGGACGGACCGCGTTCCCCGTTGCAGGGTTGATTAGTTAACTGTGCACACATGTTTTCTGGTCGTGCAGCAGGGCAGCTGCACGACGTTCATTGTAATCAGGCTCTGGACTCTGTTGGAGGATTCCCTGCTAAATACCTTCTCAGTGCCTCACACAGACGCCGGTGATAGTTTCCTGCATGCTGCTCATGTTGGTGAACGTCTGTTCCTGGTCTGCTGTGCCCAGTCATTCCAGTCCTCTGAGTTCCTGAGTCTTGGTGTTTGTCATCTCATCCCAAGGAGTTCTCCTGGTCCTCATTTTCCTGTGACAGTCTTTAGAGGATCTCGTTTGGTTTCGTGAGTGGCGGCTCTGCCGCGTGCTGCGGCCTAGGCCGCTTTATATTGTGTTCTGGTTTTGGAGCATTTGCGGAGGTATCCGCTTCCACAGTCCTCTTCGGAACTCGGCGGTGCCGTGTAGGAGAGTGGACCAGTGGAGTATTTTGGTTGTTCTTTTCCCTGGCGGTAATCCGCGCATACTTTAGTTTTAGGTTTGTTAGTAGCCCCTGGCCTTGTTGTTTAGTTAGAGGGCCCCTTGTTATCACCCTGTCTCGGTACACTCTTTGTCTCTCATTAAGACCTGAGGGGGCATCGGAGTTGGGCAGACGTAATCCGCCCTTCAAACGCGGCTGCCATGGGCCCAAGCAACCATAGTCTCGCAAGAGTGTACTGACAGCACGGGCGAGACAACGGAGATAGCGCGCCAGGGGCTATTTCCATTCCTTTCCCCTTTCCCAGCATTACGTTCTGGTATTCAGGTCCTTTCAAATAAGATCACCCCAGACCTGAGTATTAGAATCATAACATTATCACCGGCCCAGTAACCGAAAAGATTTTTTTAATTTTAAAGAAGCTTGTAAGCTATATTTCGTTTAAGGCCTAGTTCCTCTGGTACTGAATCTCAGCGGGTTGGGATTATTATGTCGTTACTCCAGGGGGATCCACAGACCTGGGCGTTTGGGTTAAAAGCTGAAGATTCTGCTTTGTTATCTGTAGACGCCTTTTTTAAATCATTAGGTCTGTTGTATGATGACCCAGATAGAGAGGCGTCAGCTGAGAGTCACCTGCGTGCTCTCAAACAAGGTAAAAATCCAGCAGAGGTGTATTGTACCGAATTTCGCCGCTGGTCGAACGACTGTGGCTGTAGCTGGAATGACCCGGCCCTGCGCAGTCAGTTTCGCCTTGGTTTATCTGAACTTATTAAAGACAGTCTCCTCCAGGACCCCGCTCCTGAGACTCTCGATAAACTCATGGAGCTTGCTATAAAAATAGATCGTCGTCTCCGAGAGCGGAGGGCTGAAAGAGGAACAACTGTTAGGCCTAGTCCTTGTGTTTATACCTTTCCAGAGGACGTCGAGGAGCCCATGCAGATGGGTCTCTCCCGGCTGTCCCCAGAGGAAAGAACCAGAAGATTAAGTTCTGGTCTTTGTTTGTACTGTGGTGGTAAGGGACATATTGCTCACAATTGCCCGAGGGAAACGCTCTGACCAAGTGAATTGTGAGGGGGTTCACTTAGGTCTGCAGCTTATCTCCTCAAATGACTCTCTCTTAGTCCCTGTTAAGATTTCCTTTGGCAGTCTCAGTTCTTTGGTGTCGGCCTTTGTCGACAGTGGAGCTGCAGGAAATTTTATGGATTTAACTTGGGCTAAGGCCTTAGGCATTCCACAGATACCGTTGGATAAACGTATCACCATGCACGAGTTAGATGGGGGTCCGCTTTCCAATGGGATAATTACCCACCGCACACCTCCAGTATTACTTACAGTAGGAGCCTTACATTCTGAAGATATAGAATTCTACCTTACACATTGTCCGACAGTTCCTGTAGTTTTGGGTCACCCTTGGCTTGCCTTTCATAATCCCACCATTGATTGGCGGTCCGGGGAGATTTCCCAATGGGGTCCTTTTTGTGTTAAGGAATGTATTTCTTATCCAGTCCGGGTTGCAGCAATCGTCCCAGAGCTTATTCCTGTGGATAATATCAGGATTTTGCCGATGTGTTCTCCAAAGGCAATGCGGACATTCTGCCTCCCCATCGGTCCTACGATTGTGCAATTGAGTTAGTACCAGGTGCCACTTTGCCTAAGGGGAGATTATATGCCCTGTCCGGGCCAGAAACCACGGCCATGAATAATTACATTCAGGAAAGCCTTAAAAAAGGTTTTATTAGGCCTTCAAAATCTCCGTTGAGTGCAGGATTTTTCTTTGTTGAGAAAAAAGATAGGTCACTTAGACCATGTATTGATTTTAGGGCTCTGAATAAGATCTCTGAAAAACACCTATCCTTTGCCATTAATTTCAGTGCTTTTTGATCAGTTACGCTCCGCCGTGATCTTTTCGAAAATTGATCTTAGGGGAGCTTACAACCTCATCCGAATAAAATCTGGGGATGAGTGGAAGACGGCTTTCAGCACTCAGTCGGGTCACTATGAATACCTGGTGATGCCGTTCGGCCTGTCAAATGCTCCGGCGGTTTTTCAAGACCTCATTAACGATGTTCTCCGTGACTTCCTTGGGAAGTTCGTGGTCGTTTATCTTGACGACATTTTGATATACTCGGAGTCTATGGAACAACATGTTTCCCAGGTGCGTCTGGTTCTTCAAAAATTACGAGAGAATCATTTATATGCCAAGCTTGAGAAGTGTGATTTTCACATCACAGAGGTATCTTTCTTGGGGTACATTATTTCTCCCCAGGGTTTTTTCATGGAGCCGAAAAAACTCCAGGCCATCCTTAATTGGGCGCAACCCACTAATTTAAAAGCAATTCAGCGCTTTTTAGGGTTTGCTAATTATTATAGGCGGTTCATTCATACTTTTTCTGACCTGGTCGCTCCCATAGTAGCTTTGACTAAAAAAGGAGCAGATCCCTCCAATTGGTCGCTTGAAGCTGAGTTAGCCTTCCGGGCCTTGAAGCAGGCCTTTGTCTCAGCTCCTGTCCTCAGACATCCTAATCCGGAGCTTCCCTTTATTGTGGAGGTTGATGCCTCAGAGGTTGGAGTGGGGGCTATCCTTTCTCAGGAAGATCCGGAGTCTCAGGAGTTACATCCTTGTGCCTTCATGTCCAGGAAATTCTCCTCCGCTGAATCCAACTATGACGTTGGTAATCGGGAATTACTGGCAGTAAAATGGGCTTTCGAGGAATGGAGGCATTGGCTGGAGGGAGCTAGACATACTATTACTGTTTTTACTGACCATAAGAACCTGCAATATATTGAATCAGCTAAATGGCTTAATGCTCGGCAGGCACGTTGGGCATTGTTTTTTACTCGTTTCAGGTTTATAATCACCTTCAGGCCTGGTTCCAAGAATACGAAAGCTGATGCCCTGTCACGTTGCTTTCTTCCGGTTCACAATAGCAATCCTGTTACTACCTCCATAGTTCCATCTTCAGTCATCCGGGCAGGCCTCACACAGGATTTATTTACTCAGTTAAACCAGCTTCAACACCAAGCTCCTAGACTTACTCCTGCTGGTCGTCTTTTTGTCCCTGAATTTTTGAGAGGCACTGTTTTAACTGAGTTTCATGACAACAAAGTCTCGGGGCATCCGGGTATCACTAAGACCTTGGAGTTAGTCTCTCGCTCAGTGTGGTGGCCTAGTCTTTCTAAAGACGTTAAGGAATTCGTCTATTCCTGTCAGGTTTGTGCACAGCATAAGGTTCCTCGTTCGTTGCCTATCGGGCAACTTATGCCTTTAGCCGTTCCTCTCAGGCCATGGTCTCATATTTCCATGGATTTCGTGGTGGACCTTCCCCTTTCAGCCGGATTGCGAGTCATTTGGGTGGTAGTGGACCGTTTTAGTAAAATGGCTCATTTCATTGCTCTTCCCCGATTACCCTCTGCTCAAGGGTTGGCAGTTTTGTTCCTCCGCCATGTGTTCAGGCTCCATGGTTTGCCCACTGATGTTGTCTCTGATCGGGGTCCACAATTCATCGCACGATTCTGGAAACGTTTTTGTGCCTCATTGAAGATGAAACTGTCTTTAACATCGGGTTACCATCCACAGTCTAACGGGCAAACCGAATGAGTCAACCAGTCATTAAAACAGTACTTACGCTTGTATTCGGCCAAACTCCAGAATGATTGGTCCGAGTTTCTTCCTTTGGCCGAATTTGCTTATAATAACTCTTGTCATTCCTCCACCAAGGAGTCCCCATTCTTTTCAGTCTTTGGTTTTCATCCTAGAGCCAACTCTTTTTTCCATAATTCTCCAGTTTCCTCGTTGACCTTAACCTCCCATCTCAGAGCAATTTGGGGAAAAGTGCACCTTACCCTCAGAAAAGCGGCCTTCCGAGAAAATAAATTTTCTGATAGGCTCAGACGTCCTTGCACTTTTAAGGTGGGAGATAAGGTATGGTTGTCAACTCGCAACATCAAGCTTCGACAACCCTCGGCTAGACTGGGACCCAAATTTATTGGACCGTTTCTTATCATTAAGAAGGTCAACCCAGTTGCTTTTAGGCTACGCTTGCCAAGATCTCTCAGAATTGGGAATACTTTCCATTGTTCCCTGTTGAAACAATATGTTTCTTCCAGCAGATTTCCTCGGAGGACCTCCCAGGGTAGATCTCCAGTGGATGTGCAGGGACAACAGGAGTTCTTGGTAGAGAAGGTGTTAGATTCAAAAGTTTCCCGGGGCCGGCTTTATTTTTTGGTTCACTGGAAAGGCTATGGTCCGGAGGAAAGGTATTGGGTCCTGGATAAGGATCTACATGCCCCTAAACTCAAGAGATTATTCTTTCAGGAATTTCCTCAGAAACCTGGCTTTAGGGGTTCGTTGACCCCTCCTCAAGGGGTGGGGGTACTGTTAGGCGCCGCGGTCCGGGACTTCCTCCCTGCCCGGCGCCAACCAACTAGGGACGCCGAGCGCGCTGAGCCGCCGGCTCCCTAGCAACGCTAGGACGCCAGGCGCGCCGAGCCGCCGGGACCCTAGCAACGGGGACGCCACGGACGGACCGCATTCCCCGTTGCAGGGTTGATTAGTTAACTGTGCACACATGTTTTCTGGTCGTGCAGCAGGGCAGCTGCACGACAATCATTGTAATCAGGCTCTGGACTCTGATTGGAGGATTCCCTGCTAAATACCTTCTCAGTGCCTCACACAGACGCCGGTGATAGTTTCCTGCATGCTGCTCATGTTGGTGAACGTCTGTTCCTGGTCTGCTGTGCCCGGTCATTCCAGTCCTCTGAGTTCCTGAGTCTTGGTGTTTGTCATCTCATCCCAAGGAGTTCTCCTGGTCCTCATTTTCCTGTGACAGTCTTTAGAGGATCTCGTTTGGTTTCGTGAGTGGCGGCTCTGCCGCGTGCTGCGGCCTAGGCCGCTTTATATTGTGTTCTGGTTTTGGAGCATTTGCGGAGGTATCCGCTTCCACAGTCCTCTTCGGAACTCGGCGGTGCCGTGTAGGAGAGTGGACAAGTGGAGTATTTTGGTTGTTCTTTTCCCTGGCGGTAATCCGCGCATACTTTAGTTTTAGGTTTGTTAGTAGCCCCTGGCCTTGTTGTTTAGTTAGAGGGCCCCTTGTTATCACCCTGTCTCGGTACACTCTTTGTCTCTCATTAAGACCTGAGGGGGCATCGGAGTTGGGCAGATGTAATCCGCCCTTCAAACGCGGCTGCCATGGGCCCAAGCAACCATAGTCTCGCAAGAGTGTACTGACAGCACGGGCGAGACAACGGAGATAGGGCGCCAGGGGCTATTCCCATTCCTTTCCCCTTTCCCAGCATTACGTTCTGGTATTCAGGTCCTTTCAAATAAGATCACCCCAGACCTGAGTATTAGAATCATAACAGTAACCTCGTACGCCGATTGCTGACAAGGTGAGCGGCTGCACTAAACACTCTTTCGGAGTACACACTGGAGGGGGGGCAACTTAGGTAAAATAAAGCCAGTTTGTGCAAGGGCCTCCAAATTGCCTCTTTTTCCTGCAAGTATACGTACGGACTGTCTGACGTGCCTACTTGGATGCGGTCACTCATATAATCCTCCACCATTCTTTCAATGGTGACAGAATCATATGCAGTGACAGTAGACGACATGTCAGTAATCGTTGGCAGGTCCTTCAGTCCGGACCAGATGTCAGCACTCACTCCAGACTGCCCTGCATCACCGCCAGCGGGTGGGCTCGGAATTCTTAGCCTTTTCCTCGCAGCCCCAGTTGCGGGAGAATGTGAAGGAGGAGCTGTTGACGGGTTACGTTCCGCTGGACTTGACAATTTTCTCACCAGCAGGTCTTTGAACCTCTGCAGACTTGTGTCTGCCGGAAAGAGAGATACAACGTAGGTTTTAAATCTAGGATCGAGCACGGTGGCCAAAATGTAGTGCTCTGATTTCAACAGATTGACCACCCGTGAATCCTGGTTAAGCGAATTAAGGGCTCCATCCACAAGTCCCACATGCCTAACGGAATCACTCTGTTTTAGCTCCTCCTTCAATCTCTCCAGCTTCTTCTGCAAAAGCCTGATGAGGGGAATGACCTGACTCAGGCTGGCAGTGTCTGAACTGACTTCACGTGTGGCAAGTTCAAAGGATTGCAGAACCTTGCACAACGTTGAAATCATTTTCCACTGCGCTTGAGTCAGGTGAATTCCCCATCCTTTGCCTATATCATAGGTAGCTGTATAGGCTTGAATGGCCTTTTCCTGCTCCTCCATCCTCTGAAGCATATAGAGGGTTGAATTCCACCTCATTACCACCTCTTGCTTCAGATGATGGCAGGGCAGGTTCAGGAGTGTTTGCTGGTGCTCCAGTCTTCGGCACGCGGTGGCTGAATGCCAACAGTGGCCCGCAATTCTTCAGGCCACCGACAGCATCTCTTGCACGCCCCTGTCGTTTTTTAAATAATTCTGCACCACCAAATTCAATGTATGTGCAAAACATGGGACGTGCTGGAATTTGCCCACATGTAATGCACGCACAATATTGGTGGCGTTGTCCTATCCCCAGGAGAGTCCAATTGGGGTAAGCCATTCTGCGATGATGTTCCTCAGTTTCCGTAAGAGGTTGTCAGCTGTGTGCCTCTTATGGAAAGCGGTGATACAAAGCGTAGCCTGCCTAGGAACGAGTTGGCATTTGCGAGATGCTGCTACTGGTGCCGCCGCTGCTGTTCTTGCTGCGGGAGGCAATACATCTACCCAGTGGGCTGTCACAGTCATATAGTCCTGAGTCTGCCCTGCTCCACTTGTCCACATTTCCGTGGTTAAGTGGACATTGGGTACAACTGCATTTTTTAGGACACTGGTGACTCTTTTTCTGACGTCTGTGTACATTTTCGGTATCGCCTGCCTAGAGAAATGGAACCTAGATGGTATTTGGTACCGGGGACACAGTGCCTCAATCAATTCTCTAGTTCCCTGTGAATTAACGGTGGATACCGGAAACACGTTTCTCACCACCCAGGCTGCCAAGGCCTGAGTTATCCGCTTTGCAGCAGGATGACTGCTGTGAAATTTCATCTTCCTCGCAAAGGACTGTTGGACAGTCAATTGCTTACTGGAAGTAGTACAAGTGGTCTTCCGACATCCCCTTTGGGATGACGATCGACTCCCAGCAGCAACAACAGCAGCGCCAGCAGTAGTAGGTGTTACACTCAAGGATGCATCAGAGGAATCCCAGGCAGGAGAGGACTCGTCAGACTTGCCAGTGACATGGCCTGCAGGACTATTGGCTTTCCTCTCTAAGGAGGAAATTGACACTGAGGGAGTTGGTTGTGTGGTTTGCAGGAGCTTGGTTACAAGAGGAAGGGATTTAGTTGGCAGTGGACTGCTTCCGCTGTCACCCAAAGTTTTTGAACTTGTCAATGACTTCTGATGAATGCGCTCCAGGTGACGTATAAGGGAGGATGTTCCTAGGTGGTTAACGTCCTTACCCCTACTTATTACAGCTTGACAAAGGCAACACACGGCTTGACACCAGTTGTCCGCATTTCTGTTGAAATAATTCCACACCGAAGAGGTGATTTTTTTTTGTATTTTGACCAGGCATGTCAATGGCCATATTCGTCCCACGGACAACAGGTGTCTCCCCGGGTGCCTTACTTAAACAAACCACCTCACCATCAGAATCCTCCTTGTCAATTTCCTCCTCAGCGCCAGCAACACCCATATCCTCATCCTGGTGTACTTCAACAGTGACATCTTCAATTTGACTATCAGGAACTGGACTGCGGGTGCTCCTTCCAGCACATGCAGGGGGCGTGCAAATGGTGGAAGGTGCCACCTCTTCCTGTCCAGTATTGGGAAGGTCAGGCATCGCAACCGACACAATGGGACTCTCCTTGGGGATTTGTGATTTAGAAGAACGCACAGTTCTTTGCTGTGCTTTTGCCATCTAAAGTCTTTTAAATTTTCTAGCAGGAGGATGAGTGCTTCCAGAGCCGGCGCAACCCACTCAGCAGAGCCTGCAAAGCAGGGAGGCGCCGGCTTCAGAGAGGCGCTCTCCCTGCACTGAGACTCTGCTGCTGTGTGCTTCTGCTGCTGCCATCTGCCACAGCGTCTATCAGACTACAGGCAGTGGTGCCGGCAGCATGAGGCTCCACAGTCCAGTCCACCCGTGGCGCTGATCTCTCCTCCCTCCCCCTCTCCCTCCTAGTAGTAGCAGAGAACACAGTAACGGTTTCACTGCGTCCGCACAGGCTGGCCACGGCACTTTCACTTTCTATTCCTGCTGGGAAATGATTTATGACTGAAGCCTTCTCCGTTCCTGCACTCCGGTTTCTGAGCCCTCCCCCTGGCCTCTAGATGCTGATGCAGGAGCTTGAATTGTGTTCAGGGCAGCCTGACTCTGCCAAGTGAGTTTAACTCTTTGAAAACTTTTCTACTGTGATGGATTCTCCTGCTGCAAGTGTATGCTTCCAAGTTGTATTGTTTACGAGAGCTATATATTGCATGTGTGTGTATGACTATGTATATATGTATGTGTGTGATACATATACACACGGGGGGGACATTTATTATATGTATAAGCAGCACAGGTACGGCGGGCATGTGCATAAGCGGCATTGCTACCGTCGACATTATTAGGTGTATAGGCGGCACTGATACTTGGGCATTATTGTGTGTATAAGCGGCATTCGGCGCACACTGTTCCTTTAGATGATATGGGGGTTAGGGCACAAATATGTAGTTCCACCAACTCTCCAGGTCCACTTTAAGCCCTGAATAAGGGGCACTACTGTATGACGTAAAGTGACTAAGTGACACTGCTATGTGGTATAATATCAATCAGGAGTACTGCGTGCGGTGTAATGTGAATAAGATTGTGCTACTGTGTGGAGTAATATAAATTGGGGGTAAAATTGGGCACACCCCTTCCTTGTGAGACCACACCCCTTTTTGGAGCACGTGCCTTCAATTCTTGCGTGTCCCATTATTAAGTATTGGAGAGAGGGCGCAAATTTATAGTTTGCAGGGAGGCGCCAAACACCCTAGCACCGGCCCTGAGTGCTTCCATCCTCATGTGAAGCTGACCCACTAGTCATGAGGAACATAGGAGAGGGCCTCAGCCGTTCCTTGAAACTCTGTGTCGTAAATGGCATATTGGCAAGTTTACGCTTCTCCTCAGACGATTTTAATTTTGATTTTTGGGTCATTTTACTGAACTATTGTTTTTTGGATTTTACATGCTCTCTACTATGACATTGGGCATCGGCCTTGGCAGACGACGTTGATGGCATTTCATCATCTCGGCCATGACTAGTGGCAGCAGCTTCAGCATGAGGTGGAAGTGGATCTTGATATTTCCCTATTTTACCCTCCACATTTTTGTTCTCCATTTTTTAATGTGTGGAATTATATGCCAGTAATATATTTATCAATAGCAATGGCCTACTACTATATATACTGCGCACAAAAACTGAAATGCACCACAGGTATGGATGGATAGTATACTTGACGACACAGAGGTAGGTAGAGCAGAAGCCTACTGTACCGTACTGCTATATATTATATACTGGTGGTCAGCAAACTGTGCAAAACTGAAATGCACCACAGGTATGGATGGATAGTATACTTGACGACACAGAGGTAGGTAGAGCAGTGGCCTTCTGTACTGTACTGCTATATATTATATACTGGTGGTCAGCAAACTGTGCAAAACTGAAATGCACCACAGGTATGTATGGATAGTTTACTTGACGACACAGAGGTAGATAGAGCAGTGGCCTACTGTAACATACTGCTATATATTATATATACTGGTGGTCAGCAAACTGTGCAAAACTGAAATGCACCACAGGTATGTATGGATAGTATACTTGACGACACAGAGGTAGGTAGAGCAGTGGCCTACTGTACCGTACTGCTATATATTATATACTGGTGGTCAGCAAAGTGTGCAAAACTGAAATGCACCACAGGTATGGATGGATAGTATACTTGACGACACAGAAGTAGGTAGAGCAGTGGCCTTCTGTACCGTACTGCTATATATTATATACTGGTGGTCAGCAAAGTGTGCAAAACTGAAATGCACCACAGGTATGGATGGATAGTATACTTGACGACACAAAGGTAGGTAGAGCAGTGGCCTACTGTACCGTACTGCTATATATTATATACTGGTGGTCAGCAAACTGTGCAAAACTGAAATGCACCACAGGTATGGATGGATAGTATACTTGACGACATAGAGGTAGGTAGAGCAGTGGCCTTCTGTACCGTACTGCTATATATTATATACTGGTGGTCAGCAAAGTGTGCAAAACTGAAATGCACCACAGGTATGGATGGATAGTATACTTGACCACACAGAGGTAGAGCAGTGGACTACTGTACCGTACTGCTATATATATAGTTATACTGGTGGTCAGCAAAATTCTGCACTGTCCTCCTACTATATACTACAATGCAGCACAGATATGGAGCGTTTTTCAGGCAGAGAACGTATAATACTGGTGGTCACTGGTCAGCAAAACTCTGCACTGTCCTCCTACTATATAATACTGCTGGTCCCCAGTCCCCAATAAAGTAATTAGCACACTGAGCACAGATATTTGCAGCACACTGAGCACAGATATGGAGCGTTTTTCAGGCAGAGAACGTATAATACTGGTGGTCACTGGTCAGCAAAACTCTGCACTGTCCTCCTACTATATAATACTGCTGGTCCCCAGTCCCCACAATAAAGCAATTAGTACACTGAGCACAGATATTTGCAGCACACTGAGCACAGATATGGAGCGTTTTTCAGGCAGAGAACGTAGATATTTGCACTTGCAGCACACTGAGCACAGATATTTGCAGCACACTGAGCACAGATATTTGCAGCACACTGAGCACAGATATTTGCAGCTCACTGAACATAGAAACTGAGAGGACGCCAGCCACGTTCCTCTCACGATCATCTCCAATGCACGAGTGAAAAATGGCGGCGACGCGCGGCTCCTTATATAGAATACGACCGCGGGATGATGACGTTCGGGCGTGCTCGGGTTAACCGAGCAAGGCAGGAGGATCCGAGTTGCTCGGACCAGTGCAAAAAAAAAGGTGAAGTTCGGGCGGGTTCGGATCCCGAGGATCCGAACCCGCTCATCACTACTGATCAGTAGTGAGGATGTTGATGATGAGGGTGTTAATTACATTATAATCTTGTAAAATAAATTTTATGTCTGCGCCGCAAATGATTTAACATGGAGGAGGTGCCTAGATGGCTAACGTTCCTACCCCTGCTAACTTTTGCCACACAAATAGGGCAGATGCTTTCACATATATTGTCAGGATTGGGGTTAAAATATTGCCACACCCAAGAGGTTGCAATTTTGGTCTTCTGCACAGGCATCGCAATGGCTTTCTTTTTATCACGATCAACAACTGCAGCCACTGGTGGCTGACATATACAAACAACATCATCAGTATCCTCAGTGTCAGATAGTAGTAGTACACACACATCCCCCTTATCCTGTTCCACTTTACACAAATCCTCAATTTCTATTATGTCCTCCTCATCATCACCATCTTTACTTGTACTGCTCCCCACATGTGCTGATGGTGCAGAAATGGTGGAAGGAGGTGAAAGAGGCTATTCTATGAGGACAGTGTGAGAAATGTCAGATTCACCCATAGCTGACATGGACACCCCTAAACGTTCCTCAAGAATGTCTGATGGTTCTGATTTTGAATGTACAGTTTGTCTTACTGCCTCTGCAGATAACTTTCTTTTTGATTTTTTTTTCTTTACCACTCTAGAATTAAATGATTTTACATGCCCTAACTTAAGCGCTCTATGCCCCTAAGCATCGGACTTAGTAGATGACGTTGACAGATTTGTATCATCATGACTGCTGGCAGCACCTGTACCACTGGTATGTGCTTCCTGCTCTTCTCTCAATTGTTCGTCCTCCATATCTATCCACAAACACAAATGAAGTGGGGTACAGCACACACAATTTGTACAAAAAAATGTAATACCTTCGGTGTGGCACAATGTGTGTATGAGTCAGAGATAGTCATTAAACACTGCAGTTTAAATTCACCAACAGTGTTACATAATATGTGTATGAGAACAAAATAAAATATACTACACTGCGGTTGACCTTCACCAACAGTGTCACACAATACATGTATAAATAAGAAATAAAATATATTACTTTGGTACCACCTTCACCCACAGCGTAACACAATACGTGTATGAGTAAGAAATAGTATTCGAACACTGCGATTGACCTTCACCAACAGTGTCGCACAAAACATGTATTAGTATGAAATAATAATATACTGCGGTTTGACCGGCAGTGTCCCAGTACTAATGAAAATAAAATACAAATTGTATAGTACACTGGGATACAGCACAAACAAAAAATATATATATTTTTTTATAATTATATTTTTAGGCTTTTTGTTTTTAGCTTTTATTATTTTGATTTTACACTGAGACAGACCACCCCTTTCAGATACAGCAGACAGAGCACCACTGGACTGATACAGCAGACAGAGCACCCTTTTGACTGATACAGGAGACAGAGCACGCCTGGACTGATACAGCAGACGTAGCACCCACCCCACACCAGACAACACAGTACTGAGACGGACATGTCCATCCAGTTCACTCTCCACAGAGTGAAGATGGCGCCAATCACAGGGACCTTTATAGAATCCAAAACCTGTGAGAATCTGACAATTTGGGATCCAAGTAAGGTGGGAAGTCCCAAGCTGGACTCGGATTGGGAAGTTCAGGTGGGTTCGGTTCTCGGAGAACCAGACCCGCTCATCTCTAATTATAAGATTAGGTTTAAGATTCGTTATAAGTTATAACCCCTCTTTATATCAAACTATATGTTCTGCAATTGTGTTACATATACATGGTACCATATTGTTGCCAGAAGGTGGACCAGCACTTAATTTTATGATTAACTAAATACAGCATAAAACTGTATATGGCATTATATGCACAATTATGGTGGATTATTGAGCAGGAGAAGATGCATTAGACCAGTGGTGGAACTAGTGAGAGGTGTGACCAGGTACAAAAATATGATTTTAGTTCCCACCACACTTAAAAACAATGAGGCAATAAGCGCCTCTGCCCCTCCACTGCAGCATTTTACCACACAGTCCACATTGTGTTCCCCAAATACCCTAAGCATCTCAGTCGCATGCCCCAGTGTGCCCTCATATGCTGCACTACATCACTGCATTACATTGCTGTATTACATAATAACAATACATTCCCCAATGTGCTACAGTACATTACCTTTACGCTGCACTGTATCACTACACTACATCCCCCCTATGAGCTGACCTACTGTACAACACTACACTACATCTCCATATACGCTGCTCTACATCACACCCTATGCTCTGCACTACACCACTACACTACATACCCCTATATGCTGCACTAAATCTCTACACTACATACCCCCTATACGCTGCTCTACATCCCTCTATGCGATGCACTACACCATGCCCTTTATATGCTGCACTACATCACTACACTACATCCCACTGACACATTAAATAGTGCAAGTGGCAGGCAGAAATAGCGGCGATGCAGACAGTTCGATGCACCAGTGCCGCTACATTGAAAGGGCCTGCATCATCATACAGAGGGGCCAGGTACTATAACGAGTCAGACTGACTCATTATAGTAAGCTGCCACTGAGCTGCTGGCTATCACAGAGAGGAAATTGGCAGTCTGATCAGAGGAGAGGAAGGGGCTCCTCCCATCAACTGGTATGATTGGGTGACTTCTGAGCTTCATGGAGACTAGCCCCTTAGAATTTGACGGCAGATAAGAACCACTTGGCCCATCTAGTCTGCCCCCTTTTTTTTTTTTTACATTATTTTTATCTCTAACCTTGTTTGATCCTTATTTCTTTGTAAGGATATCCTTATGTCTATCCCATGCATGTTTAAATTGCTCTACTGTCTTAGCCTCTACCACCTCTGATGGAAGGCTATTCCACTTGTCCACTACCCTTTCTGTGAAGTAATTGTTCCTCAAATTTCCCCTGAACCTCCCCCACCTCAAGTTTCAGTGCATGTCCTCGTGGCCTTTTGCTTCTCTTCCTTTGGAGAATGTTTCCCTCCTGGACTTTGTTAAAACCCTTGATATATTTGACCGTTTCTATCATGTCCTCCCTTTCCCTTCTCTGCTCCAGACTATACATATTGAGATACATATTGAGATTTCTTAGTCTTTCTGGGTATGTTTTGTGTCTCCGGCTGAGGGCTCGCAACATCTCCTAGGAGAGACATGATGACCTCTCTCCAAGTCTAGACCATTCCTACAGTGCCCTGCCACTGCATTTGGGCAGGGACGGAGACGGGGCAGTACAGTCTGCATCCTGTGTGAGCTCAGCGCAAGCAGTGGATCGGTGTACTGTCACTCTGGTGTACAGTTAGACAGCTGGTCTGTACCACGACCCGTCAACATGTGTAATGCAATGTAATAAGTGCAATGATTTGATTGGGAGGGAGTAGAAAGGTTAGGTTATAAATGAAAGAGGCAAAGGGAGGGAGCTTGAGGGGTTAAATTTACAGACAGTGAGACATAGAAAGGGGGTTTGGAGGGGAAAGTATCCACCCCAACACCCTCCCTCTATGCCTCACTCTCTCAAAATGTATAATAACTTTACCTGCCCATTAATAATCCCCCCAGCTCCCTCTGCGCACGCACAGGACACATTCTTTGCATGTGCAGAACGGATCCTACGCTGTCATACACAGTGCCCCAGAAGTCACAGCCTGTCATCGTAGGAGCAGGGAGTAATGTGCACTGTGCCCATCTCTGAATGAGGCCAATAATTCCTACAGCCACAGTGAACCACATTTGCATGCCTTTTTATTAGAGATGTGCGCAAAAAAAGTGTTTCTTGATTTAATTTTAAATTGCTAAAAACATCTAAAATCATGTCATTAAAAGAACGAGAGACTGTATAGGATAGAGTGAATATAAGCACCCTGTTTGTTATGTAGCTAAGCTAGTTGGAGCTGGTTTTTGTGTTGATAATTTTTAATAGGTGCTGATGTATGTCAATTAAACATTATCCAATAGGGAGTAGTTAAGTAGGCGGGTTCCCTGGTTGTTTAGGTAGCTAAGCTAGTTAGATCTGTTTTTGTGTTGATATTTTCTAATAGGTTAGTAATAGATGTCAATCAAGCATTATCCAATGGGGAGTAGTCGGGTAGGCGGGGTAGATTAGTTTATTTAAGTGCTGGCAGAGGATTCATATTCCTCTTGCCATTTTGTGGTCCCTGGACTGGTAAAGTATTGTGTATCACTCTGCAGGTGTTTCATTAATCATAAATTGAATTTTGGGTTTTCAATTTTTATGTTATTATATCAATTAGCTTAACTATAATTGATTGGTTTTGTTTCATTATATTATTAAAAGTTTTGTTGTGAGGTAAATTTCGGGAGCTATATTTGTCAGTTTCTGCTGCTATTTTAATTGCTTCTTGTTAGCTATAATGCCTCGTCCCCGCCGCAGTGCGCCCCCTCCCCGCCGTTTAGTTGAGGTATCTAGACCTCTTTCTTCAGCAGCTGCCTCTCCGGCCGTGAGGGGAGCGCGGCGTTTCTCTGTGAGGGGAGCCGGTCACGCGGCCTCCAGCACTCGCGCGGCTCCGTTGGATGTAGCGGTGACGAGTCACCCGCCTCCCTCTCCGTCCCCCTCAGTACTGCGGGCCTGGCTGTCGGGAGCGACAGCCAGCCCTGCGAGCACACCCCGCCGGCCATCCCCAGCATTAAGCAGCGGGTCCGGTGCCTCGGCACCCGCCGCTCCAAGCCCCGCCCCCGTTACCATGGCGACGGACCCGGCGGCCGTCAGCCCCTCTCCCACAGCTTTAGGAGCTGGGGAGGGGAGAGCAGGGGCAGGGATAGGCGGGCAGACATTAGTAACCCAAGGGAGAGGCAATATATTAGCCTCTCCCATTTTGGGTGAAAGTAATAATAATGTAAACGTGGTGGGGGCAACAGGGAATTTAAGGAGTTCCCCAGGACCTGCAGTAGCAGGTTTGGATGCGACAAGGGGATTGTTTGCAATCCCCCCCCCTCCCCCTTTTTCCCATCAATTTAATGTGCAGACAAGGGGGAATTTTCAACCCCAGCAAGGGTCCTGGTCCCCGTATTTTAGTCAAGGGGCACAAGGAAATGTCGCGCAGCTGCCTTTAACAGGACAGCAGCATTTCTTTAACCCTCAATATACCCAGCAGTTAGGTAATTTATATCAGCCGTTTGCTTTCCCACAATTTATGCATATTCCGAGCCCCCCGCAGGCGGGCCCTCAACATGGGCATTGGTTTCAGCCTGCGCCTAATCAATTTATGGGTGTTCATCAGATAGGGATGCCTCCTCTGCCACAAGTTCCTCCACCAGCTAGACCCCCATCACCAAGGCAGTCAGAGAGTCAGACAAACGTGCGATCTCAAGCACGTGCATCGTCGGTTGCACCCGATGGGTCAGACGGGGCGGGGCGGGCAGGAAGTAACGCTGTTTTATTGAGTCCGCAGGTGTCAGCGTCTCACGCAGCTTCGTTAGATCCGTCGGCAGATGGTGGGATTTCGCAGGATCAACAATCATCGAGTCAAGTTGCGGCGGGCGCGGCGCACAACGTGGGACAGGAGACCGCAGGAGACCCAGGCGAAGGTCCTTCTACATCAGGAGCTGGTAAGATAGTTACAGAAATTCAGCTTAGCGCAAAATCTTCGCATTCTGACGAATCTTCGGATACGTCTAGCTCGCTGGAGAATCCGCGTAAATTTATGCGGACATTCGTTCAGCATCTTAGGGGAAAGCGTAAGGTTTCAAAGGGAGGGCGCAGTGGAGCGGGCAGTTCGGCTCCAGATGCGTCAGGCGATAGTGTGCATTGTGCAAATACGGCAATATTGAGGGGAGTAAGGTCTAAGGTGAGGGAGCGTATAAGGAAAGGGCGCTTCGTAGATATGTTCGCGATTACACACGAAGCTAAAAAGGCTCTAGATACAGCAAAGGCCGGGGGGCCAGTGGTGGAAGAGGCAAGGAGGAGTTATCCCAATTGGCTTACGGGGATGTACATTTTTGCGGCTTGTTATATAGAATCTCGTCCATCGGAGTTTCTTAACGTGATTAAATATCTACATCTTATTCATAATATGTTTCTGACGGCTAGACATAATGTTTGGCGTCAGTACGACGAACTATTTAGAAAGAAGCAAGACGGTCAGAAATTGCTAAGTTTAGGTTTCAAAGATGTAGAGGTTTGGTTGGAGGTAACTCATAGTAATAGGTCTTTTACGGAGTCGATGGGTCGTAAACAGCCCTTTCAGTTTAGACCAGGCTTTAACACAGGAGGAAGGGGAAAATGTTACGCGTTCAATAACGCACCAAAAAATAACCAAAGAAGGTTCAAAGGAAAGGACTCTTTTGTGGGAGCACTCTTGATTCAGAGGAAAATATTAATAAATTTTCAAAATGACAAATTAATTAGCATGAGTCAAATCCTAGGAGTAAATTTACTCCTAGGATTTGACTCATGCTAATTAATTTGTCATTTTGAAAATTTATTAATATTTTCCTCTGAATCAAGAGTGCTCCCACAAAAGAGTCCTTTCCTTTGAACCTTCTTTGGTTATTTTTTGGTACTTGATACTTTCTGACTCTAGGGAGCACCACTGAAAGCAACTTTGGTGTTGAGAACAATTCCTACTACACCTTTACTTGCCATATACAGAAAAAATTCTATTTAAATTCAGTTTTTCAGAGGTTACTAATTGTTATACATTATTGTTTGAACTGGTGCGGTTCCCTTCTAAACCCATTTTTTCCTAATGCGTTCAATAACGCGCAATGCAGTAGGGGAACAACATGTAGATATAGACATATCTGCATGCTGTGCGGCGGAGGTCACGCAGCAAAGGATTGCAGCAGGTCCGCAACTCAATCAGGGGGTAGAGGGGAGCAGAGGGCCGCGAATAGGTAAAGCCGAGTCCCCGGTAGATGTAGTAGTTTTAGAGCGTTGGTTGGACCGCTATCCTCTCAGGGAGGAGGCGGCATTTTTATTGCAAGGTTTTAAGTTCGGTTTTAAATTGCCAATAGTTAGGCCAGTATTAGTTTTAGCCAGGAGGAATCTTAAATCAGCTAGAGATTATCCAGAAATAGTAAGAGCCAAAATTGCTGCTGAAGTTAGTTTGGGGCGTATGTGTGGACCTTTTAAAAGTCCGCCTTTAGCTGAATTTTGTGTTTCACCATTGGGGGTAGTTCCAAAAAAGGAGCCGGGTAAATTTCGGATAATTCAGCACCTTTCCTATCCGGAAGGGGGCTCAATAAACAAGGCTCTCGACCCTTCTTTGTGTAGCGTTAAGTATCAGTCTTTTGAGGAAGCCGTTGATATGGTTCAAGGTTTTGGGGTAGGAGCTATGTTAGCAAAAGTGGATATAGAGTCGGCTTTCAGATTGTTGCCGCTGCATCCGGATTCATTTAAATACATGGGTTTCAAGCTTGAGGGCCAATTTTATGTGGACAGGTGTTTGCCGATGGGCTGTTCAATTTTGTGTTCTTATTTTGAATGTTTTAGTTCATTTTTACAGTGGTGTGTGAAGGCTGGCACAGGTCAGACAGGAGTCGCTCATTATTTGGATGATTTCTTGTTAGCAGGCCCTGCGAGTAGCTCGGCATGTCATGAATTGCTATTTTCGGTGCAAGCTCTTTTTTCAGTAATGGGTGTACCTGTAGCTAAGGAAAAAACGGAGGGGCCTGTGACCCGTTTATCTTATCTGGGTATAGAGATTGATACTGAAGCAGGACTTTGTCGGTTGCCGGCGGAAAAAGTAAATGGTTTAAGGAGTTTATTGGAGAATTTTATTTCTGCAAAAAAGATGACTCTGAAGCAGGTACAATCACTTCTGGGGTTATTAAATTTTTCTTGTAGGGTCATTCCGATGGGAAGGATTTTTAGTCATAGGCTAGAAAGAGCCACAGCAGGGGTAAAGAAATCGCACCATTTTATTCGCATTTCATCAGAATTGAAGGAAGATTGTAAGGTTTGGTTAGAATTTTTGAGAGAATTTAATGGGGTTTGTATTTGGTTGCAGGAAGAGGTAAGCAATAGAGATTTGCAATTTTTCACAGATGCATCAGGGTCCCTAGGTTTCGGTGCATATTTTGAAGGTGAATGGTGTGCGGAAGCTTGGCCTGAGGAATGGTGTAGGAAAGGGCTTACTATAATAACATGCTTTTACTTGAGCTTTTTCCAATCATTGTCGCGGTGGAGATATGGGGCTATAAACTAGGTAATCAAAGGGTTTTGTTTTGGTGCGACAATCTAGGGGTGGTTCAAGCAATCAACAACCAAAAGTCTTCATGTTATCTTGCGTTGAAGTTGTTAAGGCATTTAACTATTAAATGTATGCAGAAGAATATAGAGTTAAGTGCTAGGCATGTGCCTGGGGTGAGGAACGAGATAGCGGATGCTTTGTCCCGTTTTCAATGGGATAGATTTAGAGCATTAGCTCCAGCGGCTAGATTAGAGGGTTTGTCATGTCCTAAATTTGTATGGCAGATCATCAATCCGGCATGAAAGCGTTAGCATTGAAGGCATTGGCACCTGGGACGTTGAGATCGTATTCTGCAGCATGGAATGAGTGGCAGGCGTACATGAATTCGGAAGGTGGTGGTAAGAGTCAGTGGCGGATTTAGGGGGGGGGCACTCGGGCCCGTGCCCCCCCTGTCATTTGGGAACACACCCCCCCCGTGCCGCCGCCGCCGCATACGGAGATGACGGGCGCCCGCTGAGATTGTGTTACCAGCGGGCGCCCGTCTCACTGCACAGCGGCAGCCGGAGGCAGGAGCTCAGTACTGAGCTCCGGCTTCCGGCGCTGTCACTGTGCGCTATGGGAGAGACGTCAGTCATGACGTCTCTCTGATAGTGCTGAGTGACTGAGGAGCGGACGCCAGGAGGAGGACTGCAGCGGCGCGGGAACGGGGCTCGGTAAGTATGTTTTTTATTTCCTTAATGCATCTACTGGGGGCTAACTATGGGGGACATTACTACTGGGGGCTAACTATGGGGGACATTACTACTGGGGGCTAACTATGGGGGACATTACTACTGGGGGCTAACTATGGGGGACATTACTACTGGGAGGCTAACTATGGGGGACATTACTACTGGGGGCTAACTATGGGGGACATTACTACTGGGGGGCATCAACAAGGGGCATTACTACTGGGGGTCAAACTACTGGGGGCATTATAACTGGGGCATCTACTGGGGGCATCACTACTGAGGGGTCATCTATTGGGGGCAGCTACTGGGGGCCATCTACTGGGGGCATTACTACAGGGGGGTCATCTATTGGGGCAAACTCGTAGGGGGGCATTACTACTGGGGGGTCATCTATTGGGGGCAGCTACTGGGGGACATTTTTCCTGGGGGGCATCTACTGGGGGCATTATTACTGGGGGGCATCTACTGGGGGCATTACTACTGGCGGGTCATCTATTGGGGGCAAACTCCTAAGGGGCATTACTACTGGGGGCAAACTACTGGAGGACATTATTATTAGGGGGCATCTACTGGGGGCAAACTGCTGGGGGACATTATTACTGGGGGGGCATCTACTGGGGGCCAACTACTGGGGGACTATTACTGGGGGCCAACTACAAAGGTGCTAACTACTGGCGGTGTAACTACAGGGGCATTACTACTGGCGGCTTAACTACAGGGGCATTACTACTTGGGGGCTAAACTAAAGGGGGGGTAAACTACTGGGGTCATGACTGCAGGGAAATTACCACTGGGGGCATAATGACTGGGGGCATTACTACAGGCAACATTACTACTGGGGGCAATACGGGCATTGCATAAGGGGCACCACTACTATGTGGTCTATATAAGGGGCACTACCAGTACAGTGAACATTGCATAACGAGCGCTACAACTGTGGGCATTGTATAAGAAGCGCCACCTCACGCAGCCGCACGCAAATGTACTTGCCCCTTCCATGGTGCCCCCCCTATCATTTTCTTCTGGATCCGCCCCTGGTAAGAGTGTGCAGGATGTTATGTTAGCGTTTGTATGGTTAGGGCATGAAAAGGGTCGTTCTAAAGCGGCTATGTCGGGTGCTTTAGCAGGAATCTCATATTTTTCACGTTTAGAAGGGTTGATCGACCCAACTAAATCTTTTATGTTATCAAAGGCAATGAAGGGGTGGTCTAAAGAGCAGGCAAATATAAGAGATGAGCGTAGGCCAATTGACATCAAGCTTTTGAAAGATCTAATTATGGCCGTTTCGGGTATTGCGATAGGAGAGTTAGAGGTTAAACTTTTTAGTTTGGCATTTGCAGTGGCCTTTTTTGGTGCATTAAGAGTAGGTGAACTAGTTGCGAAAAACAAGGGTTCAGTTGATACGGGTATATTGTTGAGTAATGTAGTAGTTAGGAGTGATAAGCTTCTTATTAAGATACACCGGTCCAAAACAGATCAGTTGGGAAGGGGTAAATGGATTTCTGTTCCTATGCATTTGGAGCCGAGCATCTGCCCAGTTAGATTAGCTGAGGCCTTCGGGCGAATTCGTCCGAAAGGGGGGGATCAGTGGTTGGTACATAGGGATCGGAGTCCTTTAACTAAATTTCAATTCACAAGTATTTTTAACAAATGTTTAATTGCATTGGGCCTTCCATTAGAGCATTACGGGACGCATTCTTTCAGGATAGGAGCAGCGACTTGCGCAGCAGTGGCAGGCTCTTCCAAGGAAGAGATTAAGAGGTTGGGACGGTGGAAGTCAGATGCTTACAAGCGTTATGTTAGAGGGGATAAGTTGCATTAGTAGAGGCATCCTGCGAGTTTGTTATTTCGGAAACCCAGGGCCATAAGCTACCCGCCGTTAAAGGGGGATTGGAGTTCTTTTCACCTCTTCCCTCACAAGAATTTTTGAGGTTTGGTGTCGTTCACCTCCATCTGGGTCGCCAAAATAACTAAGTTTTATCCCTCCCTGTTTTTTAAAGGTTTGTTGAATCATAAGTTAAGTAAAATATTTTATTTGTTTTGCTGTTTTTTCTGCAGGTTTTTTGACATTGTCAAGCCGGGTGTGGATTGTGGGGCATTCATATGTCTATTGGGCCAGTAGGCACAAGGCATCTAAGTCGTTCCCTTTTAAAGTGAGGTGGATAGGTATAAGGGGAATGAGATGGAGCAATTTATTGAGTGTGCTTTGGGATGGTGAAAAGAAGTGGGGTGCCCCTGATTGTTTGTTGATACACTTAGGAGGCAATGATTTAGGTACTTGTAAGGGTATAGAGTTAATTAACAGCATAAAGAAAGATTTTCAAATAATTGCTGAGCATTGGCCGGCGGTTAAGGTGGTATGGTCAGAAGTGGTACCGCGTAGATTTTGGAGGGGCACCCAAGGGGGAGTGGCGTTAGATAAAGTGAGAAGGAAACTCAATGCCGCAACCTCCAGATTTGTTATTAGTTTAAAAGGGAAAGTGGTTAAGCATCCAGATTTGCGTTACGAGAAGGTAGAATTGTACAGATTAGATGGAGTGCATTTATCTGAAGATGGTTTGGAGTTGTTTGTCACAGCATTGTTGAAAGGTTTAAACGAATTGTGAAGGGAGGCTGGTTTGGTGGCGGTTTCGAAGTCTGGAGTCTTCGAATGTGGCGGAAAGCAGTGCTATTCGGCGGCTCAATTTAGCGCAGCAGAGCTTGGCTAGCATTTCCCCTTTGAGAAAGGCGAGTCGGTCACTACCTCAGGGGAGGACCAGGTCACCATCTTAAGGAGGGACCAGCACTGTGCTAATTAAGGGGAGATGGTTCTACCCAGGACGGACTGCGCAAGGGGCGGAAACTCCGCCCCATTTATTTAAAGATTCTAAAGTTTTAAGCCATGGCCGAGTTGCCACTGCTTTTTTCGCCACCGGTGATAAACAATTCTAATTCCAATTTAATAAATTTGGCTGTGACCTCCAATTTTTCCAATCTATACAGTTGTACGTGTCATTATTTCTAGGTTATTGGTTCTAGTTTGCATAATAATAAAACATATGGGTGACTTAAAAAGAACGAGAGACTGTATAGGATAGAGTGAATATAAGCACCCTGTTTGTTATGTAGCTAAGCTAGTTGGAGCTGGTTTTTGTGTTGATAATTTTTAATAGGTGCTGATGTATGTCAATTAAACATTATCCAATAGGGAGTAGTTAAGTAGGCGGGTTCCCTGGTTGTTTAGGTAGCTAAGCTAGTTAGATCTGTTTTTGTGTTGATATTTTCTAATAGGTTAGTAATAGATGTCAATCAAGCATTATCCAATGGGGAGTAGTCGGGTAGGCGGGGTAGATTAGTTTATTTAAGTGCTGGCAGAGGATTCATATTCCTCTTGCCATTTTGTGATCCCACCCACCCACCCAGCAATTTAAATTCGTGAATTGTGTTTTTCTGTCAATGTACTTTGAAAGTTTTTTATCGTTGGAATAATAAGTTATAATTATTCCAGCAAGTGAGAGGCGCAGCGGGCGGAAAGCAGTGCTATTCGGCGGCTCAATTTAGCGCAGCAGAGCTTGGCTAGCATTTCCCCTTTGAGAAAGGCGAGTCGGTCACTACCTCAGGGGAGGACCAGGTCACCATCTTAAGGAGGGACCAGCACTGTGCTAATTAAGGGGAGATGGTTCTACCCAGGACGGACTGCGCAAGGGGCGGAAACTCCGCCCCATTTATTTAAAGATTCTAAAGTTTTAAGCCATGGCCGAGTTGCCACTGCTTTTTTCGCCACCGGTGATTAACAATTCTAATTCCAATTTAATAAATTTGGCTGTGACCTCCAATTTTTCCAATCTATACAGTTGTACGTGTCATTATTTCTAGGTTATTGGTTCTAGTTTGCATAATAATAAAACATATGGGTGACTTATGAACCTGTCACATAGAGCCTTTACAGTATTATTAATATCTGACCAGATTTATTGACAGATGCTATGTTGATTCAGCTGTGATTATGCACGTTGAGGATGTGTACAATTATTTAAAAACCCCAGCAGCCTGAAAAGTACAGAGACGCCCAGCATAGCACTCACAAAGGCGCATCAACTGCATACACATTCCTGCCACACACGCACATCCTTTGATAATCATCAGTTAGGTTAAGTCAATGGCTAAGCAGCATAGCAACCTGAGCAGAGATACCGGAGGCATGCTGAGTATGGATTCTCAAGCGCACCCAGCGACAAGCCCCAAAAATGGTTGAGGAAAGCCTGCATTTTTGCAACCACTCCCTCATCAACGCCCACAAACGTAACCTAACTGTCAATCACTCTGAGTAAAGGTAAGCGCTACGAGCAGCATCTCTATTAGACTTTGACAGTACAAAGCACATGCATGCACACTTTACCAATAATCGCACAATTGCAAAAACATTGGCATAGTGTCCGTCAGCTCTACTTTTATAGGCATCGTTATTACGGTTTTGGGAATGGAATGTTGTCCAGAAGCTAAAAATCACGTGTTTGCTGTTAGTCTGTAATTTTGGGATTTGTAGTTCGATTTTACGTTCGCTTTTCAATTTGAATGTTAGTAAACCAGGATATTCTATATTTGTCTATGTAAAAGTAACTGTTTTTCTGATATATTATTTTGAGTGGGATTTGGTTTTATATTAGATTTTGCATTCAATTTTGCCTACAAATCTCCAAATGCAAAATCGAATCCAAATGCAAAGTCAACAAAAAAACCAAAATCGAACATTAGTAAATATATGACTAAATGTTTCTAATGCCAGTATACAACATAAAAAATTAACATTTATCATGGACAGACAAATGATCTGTCACAACTGAGGGCCTGAGCTGACGGGAGGCAGCCTCAGTTGTAGGGGCTGAGATGTACCGGAACCTGGGAGGTTGTATCAGACCCCTGGACATGTAAGTAACATGAATAATAACTGCCCGAAGGCGTGACCACGACAACTTAGATAAAAGTCAATGATGTTTATTATGACAACTCCGCAACACAGCAGCAGTAAAAGAAAACGTAAAAGTCAGCAAATAATAAATACAGTTCCTGGGTACTACAGGATGGCAGGAGCCACAGGGCACTGGTAGTGTGAGATAGTTCTTATGATCTTCTAGATGGAAAGTCCTTACCAGGCCCGACTGTAGCAATGGAGATAACCCAGGATTGTGCCAGCTGGTGTTCCAGGAAAAGCTGGGTTGCTGAAGGTAAAACAGCTGCTGTGGATACTGGCTGGAACCAGACTGTTGTTAGCACGGAGTGGATACTGGCTGGAACCAGTTAGATAATAAATGAACTTGGGAGCGATGAAATATGAACTGAAATGTAGAACTTGAGAGCGGAGAAATAATAATACCGGTGGAGAGTGGTAAAGTGTAGAAAGGACACCGGCCCTTTAAGGGAAGCTGTACTCTGCTGGAAGCTGAGCTGGAAGCAGGTAATGTTGTAGCTGGAAACAGATGAATCCACAATGGATTGGAGAGTCAGGCTACACCGCAGGTGGAATGCTGGTGCGGGTCTCTATGGTGGAAGTCTTGAGACAGGAGCTGGAACCTGGAAGACAATCACAGGAGAGAGACAAACAGGAACTAGGTTTGACAACCAAAGCACTGACGCCTTCCTTGCTCAGGCACAGTGTATTTATACCTGCAGCAAGGAAGGGATTGGCTAGGCAATTATGCAGATTAACAATACTGACAACAGATTGGAGGAAATGAGCTGACAGAATCCAAGATGGCTGCGCCCATGCAGACACTTGGAGGGAAGTTTGGTTTGTAATCCATGTGGTAATGAAAACAGTAATGGCGGCGCCGGCCACTGGAGACAGGAGACGCCAGGCTGACAAGTGCACATCCAACCACGCGGACACAGCGGAGGCCGCGGCTGACGTAATCGCCACTCTGACACTCTGCATGCAGAAGCTCAGGGACGGCGGCGGAGGCCGCGGGAGACGCCATGCCAGATGTAATAAGGCGTTACTGTGACAGCGTCTCAGAGAGACAGGAGAGGATGCAGGAATGTGAACATTAGGATAACAGATGGGATCCGGTCCTGGAGCGCTGAGCCAGCCTTAGGAGGCATCTGATGGGTAAGAAATGGCGTCCAGATACCCGGATCGTGACAGCACCCCCCCCTTTAGGAGTGGCCCCAGGACACTTCTTTGGCTTTTGAGGAAACTTGGAATGGAATCTCCGGACCAAGGCAGGAGCATGGACATCAGAAGCATTGGTCCATGAACGTTCCTCAGGACCATAACCCTTCCAGTCAATAAGATATTGTAGTTGACCGTAACGGTGACGTGAGTCCAGGATCTTGGCCACTTCATACTCAACGCCTCGTTGAGTTTGGACTTTCGGAGTTGGAGGAAGTGAGGAATGAAACCGATTCAAGATCAGCGGTTTCAACAGGGAAACATGGAATGTCCTGGGTATTTTTAAGAAGGGAGGCAACTGGAGTCTGTAAGCAACAGGATTGATGACTTGTTCAATCTTGAAAGGACCGATATAGCGAGGTGCAAACTTCATACTGGGAACTCTTAACCTCAAATTCTTCGTGGATAACCATACCCGATCACCCACCTTGAGAGCAGGAACTGCTCGACGCTTCTTATCCGCAAACTTCTTGTACCTGAACGATGCCTTGAGCAGAGCTGATCGTACGCTCTTCCAGATATTGGCAAACTGATGCAAGGTGATATCCACTGCGGGAACAGAAGTTGCTGGAAGCGGTTGGAACTCAGGAACTTTAGGGTGGAATCCAAAGTTAGTGAAGAATGGTGTTGAAGCAGATGAAGAATGATACTGGTTGTTATGACAGAACTCGGCCCAGGGAAGTAATTGAACCCAGTCATCTTGAGAGGAGGACACATAGATGCGGAGGAAGGCCTCCAAGTCCTGATTCACCCTCTCGGTTTGACCATTGGTCTGAGGATGGTAAGCCGTGGAAAACTTTAGCTTGACTTGGAGGACTTGACATAAACTTCGCCAGAATTTGGCTGTGAATTGAACTCCTCGATCTGAGATAATTTCTTCAGGAAGACCGTGGAGTCGGAAGATCTCTTGTATGAATACTTGAGCCAACTTGGAAGCTGACGGAAGACCGGTGAGAGGAATGAAGTGTGCCATCTTGGTGAACCGGTCAACTACCACCCAGATGGTATTGAACTTGTTGCACATGGGTAAGTCTGTAATGAAATCCATCGACAAGTGGGTCCATGGTCGACGGGGAACGGATAGTGGAACCAGTTGCCCCGCAGGCGACTGGCGGGATACTTTATGTTGGGCACACTTTGGGCAAGATGCAATAAACTCCAAGACGTCCTTTTTCAGAGTTGGCCACCAATAGGACCTAGAGATAAACTCCAGGGTTTTTTGGATACCTGTATGTCCGGCAAAACGGGAAGTATGGGCCCAATGCATGAGCTTCTTCCTTAGCATCGGCTTCACAAAACTTTTCCCTGATGGGGGCGTAGAGTCCATCCCTACCGTGGAGAATGCCAACGGATTTATAATAGGATGCTTGTCTGAAGACTCTGACTCATTTTCTTGCTCCCATGAGCGGGAAAGGGCATCGGCCTTGCGATTCTGAGAGCCCGGACAGAACTGGAGTTTAAAGTCGAACCTGGAAAAGAAAAGTGCCCATCTGGCCTGACGAGGGTTGAGACATTGTGCGCCCTTCAGGTATAAAAGGTTCTTGTGGTCTGTAAGTATGGTGATTAAATGAGAAGCTCCCTCCAACAGATACCTCCACTCTTCTAGAGCGAGCTTGATGGCTAGCAACTCCTGGTCGCCAATGGCATAGTTGCGCTCAGCTGGGGAGAACTTCCGGGAGAAGAAACTGCAAGGATGTAAATGGCCATCTTTAGCCCTCTGAGATAACACCGCTCCTACTCCAACGGAGGAGGCATCCACCTCTAGGATGAAAGGAGAGTCGATGTCAGGCTGTTTCAGGACAGGCGCAGAGATGAACCTCTGTTTTAAAAGATGAAAAGCTTGCATGGCTTCTTCAGACCACTTGGACGGGTTAGCACCCTTCTTGGTGAAAGCAGTAATAGGCGCCACAATGGTGGAAAAGTCTCGTATAAACTTTCGGTAATAATTGGCGAACCCTAAGAACCTCTGGACCCCTTTGAGGGTTAAGGGTACCGGCCAATTCTGAATTGCTTGTAGTTTCTCAGGATCCATCTCTAGTCCGGAACCGGACACAATGTACCCTAGAAACGGAATGGACTTGACTTCAAAGACGCATTTTTCTAATTTGCAATAGAGATGATTGACACGGAGACGGGACAGAACCTCTTTAACCCAAAAACGATGTTCCTCTAAATCGTTGGCAAAAATGAGGATATCGTCTAGATAGACCACGACATGACGGTATAGAATGTCTCTGAAAATCTCATTGACAAAATGCTGGAAGACAGCTGGAGCATTGCTCAATCCGAAGGGCATGACGAGGTACTCATAATGTCCGTCACGGGTGTTAAAGGCGGTCTTCCACTCGTCACCCTCACGGATCCGGATGAGATTGTATGCACCTCGCAAGTCCAGCTTTGTAAAGATGGTAGCTCCGCTAACTCTGTCAAAGAGCTCAGTAATCAGGGGTAAAGGATAACGGTTCTTGATGGTAATGTCGTTCAAACCTCTGTAGTCGATGCACGGCCGCAGACCACCATCTTTCTTTTTTACAAAAAAGAAGCCTGCGCCGGCTGGGGAAGAAGAAGGTCGAATGAACCCCTTTGCTAGGTTCTCTTTAATGTATTCCTCCATAGAATGCGTCTCAGGCAGAGACAACGGATAAGTTCGGCCTCGAGGTGGAACCTTCCCTGGAACGAGATCAATCGGGCAGTCCCATTCTCTATGAGGAGGAAGGATATCAGCAGAAGCTTTACTGAACACATCCGTGAAATCTTGATATGGAGGAGGTGGAACATCAGACGACCTGGGGGAGGAAGAACAGACAGGCAATACTTTAAACAAACATGTCTCTGCACAGGAGGAACCCCATGCCAGGATTTGCGTAGTCGTCCAATCAATTGTAGGATTGTGAAGACGGAGCCATGGAAGGCCCAGGACCACAGGATGTGTGGCTCTTGGAATCACTAAAAGTGAAATAAGTTCGGAATGAAGAACTCCCACTCTCAGACGAACTGGTAGAGTCCTTAGAGCAATAACAGTATCAAAAATTTTACTGCCATCCACGGCAGTTAAGGAAAAGGAGGAAGGAAGTCTCTCGGTGGGTAGGGACCACCGTTTAACATAGGCTTCAGTAATAAAGTTCCCAGCTGCTCCGGAATCAAGGAGAGCAATGACGTTCCGATAACGTTGAGCAACTTGAAGCGAGACTGGGAGATTACAATCATGAGGAGATGGAGAGGAGATCATTACTCCTAGCCGGCCCTCTCCTGGGCGAGCTAGGGTTTGGAGTTTTCCCGGACGTTCGGGACAGGCATTGATGGTGTGAGACGGAGCTGCACAGTAAAGACAAAGAGACTCAGAGAGACGTCTTCGGCGCTCAGCAGGAGTTAAACGGGAACGGCCAATTTGCATGGGCTCATCTTTAGATGGTGACAGTTGACGAGGAGGAGGAGCAGAAGATTTTGGAGCAGATGATCTTCCACGCTCAGTTGCTCTCTCTCTGAAACGTAAATCAACTTTCGTGCAGAGTGAGATTAGCTCATCTAACTTAGAAGGTAAGTCTCTGGTAGCTAACTCATCTTTAATAAGCTCAGATAAGCCATGCCAGAATGCAGCATACAGAGCCTCGTCGTTCCATGCCAGTTCGGATGCCAGGATCTGGAACTGTATCAGATATTGTCCTACAGTACGTGACCCCTGGCGTAAACGGAGAATCTCGGATGAAGCTGAGGTTACCCGGCCTGGCTCGTCGAAGATGCGCCTGAATGTTGACACGAATGCAGTGTAAGAAGATAGCAGGGTGTCGGACCTCTCCCATAACGGTGATGCCCAGTCAAGGGCGGAACCACTGAGAAGAGAGATGATGTAGGCAATTTTTGTACGGTCACTGGGAAAATTGCCAGGTTGTAGCTCAAACTGAATCTCACACTGGTTGAGAAATCCCCTGCAGAATCTTGGAGATCCGTCAAATTTTGCTGGCGTTGGAAGATGAAGACGTGGAGCAGAAATGGGTAAGGTGGGTGGGGTTATAGCTGGAGTCACTGTGGTTGACGCACCAGATGCGCCTGATCCACGGAGAGTTGTCTGAATCCCATCCAGCCGAGTAGAGAGATCCTGGAGACAGCGGATGATGTGGCCCTGTGCAGCCTCCTGATGTTCTAGTCGGGCTGCCAGTTCTTGCATCGGCCTGGCCGCTTGATCCTGGTCTCCGGCTGGATTCATTAGGTCAGTGCTTACTGTCACAACTGAGGGCCTGAGCTGACGGGAGGCAGCCTCAGTTGTAGGGGCTGAGATGTACCGGAACCTGGGAGGTTGTATCAGACCCCTGGACATGTAAGTAACATGAATAATAACTGCCCGAAGGCGTGACCACGACAACTTAGATAAAAGTCAATGATGTTTATTATGACAACTCCGCAACACAGCAGCAGTAAAAGAAAACGTAAAAGTCAGCAAATAATAAATACAGTTCCTGGGTACTACAGGATGGCAGGAGCCACAGGGCACTGGTAGTGTGAGATAGTTCTTATGATCTTCTAGATGGAAAGTCCTTACCAGGCCCGACTGTAGCAATGGAGATAACCCAGGATTGTGCCAGCTGGTGTTCCAGGAAAAGCTGGGTTGCTGAAGGTAAAACAGCTGCTGTGGATACTGGCTGGAACCAGACTGTTGTTAGCACGGAGTGGATACTGGCTGGAACCAGTTAGATAATAAATGAACTTGGGAGCGATGAAATATGAACTGAAATGTAGAACTTGAGAGCGGAGAAATAATAATACCGGTGGAGAGTGGTAAAGTGTAGAAAGGACACCGGCCCTTTAAGGGAAGCTGTACTCTGCTGGAAGCTGAGCTGGAAGCAGGTAATGTTGTAGCTGGAAACAGATGAATCCACAATGGATTGGAGAGTCAGGCTACACCGCAGGTGGAATGCTGGTGCGGGTCTCTATGGTGGAAGTCTTGAGACAGGAGCTGGAACCTGGAAGACAATCACAGGAGAGAGACAAACAGGAACTAGGTTTGACAACCAAAGCACTGACGCCTTCCTTGCTCAGGCACAGTGTATTTATACCTGCAGCAAGGAAGGGATTGGCTAGGCAATTATGCAGATTAACAATACTGACAACAGATTGGAGGAAATGATCAGCTGACAGAATCCAAGATGGCTGCGCCCATGCAGACACTTGGAGGGAAGTTTGATTTGTAATCCATGTGGTAATGAAAACAGTAATGGCGGCGCCGGCCACTGGAGACAGGAGACGCCAGGCTGACAAGTGCACATCCAACCACGCGGACACAGCGGAGGCCGCGGCTGACGTAATCGCCACTCTGACACTCTGCATGCAGAAGCTCAGGGACGGCGGCGGAGGCCGCGGGAGACGCCATGCCAGATGTAATAAGGCGTTACTGTGACAGCGTCTCAGAGAGACAGGAGAGGATGCAGGAATGTGAACATTAGGATAACAGATGGGATCCGGTCCTGGAGCGCTGAGCCAGCCTTAGGAGGCATCTGATGGGTAAGAAATGGCGTCCAGATACCCGGATCGTGACATGATCCAGGTATAGCAGGTGTGGTACTCACTTAAATGCTGGATAAAACAGAATGACATAAAGTTAGGGGTATATTAATACACATGGGAACTGGTCAAGTTATCTATATCCAGTGCAGGATAATGTACATGGGGCACTACTATTATGTGGTTTAATGTGTATGGGGCACTACTACTGCGTGGATGTAATGTGTAAGGGGCAATACTACTGTGTGGGTATAATATGAAAGGGGCACTACTACTGTGTGGGCATACTGTGAAAGGGGCACTACTACTGTGTAATGTGTAAGGGGCACTACTACTGTGTGGGTGTAATGTGTAAGAAGCACTACTACTTGGTGGGCATAATGTGTAAGGGGAAACCCACTGCCTCACCCTATGACTCTCCTCTGCATCACTATCTCTGCATCACCCTCTCTATCCTGTCATCTCTGCCTCTCCAAAGCATCACTCACTCCCTGCCATATGGATATTGCATTCCCTTTGAGGTCAAGCTCTTTGTTGCAAGACTATGCCACTGTTGTTAGGCCATGTCCATTTTCCAGAAATGCACATCTTAGGTGCACACACACCTCACCACAGACACATTAGGGGAGGGACACTTAAAAAAATCTCACACAGGGTGCTAGTAGGCCTGGAGCTGGCCATGGATGTAGTGAAGCATATATGGGAAATGCAGTGTAGTAATGTAGGGCAGCACATAGGGGAGTTGTAGTGCAGTGTATAGGCAGGATGTAGTGTATGATGTAGTACAGCATATCAGGGGGAGCAGTGTAGTTATGTAGTGCAGTGCATAAGGAAGATGTAGTGGAGATATGCAGTGTAGTCATGTAGTACAGCAGATAGGGGGATGTAGTACAGTATTGTAGTGTAGTGGTGTACTTGTAAACCCCCTTTATCCCTAAAAAAGGGGTTAACTCAATAAATAATAGTAAAAAATAGTAACATAGTATTTAAGGTTGAAAAGAGGCAAAATGCCCATGGCGTTCAACCTGCTATTGTATTAAGTTGAGTTGATTTAAATTAGAGATGTGCACCGGACATTTTTTGGGTTTTGTGTTTTGGTTTTGGATTCGGTTCCGCAGCCGTGTTTTGGATTCGGACGCGTTTTGGCAAAACCTCCCTGAAATTTTTTTTCGGATTCGGGTGTGTTTTGGATTCGGGTGTTTTTTTTTCAAAAAACCCTCAAAAACAGCCTAAATCATAGAATTTGGGGGTCATTTTGATCCCATAGTATTATTAACCTCAATAACCACAATTTCCACTCATTTCCAGTCTATTCTGAACACCTCACACCTCACAATATTATTTTTACTCCTAAAATTTGCACCAAGATCGCTGGATGACTAAGCTAAGCGATCCAAGTGGCCGACACAAACACCTGGCCCATCTTGGAGTGGCACTGCAGTGTCAGACAGGATGGCACTTAAAAAAAATTAGCCCCAAACATCACATGATGCTGAGATAAATAAAATAAAAAGAGGTGCAAGATGGAATTGTCCTCTCCCTTATGTTGTATAAACAGTACATGCTCACTTTAACAAACCCATCATTTCAGTGAGAGGGTCTGCCACACGACTGTGGCTGAAATGACTGGTTGGTTTGGGCCCCCACCAAAAAAGAAGCAATCAATCTCTCCTTGCACAAACTGGCTCTACAGAGGCAAGATGTTCACCTCCTCCTCATCGTCGTCCGATTCCTCACCCCTTTCACTGTGTACATCCCCCTCCTCACAGATTATTAATTCGTCCCCACTGGAATCCACCATCTCAGGTCCCTGTGTACTTTCTGGAGGCAATTGTTGGTGAATGTCTCCACGGAGGAATTGATTATAATTCATTTTGATGAACATCATCTTCTCCACATTTTCTGGAAGTAACCTTGTACGCCGATTGCTGACAAGGTGACCGGCTGCACAAAACACTCTTTCGGAGTACACACTGGAGGGGGGGCAACTTAGGTAAAATAAAGCCAGTTTGTGCAAGGGCCTCCAAATTGCCTCTTTTTCCTGCCAGTATACGTACGGACTGTCTGACGTGCCTATTTGGATGCGGTCACTCATATAAATCCTCCACCATTCATTCAATGGTGACAGAATCATATGCAGTGACAGTAGACGACATGTCAGTAATCGTTGGCAGGTCCTTCAGTCCGGATCAGATGTCAGCACTCACTCCAGACTGCCCTGCATCACCGCCAGCGGGTGGGCTCGGAATTCTTAGCCTTTTCCTCGCAGCCCCAGTTGCGGGAGAATGTGAAGGAGGAGCTGTTGACGGGTCACGTTCCGCTTGACTTGACAAGTGTCTCACCAGCAGGTCTTTGCACCTCTGCACACTTGTGTCTGTCGGAAAGAGAGTTACAACGTGGGCTTTAAATCTAGGATTGAGCACGGTGGCCAAAATGTAGTGCTCTGATATCAACAGATTGACCACCCGTGAATCCTGGTTAAGCGAATTAAGGGCTCCATCCACAAGTCCCACATGCCTAGCAGAATCGCTCCGTTTTAGCTCCTCCTTCAATCTCTCCAGCTTCTTCTGCAAAAGCCTGATGAGGGGAATGACCTGACTCAGGCTGGCAGTGTCCGAACTGACTTCACGTGTGGCAAGTTCAAAGGGTTGCAGAACCTTGCACAATGTTGAAATCATTCTCCACTGCTCTTGAGTCAGGTGCATTCCCCCTCCTTTGCTTATATCGTAGGCAGATGTATAGGCTTGAATGGCCTTTTGCTGCTCCTCCATCCTCTGAAGCATATAGAGGGTTGAATTCCACCTCGTTACCACCTCTTGCTTCAGATGATGGCGGGGCAGGTTCAGGAGTGTTTGCTGGTGCTCCAGTCTTCGGCACGCGGTGGCTGAATGCCAACAGTGGCCCGCAATTCTTCGGGCCACCGACAGCATCTCTTGCACGCCCCTGTCGTTTAAAAAAAAATTCTGCACCAACCAAATTCAATGTATGTGCAAAACATGGGACGTGCTGAATGCACGCACAATATTGGTGGCATTGTCCATTGTCACAAATCCCCAGGAGAGTCCAATTGGGGTAAGCCATTCTGCGATGATATTCCTCAGTTTCCGTAAGAGGTTGTCAGCTGTGTGCCTCTTATGGAAAGCGGTGATACAAAGCGTAGCCTGCCTAGGAACGAGTTGGCATTTGCGAGATGCTGCTACTGGTGCCACCGCTGCTGTTGTTGCTGCGGGAGGCAATACATCTACCCAGTGGGCTGTCACAGTCATATAGTCCTGAGTCTGCCCTGCTCCACTTGTCCACATGTCCGTGGTTAAGTGGACATTGGGTACAACTGCATTTTTAGGAAACTGGTGACTCTTTTTCTGACGTCTGTGTACATTCTCGGTATCGCCTGCCTAGAGAAATGGAACCTAGATGGTATTTGGTACAGGGGACACAGTACCTCAAGCAATTCTCTATTTCCCTGTGAATTAACGGTGGATGCCGGAAACACGTTTAACACCATCGCAGCTGCCAAGACCTGAGTTATCCGCTTTGCAGCAGGATGACTGCTGTGAAATTTCATCTTCCTCGCAAAGGACTGTTGGACAGTCAATTGCTTACTGGAAGTAGTACAAGTGGTCTTCCAACTTCCCCTCTGGGATGACAATCGACTCCCAGCAGCAACAACAGCAGCGCCAGCAGCAGTAGGCGTTACACTCAAGGATCCATCGGAAGAATCCCAGTTAGGAGGGGACTCATCAGACTTGCCAGTGACATGGCCTGCAGGACTATTGGCATTCCTGTCTAAGGAGGAAATTGACACTGAGGGAGTTGGTTGTGTGGTTTGCAGGAGCTTGGGTACAAGAGGAAGGGATTTAGTTGTCAGTGGACTACTTCCGCTGTCACCCAAAGTTTTTGAACTTGTCAATGACTTCTGATGAATGCGCTCCAGGTGACGTATAAGGGAGGATGTTCATAGGTGGTTAATGTCCTTACCCCTACTTATTACAGCTTGACAAAGGCAACACATGGCTTGACACCTGTTGTCTGCATTTCTGTTAAAATAATAATTCCACACCGAAGAGGTGATTTCTTTTGTAATTTGACCAGGTATGTCAATGGCTATATTCGTCCCACGGACAACAGGTGTCTCCCCGGGTGCCTGACTTAAACAAACCACCTCACCATCAGAATCCTCCTTGTTAATTTCCTCCTCAGCGCCAGCAACACCCATATCCTCATCCTGGTGTACTTCAACAGTGACATCTTCAATTTGACTATCAGGAACTGGACTGCGGGTGCTCCTTCCAGCACTTGCAGGGGGCGTGCAAATGGTGGAAGGCGCCACCTCTTCCTGTCCAGTGTTGGGAAGGTCAGGCATCGCAACCGACACAATTGGACTCTCCTTGGGGATTTGTGATTTAGAAGAACGTACAGTTCTTTGCTGTGCTTTTGCCAGCTTAAGTCTTTTCATTTTTCTAGCGGGAGGATAAGTGCTTCCATCCTCATGTGAAGCTGAACCACTAGCCATGAACATAGGACAGGGCCTCAGCCGTTCCTTGCCACTCCGTGTCGTAAATGGCATATTGGCAAGTTTACGCTTCTCATCAGACACTTTTAATTTAGATTTTTGGGTCATTTTACTGAACTTCTGTTTTTTGGATTTTGCATGCTCTCTACTATGACATTGGGCATCAGCCTTGGCAGACGACGTTGATGGCATTTCATTGTTTCGGCCATGACTAGTGGCAGCAGCTTCAGCATGAGGTGGAAGTGGATCTTGATCTTTCCCTATTTTACCCTCCACATTTTTGTTCTCCATTTTATAATGTGTGGAATTATATGCCAGTAATATATCAATAGCAATGGCCTACTGAACTGTACTATATATGTATATTGTTGGTCACCAAAATGCTGCACTGTAATACTAGAAGCTATAGAAAAGTATATATATTATTGGATATATATCAGTACAGAGCAGTGTAACTGTGACACATGTGTGTCCTGACAAGCAGTATAGAAGCTATAGAAAATGATTTAAAATTATTGTATATATCAGTACAGAGCGGTGTAACTGTGAAACATGTGTCCTGACATGCAGTATAGAAGCTATAGAAAATGATTTAAAATTATTGTATATATCAGTACAGAGCGGTGTAACTGTGACACATGTGTGTCCTGACAAGCAGTATAGAAGCTATAGAAAAGTATATATATTACTGTATATCAGTAGTAGTACAGAGCGGTGTAACTGTGACACATGTGTGTCCTGACAAGCAGTATAGAAGATATAGAAAATTATTTTAAATTATTGTATATATCAGTACAGAGCGGTGTAACTGTGACACATGTGTCCTGACAAGCAGTATAGAAGCTATAAAAAAAGTATATATATTACTGTATATCAGTAGTAGTACAGAGCAGTGTAACTGTGACACATGTGTGTCCTGACAAGCAGTATAGAAGGTATAGAAAATGAAATAAAATTATTGTATATATCAGTACAGAGCGGTGTAACTGTGACACACGTGTGTCCTGACAAGCAGTATAGAAGGTATAGAAAATGAAATAAAATTATTGTATATATCAGTACAGAGCGGTGTAACTGTGACACATGTGTGTCCTGACAAGCAGTATAGAAGCTATAGAAAAGTATATATATTACTGTATATATCAGTACAGAGCAGTGTAACTGTGACCATGTGTCCTGACAAGCAGTATAGAGGCTATAGAAAAGTATATATATTATTGTATATCAGTACAGAGCGGTGTAACTGTGACCATGTGTCCTGACAAGCAGTATAGAAGCTATAGAAAATTATATATATTATATACTGGTGGTTCCCAGTCCCCAAAATGCAGCACACTGATCAGATATTTGCAGCACACTGAGCACAGATATGGAGCATTTTCAGGCAGAGAACGTAGATATTTTCAGCACACTGAGCACAGATTATTTGCAGCACACTGAGCACAGATATTTTCAGCACACTGAGCACAGATTATGGAGCTTTTCAGGGAGAGAACGCAGCCACGTCCTCTCCATTCAATCTCCAAAGCACGAGTGAAAATGTCGGCGACACGCGGCTCCTTATATAGAATACGAATCTCGCGAGAATCCGACAGCGGGATTATGACGTTTGGGCGCGTTCTTGTTAACCAAGCAAGGCGGGAAGATCCGAAGCTGCCTCGGAAACGTGTAAAATAGGTGAATGTCGGGGGGTTCGGATCTCGAGGAACCGAACCCGCTCATCTCTAATTTAAATGTATCTGCAGAAGATGCTTTATGACTAGTTAACAACTACAAATCACGTTACACCCGGATTAACAACTTCAGTATTTTAAGTGTTGTAGCCTTGGATATCCTTTTCAATCAGAAATTCATCTAATCCCCTTTTAAATGCATTTACAGTGTCCACCATTACCACCTTCCCTGGCAAGGAATTCCAAATCCTTATTGCCCTAACAGTGAAGAACCCTTTCCTCCGTTGCGTGCGGAATTTTTACTCCTCCAGCCTCAGCGAGTGCCCGCGTGTCCTAAACAGAGTTCTTTTAATAAATAATTCCTCTGATAACTCTTTGTAGTGCCCCTTTACATATTTGAAGACATTAATAATGTCTCCTCTTAGACGCCTCTTTTCCACTGTATACATGTTCAACCTAGTAAGCCTTTCCTCGTAATCCAGTCCCTCAAGCCCTTTAATCAGTTTAGTAGCTTGCCTTTGAACCCTCTCTAGTTCACCGATATCTTTTTTATACAGTGGTGCCCAAAACTGAACACAATATTCCAGGTGCGGACGTACCAATGATTTGTACATCGGCAGGATTACATCCTTGTCCCTTGTCTCAATTCCCCATTTTATGCACGCTAACACCTTACTTGCCTTCTTTACTGCGCTTTGACATTGTATATGGTTATTAAGTTTATTATCAATGAGAACCCTCAAATCCTTTTCCAAAACTGTTACCCCTAGACTTTCCCCGTTTAATATGTAGGATGCAAGTTTGTTTTTAGTTCCAAAATGCATAACCTTGCATTTTTCTATATTGAACCTCATTCTCCATTTAGACACCCAGATTTCAAGTTTATATAAGTCATTCTGCAGCGACTCCACATCTTTTTATGAATTAATTACCCTACACAGTTTAGTATAATCTGCAAAGATTGACACTGTGCTTTTCCAGGCCTATTTCTAGGTCATTGATAAATATGTTGAACAGTAGTGACCCGAGTACTGACCCCTGTGGTATTCCACTGAACACTAGTGTCCAGCTTGAGGACTTCCCGTTGACCACTAATCGCTCTACCCTGTTTTCCAGCCGGTTGCTTATCCATGTACAAACCGTTTTTCCTAGGCCAAGCTCTTTTAATTTGATGATTAATCTCCTGTGAGGCATTGTATCGAAGGCTTTTGCAAAATCTAAGTAGATCACATCCACTGCTTTTCCTTTGTCGAGATTGTCGCTTACTTCCTTGTAGAAGTTAACTAAGTTAGTTTGACATGATCTGTCCCTCACAAACCCGTGCTGGTTTTTGCTAATAATCTTAGTGGTCTGCAGATACTACTGTATGCTATCCCTTAGAATTCCTTCCAATATTTTCCCCACTATAGATGTCAAACTAATCGGCCTGTAGTTACCCGGATGATTTTTGGATCCCTTTTAAAATATTGGCATTACCTCCGCTATACGCCAATAATTCGGTACCATGCCAGATCTAATTGAACTATTGAAAATCAAGTACAGGGGTCTTGCTAATTGTGACCTAAGCTCCATAAGAACCCTCGGATGAAGTTCGTCCGGGCCAGGTGAATTATTAATCTTTATTTTACATAATCTCTCCCTGACTACTTCTTTACTTAAACAAGTATCTAACCACGAAACATTACAGTCACTATCGCTATGCACTACTCCCACCGTCAGTTCTTCTTTGGTGAACACTGATGAAAAAAATGTATTCAGTATTTCTGCTTTTTATTCGTCATCATTTAACAATACACCAAATTCATCTTTTAATGGACCTATGCTCTCCTTTTTTAACTTTTTGCTGTTTATGTATTTAAAAAAAATTAGGATTGATTTTACTCTCTATAGCAATTAGTTTTTCATTATAAATTTTAGCTGCTTTTATTGCATTTTTGCATCTTTTATTGCATTCCTTGTAGTACTGGAATGAATCCTCCTTTCCATTAGATTTAAATGCCTTGAAAGCACGCCTCTTTTTATCGATTTCGGCCTTGACCTTTTTGTTAAGCCACATCGGTTTGAGTTTGGTACTCCTGCGCTTACTGCCCATGGGGATAAATTTGTGAATATTATTATCCTGCAACCCTGTTAAAGTATCCCACATTTCCGAAGTGTTCTTACCATGAAACAAAACATCCCACTCAATGTTGTTTAATGCACATCTCAGCATACTGAAGTTAGCCTTCCTAAATAGCAATGTTTCCTGAAACTGATATCGAAAGTGATCATATAGTGATCACTGTTACCCAAGGTCTCCCCAACTTTAGTATCCAATATGATGTCCACATTATTAGTAATTACTAAATCTAGAATATTTGTACCCCTAGTTGGGTCCTCGACTAAGTGATATTTTAACAAATTTAAGAACCTGTCACCCCTAGCTTTAACACATGAATCGTTACTCCAATTAATATAAGGATAGTTAAAATCCCCAATCACTAGGATGTACCCCAATCCCGCAGCCCTTTTGATTTGCTGCAAAAGTTGTTCTTCCTCATGTATGCTAATATCTGGCTGTTTGTAGCACGTGCCTATAACTAATTTTTTTGCATCTATACCCCCACTTGAGAGTACAACCCATAATGACTCCACGTTATCACCTGTCCCCTCATAAATAACCTCCTTTAAGTGCCTCCACCGAAGCTACTATAACATTGGGGCTTCTGCCTAGGCCAGCTTGGGACTGCCTAAGTCTATTTTAATGTAGTGTGATATGCTGAGGTCACCTTAATAATACAGAAAAATACATTCAATAGTACTTTGTACCTGGTTTTCCTCCCCTTCAACAGGTCTTCCGTTCCTCCACAATAAAAAAAATGACCAACAATTGCATATACTTTTATATTTGTACTTAAAAAAAGCAATTCCACATAAAAGAACACGTAAAATATACTAACAACATTAGCAAATGTTGTGTTGCTGTACATAGATATTAGAACCATAAAGATAACTTACAGTATACCTGCTTCAATACAACAAAATAAACCCTTTATAAGGAAAAATTGTCTAACTTGTACTGTGTATAGAAACATAGAAACATAGAAATTGACGGCAGATAAGAACCACTTGGCCCATCTAGTCTGCCCATTTTTTTATCCTTTAGGTAATCGAAACCCTCTTTGAACCTTAATTCCTTGTAAGGATATTCACATGCCTATCCCGGCGTGGCTCTTGAATCTTCCGTCTTAAGGGCTAAAGGGTTTTCTGTGGCGGTCATTCAAACTATGTTGCAGGCCTGGAAACCGGCTTCGGCTCGGATTTACTATAGGGTCTGGCATTCTTACTTTGTTTGGTGCGCATCTAACGATTATGACGCTTCCAAGTTTAGTATAGCCAAGTTGTTGGCTTTTCTTCAGCAGGGCCTGGACTTAGGCCTGCGTCTGGCCTCCCTCAAGGTTCAAATATCTGCCTTGTCGGTATGGTTTCAGAGAAAAATTGCGACCTTACCTGATGTGCATACCTTTACTCAGGGCGTGTTGCGTATCCAACCTCCCTATGTCCCGCCTGTGGCTCCTTGGGACTTGTCGGTGGTTTTGGAGGCGTTACAAGAGTCTCCGTTTGAACTCTTGGTTCAGCTGACCTTAAGTGGCTTTCCCTTAAGGTGGTGTTTCTGCTGGCTATTGCTTCAGCTAGAAGAGTATCGGATTTGGGTGCTTTGTCCTGTAGTTCCCCATATCTGATATTTCACCGTGACCGGGCGGTTCTTAGGACTCGTCTCCGCCTATCTACCTAAGGTGGTTTCTTCGTTCCACCTTACTCAGGAGATCGTAGTTCCGGCACTTGTTTCTCCTGATCTATCTCCAAAAGAGCGGTCTTTGGATGTGGTACGGGCTCTCCGTATCTATGTGAAGAGAACTGCTCCTATTAGGAAATCTGATTCTCTTTTTGTTGTGTTTGGGTTTCACAAACGGGGCTGGCCTGCTCACAAGCAAACTCTGGCCAGATGGATTAGAATGGTGATTGCACATGCTTATGTGAAGGCTGGTCTCTATGCTCCTGATCACATTAAGGCCCATTCTACTCGGTCTGTTGGACTTTCTTGGGCGGCCCAACGTGGTGCGACCCTTGAACAATTGTGCAAGGCGGCTACGTGGTCCTCTGTGACCATGTTCATAAGGTTCTATGCCTTCGATACTGCTGTTTCCCAGGATTCTTCCTTTGGACGCCGGGTACTTGTGCCCACTACAGTGCGTCCCCTCCCATAAGGAACTGCTTTAGTACACCCCCATTGTCCATTCCTTGTGGAGCCCAGTGTACCCCGCAGCAGAAAACGAGTTTTATGGTAAGAACTTACCTTTGTTAAAACTCTTTCTGTGAGGTATACTGGGCTCCACAAGGCGCCCACCCTGACGCACTTAGCTTCTTTGGGTTGGTATGGCATTAGCCGATGACACATCTCCTGTTGTGAGAATGCGGTGTTGTGGCTACTAACCGTTGTCGTCTCTTTTCCTGCTACTGCATTGGACTGGTTAACTAAAAACTGAGATCCTGTGCAGGGAGGCGGGGTGATATAGGAGGCGGCGCTATGCATTCTGGGAAGAAGGTCAAAGCTTTTAGCCTGTTGGTGCCTCGGATCAAGATCCTACTCTACACCCCATTGTCCATTCCTTGTGGAGCCCAGTGTACCTCACAGAAAGAGTTTTAACAAAGGTAAGTTCTTACCATAAAACTCGTTATTTCAGTATAGTCTATCTATATATATATATAAATGTGAAAGCCCTTACTCACTCACTCATCACTAAGGGGAACATTTACTAAGTAGTGATAAGACTGGAGAAGTGAGCCAGTGGAGAAATTTCCCCATCAACCAATCAGCAGCTCTGTATCATTTTATAGTATGCAAATTATAGATGTTACTTCAGTGCTGATTGGTTGCCATGGGCAACTTCTTCACTGGCTCACTTCTCCGCTCTTATCACTGCTTAGTAAATGTACCCCTTATTCTTTTACTTTCCAATATGTTAGGAAGATGAATTTTAACATAGGTATTCTGCAGGCGAGAAATAGGAAAACTACGTAATTAGAATTTTAATAAACCTCCCCTTAGGGGATGAAAAGGTGGTTGACATAATCATGTCATTTTATTTATTATTTATTTATTAACAGTTTCTTATGTAGTGCAGCATATTCCATTGTGCTTTACAATTAGAACAACAGTAATAGAACAAAACTGGGTAAAAATAGACAGACATAGAGGTAGGAAGGCCCTGCTCACAAGCTTACAATCTATAGGGAAATAGGCATTGATACACAAAGATAGATGCTACCTATTGCATAATGGTCCACCAGATTGCTAGGTTCTTAATGGGTCATATGATATGATGACCCCACAATGTTAGCCAAGTGTCAGGAGGGTGTGAGAGTGAAGAAAAACAAGATATGTGATGTTATGTGCAGAGGCAGAACTCTGGGAGGCAACGGAGTCATCTGCCGCCGGGCTCCTGCTCTGAAGGGGGGCACCTCTCCTCCTATTCTGTGACACCATTGAATTAAGTTAATTGATAGCAGCCACTATCTGTTCAGGGGTCAACTTCCTCACTGGTCCCTGCACCTTACAAATCACACCCTCTTTATTACACACATTTTACAAGTGTCACACCCAGGATTAGAAACCACATCCTATTACACTGGAAGCAGACACTTCACTGATGAAGCTATTTGCTCCTGTATAGGAAATATGAGAATTTTAACTATATGAAGATACATCTCTGACAATTACATGTAACTTCATATAGTTAGAATTCTCATGCTTCCTCTACAGGAGCAAATAGCTCCATCAGTAAAGTGTTTGCTGTTAGTGTAACAGGTCATGGGTTCTAATGCTGGGTATGACTGCTAAGAAATGTGTAATTTAAAACGAAAGACAATTAAATGTATACATATGAAACATACACAGTATGTACAGTATATAAAAAATTTTCAACCCCCCCCCCCCACACACACACACACACACACACACACATATATTTATCTTGATATAGGAAACAGGGGGGCACCAATATTTATCTTGCCTCCGGGCAACTGGGACGAACTTACGCCACTGGTTATGTGTACTGTACAGACAGTGCCGTTTCTAGCGGCGGGAGAGCCGTGCCACCGCACGGGGCGCCCGCCGCGGCACTTTGTTACTCCTTATCGCCTCTTCCGAGCGCTCCTGCTCGGGGGGCGGAGTTTCGCGGAATGACGCGTTGCGTTGTGACGTCACGACGCAAACGCGTCATTCCGCGAAGCCCCGCCCCCCGAGCAGGAGCGCTCGGGAGAGGCGATAAGGAGATAAGCATGAAGGAGGAGGCGGCCGGCGCGAGGGACGTGAGGCGGCGGGACCGAAGAGCGGGAAGACGTAAGTATTCTCTCTCTCTCTCCCCCCCTCTCCCCCTTCCTTCCCCTCAACTTGAAACCTGCCTGCCGCTGCCGCACTGTGTAAAATGGGGACACCTGCCTATGGGGATACCTGCCTGCCACACTGTGTAAAATGGGGACACCTGCCTATGGGGATACCTGCCTGCCACACTGTGTAAAATGGGGACACCTGCCTATGGGGATACCTGCCTGCCACACTGTGTAAAATGGGGACACCTGCCTATGGGGATACCTGCCTGCCACACTGTGTAAAATGGGGACACCTGCCTATGGGGATACCTGCCTGCCACACTGTGTAAAATGGGGACACCTGCCTATGGGGATACCTGCCTGCGTACTGTGTAATATGGGGGCACCTGCCTGCGTACTGTGTAATATGGGGGCACCTGCCTGCGTACTGTGTAATATGGGGGCACCTGCCTGCGTACTGTGTAATATGGGGGCACCTGCCTGCGTACTGTGTAAAATGGGGATTTCTGCCTGCCGCGCTGTGTAAAATGGGGATACCAGCCTGCCGCACTGTGTAAAATGGGGGCACCTGCCTGCGTACTGTGTAAAATGGGGATACCTGCCTACCGTACTGTGTAAAATGGGGATACCTGCCTTCCGTACTGTGTAAAATGGGGACACCTGCCTGCCGCACTTTGTAAAATGGGGACACCTGCCTGCCGCACTTTGTAAAATGGGGACACCTGCCTGCCGCGCTGTGTAAAATGGGGACACCTGCCTGCCGCGCTGTGTAATATGGGGACACTTGCCTGCTGTAATGTGTAAAAAGGGGACTTTTTTATTTTTATTTTTTTTCCCCTGTGGTGGGTGTGATGATATCAGATGAGGCCGTGCCCACTTTAATGAGACCACGCCCATTTTAATCAGGCCACACACCCTTGTCGGGAGCGCGCGCGCCTGCGGCGCGCGCATGCTTTTTCTTTTTGTGGCTATATGGGGGGAGAGGGGGCACGCATTTTTTTTTTTAGAGCAATTGGGAGGGGGGGGCGCATTTTTAAATCTCGCACTGGGAGCCAAATTGTCTAGAAACGGCCCTGTGTACAGACAGGATGTAATTAGATTGTGAAGCACTGGAGGTTATGTGGGTGGGTCTGGAATTTGATAGGCTTGTCTGAAGAGGTGAGTTTTCAGGGAACGTTTAAAGGTTTGGAGACTAGAGGTGAGTCTTATTGTCCTTTGGAGGGCATTCTACAGAGTGGGCGAAGCCCGGATAAAGTCCTGTAATTTTGAGTTTGAACAAGTAATGCATGTGGATGAGAGATGCAGATCTTGTGCAGGGCGGAGAGGTCTGGTAGGGAGATATTTTGAGATGAGTGAAGAGATGTATGTTGGTGCGGTTTGGTTAATAGCCTTTATAAAAAGAAGAAAGCAGTACCCAAACCGTGCGCAAAGGCAGCTAGTCAGTGCAGTATCTTTAAAGGGGCTTTTCCAACCCCCAAAAAAAGATGATAACAAATAAGGAAAAAGATACTACTTCACCAGTGCCTGCCCCGTTGGAGATTCTACAATTCTAATCTAATGTATCATGGCTATTATGAACCCGTTTTTTACGTTGTGTTTTAATACATGTTTTTTATATGCTCTTTTATTGTACTTAGCTCACCGTGAAACTGATAGTGTCTGACGGATTAAGAAAATAATTAAATGCCACCATTATTTGAGGAGAGATCCTCTCCTGATCCGTGTAGAATCTCCATGGCAACAGCAATGCTAAAGGAAATAAGATTACGACAACAAGGACGGTCACATGCTACGAGGTGGGTGTGTTTAACAACGGGCCGTCTCCACCATAGCAACCCTACGTCACGGAAATGAGAGATCACGTGACCGCATCGGAACGTGACGATGGATGCACAACGTCATATGACGTAGACCACGTGACCGCCAGAGAGACCAGCCGGGATTGGTGTTGCCACGGGAACATTGTAAACAGGAAGTGGTCCTAGCACGCGAGGATCACGGACTTTTAGGTAATTGAATGTATAGAGATCAGCAGTGCTGGGACCAATGGGATCTAAAGGGTGGGGATAAAAACAAGACCACCAGCATCAGTAAGACATCCGCTTTGAAAGCAGACCTTGAGAAAGACCAGAGGCGGGTCGGAACGCGTGGGTGATCTGTCTTTAAACATCCTCCCACATGCTGACATCGATGCTTATGGACTGAGCCTGCACCCGGAAGCAACTGTGACCAGGAGATCCCCTTGCTGCAGCTGGGAGGAACCGTCTGGGTTTTCTTGCGCATTAGAACTGACGCAAGCCAGTTCACCAGGAACCGGTAATCAGCCATTGCACCTATTTCCTCATGAGGGTGGAATTGTTCAGTGAATGTCTTGTTTTCTGTGACACGCGCTGTGTCACTATCTAACCATTCCCACAGTGGAGTGCGGTTCTTCTTGCATTTTAATTCATCTTCAGTGAATGTCTTGTCCATTATGACACATGTTGAAATACTACACTAGCCATTTCTCAGTTGGATTGTGTCATTTTTGTTTTTATAAAAAAGCTTCATGTATTAAAATTGTTTTTATGGTATCACACTATTCTACACCCTTCTCTCTCTTTTCGGTATATATTGCCATGAATACTCCATATTAGGAAAACTCCACGGAGAGTAAGAGGTGGATTGCCCTGCTACCAACGGGGCAGACGCTGGTGAAGTAGTATCTTTTTCCTTATTGGTTAATAACCTTGTATGTCAGTAAAAGTATTTTAGATTTAATACGGTAGAAAACTGGTAACCAATGAAGGGACTGACATAGCGGATCTGCAGACGATGAACATCTATTGAGGAAGATTAGCCTCGCAGCTGCATTCAAAATGGATTGTAGTGGTAAGAGCCTATGTTTGGAAAGACCGGTCAGGAGACTATTACAATAATCAATGCGGGAGATAATGAGAGCATGGATTAGAGTTTTTGCTGTGTCTTGTGTAAGATATGGTTGTATTTTGCATACGTTTCTTAGATGTATGTAACATGATCTTGAGACAGATTGAATGTGTGGAACAAAGGACAGTTCAGAGTCAAGAATGACACCTAGGCAGCGAGCTTTTGGGGTAGGGATGATTGCCGAGTTCTCAACAGTGATAGAGATATCAGGTTGGTAACTACTATTGGCCGGTGGAAATATAATTAATTCTGTTTTGGAAATATTAAGTTTGAGGTGGCGAGATGTCATCGAAGATTAAATGGCAGAAAGGCATTAAGTGACACGGGCCAATACAGACGGTGACAAATCTGGGGAGGATAGGTAGATTTGAGTATCATCCGCATACAGATGGTACTGAAATCTGAAAGAGTTGATTAGTTTGCCAAGAGATGTGGTATAGATAGAGAGAAGCAGAGTATCTAAGACTGAGCCTTGCAGTACTCCAACTGAGAGAGGTAGCGAAGAGGAGGTAGAATCAGAGAAACGAACTCTGAAGGAGCGATTAGATAGGTAGGATAAGAACCAAAAAAGGGCTGTGTCCTGAATACCTAGGGATTGTAGTGTTTGTATGAGAAGAGAGTGGTCAACAGAGTCAAAAGCAGCAGAGATATCAAGGAGAATAAGTAGTGAGTAATGGCCTTTAGATTTAGCAGTGACCAAATCATTCCTACCTTAGTCAGTACTGTCTCTGTGGAGTGTTGGGCACGAAATCCTGACTGAAGTGAGTCCAGTAGGCTGTATGAGTTAAGAAAGTGTGTGAGGCGAGTGTAGGCAAGTCTCTCAAGTAGCTTGGAGGGGCATGGGAGCTGAGAGATGGGACGGTAGTTTGAGAGAGAGTTACAGTAGGTTCAGAGTTTTGTTTTTTCAGAATGGGAGTAATCACTGCATGCTTGTACAGAGATGGAAAGATACCAGTAGACAGAGAGAGATTACAGAATTTAGTTAAGGTTGGGATGTGCACAGCAGACAGAGCTTTACTAATTTGTGAGGGTATAGAGTCAAGGGGAGAGGTATTAGAGTAGGCAGATGAAAAGAGTGCAGATACTTCATCTTCATTTGTAGGATCAAATGAAGAGAAGGTGTTAGAGGGTTCATGTAGGGGAATTGAGCAGGTCACTTGCTGTGGAAGAGCATACCATTTCATTTAGGATCTTATCAATCTTGTCCTTAAAATAGGAAGCAAGATCTTGTGCACTGGCAGTTGCTGGTGGGTTGGGTGAGGGAGGGACAAGAAGTGATTTAAATGTATTAAAAAGTCATTTGAGGTTAGAGGCTTGAGCAGAAATGAGAGATTGAAAATATGTTTGTTTGGCAGTGTCCAGAGCATTACGATAAGAGTGGTACATGGTCTTATATGTGAGAAAGTCACTTGAACTACGAGATTTACACCACTGGTGTTCTACTTTACGTGAGAGTTTTTGTAGGTGTCTAGTGTATTTAGATTGCCACAGTTGACATTTAAATTTACGTGGAGTGTGATGGGTAGCTGGAGCCACTTCATCAAGTGCTGTTTCTAGAGTTTGGTTGTGTGGCACAGCAGTCTCAGGAGAGGTGAATGTAGAAATTGGTGAGAGCAGTGGTTGCAGTGAGGTAGATAGTTGTTGAAAATTTCTGCGGGTTAGAAGCGACTTGGTAGACTTCAGGGACATTGAGTTTGAAGTAATGGAGGAGAGCATGCAGGTGAGAAGGTTGTGATCTGAGAGAGGGAAAGGAGTGTTAGTGAGTTCAGAAACAGAGCATAGTCTGGTGAATACAAGATCAAGGCAGTGGCCCTCCTGATGAGTAGGTGAGTCAGTCCATTGGAAGAGGCCAAGAGAGCAGGTTAGAGAGAGTAGTTTAGAGGCATGGGGAGATTGTGGACTGTCAATAGAGATATTGAAATCACCCATAATGATGGTGAAGAAGTCAGATGATAGAAAGTGAGGGAGCCAAGCAGAAAAATCTTCCAGAAACTTTTTGGGTTGCCCAGGTGACGATAGATAGCTGCAACACGCAGAGAGAAAGGGGTGAAAATCCTAATAGAGGGTACTTCAAATGATGTAAACGAGTGAGGGAACTGGTGGTAAAATGGTGTGTGTGTAAGATTTGGACAGTAATATTCCAACCTTCCAACCCCACCTCCTTTACTGTTACCAGGCCTGGGGGGGGGGTGAAGTGGAGGCCACCATGTGACAGTGCTGCAGGGGAGGCCATGTCTGATTGTGTGAGCCATGTTTCTGTTATAGCTAGCAAATTGAGTTTTTTGCTATGAAAAGGTCATGAATAGATGTTATTTTTTTGCAAACAGAGCATGCATTCCATAAAGCACATTTTAGTGACTTGGAGGGAGATGGGAAACGTGATGTTGATAAGGTTTGTTGGATTTATATTCCATTGTGAATCAGCTGAATGTGTGCATGGTATGTGGATGGGACCTGGATTTGGGGATATGGCACCAGCTAGTAGAAGCAGAAGAAGAGAGAGATAGGTATAGCTGGGGGAGGCGTATGATAGTTTTTATGGTGACAGGTTGAGGATGTGACAGTTAGTGTATATAGATAGGTTAAAAGCTCATGAGTGTTAATAAGAGGGGAGTGGACTAATGAGGCTGCAATGTGTACAGAGCGAAGCATAACAGGAATAGTGAAGGATGATGTCATTTTATAGAGGATACCATGAAGTGCTATTAGGAAAAACAGTTTGTGGAACATGGTGTCTTTAAAGATAAAAGTATAGATATGTAAGTGCTTAAGGAAAATGTATGTTAAATGGTGACATTACCTGGTTTCCAATGTTTTTCAAAGTTTGTTCAACTGTTGGTTTAACTGTTCTTTTAAAAATTTCCTAGCTTTGTAATTTCCAAACTTCGTATATTTCTAACCTCAGACAACTGCCCCATAACCGAATAAAAACATATACTAGGTCTAATTAACAAAGGCTACTGCTAACGCAAATTGGACATCTAATCAAAGGGCTTAAATTACCCTGTGTTAAGTAAACACCAGTCTATGTATGCTAATAAACTACACTCCACTGACCAACATCTACATAAGAGATAATATCAGCTATAAGCAAGTACTAATATTATACAAATACATTTACATACACTGCTAAATTATACATTGATGTGAATTCAGATTAAGAGTTGTAGTTTGCACGATTCATCAATAAGAAATCACATACATTGAATACACAGCTGAAGATGCTTGTGTGTTAATGCACAGAGATGCAGGATTCATCAATGAGAAATCACATACATTGAATACACAGCTGAAGATGCTTGTGGGTTAATGCACAGAGATGCAGGATTCATCAATGAGAAATCACATACCTGTGAGATGAAAAGATATAGAAAAGCTGATCAGTCCATATTCAGTGAGATACATATAGAATAACTGTTGGTTTAACTGTTCTTAAATGGTGAAATTACTTGGTTTCCAATGTTTTTCAATGTTTGTTCAACTGTTGGTTTAACTGTTCTTTTAAAAATTTCCTAACTTTGAAATTTCCAAACTTCATGTTTGTAAACTCAGACAACTGCCCCCTCAGACAACTGCCCCATAACTACCCCATAACTGCCCCCTGTCATCACCGATGTGTGGCTTGCGTTGCGTGAATAAGGTCAAAACGGACAATTGGATCAAAATTTGGATTGCACCTCCAGTGTGTAGAATTTAATAAACTACAAAAATGGTTGTGTCACTTTTTACGGTCTCTGCGACGGGTGCTCCTCGGGTAATGCCAAGAACCATGGATTAATATTTACTTACATTAAGACGTCTCAAATTTAATCTTTATAGATTTACCAAATTTTTAACTCATATTTACAACCATGAAAATCAGAAACACTGGTGTGAAGAACGGCTAGAACAGCTAGAATTAGTAATGAGTAAGTCAGTCAGTGAATTACTGAGTGAGGGCTTTCGCATATATATATATATATATATATATGTACAAACAAAGAACCCAGCACTCACCAAAGTAAACTCACTTATCCTCAACAATTCAATAAATAAATGATGGGGGTTTAGTTGGTGGATTGGCCAATGCACGGAAGCCTGCATACCGATTTTCAAGGTACCCCACCTTCATGCAGGTCCTACACTATCACAGAGTCTTAAAACCTGACTACTTCACTGCTGTTACACACATCATCTGCCTGCTAGATTTAATGTGTACCTGCCACAGACTTTATGGCTTTTAAAGGCACACTAGTCACCTATTGCACTGGCTCAAAGATGATTGCTAAGGAACAGCTGAGACAGGTTCAGGATAATAAAGTCCACACAGGGGTGCATGAGAAAGCTAGTGGCCACGGTTAAGAAGAGCTAACCATAGATTAACCCCATCGTATACACACAGAGAAAAAACCACAGCACTCACCACACCAGAAGCGGGGCACAGCCATGCACTTACCACTCGCAGGGTGGGGTGCATGTAACACAGCACTCTCCACCACAAAAGCGGGGTACACAGCTGTACTTACCACTCACAGGGCGGGGTGCATGTAGCCCATGACCACATCACTCTAATAAATACAAACAAAGAACCCAGCACTCACCAAAGTAAACTCACTTATCCTCAACAATTCAATAAATAAATGATGGGGGTTTAGTTGGTGGATTGGCCAATGCACGGAAGCCTGCATACCGATTTTCAAGGTACCCCACCTTCATGCAGGTCCTACACTATCACAGAGTCTTAAAACCTGACTACTTCACTGCTGTTACACACATCATCTGCCTGCTAGATTTAATGTGTACCTGCCACAGACTTTATGGCTTTTAAAGGCACACTAGTCACCTATTGCACTGGCTCAAAGATGATTGCTAAGGAACAGCTGAGACAGGTTCAGGATAATAAAGTCCACACAGGGGTGCATGAGAAAGCTAGTTGCCACGGTTAATAAGAGCTAACCATAGATTAACCCCATCGTATACACACAGAGAAAAAACCACAGCACTCACCACACCAGAAGCGGGGCACAGCCATGCACTTACCACTCACAGGGTGGGGTGCATGTAACACAGCACTCTCCACCACAAAAGCGGGGTACACAGCTGTACTTACCACTCACAGGGTGGGGTGCATGTAGCCCATGACCACATCGCTCTAATAAATACAAACAAAGAACCCAGCACTCACCAAAGTAAACTCACTTATCCTCAACAATTCAATAAATAAATGATGGGGGTTTAGTTGGTGGATTGGCCAATGCACGGAAGCCTGCATACCGATTTTCAAGGTACCCCACCTTCATGCAGGTCCTACACTATCACAGAGTCTTAAAACCTGACTACTTCACTGCTGTTACACACATCATCTGCCTGCTAGATTTAATGTGTACCTGCCACAGACTTTATGGCTTTTAAAGGCACACTAGTCACCTATTGCACTGGCTCAAAGATGATTGCTAAGGAACAGCTGAGACAGGTTCAGGATAATAAAGTCCACACAGGGGTGCATGAGAAAGCTAGTTGCCACGGTTAATAAGAGCTAACCATAGATTAACCCCATCGTATACACACAGAGAAAAAACCACAGCACTCACCACACCAGAAGCGGGGCACAGCCATGCACTTACCACTCACAGGGTGGGGTGCATGTAACACAGCACTCTCCACCACAAAAGCGGGGTACACAGCTGTACTTACCACTCACAGGGTGGGGTGCATGTAGCCCATGACCACATCGCTCTAATAAATACAAACAAAGAACCCAGCACTCACCAAAGTAAACTCACTTATCCTCAACAATTCAATAAATAAATGATGGGGGTTTAGTTGGTGGATTGGCCAATGCACGGAAGCCTGCATTCTGGTGTGGTGTGGTGAGTGCTGTGGTTTTTCCTCTGTGTGTATATGAAGGGGTTAATCTATGGTTAGCTCTTATTAACCGTGGCCACTAGCTTTCTCATGCACCCCTGTGTGGACTTTATTATCCTGAACCTGTCTCAGCTGTTCCTTAGCAATCATCTTTGAGCCAGTGCAATAGGTGACTAGTGTGCCTTTAAAAGCCATAAAGTCTGTGGCAGGTACACATTAAATCTAGCAGGCAGATGATGTGTGTAACAGCAGTGAAGTAGTCAGGTTTTAAGACTCTGTGATAGTGTAGGACCTGCATGAAGGTGGGGTACCTTGAAAATCGGTATGCAGGCTTCCGTGCATTGGCCAATCCACCAACTAAACCCCCATCATTTATTTATTGAATTGTTGAGGATAAGTGAGTTTACTTTGGTGAGTGCTGGGTTCTTTGTTTGTATTTATTAGAGCGATGTGGTCATGGGCTACATGCACCCCGCCCTGTGAGTGGTAAGTACAGCTGTGTACCCCGCTTTTGTGGTGGAGAGTGCTGTGTTACATGCACCCCACCCTGTGAGTGGTAAGTGCATGGCTGTGCCCCGCTTCTGGTGTGGTGAGTGCTGTGGTTTTTTCTCTGTATATATATATATATATATATACTGTATATATATTATATTTACAACAAATAAACACACTTTACCATATATGTTTGTGTGTACATTATTTCCAACAATTTACCATGTATTTAGCCATAATGCGGCTACATAGTGCTGTGTATACTGCAGATATTGTGCAGTGATGTTGTGTAGTGTGGATGTATGTAACATGCTGCTGTGAAGGTGGCATGTGGTAAAAATGCTGCAGTGCAGGGGGCACAGCCACAGGCATTCATTTCATCATGTTATTAAACACCTTGTTTGTTTTTGTTGCTTTAGCGTGGGATGGCGGTCCAAACCATGTTTTTGCACCTAGGCCCACCACTCGCTAGTTCCACCACTGAATAGAGCTATTTTACAGCACTAATCCTGATGGATTATTTAAGTATTTTGACACTGTTCAATATATATATATATATATATATATACAACCATTACTGGACCGGCACTGCCTTAGAGTATATTAGCCGCTCCGATGCCCTCAGCAGAAAATAGCCATGTGTAGTATTGAAGCAGCGGCACTCAGAAGACTTAACCAAATAAAAAATGTATTATAAACGCATCAATACATGACACCAACGTTTCGGGCCCGCACGCCCCTTTGTCCAGGTGAGCAAAACCTGGACAAAGGGGCGTGCGGCCCCGAAACGTTGGTGTCATGTATTGATGCCTTTATAATACATTTTTTATTTGGTTAAGTCTTCTGAGTGCCGCTGCTTCAATACTATATATATATATATATATATATATATATACACACATATACGTATATATATTTTTATATATATATATATATATATATAGGTTTATGAGACCCTTTCATCAGCTTACTGAAATCCATCATCACTTAATATAGTTCAGGAGAGAAGATTCACTATAAAAATATACTAAAGGTCGCTAACGTCAGATGCCCTCTTTCCCCAAGCAAGCATAATTGCTGTTCTTCTACTGCTGAGGAAATCGGTTTCACCAAGCAGGCAGAGACCAGTAAACCTAGCTCACCACTAAAATTAATTCACAGGAAGGATGTCCCGCTGACATTGATTATTATTAATTTTCCCTCAGGACAATGAAGTCATATTTATAATATATGAGCTCAGACAAGGCCATTTATCTCAATCTGCAAATTAATCTATATTCCTTCTCAAATAACATTAAGTGCACCAATGAAAGTATCCATGTGGCAACGTAAATGACTTTGCGTATTTCATCTGTGATATATACTTACGTTTTGCAAATGCAAATACAGTAAAATGTATGATCCATGTAGCAAATTCATAGCCAGTAATTTCAAATAAGTTGAAGAACCATGAAGCAATACACCACATTATTAACAGTTTAGAATATAGCATTTGTTTAGTTACATTGTTTATTGATGTGAATGTTACTTGTTTATTTAAGCAGACCGATATATTATTACTTACCCGTGAAACCTGATTTTCCTCTGGAAAAATTCTTAAAAAGTGTTCATGTATAATAAATAAAAACCTGTAGCGTTTCATTGAATTCAATATACTATTCAATATAACAGCTTTGTTAAAATATAAATATACAGGCGGTGTGGTTTGACCATAGATGGCGGAAGCTGATCCCATGGGCTCTGATCAGGCTTGAACTGACCCACAGGGGAACAGAGGAAACCACCGGTGGGCCCCACTGCCTGGGGGCCCACCTTTTGCTCTAAGGATCAGGTTCCAGACTGTGCACTTGTATTATACATTATACATATGTTACCTTATACTGGACTATGGCGTATTTTCTACAGTGTATTGCTATAATTAATTTGTTATTAATCTGGTAAATTATCATGCATGCAGCAGCTGAATCTACTGTATATATTTTTGAAGAGGCCCAGACGTTGCACTCTCTAATGGTTAGTCAAACCAATGAGGTGGAAGGCCCACACCCCTAACATGGGCCCCTACCACTTCATTCACCCGGTGGGCCCTGCATGCCCCAGTCCGACACTGGCTCCGTTTCTTGGAGAGATGGCCTGGACTGCACACCCTGGCTTCTTATAATGGGATGTGCTACCTTGCTGGGACTTAGTACTACAATATAGGAAAAAGGGTTCAGGTGTACCATACACCATTAAAATTATAACAACCATAATATTCAAGGCTCTTGGCATATATTGGCCAGTATATGAGCCTGCCCACCTACTTCACGGTGACCTCGGTGGACAGGTCCCTAACACTATAGGGTTTTGCCTCTGGGACACAGAGCACCCCTAAACTACCCCAGCCATACCACTCAAGGGCATCACACAGAAAAGGGATAGAAGTGAGAGGTCAGTGCTAGGCAAATGAAAGAGGCTGCTGAGTGTTAAAGGGGAAAAAAAGGGAGGCCAGCAGTAAGGTGTCAGAGTGTTAGAAAGTGAGGTATGCTGATCAGTGTTACAAGTGTAAAAGATATGTGGAAAAATGCTACCTAAATATAAATCAAACATGGGCTTCGTGTCAGCTTGCTTTTAAAACCTGCTGACCAGTGGCTTCAAGCTGATGGTGACCGTCTGTATGTTCCGTCCGATGGCCCGAGTGCCTGAGCTACCTGTAGAGTGTCCTCCTTCAGCTCCGGGCTGCTACATTCTCCAGGAATGGAGATCCACTTGTTGGGAGGTAGATGCCAGCCTGGCAGGTCTCCCTCTGTAGCAGCCCTCTGGACTGCCCAGACGCCAACCTTTCCTGCTGTTTCCCCAATACAATCTACTGCCATCAGACCTCCCGTGGAGACCCCATAAGGGGCTGTATATACTCTCAGAGGGTGTGTCTGTGTGGCCAGGTGCAGCTGCCTCCTGACATCTTCCGTGCTCCACCCTGGTACCTAGGTAAGCAGTCCTGCCACCAGGGCCGGTTCTAGACCTTGAGGCACCCTGGACGAAAGTTTCCTTTGGAATCCTTTGGAGCCTCCCTTTCCCACCATTGACAATAAGGTTAGCGTGCGTCAAAGGCACGTGGCAAGAAATAGGGGTGTGGTTTAATGGGGAAGGGGTGTGTCCAAAGAATAATATGAATTCACATTACACTGCACAGTAGTGTCCGTCAGTCCCATTATTACACCACATAGTAGTACCCCATAGACGCATTACGCCAGATAGAGCCCCTCAAAAAACAAAGGAAAAACAAAAACACAGGCAGCCATACATCATAATGCATATTACAACTTATGACACACACCTAATGCTCATTACACATTATGCCACACACCGTAACGCCCATTACATGTTATGCCACACACCATTATGCCAGTTACACATACTGCCTCCTATATGTTACCATATACATATACTGCCCCAGTATTCAATACCCCCTCTATAGTGCTAGTTACACATACAGCCCCCTCTATAATGCTAGCTACACATACTGTCCCCAGTATAGTGCCAGATATACATACTACTTCCAGTATAGTGCCAGTTACACATACTGCCTCTATACAGTGCTAGTTACACATAATGCCCCTATATAGTGCCAGTTACACATAATGCCCCCTCTATAGTGCTAGTTACTCATACTGCCTCCTGTACAGTGCCCAGGGATGGACTGGGGCCAACAGGTGCCTGCCGCAAGTCAGTGGGCATGGACTCATGGCAGACCTCCATTTCCATGGAGACGGGTGGGGTGTTGGTGGAGCGGCCAGGCCAGAGAAACAGAGGCTGCGCTTCGCGCTTCCTTCTCAGCTCTCTGTGTGACAGGACCAGCACACCAGTCCATCAGCCCTCCTGGAATTTGCTAGAAGTGCCAGATGGGCAGTCGGGTATTGATAGTGCCAGATACACATACTGCCCCTCCCAAGCAGTTCTCACTGCCTCGGGCCTCCTCCTCCATTGCACTACTGCTGGGCTGCCAACATTCTGTGTCTGGCGGAAGGAGGGTGCAGCCAGATCCGGTCCCCCGTCCCTCATGTTCCGCCACAATCCCGGGCTGCAGGAGACTGCCGCGATCTCCTGGGAGCTGGCTTCCGGGTCTGGGAGATCTGATTCGGTGTCACATGGGGCCACTCTTCCTCTGTCCTCTTCGGACGGGAAGGACTCGTGCGCTGGCAGCTGAGTTGTTTGATTTGGTGTGGGTGAGAGTGCGCTGCAAGCTTACGCTCACATGTAGTTGCTGTGCCTATTTCCTGTTGATGGCTGGAGGCTGGTGGTGGGTGGGTGGGCTGGCTGGCTGGCTGGGGCAGGCGGGTGCGGGCAAAGTGTATGTGGCCGCACCTCAAGCCGCTGTGCTCAGGGCCATTGCCCTGCTTGCCCGCCCCAAGATCTGCCCCTGCCTTTGCGACAGTACACACAGTACAGCTAGCCATTAGGGCTTAGCCATTTCAGGTCTGCGGAGTCACAACGCCACACTAGGCAGCCCTGCTGGTTGCAACCTCCATTTCCACTCAAGGGGGATTTCTCAGCACCCTCTACAAAACACAGGGTCCTATAATGCCCGGAGCTTAGGGGATTGCTGCCCTTCTCACTGAGGGCCAGATGTACTAAGCCTTAAAAAGTGATAAAGTGGAGAGTGATAAAGTACCAGCCAATCAGCTCCTAACTGCCATGTCACGGCCCTGTTTGAAAAATGACAGGAACTGGTTGGCTGGTACTTTATCACTCTCCACTTTATCAGTTTTTAAGGCTTAGTACATCTGGCCCTGAACCTGTTAACGCCATGGAACACAGTAAAGGTCCGCACATGCTGAACGATATGTCAGTCAATATCGCTCATTTCCACCCTTTCTTAGCGATACTGTCTAAAATACTGCACAATGAGGGTAATTCTGAGTTGATCGCAGCAGGAACTTTTTTAGCAGTTGGGCAAAACCATGTGCACTGCAGGGGAGGCAGATATAACATATGCAGAGAGAGATAGATTTGGCTGTGGTGAGTTCAATCTGCAATCTAAATTGCAGTGTAAAAATAAAGCAGCCAGTATTTACCCTGCACAGAAACAAAATAACCCACCCAAATCTAACTCTCTCTGCACATGTTATATCTGCCCCCCCTGCAGTGCACATGGTTTTGCCCAACTGCTAAAAAATTTCCTGCTGCGATCAACTTGGAATTACCCCCAATGTGTATGCTGCAAGCGGCGGCCGATGCGTGTACCCGAGGGTAATTAGCAACCCTCGCTGTCAGATGTGCATGCAGCTCAATTTGGACTTATCCAAAGCTGCATGCACAGACCGGCTGCAGTCATTGTGCGATAACGTTAACGATATCGCACAGTGTGTATGCTTTATGTCGGCGGCCCTGGCCGGGAGGAAAAACACTGTGCGATATCGTTCCTGGAGCAATACACTCTCAATGCAGCAACATTGTAGCAGCTGAAGTACAACACCACTTATAATATACAAAAACCGAATGACTAGGGTATCCTGGTGACATTGTGGCGACTGGCCTGTGTATAGAAGTGGATGGAATCCTGACACCCTAATTAATGGTCAAGGAATTTAGGGATTATTACAGTTCTCTCTACAACCTAGTGGATCCCTCCCTGTTCTCCCCCACTGAATCCGAGGAGGCACACTCTTATTTGTTGACTGTAACCGTGGCAAATAGGTCCCAGTTGTCCATCCTAAACAAGGCCATCTCAGTATAGGAGATGATTAATGCTATCAAATTGATGCAATCTTCACTTGACCTGAACCCTGATTGATTTCACAGCCTACTACTATAAACTATTTGCAACAGAACTGGCCCAGTATCTTACTTCCTTATTTAATAGCATCATAGAGGGTGCATCCTTTGCTCCTACCACCACTCAGGCAGACATAGTGGTAATTCCTAAGTCTGGCAGAGAGCCTACACAGCGTACTAACTACAGGTCAATCTCGCTGCTGAATGTTGACCTATAAATTTCTAGGAAGATCCTTGCCACTTGACTCTCTCCCCTTCTCTCCTACCTGGTCCATCCAGACCAGGTAGGTTTCATCCCGGACTTCCAATAGCTCCAGAATAGCCATCAACCTAATTCATTACATTCATAAGCAGAAAATCCCCTCACTTATCTTGACATTGGATGCTGAAATAGATCCTTTTCATCTGGGGCAATAAACATCCTAGGGTTAAACTTAGCCTATTGCAATGTCCTTCCCAGACTGGAGGATTGGGAATCCCCAATTTTAAAAGTTACTATTATGTGGCACAGCTTGCCTCTTGTATAAAATGGTGTAACCCTGCTGTGGGAAAGGTCTGGGTAGCTATCAAAGCTGTCGAACTGGGCTTGTCGATGGTCTCATCCCTTCTGTGGCTCCCGAAAACTCACATGTAAATTCCCACCAAACGATCTCCCATTCGTTACACATTTGGAACTATGTTAATTAAAAAATGAACTTGGCCCAAGGTCTATCACCTCTTATTCCCCTTCCCCCTTATTCTTACATTGCTTATCGAGATGATCACTGCGCACGACCCCCACGAAATAACTTGGGAAATTGATTTTGGGATCAACTTTGATAAGGCTTGAAGGCAATGTTCCCTGACACCTCAGACAGATGCTGGAAGGGATGCACTGGTGAAGGCACCTTTATCCATATTTGGTGGTCCTGTCCAAAGATAGCTGCCATTTGGCGGGAAGTTAGTAATCTCCTCTTACATCTGTTGGGCCTGTATCCCTTCTGACCCAAAATATTTCTTGCTTCCCCAGGGACACCCTACATTATCTAGACATCAAAATAAGCTAATGTGTCATATTGTTTCTGGCATGAGGTACCAGATTGCAGCTGACCGGAAACGCTTACCCTCTCTCCACTACAGTCGGTTTTGGCATGTATCTGGTACATGTACAAGATGGAGTATATCCCGACCCTAGCATAATCAACAATTTGGCCAAATCCTTTGATAAGGATTGGAGTCCTTTGTTGGCTTTCCAAATTGCCCCTTCACCATTTTCATCGGCATTGATCTCTACTTCCAGGGACCAATGAAGTGTGGTGAAGTCAGTGGCTCTGGAGACACTGCATGTGTCACACACGCACACACTATATATATATATATATATATATATATATATATATATAAAACGGGGGGGGGGGGGAATATGGGGTTCCCAATACTTAACCATAACCAGCACCAGGCTGAACCAGCCAGGGGGAGTAATGCCATAGCAGGGAGAACACTCGGTGTGGGGTCCCCCTGCCATCATATTAAGCACCCCCAAACCAGTCAGCCCAGGGCTGAAAGTGGGGACCCAGACAAAATAAATGGGGTCCCCCCTCCCGAACAACAACCAGCACTGGGCAGCCCAGTGCTATGCCCCGCACCTCTGGTGGCGGTGGGTGCTGGGTTCATGTTATAATATTGTTCTTTACAGGCAGCCTACAGGTACCAGCAAGCCTGCCCCGGCATGCCGGCACTTGAAGAGCTGCAAGTGCCTGCATGCCCGGACATTCGGGGCCCGCTCGCACCTGTAGTCCTCCTGTAAAGAAAATATTAAAATAAACACAAGACCCATTTATTTTAGAAAGTTTATTGTACCACGTCTTCACCTGGAGGGGCAGCGGCCTTTGGGCAGCTCTTTTTCATGGCTGCCGCCTCCCCAGGGCTTCCCGGCGCCTTCTTTCTTCACCTGGGTGGGCGGCCTTTGGTCAGCTCTTTTACCTGGCCACGGCCTACCCAGGGCTTCCAGGCATCTTCTGTCTTCAGGAGCTCTTGCACGCTCCCTCCCCGCCTGCGGACTGAGAGCTGCTCCCTCGCGCTGGCTTCTATAAGACAGCCCAGAGGGGCATGGCGATGACACAGCGAGCTGTGATTGGCTCGCGGTGGCCATCTTAGATTTAAAAAATGACGCAAACGAACTAGACTAGAGAAGAGTCTTATTGTGCGTGGGAAGGCATTCCACAGAGTGGGTGAAGCCCGGATAAAGTCCTGTAATTTTGAGTGGGAACAGGTAATACATGTGGATGAGAGAGGCAGATCTTGTGCAGAGCAGAGAGGTCTGGTAGGGAGATATTTTGAGATGAGTGAGGAAATGGTGCAGTTTGGTTAAAAGCCTTGTATGTAAGTAAAAGTATTTTATATTTAACACAGTAGAATACTGGTAACCAATGGAGGGACTGACAGAGCGGATCAGCAGACAAAGAACGTCTAGCGAGGAAGATTAGCCTTGCAGCTGCATTTAAAATGGATTGTAGTGTTGAGAGCTTATGTTTGAGAAGACCAGTAAGGAGACTATTACAATAATCAATGCGGGAGATGATGAGTGCATGGATTAGAGTTTTTGCAGTGTCTTGTGTAAGATAAGGGCGTATTTTGGATATGTTTTTTAGGTGCATGTAACATATTAGACAGATTGAATGTGTGGAACAAAGGACAGTTCAGAGTGAAGAGTGACACCTAGGCAGCGAGCTTGTGGGGTAGGGTGGATAGTCGCATTGTCAACAGTTATGGAGATATTAGGTTGGTAACTACTCTTGGCTGATGGGAAAATAATTAATTCTGTTTTGGAAATGTTGAGTTTGAGGTGAGGTGGTGAGATATTCAAGATGAAATTGCAGACAGGCATTCAGTGACACGAGCCAATACAGATGGTGATAAATCTGGGGAGGATAGGTAGATTTGAGTATCATCAGCGTACAAATGATACTGAAATCCAAAGGAGCTGATTAGTCTACCAAGAGATGAGGTATAGATTGAGAACAGCAGAGGACCCAAGACTGAGCCCTGTGGTACTCTAACTGATAGAGGTAGAGAAGAAGAGGTAGAATCAGTGAAGTGAACACTGAAAGAGCGATTAGATAGGTAGGATGAAAACCAAGTAAGTGCTGTGTCCTGAACACCTAGGGATTGTAGTGTTTGTATGAGAAGAGAATGGTCAACAGTGTCAAAAGCAGCAGAGAGATCTAGACGAATAAGTAGTGTGTAATGGCCTTTCAATCTAGCAGTGACTAGATCATTCAGTGCCATCTCTGTGGAGTTTTGGGCACGAAAGCCTGACCGAAGTGGGTCCAATAAGATGTGGGAGTTAAGAAAGTGTGTAAGGCGAGTGTAGGCAAGTCTCTCAAGTAGCTTGGAGGGACATGGTAGCTGAGAAATGGGACGGTAGTTAGAGAGTGTGTTTGGGTCAGAGTTGTGTTTTTTTAGAATGGGAGTAATCATTGCATGTTTAAACAGAGAAGAAAATATACCAGTAAAGAGAGAGAGAGAGATTACAGATTTTAGTTAGGGTTGGGATAAGCACAGGAGACAACATTTTACTGACTTGTGAGGGTATATGATCAAGAGGAGAGGTGGTGGAGTAGGAAGATGAAAAGAGTGTTGATACTTCATCTTCACTTGTGGGCTCAAAGAGAAAGTGCCAGAGGGTTCATGTAGGGAATTGAGCAGGTCACTGGCTGAGTTAGAGCATACCATTTCATCTCGGATTTGATCAATCTTATCCTTGAAGTAGGAAGCAAGTTCTTGTACACTGATAGTAGCTAGTGTGGGAGGTGAGGGAGGATAAAGAAGTGATTTAAATGTATTAAAAAGTCGCTTGGGGTTGGTGGCATGATAAGAGATGAGAGATTGAAAATATGATTGTTTGGCAGTGTCCAGGGCCTGACGATAGGAGTGGTAAGTGGTCTTATATGTGAGAAAGTCACTTGGATTCTGAGATTTACGCCACTGACGTTCTACTTTACATGACAGTTTTTGTCGTTGTCTTGTTGATTTAGAGTGCCATGGTTGGCATCTAAGCCTACGTGGAGTGTGATGGTTAGCTGGAGCCACTTCATCAAGGGCACTCTCTAGGGTCTGGTGTAGGTGGGATACAGCAGTGTCAGGTGTGGTAAATGTAGAGACTGGTGAGAGGAGTTGTTGCAGAGAACTGGAAAGTTGTTGAAAATTTATATTGTTAGTATTTCTGTGGGTTAGAGAAGGCTTGCTTGGTTTTAGTGTCGTAGAATTTAGAGTAATAGAAGAGATTGTGAAGGTGATCAGGTTATGATCAGAGAGAGGGAAAGGAGCCTGGTGAACACAAGATCAAGGCAGTGGCCCTCATGGTGAGTAGAGGAGTCGGACCATTGGGTGAGGCCAAGAGAGGAGGTTAGAGAGGGGAGTTTGGAGGCATGAACAGATTGTGGACTGTCAAGAGCTGTATTGAAATCACCCATAATGATGGTGGAGATGTCAGAGGATAAGAAGTGTGGGATCCAGGCAGAAAAATCTTCTAGAAATTGTTGTTTGGGTTGCCCAGAAGGGCGATAGCTGCAACACGCAGAGAGAAGGGGGTAAAAATCCTGATAGAGTGAACTTCAAATGATGTGAATGTGAGTGATGTAACCTGAGGTAAAACAGTGTATGTAGGTGATGTAACCTGAGGTAGAACAGTGTATGTGAAAAATTGGGACAGTAAGATTCCAACCCCACCACCTTTACAATTATTAGGCCTGGATGTGTGTGTGAAGTGGAAACCACCATGTGACAGTGTTACAGGGGAGGCCGTGTCTGATTGTGTGAGCCATGTTTCTGTTATAGCCAGCAGATTAAAGTTGTGAGATATGAAGAGGTCATGGATGGATGTTAATTTGTTACAAACAGAGCATGCATTCAATAAGGCACATTTTAGTGACTTGGAGAGGGATGGGAGACACGTGATATTTATGAGGTTAGATGGATTTCTATGTTGTTTTGAGATAGCTGAGTGTGAGAGGGACAGGTGGTTGGGGCCTTGATTTGGTGATATGTCACCAGTTAATAAAAGCAGAAGAGTGAGATAAATATTGGTGGATGTTTGCGAGTGTTTATTATGGTGGCCAATTGTGATTGTCAAAGTACTTGCAGAGAAGTAAGTATAAAGCTCATGAGTGGTTAGAAGAGGGGACTGGAGAATAGAAGCTGTAATGTGCACAGAGGGGTGAGTTTTAGAGTGTAGAATGTGTTACATTTGGTGAGAATTCCATGATTTGAAATAAGAAACAGTAGTTTGATGAACATGCTGTGGTCGTTTGTGAGTTAATTTTGGGTTAAGTGGTGTATGAATAAGTTGTTTAAGTAAGTTACCTTTCCCTGATGGTGATCAATGTTTGTTCAACTTTTTTTTATTAACTGTTCGGATAACACACTTCTTAATTCCACACTCATTAAATTCCACGCAAGCTACCCCCAGTAAGCTGACCCCTTGACACATTATTTTTAATATTTTCATTATGCGTTTCTGATTTATGTGTATATATATATATATATATATATATAACATAGGTTTTGGGGGGTTATTCAGACTCCTTCACAAATGCAAAACATCACAATGTGCATGTGCAAAGGCAAGATCTACAGTCACACACGGTGTCTGTGAACGCATCACTGAACTTAAAGATAATCAACAAAGAGCAGTGTCGGAGGCATGTTAATGGGATGGCATACCCTCCAACTGTACCTTTTTAGCAGGTAAAGTACCTTTTTTTTATGGTCTGTACCGATTTTTGGCTCTCCAAACTTCCATTGAAAGTATTGTACCGATTTTTATGTGTAAAATGTTGGAGGGTATGGGATGGGTTTATATTTTCTGTACAACAGGATGTGTGCTCAGAGCCGGCCCTAGGCATAGGCAACCTAGGCAACTGCCATGGGTCATTCCAAGACTAGGGCCATCAGATGTTTGGGGCATCTACATGGCGGCTCTGACTACCGCGATCGACTCTGATTTGCAGCTCAGTATGCAGCCAGCAGTGGGAAACAAACAGTGGGTGTAAAAGTGGCGGGCTGGACCAGTGAGGGAGGGTTTAAGCCGACTGCTGCATCCGCCCTCTGCGAGCATACGGCTGGGCCAGGCTGGCTGCCGATGTTAAGCAGATCAGCAACAGACACTCCCTAGAAGACCCTGAGCACTCTAGAAGTAGCCAGACAGCTCCATCTCCATTAGCTCCTCTCTGCTACTCATCCTCCCGCCCTATGGGGTAAATGTATGAAGTAGTGATAAGAGTGGAGAAGTGGGCCCGTGGAGAAGTTGCCCATGGCAACCAATCAGCTCCTACGTACAATTGTATAGTATGCAAATTATAAATGTTACTTCAATGCTGATTGGTTGCCATGGGCAACTTCTCCACTGGGTCACTTCTCCATACTTATCCCTGCTTCATACATTTACCTCTATGTCACACTGTGCGCCACTGTGCATCCACAGGACTGGAGACAGACAGGTAAATTTGCTGGCTATGAGGGGTGGGGGGGGCTGAATTTAGCGATCCCGGGCCATCTGCTGCGGCCGTCCTCTGGTAACAAATGGCTGGGTAAAGCTGGCTGTCGTCGGTGGCAATCCGAGTGGCAGCAGATGCTCCTCGGACCCCGGCTGTTCTGTGCTATAATAATACTATAGAAACAGCCATGCAGCTCCCTATGCACAGGAATTGCATATTTTCCTTATTTACTCAGTGTATGAATGGCTTCAACGCTGTAGGGTGCAGATCACACTCTCAGGCTCCATTGTTGTGGCGCCATTACAGCGGAGTGTCAGCGTGTGGCTGAAAATGACTCCAGCAGCGAGGGCTCTCTTAGAGAGTGGAGCCTGCGTCATGTGCCCCTTCATCTCTTATACACCTTTTCCAACTAAGTCCCGGGTCTGACCCAAGATTTGGAGCACAGTTACAAACTGGGTCAGACCCAGGACAGACCCCTTTTCACTGTGGCTCTAAACTGGATTAATCCTGGGTTGAAGCTGTTTAAATTGCACACGGGTTGAATAACACTGGAAGTCTGAGCAGCAGCATTAGCCTCAGTAGAGACTCCAGCTCTGCCCCCTCACACCACTGACCCTGCGGTAGATGCTAGATTCAAGTGGGCTAAGGGACCTTTTACATCAGGGGGAGGAGCCATGGCACAAGGGGGGGGGGGAGCTAAGCCAGCGGGATAGTTCCTCTACTATCCATGCCACCAACTATTACCTTTAGTAACCCGGTGGCGAGCAAAACGAGCCACCGAGCCCGAAGTGTGGCGAGCAAAGCGAGCCCGCGAGGGTACTTTTCGGGTACCCTGTTCGGCCATAGCTCCTCCCCCTGCCGACGTGTCTCCTCCCCTAGTGATGTCAGAAGGTCCCTTCTCCCACTCCGATATAGAACCAACCCTGACCCTGCCCCCAGATGAGTGTTAGCTCTGCTGGAACCAGGAAGCAGCATCCCCGTGGATCTCCCATGAGGTAAATTGGAGCTGGGTCAGATGACCCGGCTTATCTGTTTACACTGCCCCTTATCACTGGACCTGGATTAACCCTTTTCCACTAAGCAGGGACCCAGGTTTTCACAACAATAACTTGAGTTTTAGCACCAATGGAAAAAGTAGTATTTGTGGCTCTGGCTATTTCATCAGTGTGCCCATGGTTCTCAAAAGGCACCTATCTGCTGCTCTTTATGCTATCTATAGGCATAAATATATACTTATATGTCTCAGATATGCATGGTGCAAATACTGCTGTTTTTAATTCGAACACATCTTAAGATTCTTTCCTCTCAGTGTACACCCTTAGTAAGTTTCTTATCTGTACATCTTTTCTTTGTACATTTACTGTTCAATTGCATCCAACTGTAAGTTTTGTTAAACTGCAACAAATGACCGCAAGTGGTGATTGGTGTAATTAACATCAGTGCGCTGTTTTGGTTGATTAGTACAAATGGCTGATCTAATAATTGCTGTTCATGATTAATTAGAGTAGAATTAAGTCCCAAATCATATCATTATGCTTGATTAGTCGATCAGCGTAGAGTATAAAAAGCAATTTTCTGAACAACATAGATGTCATATAATATACAGTACCTCCTTACTATAATAATATGTTGAGTGCAGTAATGTAATTAAGACAAGTTAAAGAATGTCATTCTTTTATTTATTGTATGTCAAAATGATGATTGTTTCTATTCTGCAACTGCTCATACCAAGCTGCATCAATACAGAACACATCTATTAACTACTCTATTTGCATAATATTTGTCAGTAAAATAGAAAACAAGTGTCATGCTTAGTAATGTCTGCAATCACAAAATACGTTCATTGTATTAACTGAATAATTTAACAAAGAATAGACTACATGTTCCAATTAAATTTAGTCTGCCTCCACTCATATTAGATCCTCAGACATTCTGTATTACACAGCAATGCTAGATTATGAAAAGCCACGTATTGCAAATACTCTTTGCTCCTGTTCCAGGTTTTCCCACACAGCATATCATTCACAAGGTTCACAGGGTGCAGAGGTCACATGACAGGGCACAGGTAATTCACATTTTGCACCTTGACTAAACTGCCCCATCCATCAGGCAGCCGGTTTCCTGATTCCCCGATCCGACACGATCCGACAATCAAAAACTCAGATCGGGGGCCATCCGTGATCAACAGAAATTCTACAAGTTAAAAAGAATCATGGAAATTCTACAAGTTTAAAATTCCCAGATTTGCCAATTACAATAATTTCTGGTCAGAATTAACAAATCGGGAAAACTCAATATGTTGAATATTCCTGATCCCTCCACCCGGCCATCAGGGGATCGGGAAATTACAACCCGGGCCGTCTTAACAGCATTGAAGGCATTGGGAAATGCACTGGGACCCCTACCCACCCATTCATGGGAATATAAATATAATAAAAAATTAAAATCATAATTTACCCTTCCTGCAATCCCACATTGTCTCCACCGGGAGGCATTTGATATGCCGGCTGTCGGGATCCCGACGGCCAGCATAACAAATGTAGTAGACCCCTCTCCACCTACTTCCATACAGTAAATGGCTGTAAGCACTCTGATTAGTGGATAGTTCCAGCTATCCACCAATCAGCAAGCTGACAGCCATGCACTGTCTGGCTGCCAGCTGGGAGGCAGGTAGAGAACACTGCCTGGCCGAACAGCATTCTCTATCTGCCTTTCAAGAAGCTCCAGAGTCAACAGCCGGGGGGGGGATGATGCCTCCTAGTCCAGCCGGCTCTGCTCAAAGGCCCGTAAAATAGTGGGGCCAGAGTCAGACTGCCCCATAGGGGTGCAGGGGAAACCCCCGGTGGGCCCCACTGCCTGGGGGCCCACCTCCTCCTCTATGGATCAGGTTCCAGACTGTGCACTTGAATTGTACATAATACATATTTTACCGTATACTGCACATGACTATGGTATATTGTCTATAGTGCATTGCTGTTATTAATCTTTTACGTTATCCTGCATGCACTAGCTGTATTTATTATAAATATTTATCAAGGGGCCCAGGCCATGCACTCTCTAATGGCTATCCAAGCTTCTGTTTCTGTGGGCCACACCACCTCTAGAGACTAACCACACCCCTAAGCATGGGCCTCTGCATTACCCCGGTGGGCCCTTCATTCCCCAGTCCGACACTGCGTGGGGCCATGGGCATCTGCCCAGTCTGCCCATACGATAAGATGGCCGTGATTACCTCAATGCATCACAGTTGTATGGGGGCCTTAACCTGAATTGTTAGACGTATTATGTATCAATACTGTGCTTATTAAGCAATATAATTATGTCAGGACTGAGATTTTCTATATTATGCTTTACTTCATGTTATACTTCTGCTTTAAAAATACTATCGAGTAAAATAACACACATAGTTTGAGCCTATTACATAATTACATAACAGGCTCAAACTACAGGGAGGAATTCAACCGGCTCCAAAAATGTGGCTCTGTTTTTATCGTGACCAGCGAAAAACGGGTAGTCATTTGTCTGCATAAATGGATAATTCTCCATAGGTTGTATTGAAAATTTAATTTGCCACCTCTGAGCAAATTAAAAGTTGTGGGAAATCTTTATTTTAAGTGAAAAATTTGGGGATTTGGTGCACACAACCCTGAATGACTAATTAGGCACTTAGAACGTTTTAATTATTATTAACTAACCAATAATGACAGGTCTTTTTAGGGGTCAAAAAGTACAAATGATGGAAATTGGGGTACAAGGTATGGGACAGGTATACTGGAGTGCTTTATGAGTGGAACAAGTGTTTTTAGGCTTGCAGGTGGGAGTAATTGGGGATTTTTAACTTTTTTTTAAAGTGGCTTAAAATGACCCACGTATATACAGGTACTTATACATATTTTTATGTACCCCCCAATTTAATTGTGTATAACACTAGCTTTCTATAATTTTTTCACTTTTTTAATAAAATGCATGTAACAGCCATTTGACCCAATAAGTACACTAAATCTTTTTATTATGACCGCTAATAGACTTCTAAGCTGTTTTAGTATATTTGTTTTTGCTTTTCTGGGAGGTCAGGCAGATTTCACTATTTTCACTTTTCACTTTTCTCTGGTTTTGCCGGCAAGAATTATCACACGAATCCCGTTTTTACGAATTTGCAATAGGATAGGTTGAATTGCGTAAGCACACATACCCACAAAAAGCCGCTTTTCGCATCATAATTTGGATGATAGCTGAGAAAAGTCAGATTGTGGTAAATGACTGCATTTTTGTGGCTAATTGAATTACCCCCTATGTGGGGGGAAATCTTCTCACAAGCAGGTGAGAAGATTTCTCTTAAATTGAAAGTAATCAATACAGTGAGTTTTACAGTTTATAATGTAGCATGAACCACGCTCACTATGGGTGTCCGACCTTCCTTGAATATAGACTATGGGTGTTGATATAGTACAACACATGATGTAATGGGGGGGAAGGGTGGTAGATATGGTAGGTATAATATGTTGTTCTTAATATGATGAAGCAGGTATGAGTTTTACAGTTTATTAAATTTACCATGTATCTTTCCACACATCTAATAATAGAAACTTAATTTTCAATTTTACATTGAACCATTGAAAAATAAGCTGCGATTTCACTTTTTCAAACTAAGCTTGGTTATCCACTGGAATAAAAAAATTCAAATGTGAAAATCACCTAATTAATGCCTTTTCAGTTTAAATAGTTTATAGTTTTATCCAGTATTTAATTTTAATTGTAATGTGTATCCATTATTATTTTATTATTTTTATTTGCATACATATTCAATATACTTTTATATGTATTCTAAGAGCTAGATTCAATTAGCCCCTGTAATTAACCACGGGCTACTTTGTCTGCTGGTGCTATTCAGTTACACTCCGTGGCAGATTGTGATAAACTTGTGGGCTGAACTTAACATGGATTTCTGTTTAAGCCTGAGGGAGGCTCAAACAGAAATCTGTGCTAAATGCCCTTACCATGTATGCTACAAAAAGCATTAACCCATAGTTCCAGGTACTTTTCATGGGAACCTATAGGTTAATGTGTGCTAGTGGCAAATTTACTGCACAAGAAAAGGGCAGATGAATAGCCTTGTGTGTAGAAGCCCTTTTCCCCATGCATAACCAGGGGTGTCTCTTCCATTGGGCTTAATAGTGATAAAGTCAAATATTTACCTTTGAACATAAGCTATGTATTAACAACGTGAAGCCATTATGGCCGCTAAACAACGTGCACGTGATACGCACTTTGTACGCTATTTGCGTACAAAGACTTCGCACGTGGTACGCAGGTAACGTACACACGCTGCGCTGGGTGTACGGAATACACACACAGCGGGCGCACACACAGTTGATAACCTTTAAACCTTTTAAATGAACGCAGTAAGGGTATGCTTATACTGTAAACCTTGGCAATGTAAAACCACAATGATGTAATGCTTAAACCTTTAACGATGTGAATATGGTATGAGCGGTTAATACGCTACGAGAGAGACCCTATATAACAACTGGTGAAACACACAAGACCTGGTAAGGTTCCAACACCTTCTTAGAAGATTCTTTAGTATATATATATATATAAAAGGGGAAAACAATTACAGCTTATACACTACAAACCTAACATCAATATCTAAACAGAATAACAAGAAATAAGATATAAACATTAGCAATGCGATCGCAAATATAAGCACACAGAGAGAGAATGAATGGCATACACAAAGGGAAAAAATGGCTACAGTGAACTTACACACACTGGAAACGATTCGCAAGCGCGTCCTGGACCAGGCCTCAGCCTTCACTGTGAAAACCTTGTAGAGAGTGAGTGACTGCCCCAGCAATGGTGGTCCTTATATTTACAGCATACATTCACAATACAATGGTCCCTACAATCTCATTGTTCATTGGACACAGGAATGTGTCTCCACATTATAGTAAAGGTCATAGGTGGGTTTAAACAGGTGGGCTGTGTCCTTCTCCAACTGCCCAGGTGGGAGGTATCATCTGGATTCCCCCCGCATGTGTAATAAACTGCAAATACATTTAATGTTCCAAACATACTTTTGTGCATAACTATATGCAGCAGCGAACAATCTCTTCCTAATCAACACTGAAATGTTACTATTAAAATACTCTACAGCTGGATACTAAACACCACCTTCCAACCTTTATCTGACCCTTCCTATCATGTAAAGAGGAATCTCTCTGTCCACAAACCATTTAAACTAAACATTTTTACTGACATTGTTAAGGGGAATATTATCTACAAAACACACTATATAGGTTAAATATGTTGCGATCGAGTCGCCCACTACAAGCGCACAAACTCTACCGTAAATGCGCATACCACGCGCCAAAGCGCACGGCCGTAGAAGCTCCATTACGCAAAGTGCGAATATGCGCACGCACCGCAGACTGGGTGCACGTGCAGCGGGCATGAGCATGGGGTTAGTACAAGGAATGTGAATCATGATATTTTTCGACTTTGACAGTCCACCCTTTGGCAGTCAACAATAACTGCCACTATCTAAATAATCAAACAGAAAAATATACAATTCAATGAAATACCTATAAATGATTGGGTGGAGGGAGGAGAGGAGAAGGTGGGAAATGTATATCCTAGTGAGATAGTAAAAGCATATATGTATGAAATCCATGTCTGAGGGGCATGTATCATCGTGCCGTACATGTTTTAAATAAGCTTCGAGGTATTGCGAAGTATACATTGAATCCTTCTTATCCCGTATTAAGGGTCTGTGGATGGGCTGTCAAACTCTACCGAGCTCTTTTCGGCTTTTAGTTCCAACAAATGGGGTGCACATTAGTTGATGATACATGAAGGGGGAAAATATGTGAATGCTAATATGTGAAAGTCACCTGTCGACTATGTGTGGTACTACCTGGAGGTTGTAGAGATGAAGATAAGAAACATGCGTTATAAATGCATTCATATGATTATGTATGTGGTCGTCGTTTGGAGTCTTGTTGATGTCTTGTCTGATGTCTTGTCCGGATTGTCGTATCTTTGCTGTAACTTTGCTGTAAGTGGCAAGCAAAGCTCTTCAAGTGTCCATAAAATTACAGTCTCTAAAAGCTCATCAGGTGTTTATAAAATTACAGTCTCTAAGGGTCCATCAGGTGTCGGTGACACAGTTCATCAGTGGTCTGCATAAAGGGTCATCAAATTCTTCTTCCAAGTGGAGGTCTTTGTACCTTGGAGAAAACCAAAGGAGAAACGGGTGAAAGAAACGGACCGTGGAATCACATTTTATCACAACATTGTCTCGATTGACGGGTCATAAATCACTTCAGGCAAAACTTTTCCAATGTAACACAATCCCTCTGAGTTTGGGGTAAGGAACCTATACGCCTTCCTCCCACATATGAAATATGCGTCATCGGGGAGGACATATGGGACAGAATATGACATAACCATATTACAAACCTTCCATGTAAAAAAAAGTCCTATCCCTAGCTATCTCATTTGTCTAGTACACGTATCAGTCTGTATGATATGTGCACAGTATCCTGGTGATACTTCTCCAACTCGCATGGTCCTACTTCCTAGAGTGTACCTATACCGGAAATATTTTCCACCGTCGGCTATTTGGCGTATAAGTTCTGAGTCTATAGGCATTCTGTCGGCTCTGTGTGAAAATGTCATGGTTTAGCTGTTCCATGACACTTCCCAATTTCCCGGCTTTCGGGGATTGGAAATGTTAAAACATATTAAGGACCTATCCACATGGTATTGGTGGAGCTTCAAACTAGGAGGACTAGAAATATTAAATCTCTTGTCCACCGGTATCCCACCCCTTAATTCAAGCACCTCACCTATAGTTAAAGGGAATGGTACTAGTCCTGACTTACTATGACCTTGAGGTACTTGTGAGCACACCCAGCAGTCTGTCTGATTTAACACTTTACCCACTAATGAGTGATAGTCACTCAATGGATGCCGGTCCATGTTGATATTAAAACTGGACTGACATTTCTTGATGCAACCGTCCTCAATTATATTATCACAATTCCTACAGATGCAGTTCTCTTCAGCTAACAATCCTTCACAATGTCTTTTAATGTCATGGCTACCAGATCGTTTTCTGATACTCGCCTTTGCTCGGTGATTGTGTGGTTCTTGGAATTCTACGAGTCCGTCCTGATCATCAGAACCCATTCCAGATCCTTTCTCGTCCTTACTGGTACTCTCACCGAAACAGACTGCTCTGGTCAACAACAGGGTCAACAGGAAAACACGGACTGTAGTCTCTTGAGGCGAGTCCATCTTACAGGAGGAGAAAGGGAAAGTTGTAATGGGGGTACAGAAAATAATTGAAGGGGAAAGAAACTTGTTACGATAATTTGTCCTCTAGTCTTGTTGTTCTTCTTGCTCGACTGTCATCTCAAAGGTGCTGTCTCTCAGTCTTCCCAAAACGAACACTCCGGTGATACAATATTCTTTCCAAATCAGCGATCTTTCTGTAAGGAGCATAAATCTTGCATTACCATTTGTCTAAATGAGGTGTGACATACTATCCATACAACATGAAAGAACAAAAATAGAGAGAGAACAAATAAAAAAGAAAAACATTGTCAGATTCATCAACAGGCTGTCGCATCAACATGTCCACCGGTATCTCTGCACAGTCTCCCCCACCAGTATCTCCACTCTCCACCCTTTGCGTCTGGCCAAACACAACAATGCTGGTAAGATATACTGGGATCGGGTAGAGCTCTGAAAAGACCAAGTAGTCATGTGACGTTTCAGTTCCGTTGGTGAACGTTAGAGATGAGAAGAAAACATTTAAAGATAAATTACAAAGTTTACCCGGCTGTCCCTGTGTTTACAAGGAACTGACCTCCCAATTACATTGACTGTAACCTCAGGCTTACTATCAAGGCTAATGATCAACTTTACTGGCTGCAAATTACAGGTGCGGCCCAAAATTCTTCATATATGATCCCTGATTATAATTACGTGTGTCATAACTTTGCTCGTGTTCTTGTCTAGGGGGTCTGACTTTATGTGGGCTGTTACAGTTGCTGGCATAATGCCCTTCCCTTTTACAAAGATAACAAACCCTCGGCTTCCTCCATGTGCCAGGGGCCTGGGGTTTTGGTCAATTTGATGCCTCCTCTGGTGCTTCACCATCAACCGCTCTCCCTGTGCTTCCCTGGTTCTTTGGATATTATGGTCATGTTGTTGTCTAAGGGGTTGATATACCTGGTATGTGTCTTTAAACATACAATTTTGTGCATAATGACATTCCCTCTGGCAACTATAACATCTTATCACATTTGACTCACCAACAGGGGACTGGGGTTTTGACTGAGGTAGCTTACTTATGGTCATCTGCTTACCGCCCTGTGTCTCCCTGTGTTTGCTGATGTTCCGCTCGTGCCCAACAGTGGACTTTCTTAACGCAGTCACCGAGATACTTCTCCATTTAGGTTGAGTGGTCTGTACCCTTGTTCTCAACACTTTTGTTAAACCTTCCATCAATACATAAACTGCTACTTTTCTACGATGTACATTTTCCTCAATGTCCGTGATCCCAGTGTATCTAGACATTACTTGCAGTGCTCGATTGAAATAATTAGAAGCTGTTTCACCTTCTTTTTGTCTTATGGAGAAGATTTTTTTCCACTTGACAACAGTTGGGAAGTATACTCCTAATTGAATGTTTATCTGCTTAACATTTTCCTGATTGTATGCATCAGTGAGAGGTCTCTCTTCGTCTAACCTACAATCAGAAATTAATTTCAAGGGGTCAATAGTAGAGGGCAAACATGCCCGCAGTACTGTTCGCCAACCTTTGTTAGTGGGTTCAGTGGCGTTACCTAGTTCTTTAATGAAACTTTGGCATGCAGCTAGATCGCTCCTGGGATCTGGAAATTCAGACATAATTGTCCTCAATTCTGTCCGGGACCAGGGACAATGCATAGCAATGTCTCTGACGGGAGTGACTCCCTGAGCGTCAGTCCTCCCATTGGGGACTGTGATCACCCTGACAGGATTTAGTTCAATTACACCATCTTGTGTTGACTCTACAATGTGAGGTGCAATTGTCTGTGCATGATATACAATACCGTACTTACCTGTGGACACGACCTCACCTGACCCTCCGTTAGGGGGCTTGACTACTGCCTTTACCGATTGGGCCGTGCCCACCTGGGTGTCTCATATGATGGCTGCTGGAAAAGGTGCCGACATCGTGCGGGGCTCACTTTCTTGCTTGTAATCCTGAGGGAGGTTTAACATGAGGTGCAACTTGCATGGGTTAGAGTTTGTACATTTATCAGTTTTCCTTCTATCATTATTACATTTATTACATTTACTATTATCATTATTAATACAGTTACTAAGTGCATTATTATCATCATATCCCAGTATGCCATTCTCTGTAGCCATTGTTTCTCCAGTTGCCATGTGTTTCCTGCTAAAGTGAGAACAAGCTGTGTAAGTTAATTCCCTTTGTATCTCACTTTCCTGTTGCCATAAATGTAAACAATTATAATGTCTATTCCGTTGCTTTCCGGATTTTATGAGACCTATCCTTCTCCTTAAATTTTGCAACACCTCAGGATCAAAACTGCCCACCCTAAAGAAATGTTCTCCATCGTTCACAGTCATACGTTCCCACTCATTGCATAAAACCTCTGTGTGTGATCCATATTTTTCACACATTATATACCTCGCCGACCCAACTGGTCGTGGTACTAAATCAACCTGAACCTTGGTTGATCGTCCCTTACTTGAGCAACTGGCCCCCATTATTTGCAGGTATTGCCTTCTTAGCGAATTCCTACAAAAAACCAAGTTGCCTGAGGTAAGGCGACGGTGAAAGCTCAACGAGTGCCTTCACCCATTCTCGCCCATGTTGACCAATACACCCAGAAACTGCATTAGCGCTGCTGTACTCAACCTAGGGCCCCTATGAACCGCTATTTACTGGGGCGTGTGGGAGTATGCTACCCTCCCCAGTAAGTATTGGCCGTTGAAGAATTCCTGAGTGAACAGCGAACCTCCCTTAAAATAAAAAAAACCTACACAAATCACGTTAGAATGTACAAATAGCGTTTATGATCCCACAAAAACTGAATGGGTATCAAGGTAACCAACTAATGCACACAATTACGTGCGGTACAGTCGCACTTCGTATAAGTAACTATTACTTATCCGCCTTACGACCAGCGGAATCGGTTGTTTAGGCTGCGAAACCTTCAGCCGGAGCGTATTCTCAACACGGGCCTATATGGGTTTTGCGCCAACCCCCCTCTGGGTTGCGCTCACTTACCTCTGACTTTTCTTAAGTCAGGGTCTTCAGAACTTCGTATAGGTACTTTTAACTGATATCTTATTTTAGCGACCTTCTGGTCTGCTGTAACACTACTTGATCCTTTTACCTTATTTCACTGTTAACGTGAGATGCCTCCCACGCCACCATGTGCTTCACTTCACGGGTGTACTTCTAAGAGATCCCGAATTTTCTCAAGGTTCACCCAAAAGAAAAATTCACTTGCATACACACGCTTCTTTCACTTCAAATATACTTTGATTTTTCTGTACAGAAAATTACTTTCATTCAGGTAACACAGGTTAATCCTAGAGGAGATGCAGCAAGAGAAGGATCTTTTTTAACTAGTTTTAGGAAACTGAAAAAGATTGTGCTATTATCTCGAGGCTTCCGTATGGCCTTACTAAAACAATGCTATCGTGTGATTTGTATCTAGTGGGCGTATCTGTACGCACGTTGCGTAATTTACGCCACGTGTGTAGGCCTTTGCGTCGCGTACGCTTGACTCGCACTCGGTGAGAGACACGTGTACACAGGCCGGATACGTCCGCAGTAACACAAATAACACGCTTCTATAAATGTAAGCGATATTTCACTATAAACGCTTACCAAACACCACTCAGTATCTTCTATGCTGCGTGCGTGTTTTTACAATTACTCCCTTAAGTATTACTCTTTACTTTTTAAAATAGCAGCAAATTTTCTCAGCACGTGATCAATGCTAATGGCAAACAGAAAGGTAGATATGTGAAAGTACACAAAATACAATTCTAAATTAATCTAATAATCAATGCTTCCAATAGCATGATTCATATTGGATAGCCATCTTGCAGAACATACATTGATGTAAACACACACATAATTATAATATTATATCTATGTACCATCCACTGGTTTCCTGAGACTCATTTACTTATTCAGTGCTTCTAATTTGCATATGAATATGCTTTTGACTGTCTGTGAAGGTGATTTTTATTTTTTCACCAGTTACACAGGTTAATTTGCACTTCAATGGCCCATCTCACAAGCAGCAGAGTTCAACAGAAACTTGGAGGTAAAGAAGAGAGAAAAAGAAAAAAAACAACAACTTTGTTTTATCTCTGTGTGTCGTTCTTACATCAAATATTCATTTTACTATTAACTTTCATTAAGCCCCATCTGAACTATTTATAATTGATTATGACATGGGTTAAATAAATGAATTGGAAACTCATAAATGGTGATTTCTTTTTTGACAAAGGACGGCTGATTATTCCTGAGTAGACTGAAAATCAGCTATTTTGAAAAAATGACTTTCCCCAAAATGGCCGCTGCTCCTCCCCCTTCCACATCCATGAGGGTTACACAAAATGGAGGACAGACCATGCGGCTTCCTTTGTCACAAAAAAATCACCATGCAAGCCCCTGAAGTTATTTTAGGCCTGGGTTAAAAATAAAACTATCAAGCTATGCAAACTTTTAAAAATACTTTTAAACCTACTTAAACAGATAAGCAATCCAATCTGAATCAAACACAATATGACTCATTTGATCCTTGTTTTGCAACAATATGATCAGATATGCAGAGTACAGGTGTGTGCGTGTGTTACGTGTCTTGCGTGCGCAGTTGGCACCAAACAGAAATTAAACATATTTAAAAAAACAAAAACAAAGCTTTACGTTCTTACCTTCTGGAACCGGATTCCACCAGCATCCCTACAAACCAAGCGAACCAGACGCAGACGCTTATCTGATCAGCACTACCGTATCCCCAACCACAAACACGGATACAGGGGATACTACATTTCCGCCCTTTGCTGACGGATAAAGTCTGCCTGGTTTCGCTTGACTGCGGATATGAGGTGGACTGGACGAGCCGCCAATTGATAAAGTCAAATATTTACCTTTGAACATAAGCTATGTATTAACAACGTGAAGCTATTATGGCCACTAAACCACGTGCACGTGCTACGCACTTTGTACGCTATTTGCGTACAAAGACTTCGCACGTGGTACGCACGTAACGTACACATGCTGCGCTGGGTGTACGGAATACACACACAGCGGGCGCACACACAGTTGATAACCTTTAAACCTTTTAAATGTACGCAGTAAGGGTATGCTTATACTGTAAACCTTGGCAATGTAAAACCACAATGATGTAATGCTTAAACCTTTAACGATGTGAATATGGTATGAGCGGTTAATAAGCTACAAGAGAGACCCTATATAATAACTGGTGAAACACACAAGACCTGGTAAGGTTCCAACACCTTCTTAGAAGATTCTTTAGTATATATATATATAAGGGGAAAACAATTACAGCTTATACACTACAAACCTAACATCAATATCTAAACAGAATAACAAGAAATAAGATATAAACATTAGCAATGCGATCGCAAATACAAGCACACAGAGAGAGAATGAATGGTATACACAAAGGGAAAAAATGGCTACAGTGAACTTACACACACTGGAAACGATTCGCAAGCGCGTCCTGGACCAGGCCTCAGCCTTCACTGTGAAAACCTTGTAGAGAGTGAGTGACTGCCCCAGCAATGGTGGTCCTTATATTTACAGCATAAATTCACAATACAATGGTCCCTACAATCTCATTGTTCATTGGACACAGGAATGTGTCTCCACATTATAGTAAAGGTCATAGGTGGGTTTAAACAGGTGGGCTGTGTCCTTCTCCAACTGCCCAGGTGGGAGGTATCCTCCGCATGTGTAATAAACTGCAAATACATTTAATGTTCCAAACATACTTTTGTGCATAACTATACGCAGCAGTGAACAATCTCTTCCTAACCAACACTGAAATGTTACTATTAAAATACTCTACAGCTGGATACTAAACACCACCTTCCAACCTTTATCTGACCCTTCCTATCATGTAAAGAGGAATCTCTCTGTCCACAAACCATTTAAACTAAACATTTTTACTGATTTAGAATGTGAAATCCAGGCGCAGCATTTAAATTGGAAAGTAGAGAAAAGAAAAAGACAGAATATATGGAAATACCAGACTAAATAATAAAATTATAACACATTTATTTACCACAAAATTTAAATAAAAATTCTATATGAGCACAATAAACCATATCTAGAATCTTTTTCCCATATTAGTCCATCTAAGTATAAATTGATCCACACAATCACAGCCTGAACGGCTTAAAATGTCCTTCAGACTCCCTCGGAGACGGAGAGCCGGCAGACGGAGTAAAGGGCAGAAGGTACACCTGTAATGCGTTTTGCTTTCAGGAAACTTAAATAGTACCTACTGCGATCCGGAACAACTCTGTCAGCATATCGGGTGTATATGGTCCTATTTTTATTGCCATAGAAACAAATGATGGGACCTTAGTGTGACGTTTTAGAGTACACCACTTTTTTATCCATAGAGAACACTGTTTTATATACCGGAAGCCCTTGTGGCCAAGGAAATCAGGTCTCAGGACATTTTAAGCCGTTCAGGCTGTGATTGTGTGGATCAATTTATACTTAGATGGACTAATATGGGAAAAAGATTCTAGATATGGTCTATTGTGCTCATATAGAATTTTTATTTAAATTTTGTGGTAAATAAATGTGTTATAATTTTATTATTTAGTCTGGTATTTCCATATATTCTGTCTTTTTCTTTTCTCTACTTTCCAATTTAAATGCTGCGCCTGGATTTCACATTCTAAATCTATAACCATTAAGGGTAACGGTTTGTCCTACGGCTGCAAATTTAAATTCTAAACCCCATTCCTTTAAGGAGTTTGCGCAGATAATATTTCCTTTATTTTAAACATTTTTACTGACATTGTTAAGGGGAATATTATCTACAAAACACACTATATAGGTTAAATATGTTGCGATCGAGTCGCCCACTACAAGCGCACAAACTCTACCGTAAATGCACATACCACGCTCCAAAGCGCACGGCCGTAGAAGCTCCATTACGCAAAGTGCGAATATGCGCACGCACCGCAGACTGGGTGCACGTGCAGCGGGCATGAGCATGGGGTCAGTACAAGGAATGTGAATCATGATATTTTTCGACTTTGACAATAGGCAGTTGCCCAAGGGCCCCCAGATACTAGGGGCCCATGCCCATGGACATCACAGTCGCCGCCGGTGGGGGCCCCTGTGCATTGATTTGGCAAGGGGCCTACACTGCTGTATAGAAGGCCCTGTGCCTAACCACCCTTTTCCCCATGTGGTAATTTGCCTTGGCTAATTGAATTGAACCCTAAGTATGAATTAATTGGTTAAACATACTGACAATCCATTTAATGTACTTATGTATGATAAATGTACTTGTACCTGTATATATTTAATTTGGTATACTTTATGATATATATGTGAATAATAACTTGTTTCATTTATTATTTTACCATTTATTGGCATGAAATTATCCAGTTAATGCTGGGCATACGTCTATTTGCTATCCCGATCAGCCGCAAATCATCTGATCGGGCCGATAATTGAACAGCATATTGCCGCAACTGATCAGTGATTATCAGCAGCGGCTCCTACCTTGTTGGAGGAGGAGGGCTGCCGCTGGCGATGCTCCTTGTCCCCGTCACTGCCCGGTTCCTGCCGCCTGGGTCCCAGTGCCTGTGCTATGTGCAGGTCACAGACGCCAGGACCCGGTGCATGTGCAGTAGCGGGGACAGGACTGCACATGCGCAAAACTGCAGCTTCTATTGACTGCATTGGCTCAGCCCATAGAAGCCGGCTAGGGCTGATGAGGCAGGTAGCTGGCTTACTACAGGAAGCCCGCTCTCTGCCTATCGCAGCCCGGTCTGGCAGTCCCGGAGGGAGGAAATACCTCCCAATGGGACTGTCTGTAGTGTCTGTGACTGGCAGGTAGTACATCCAATATGAAGTCACTGCCATTCACAGTGAATCCAGTGCAGTCTCACGGACTGCATCTGGCTACACTGATGGTGAGCTGGGTGGTGGATTTTACCTAGGGGAGCTGCAGCCTGGTAATTATCATTCTGTCGGACACTGAAAATTGCCCAGCATGTCTGATAGATCATTAGATTTATCAGCCAACCACCTGACCTTTCCCTTGTTCTTTCACAGGGAATTTACAAGGAAACATTTCTTCCTTAGGTGATGGATGAAAATATCATGGACATACACTGTGAAATATTTTACATAGCTTTGTCAGATAAAAAGGCATTTTATCTCATAGTGTATATTTTTGTCCAGCATATCTCTTTTTTGGTCTCTGACCTTTAATTAAGATCCATTCAGCTGTGCTGACTATTGATTGGTCATCATTGATATTTAAGATGCAGCTGTGAGCATATCCTAGCAGTGTTCATTTGCAATTGATTAAGCTTTGGATTTTTATGATGCCCTTGCTTCTGAACCAGCAGACTTTTCCTTGTTGTATGTTAAAGCACATCATATGATGACTGGAAACACGGATTACTGCACATTACTGCACAGGTGATTAAAACAATTTGCTCTCATTCATGGGCTATTTGAAAAGCCAGAAAATCCATGTATGGGGCCTGTGCAGGGGTTAAAGTGTGGGGGGGATGGGGACGAGGTGGAACTGAGCTACACCACCTGTGATGGTAAGGGGAACTAGTTCCACCTCCTCCATTGCCCTGTACAGTAATTCCAACAGAAAAGCCTGCCCCATCACCTGCATCAATAGATGATGCAGGCGGTGCTAGTGTTACTGATGAGCTGCAGTCACCACCCCCTTCCTCAGGTCCTGGTGTCTCCATGGTCCTCCATCTACAGCCCAACCCTCCTGGTACTCACGCACTCTGTGTCTGTTGGACAGCATTCATCCCCTTCTCAGGTCCCAGTGGCTTCCATTTCGGCATGGTGTATGTGATAGCATGCTGTCACCAGGCTCTGTGCATCTTGAAGACAAGATGAGAGGGGGCTGGAGGGACAAGAAAGGTGAGGAAGCTGCTGGAGGGATAAAGTGCATGGAGCTGCTGGAGGGACACAGGCAGTGAGCTGCTGGAGTGACAGAGGTAGATATGTGTGTAAGGGGCACTACTGTGCACATTATGTGTATTAGCAGCACTACTGTGGTCATTATGTGTAAGAGGCACTTCTATTGTGGGCATTATGTGTAAGGGGCTCTACTACTGTGGGCATTCTGTATATAAGCGTCACTACTACTGTGGGCATTTTTGTGTGTAAGCCGGACTTCTGTGGGCATTATGAGTATAACAGGCACTACTGAGTGGCGTAACATGTATAAAGGGTACCATTTTGTAGCGCAACATAATTAAAGGCCACTACTCAGTGACGTAACCATAATAAGGGGCATTACTATGTGGTGTAATATGAAGTGGGGAACTACATGCAGTGCAATATGAATAAGATTGTGCTACTGTGTGGTGTAATTTGAATTGGGGGTACTATTGTGTGACCATGCTGCTTTGTGAGCTCAATGTCCCTTTATAAAGTAAGGGAAGTAGGGCACTAAGTGGTAGTTTGCAGGGAGGTGGCGAAAACACTAGCACTATCTCTGCTTAATTGGAAGGGGGTAGGTGGCGGGGTAAAAGAGTTCCACCACCTCTCCAGGACCACTTTAAGCCCTGGGCCTGTGCTATGTTTATTCTAGAGATTTATTGCCACTGACTTCTAATATGGTCCTTCCCCTACCTGAAATCATGTCAGAAGCCCCATTATATGGTGCATGTCACAGGCACGGATATAAAACCAGACTATAAAATAAAGGATATTATAAGCCACCTTCATACCTCCCAACATGACCCTCTCCAGGAGGGACAGAATGCTCTGCTTCTGGACTTTCCTCTTAAATTATGATTGCCATTATAATGCCGTGCATTAAAGTTTCTTTTTATAGCGTACTGGCGCACATAGGGGCTAATTCAGTAAGGATAGCAAATTCTGATAATCGGCAGAATTTGCTATCCTTTGGATCGCATGCTGACCGGCGCCTCCCCCCCACCTTGATGAAGCAGAAATTGTGAACGCCTCGCAATTTCTGCTTCATCATAAAAATTATTGATGCCTCCTGCCGGCGCAGCTTAGCTGCGGCCGCAAGAGACCCGGCGCCATTTTACCCATCACAGCAGCTGCATGTGACATCACGCAACTGCCGCGATCATGACCCCGTTCGCACCACACCGCCCACCATTCGCATCGCTCTGCCCCCGCAACGCTCCGCCTCCTCCCTGGAAACGGAGTGTTGCCCGCCCCACGACCGCCTCTGCCTAAGTGATGATTTGCAATCCAACCTGAATTATCCCCTTAATGCCATGCTGCACCAGTGAAAAAGAGAGGAGCCACGGCAGAAGTGAGGAGCTGCGAGAAGAAGGTAAGTGGTGTGTCATGTGGGTACTGGCTGGAGATGAAAGGCAAAGCAGGGCTTGTGAGACAGAAGGGGGAGGCTGGCTGGACAAACAGAAGGGGTAGTCAGAAGGGGCTAATGAGACAGAAGGGTAGGCTGGAGAAACAGAAGAGAGTTGGCTTGTGCAACAGATTGGGGGGCTGATGAGACAGAAGGGGGTGCTGGCTGGTGAGACAGATGTGTCCTAGCTGGGAAGACAAAGGGTGCTGGCTGGTGAGGCAGAATGGGTGCTGGCTAGAGAGACAGAAGGGGTACTGTCTGGAGCTGGAGAGACACTGGGGATAACTAGCACATTACTAACTCTCCCATCTGTGCTATTGTGCATATGGGGATGGAGGAGGGCACAACAGTATCTTTTGGTCTGGGAGGATGTCCATGCCTATTTTGTCAGTCCTGGGCTGGGCCCCACAATTTCTGATCGCAGCCCTGACAATAGCATATGCTTAAGCAGCACTTAAATGTAATAGTACCAAATACTTGGGATTTGTTGAAAAGGTGTGCCCAGGAACAAACAGACCTGTTCCAGGTGAGCTCACTTTCAGAAGGAACATTGATGCCGATCAGATGGGCACTGTACTTCTTAGCGTGTCTCTCTCTTTTACTGGGTTGTCAGTTTTCGAGTATTACATAAGCTTGGAGGTTTTCACACTTTCTAATACAATTTTCCATGGCAGGGAGGGATATTCCTTGCCCCATTCCATGTGCCACCAGGGTAAGGAGGTCACTGCTTCTGAGGCCCCTTTATTGAATGGGCAAACCTTGGGACCTTACGGGAAACTGTGCTATAACTCTACTGGAAGTACCCCAATCCCCACTGGATATCCCTAGCTTGTATAGACATTTTATTTAAAACACTCAAAAGACTGTACAGTTAATATTTTTAGATTTGGCAAACAGCACTGCAGTTACCCCTGCAATTATCCTGAGGCTATTCCTTTGATAGGGATGCGGTTACAACCACGATGGCTGGGATCCCAATGCCGGGATCCAAAAAAGGGTCCAGAACACAGACGCCGGGATCCCGATCATCAAGACAGTGGGGTGAGTAGGTACTAGACTGGGGATGGGGAGTTAGCTTTAGGAGACCCCCGGGGGACTTTGGGTATGACAGGGAAAGGTTAAGTTTAGGGTGCAGGGAGGGTGTTTAGGCACCACCAGGGGGGGGGGGGTAGCGTTAGGCTGCGGGGAAGGACAGTAGGGTTTAGGGTTTGGGGAGTTTTTTTTACATTTTTGGCACCACCCGAGGAAGTTAGCGTTAGGCTGTGGGAGGGTTAGGTTAGGCACCTAAAAGGAAGGAGTAGGGAATGGTGAGAAATAGACTACATACCGCCCCTTGTCGGGATTTCAACTGTTCAGCTTCAAGAATTACATATGCTGATGTGTTCCTCGGCTATCCTCACTTCTACAGACAGGCCTGGTAAGGACAATCCATCTATGGGACTTTAACATCTGATCCATATCCTACCAGTGCTCTGTGGCTCCAGCCAAGTTCTTAGTGATGCAGGAACTGTACCATTTTATCACTGCTTGTTCTTTATTTACTGCTGTGCAAAATACAGAGTTTGTTAATAAAACTTTTATTGACTTTTAAACCCTGGTTGTCATGGTCACACCTTCGGGTGATCCTTCTTCACTACACTTACATGTCATGGGGTCTGATTAAACCTTCCAAGTTTAAGTTTATCTCAGCCCCTACAACTGAGGCTTCCTCCTGTCAGCCCAGACCCTCAGTTGTGACAGTAAGCACTGATCATATGAATCCAGCCGGAGACCAGGATCAAGCGGCCAGGCCGATGCAAGAACTGGCAGCCAGACTCGAACACCAGGAGGCTGCTCAAGGCCACATTATCCGCTGTCTCCAGGATCTCTCTACTCGGCTGGATGGGATCCAAACGACCCTCCGTGGATCTGGCGCATCCGGTGCGTCCACCACAGTGACACCAGCTGTAACCCCACCCACCTTACCCATTTCTGCTCCACGTCTTCATCTTCCAACGCCAGCAAAATTTGATGGATCTCCAAGATTCTGCAGGGGATTTCTCAATCAATGTGAAATCCACTTTGAGCTACAACCCGGCAGTTTTTCCAGTGACCGTACTAAAATTGCCTATATTATTTCCCTTCTTAGTGGCTCAGCCCTTGACTGGGCATCACCTTTATGGGAGTAGTCCGATACCCTGCTGTCCTCCTATACTGACTTTGTAACAACATTTAGGCGCATCTTCGATGAGCCAGGCCGAATAACCTCAGCTTCTTCTGAGATTCTCCGTTTACGCCAAGGAACGCGTACTGTGGGACAGTATCTTATACAGTTCAAGATCCTGGCATCCGAATTGGCATGGAACGACGAAGCCCTGTATGCTGCATTCTGGCATGGCTTATCTGAACGCATCAAGGATGAATTAGCTACCAGAGACTTGCCCTCTAAATTGGATGAGCTAATCTCATTATGCACAAAAGTTGATCTACGGTTCAGAGAAAGAGCAACTGAGCGGGGATGGTCATCTACTCCAAAATCTTCTGCTCCTCCTCCTCGTCAACCGTCTCCATCCAAAGATGAACCCATGCAAATTGGTCGTTCCCGTCTATCTCCTGCTGAGCGCCGAAGACGTCTTTCCGAGTCCCTCTGTCTTTACTGTGCAGCTCCGTCTCACGCAATCAATGCTTGTCCCAAACGTCCGGGAAACTTCAAGTCCTAGCTCGCCAAGGAGAGGGCCGGCTAGGAGTAATGCTCTCCTCTCCATCTCCTCATGATTGTAATCTCCCAATCTCGCTTCAAATTGCCCAACGTTATAGGAACGTCATTGCCCTCCTAGATTCAGGAGCAGCTGGGAATTTCATAACTGAAGCATATGTTAAACGGTGGTCCCTACCCACCGAGAGACTTTCCTCATCCATTTCCTTGACTGCCGTGGATGGCAGTAAGATTTTTGATGCAGTTATTTCTCTAAGGACTCTACCAGTTCGTCTGAGAGTAGGAGTTCTTCATTCAGAATTTATTTCTTTTTTAGTGATTCCAAGAGCCACACATCCAGTGGTTTTGGGCCTTCCATGGCTTCGTCTCCACAATCCATTGATTGATTGGAAGACTATGCAAATACTAGCATGGGGTCCCTCCTGTGCTGAGACCTGTTTGTCCTGTTTGTTCTTCCTCCTCTAGGTCGTCTGATGTTCCACCTCCTCCATATCGAGACTACACGGACGTGTTCAGTAAAGCTTCTGCTGACATCCTTCCTCCTCATAGGGAATGGGACTGTCCAATCGATCTCATCCCAGGGAAGGTTCCACCTCGAGGCCGAACTTATCCGTTGTCCATACCAGAGACGCATTCTATGGAAGAATACATTAAGGAGAATCTGGCGAAGGGTTTCATCCGACCTTCTTCCCCAGCAGGTGCAGGTTTCTTCTTCGTGAAGAAGAAAGACGGTGGCCTGCGGCCGTGCATCGACTACAGAGGCTTGAACGACATTACCGTTAAGAACCGATATCCTTTACCCTTGATTACAGAACTCTTCGATAGAGTTAGCGGAGCAACCATCTTTACAAAGTTGGATTTGAGGGGGGCTTACAATCTCATCCGGATCCGAGAGGGTGACGAGTGGAAGACCGCTTTTAACACCCGTGACGGACATTATGAGTACCTCGTCATGCCCTTCGGATTAAGTAATGCTCCAGCTGTCTTCCAGCATTTCGTGAATGAGATCTTCAGAGACATCTTATATCGCCATGTCGTGGTTTATCTAGATGATATACTCATCTTTGCCAATAATCTAGAGGAACATCGTTTCTGGGTAAAGGAGGTTCTGTCCCGTCTCCGAGTCAATCATCTCTATTGCAAATTAGAGAAGTGTGTTTTTGAAGTCAAATCCATTCCGTTTCTAGGCTACATTGTGTCCGGTTCCAGACTAGAGATGGATCCTGAGAAACTACAAGCAATCCAGAATTGGCCGATACCCTTAACCCTCAAAGGGGTCCAGAGGTTTTTAGGATTCGCCAATTACTACAGAAAGTTTATACGAGACTTTTCCACCATTGTGGCGCCTATCACTGCGTTGACTAAGAAGGGTGCTAATCCATCCAAGTGGTCTGAAGAAGCTATGCAAGCTTTTCATATTTTAAAGCAACGATTCATCTCTGCTCCGGTTTTAAAACAGCCTGACATCGGCTCTCCTTTCATCCTAGAGGTGGATGCCTCCTCTGTTGGAGTAGGAGCGGTGTTATCCCAGAGAGCTAAAGATGGTCATCTACATCCTTGCAATTTTTTCTCCCGGAAGTTCTCCCCAGCTGAGGCAACTATGCCATTGGCGATCAGGAGTTGCTGGCAATCAAGCTCGCTCTAGAGGAGTGGAGATACCTGTTGGAGGGAGCTTCTCATTCAGTTACCATACTCACCGACCACAAGAATCTTTTATATCTGAAAAGCGCACAATGTCTTAACCCTCGTCAGGCCAGATGGGCACTTTTCTCTTCCAGGTTCGACTTTAAACTCCAGTTCTGTCCGGGCTCTCAGAATCGCAAGGCCGATGCCCTTTCCCGCTCTTGGGAGCAAGAAAATGAGTCTTCTGACAAGCATCCTATTATTAATCCGTTGGCATTCTCCACGGTAAGGATGGACTCTACGCCCCCACCAGGGAAAAGTTTTGTGAAACCGGTATTAAGGAAGATGCTCATGCATTGGGCCCATGCTTCCCGTTTCGCCGGACATACAGGCATTCAGAAAACCCTTGAGTTTATCTCTAGGTCTTATTGGTGGCCAACTCTGAAGAAGGACGTCATGGAGTTTATTGCATCTTGCCCAAAATGTGCCCAACACAAAGTATCCCGTCAGTCGCCTGCGGGGCAACTGGTTCCATTATCCGTTCCCCGTCGACCATGGACCCATTTGTCGATGGACTTTGTTACAGACCTGCCTATGTGCAACAAGTTTAATACCATCTGGGTGGTAGTTGACCGATTCACCAAGATGGTACATTTCATTCCTCTTACCGGTCTTCCGTAAGCTTCCAAGTTGGCTCAAGTATTCATTCAAGAGATCTTCCGACTTCACGGTCTTCCTGAAGAGATTATCTCTGATAGAGGAGTACAATTTGTAGCCAAGTTCTGGCGAAGTTTGTGTCAAGCCCTCTAAGTCAAATTAAAGTTTTCTACAGCTTACCATCCTCAGACCAACGGTCAAACTGAGAGGGTGAATCAGGACTTGGAGGCCTTCCTCCGCATCTATGTATCTTCCTCTCAAGACGACTGGGTTCAACTCCTTCCCTGGGCCGAGTTCAGCCATAACAACCAATATCATTCCTCATCTTCTTCAACACCATTCTTCATTAACTATGGATTCCACCCTAAAGTTCCAGAATTCCAGCCGCTTCCAGCAACTTCGGTACCCACAGTGGATATCACCTTACGCCAGTTTTCAAATAACTGGAAAAATGTGCGAGCGGCTCTGCTCAAAGCATCATTTACATACAAGAAGTTTGCGGATAGTAAGCAGTTCCTGCTCTCAAGGTGGGTGATCGTGTGTGGTTGTCTACAAAGAATTTGAGGTTAAGAGTTCCCAGCATGAAGTTTGCACCTTGTTACATCGGTCCTTTTCGAGTTGAACAAGTTGTCAATCCTGTTGCTTACAGACTCCAGTTACCCCCCTTCTTGAAAATACCTAGGACATTCCATGTTTCCCTTCTGAAACCACTGATTCTGAATCGCTTTCATTCTGCACTACCTCCGGCTCCTAAAGTCCAGACTCAACGGGGAGTTGAGTATGAAGTTGCCAAGATTCTGGATTCACGTTTCCGTTACGGTCAGTTGCAATATCTTATCGACTGGAAGGGATATGGTCCTGAAGAACGTTCTTGGACCAATGCTTCAGATGTCCATGCTCCTGCCTTGGTCCGGAATTTCCACTCTAAATTTCCTCAGAAGCCTAAGAAGTGTCCTGGGGCCACTCCTAAAGGGGGGGGTGCTGTCACGATCCGGGTATCTGGACGCCATTATTTGCCATTTAGATGTCTCCTGAGGCTGGCTCAGCGTTCCAGGGCCGGATCTCACCTGTGTTACTGATGTCCATGCGCTACATCTCCCTCCTGTCACTCTGAGACGCTGTCACAGCGGCATCACGTTTGGCATCTCCAGCATCTGCGGCCTCCGCCGCCGCTCCTGTGTTTCCAGATTACTGATTGTCAGTGTGGCAGTTCATGTCTGCCGCGATCTCCGCTGTCATCCATGTGGTTCCAGTGTGCAGGTTACTAGTGTGACGTCTCCTGCCCTCCGCGGTCTGCGCCGCCATTACTGCTGAATCTCCACATGGTTTCTCCAACTAACTTTCCCTCCAATTGCTAACATGGGCGCAGCCATGTTGGTTTCAGTCACATGCCTCAGTTTCCATCAATCCGCTGCTTCTGGAATCTGCATAATTGCCCAGCCAATGCCTGCCTTGCTGCAGGTATAAGTATCCTGTGCCTGGGCCAGGAAGGCGTCAGTGCTTTGGTTGTCAAACCTTGTTCCAGTCTCTCTCTCTCCTGTGATTATTTCTCCAGGTTTCCAGCTCCTGTTACCAGCAGCCACTAGAGACCCGCACCTGCTTTCCATCTTGCGGTGCAGCCTGACTCTGCAGTCCTCCATGACTACTCCAGCTTCCAGCTACCAACTATCTGCTTCCAGTGGTCAGCTTCCAGCAGTATCCAGCTTCCTTAAAGTGCCGGTGTTGTTCCAGTGGATATCTACATACCAGCAGTGTCCACAAACCATCGGTAACCACCTTTCATCTTTCCAGTATCCAGCTTCCTTAAAGTGCCTGTGTTGTTCCAGCGGATACCTACATACCAGTAGTATCCACAAACCACCGGTAACCACCTTCCATCTTTCCAGTATCCACGCTCTCTAGCTTCATCCTATCACCTGGCTGGTTCCATCCAGCATCCACTCCGTGTTTTCATCATCTGGCTGGTCCCATCCAGCATTCACAGCAATCCTTTCAGCTACAGTGATCCAGCTTCAAGAATTACATATGCTGACGTGTTCCTCGGCTATCCTCACTTCTACAGACAGGCTTGGTAAGGACAATCCATCTATGGGACTTTAACATCTGATCCATATCCTACCAGTGCTCTGTGGCTCCAGCCAAGTTCTTAGTGATCCAGGAACTGTACCATTTTATCACTGCTTGTTCTTTATTTACTGCTGTGCAAAATACGGAGTTTGTTAATAAAACTTTTATTGACTTTTAAACCCTGGTTGTCATGGTCACACTTTCGGGTGATCCTTCTTCACTACACTTACATGTCCAGGGGTCTGATTAAACCTTCCAAGTTTAAGTTTATCTCAGCCCCTACAACTGAGGCTTCCTCCTGTCAGCCCAGACCCTCAGTTGTGACACTACATTTAGTAAAGGGCGCAGGACGACTTTAAAAAGCCAGAAAATGGTGATCGGAAAATGGATCTATATAATATATTCTGATCTAACAATGCTACCAAAGCTGGACTGACACTCGAATATAATTAATGACGCCCAGAGTTCTTAATTTATTGAGCTGTTTACTGTACATTTGTTGTTTTGTTTTGTTTTTTCATTTCTATGTACTGTAAATTGTACCGAAGCCTGTAGTCAGGAACGGTAATTTATGTCATTAAGTAACACATTTCATGTTGGGATGAAAGCATACTTAACATTCCAAGCCTTCAATCCCCTAGCACTTCATGCAGTATGCCAGCATGTTGCTTTCTAAATGGGTGCTGCAAATCACAACCTTTATCTGCATGGGAGTATCTGTAGAGTACAATTAAACACATACAGGCAGAAAATGGTTTGCTCCTATAACCCATTTGGCCTCCATCCTCTGCGCTCTTTACATAATGCACTACTAGCTGTGGATAGTTTATACCAGGGAACGGAGAACGACAAGTGCCGACAGTCAGTCTCTAAGAAAGGTAGAGGAATTGAAATAAAAACATACAAATTTACCTTTTATATTTATAGTATCACCGTTTATTATAAAATGTATTGCTACTATTTAAAAGTAATATTGGGCCTAATTCAGATATGATCGCTAGGGTGCATTTTTTGCATCCCTGCGATCAGATAGTCGCCGCCTACAGAGGGAGGGGGAAATCGCTGTGCAGAGGTGCAATCGCATGTGCAGGAGAGCTGCACAAACAGAAGTTTGTGCAGTCTCTGCACAGCCCAGGACTTACTCAGCCGCTGCGATGATCGGGGCCGGAGCTGACGTCAGAATTCCTCTCTCCAAACGCCTGGTCCCTCCTGCGTTTCTCTGGACACTCCTTAAAAACGGTCAGTTGCCACCCACAAATGTCCTCTTCCTGTCAGTCACCTTGCGATCGCCTATGCGATCACTTTTTTCGCACATCCCGTCGTTGCCCACCGATGCCTGTCACTGCGGACCGATGTGCCTGCGCATTGCAGTGCATACGCATGCGCAGCTCAGACTTGATAGCAGGCTGTACGAAAATACAGCCTAGCGATCAGTTCTGAATTAGGCCTATTATCCGTTTCAAAACAGTACTGAAATGAGAACAGTGCCTGTCTAAGATGCTATGGGGTATTGGGCAAGATACTGGTTTGAGAAACCAATCCCTCTTTTTGTCAAAAACATAACTGATAAGGGGGCCTAGTTTGGCTAATTGATGAGTCAGCTCTGAAAGACAGATATACAGTACACAGTGGCGTATCTATAATGGGTACAGTGTGTGCTGTGTTCACCAGTCCCTGGGATTAAGGGGGTCCACACCGTATACCCATTTTGTCTATATTTACTTCTGCAGAAATCCGCTTCGGCAGTGCTGCAAAATGCAATTTTCCAATTTTCTTGCACATGCACAATAGGAAAATTGCTGCAAAAATGGGCACCACACCATTTACCCGGAGACCTGCGCCGCTTCTAGTAAACCGGAGACTGCACACGGGTCCCCTCTTTTCTTAATATGCCCCTGGATCAGGTTGGGTTTGGGAGACCGGCAGTCGGGATGCCGGCGGTCAAAATACAGACCCCGGCATCTCAACTACCAAAACCCCGACAGGGGTGAGAATGGAAGATAGACTAACCTTGCCCCTAACCCTCCATTACTGCAGCCTAGCCTCCCCCCACAGCCTTACCCTAACGCTCCCTCCCCGCAGCGTAAAGCTGGGCATACACTATAGAATTATCTGTAAGATAATCTGTGGTTGGAATGAAAACCTGGTAATGGATGAGAGAAACTGACAATCGACCATTTGCTACCAAACACTGGAAAATGGACAAAACCAGTCCATGATTTAACCAATTTGTATAAAGGGTTTTGTCCATTTTCCAGTGTTTGGTAGCTGTCCATTAGTGTCCATTTTCCAGCTTTACCTCCTGCAGCCCAACCTTAACCTCCCCCCTCCCCCACAGCCTAACCCCACCCCCTTAGTGCCTAACCTTAACTTTTCCCTCCAGCAGTCTAACCCCCTCCCCCTTACAGATGAACCCTAACCTCCCCCGCAGCCTAACTATAACCTCCCCCACAGTAGCGGATCTTGCCACGGGTAAGCAGGACTTTTGCCCAGGGCACCAACTTCCGGAGGGTGCCGCACCATGGCAAGATCCGCCACTGTGCCCCCCCGCTGGTCCCCCGCTGTGAAGGGAACCAGACGCTACGCGTCTAGTTTCCCTTCGTGGAGAGGACCTTTGCTGTGCAGTGCGCGATGACATCATCGCGCACCACACAGCATTGTGGCACAGACGCTTGGGGTCATAATTGACCTCTAGTGTCTATGCATCTGAGGAGAGAAGCGGTGCCGGCGGAGGTCTGCAGCAGTCTGGAATCAGGAGCGGGGATGTAAGTATACTTTTTTTTCCTTTTCTTTCAGCGGCGCTACAAATGGGGGCGTAACTGACCATGTCCCCGTATTAAGCCACGCCCCTAACTGGGGTTTTTTTTTTTTGGGGGGGGGGGCATTTTGCCCAGGGCGCCACAAGGGCAAGAACCGGCCCTGCTCCCCCAGATACTTATGTATAGGTGTATGTACATTTGTGAAACCAGTGAAACCGCATTCATACAATGTTTTGTTTCCCTCTGCAAATGTCATATAAATAACATTAGTAGTCATGGAACACTGACTATAACACCTAAAGCCCAATTAAACCTATTTCTTTGCAGTCTAACCACACTGCTGCAATTTTGTCAGAAACAAATGAAGTAATTCAGAAAGACCAGCCAACATTAAATAATTAGTATTCACATTTAATAAATAGCCTCCTTCTCCCAAAACTCAACACCAGCGGCAGCTGCAGCCCCGACTACCTTGTGCCGGGAGGGCCTCTAAGCACATATAAACATACATGTGTAGATGTATGTAATATATGTGCTGGCAGTGTATCCGGATTGGCAGCTGTGCTGTATAGAACAGCGTCCGTGCAGAACTCAGGACTTGGCATTAGGCTTCCCTCTCCTAAGCCCGGTCCCAGACTCTCATTGGCTAGTTTCACAGGAGTCTGGGGAGGAGACCTGCAAAACATGTACTATGTGGGGTCCTGAGGACCAAGTTTGAGAACCTGTGGTTTTATTTTTTGGCAAGTCCAAGAACAAGATTTGATTGAGGTACAAAACAAGTCTACTAGTCCCATTATATTAACCTTCACAAGTAGCATGAGTGAGATCTGTTATCTGGACATCCATATTAATAAGGTACAGACAGGAAAAATAAACTCCACTTTGTATGCAAAATCCACCGATCACAACACATTGCTGCAACATGACAGCTTTCACCCAATGTCTACCATTAAGGGCCTCCTTTATTCTCAGTTCTTAAGGGTTTGTAGGGTCACAAGTAATGTGATCGATAGAGAAAAACAGCTAAACTCCATGACTGAGAAATGTATACAAAGTGGTTACCCCTTAAAAGATTTGAAAAAAGCAAGAGCCTAGGCAGCGTCCAAGAATAGGGAGGACATCCTTAAACCAGTGGTGAATACAAAACTTGATTGTGTGATACCCTGGGTGAATGAATATAATAGCAGTAGACGACAGACTAGCAAAATGCCACAGAATCTCTGGCCTATGGTATCTTCCATCCCAGACTTGAGTGTTCTAAAAAATGATAGCATTGTGCCTTGTTACACACGTGGTTGCAATATTAGAGACATTGGAGAGTATTCAATAGCAGTCGCAACTGACTTCGCATCTTCCCACCTTCTCCCGCAGTGCACACGCGCAGGAACCATTCTGCACGTGCGGGGAATGTGGGATCACTTCTCAGTTATGCGAATGCCTCTGCGTTCGCGGGGCCAACTAGGGCGGGCAGTGACGTGGTGCTGCGGGGGCATTGACACAGTGTTGGGTGTGGCGACGAAAATGGGGGCAGCCACACACGGCTGCTGCAACCCAAAAAATGACTTCCCTGTGCCTGCCTTCGCAATGCCTGCACACGGCATTGAGTAAACTTCCTGGTATGCGCACTACAGCGGTGTGCGAGTCCCGGAGCTAATGAATTATGTCATCACGGCGGGCATCAGGCTCACGTGATTAAATGCCAGAGGTAATGGCCGGAGTTCAACATAAGAAGTGACGTTATCCGGATGTGTCCAGCGATGCACGGCGAGTGGGCCTGGGTTCCTTGTATCAGTGCATTATTTAAGGTATGTGTTTTGCAGTGGTGTGGTATGTTCTTGAAAAAAGTCATTAGCCTGAAACGTTGAGCACAACTAGACTTGGTTGTCTGGTGATTCTTTACTGATGAAGTCCTGTGAGTGCTGCCTTGATTTCAACTATTTATGGATTTTTGCCTGATTCGCGTAGGTCTCCTGGGCAGGTAGAACGTTCGGCAATAGTGGAGTGCTGACCTCTCTCTCTCTCTCTCTCTCTCTCTATATATATATATATATATATATACTGTATATATAGCAAAAATGTTTAACGCCACTCAATAATGAAGAGTCAGAAGACCGGAATCAGCTTCAACGTTTAGATGGTTTATTCCATCATCATCAGGAACAGCAATAAAATAAACACTCATCCTATTTAAACCCTCACCACACCACGTGTACTGGCGGGATCCAGGGCCTGGAACACGGCGCACAATGACATCATATTCCACAACCCGTCACCACAACAACCGGAGGACAACTAAAAAATTAAACAAAGCAACAGCGGATCAAGATACATAATATAACAAAGTTACATTATAGAATTACATTGTATAATACAATTATATAAGATGATAAAGTTACAATGTATAATGTAATAACAAAAACTAGCAAAAAAGGCTTCTTTCACAAAACCTCATTAATAACATTTAATGACGATTCTACTGCACAGACACCAATTTAAATAGACACAAATACTGAATGATCATCATGTTCCTAGCACCTTAATAGCAAAGTTAATTAGAAAAAACAGTGTAGCCCCAAGTTCTCATTTAACCCCTTAGGTGAAAGGGTACCCAAATCGAAGATCCACTTAGATTCACGTCTAAGGAGTGTTGTCAGATAGGTAACTGTTTGCATAAAATATAATTTAGCAATTTTATAAGGACAAGGTATCTTGTCTCAAATCATTAATGATGAAAGGTGATTCTAACCATAGTGAACAGGATGGAAATACATTTTATAGTGAGAAATAGATTAAATAAGTTTTTATGTAAGAGGTAATGTTTAGATGATTTAAGAAATAATGTTTTGTATATGTGTGTATATAGATATTTATATACTGTATGGCTGAATGGGTCACTTGACTTAGGCCATAATATGTAAACAGCTGCTTGTACACACATGTGCATGTTTAAAAGCCACAAAGATCTACATGCCTTCAGGAAGTGTAATCTGGCCTTCTGTCCAGTCATACTGCTTGCCAGTGATAACGACAACAGAAGATCTATTGAAACTGTAACACCCAAACCAAGTGATAATTTTTACAGGGAAATAGTTCATGAATTAGGAAGGACTACATTTTATGACTCCAAACCACACGTCCTGTTTGCCACCTTACAGCAGAACAATTGGACATGTTTTATGATCCTTTGGAATCCGGCAGTTATCAGTTACAGGGGAACCAATAGGAATATGTCAGTTTAAAATGGTTAAGTTATAGGTACTGTATATATACTTGAGTTCAGTCAGTAAGTTGGTGGAGGTTGAAATCAGAAGGAGTTGGAGGACGGAGAGAAGATGCGGAGTTAAGACGAAGCTAAGTGCAGGAGGAGGGATGTTCACACATAAGAAATTAGGATGGCAACTATGTACTTGCAAGTATAAACTTTATGTTAGTAATTGTCTAAGTTTGTGAAACTGTGTTTTGTTATGTTTGTTCTATAATTAAGGAAGCATAAGCATAAATATTATAAGTATATATATATATCACTACTGTGTATATCTTATTCTGTATTATTTGATTTTGCATGTAAATAAACAATCAGATGATAAGAGCTGTGAATTCCATGTTTGAACTCACTTTGGAATCATCATTTAATAATTCATATGTATGGGAACTGCATATATGTATCAGCTACCTAGTTTGTAAGACTGACATATTTGCAGATATATATATATATATATATATATATATATATATATGATAAACGTATGTTATAATATATTTTTTGGTTAGCAACAAATGTAACAAATCCACCACCAAATTAATGTCAGGACCACAGAAAAAAGGGGAATGGTACACAGTACCTCCTGGCGCCAATTTAAATGCTCAGTATTTTAAATAACAATCTGTCTACAGCTCTCCTAAATTAGAGGGACACCCATGCCCTCCATAGATAGACAATACAAAAAGAAAAAAGCTAGAAAAGCGCTGACAAACTGAACAATACTAAAATTCAATTAATTTTATTAAAAAATAGAAAATACATAAAAGACTGTCCCTAAGCCTTTTATTGAAACACAGCACTAAATGATTCTAATAAATCCTTGTAATATTTTTATAGGCAAACAATTTCTCCTCACTAGCAACACTAGTATGATATGCTTTTTAGCAGAGAAAATATGTTTACAAATTTATGCAACAATATTGATACACTCAAAACCACAAGATTCTAGATGTATCACTTAGCAATAAAGTCATCACTGTTGCAATATTAGTTCCTGTGGCATAGATGGTTACAAGTTCAAGAGATTATCTCCAGATATATAGCAAGTGTTCCAGTGGCTAGATGTTAATTTGCCAAGCAGATGAAATTACTATGCATGCATTGTTTAAACTGTATTGCGGGATTATAATTAGCAATCTCTGTTGAGCATGGCCATGCTGGTAATAACAATTAGGTTTACCGAGTCCTCCCTTTGATCTTTTTCTGCATATAGGTACATGTAGTACACCTGGGTTTGCCACATCTATGGCATCCTAATGGTTTTGTAGTTAGCCATTTGTATCCGTCAGTAGTCTCTTTAGATCCCCCTAGCGCCAAATGGCTTGGTGCCAATATTGATTTATAAGATCTATTTTTCTTATATACTATACAGGGTTTGGGGGGTAGTATTTCATTCAGAACTTTGTCCTGTTTCAATACTCTGTAGTTTTTAAAGATTATATTTTTAACTTCATTAGCACAGTTATTGTACTTACATACAAATGCGAATTGTCTAGTATCGTCACCTTTTGTTTTTTGATTTTTTGGGGGAAATCGACCTAAAGGTTTCATTTGTAATAGATTGCTTCTATCCATATGATAAACCTCTTTGAACGCTTCGTCAAGGAGTTTATCTGGGTATTTATGTTGTCTTAAAGCATTCATCAGTTCATTGGCCTGGATGGTAAATGTTTCTAGATTAGAGCAATTGCACCTCAGGCGCATTAATTGCCCTTTAGGTATGTTGTGCTTCCATGGTGCATAATGTGCACTCTCATAATGTAGATATGAATAAGTATTCACAGGTTTTGAGTAATTTGAGGTCATAATTTGATTGTCAATTATTTCAAGGATCACATCCAGGAAGTCTATCCGTTCCCTGTTGTGAGTGTGGGTGAAAAGCAAATTATAAGTGTTGGAATTAAGATAGGAGACAAACGAAGAAATAGAAGATACATCCCTGATAAGGGCCCGTGATAAGGGGTATACTTTTTCCTTCTCTATTCCCCTCCTTTTCTCTGTCTGATTCTATTGCTTGTATTATATAACTATATTTCATATCTTTGAAGCAAATGTATAATTTTAACCCTTTAGTGATTTATAATAGTTAATCACTAATTGTGTACCTTTTATAAGCAAACCCGCAGAGGTTGCATCTAGACATATATATCTTTAAATCATTAGGAATATTCTGTTCATATAAGAATGCACGCCAGTCATATAGAATGTAAATCATAAGAATGTATTTCAACAAACAATTGCTACTCATAGAATTCACTTTTATCATTAAACAGTATTGGTCAAATACAATGCAAGTCACCATATAATAGTTTCACAGATTTAAACTATATAAGGAACAAATAGGATGAAAGAAGTGTGAGAGATGTATGTACTGTACTGTATGTGTGTATTTATTACTGGGGAGATATTACTCAAAGCACTCGGCTAAATCCTAGATTTATTGATATATATTGGAAAATATATATATATCTTAGAGAAATACCTTAGGGGATTGGTTTTGGTTTATGTATGTGTGTGTTTGTGTGTGTGTGGGGGGAGGGGCAGCATGTGGCAGCATTGTCCACAGACCGCATGGGACAGAAGCTAGACTCCATTTTGGGAAAACTCCCATGATTCCAAAGTCTGTAACATATGGTTCAAAAGGGAATGCCAGCAGCCATTTTAGATTTGCAAGTCCAAACACATGGCATTCTTTGCTACACCATAATCACATAGCAGAAGCCATAAGACTCCACTATATTCCAACTTATATTACAATTCCAAGCCATCTAATCACCTTTCACAATTCCAAGCCATCTAATCACCTTTCACAATTCCAAGCCATCTAATCACCTTTCACAATTCCAAGCCAACACAGTATCTCAATAACCAGAGCATATTGTATGCTGTCCATATTATATGAACCATCACAAGACCAGATCACCAGGTAACCACAAGTATCAGCCTGCCATTGCTACAAGCACATGCTATATTTCAGCAAGATGCACTATATAAAACCACTACAATCTGTTATAAATCACCATCCACAAATGTATACCAGGAATGCTATGCTACAGATTGTCTACTGTTCCAATTCATTACAGATTTCAAAGAGTATTATCACCAACACATAACAATCACATGATTGCACAAGTACTATTAACCTTAAAGTCAAATGTATTGATAAAGTCTAATATTTATCCTATATAACACACTATAAAGAGGTTAAGAGACACAGTACGCAATTGGCGCACGAGGTACCGTAAGGGTACGCTCTTAGCGTAGCGGACGCTGTATCGGGAGCGAGCCGCTCGAGCGACACAAACGCTCGCGAGAATACGCTGTTGGTATCGGGCACACTATAGGTAAGCGACTACCGTAATGCTACGCTATCAGCGTAGCGGACGCTCGAGACCACGAGGAGATCACGAGCGGCGCAGACGCTCACAAGATAACAATCAGTAGACCTTGAATGTAACACACAGAAATGATATTCTTATACTGTAGACCTTGTACTGAAACACTGTAGCGATATAACGCTGTTTAACCTTGTTTACACTAAAGCTGTTTGAGCGATAAAGACGCTCCTATTACCCTCTGCAATATAATGAACACACAATACCGTGCTAAGGATCCAACACCTTTACTAACAAGCTTTAAGTTATATCGAAAAGGGGAAAAACAGTTTACAAGTCATACACTACAAACTAACATATAATTCTAACAGAATAACTAGACAGAAATATACACAATTGAGAATAATCGCAATTACAAATACATAGACTAAGTGTGAATGGCTAACATTATACGGATAACAAAGTGGCAACAGAGAAACATACCATACGGGGAACACTCGCAGGGGCAACCGGAATCCAGTCCTCCAATTATCAGCGATAACTGTTGAAGAGAGAGTACTGGCCGGTCTGGGGACGGTGAACCTTATATACACTGCACACAATACAGTACAATGGTCCCTATATTCTTATTGTTCATTGGACACAGGAATTCGTCTTCGCATTATAACAAAAGGTCATAGGTTGGTTCATACAGGTGGGCTGTGACTATTTCCAACTGCTCAGGTGGGTGGGAAACTAGGTTTCCCGCCGCACGGATAATAAAGTGCAAATATAGTAAATGTCCATAAACTTCTTATGTCCATAACTATTCGCACGAGCGATTAGTTCGCTTCAAACCAACACCGGAATATTGCTAATTAAATACTCTTCCGATGGATACTAAACACCACTGTATAACCCCTGTCTGACCCTTCGTATCAAACAAAGAGGGATCTCTTTATCTATGAACATGCTATATTAACTAAACTTTCAGATTCTATCAAAGGGACCATAATCTACAAAATACATTATATGGCTAAAATATGCTACGGTTGAGTCGCACGCTAGGCGCACATAAACTCTACCGTAAATGCGCATACCGTGCGCCTGCGGGTGCACGCCAAAGGCGAGTATGCGCACGCATGGGAGGGCTCATGGACGTGCAGCAGGCACTCGCATGAGGTGCAAATATGGCAACGTGTGGAGTGATATTTTTCTGACTTCGACAGTCCACCCTTTGGCAGTCACCAATAACTGACACTTTCTAAAACATTTCAAAAAGAGAAAAATATATATCATGTGTAAATACATTTCTATGATTGGGTAGGGGAGGAGAGGAAAAGGTAGGAAAAGGGTATGACCTAGTGAGATAGCAGAAGCATGTGTGTATGAATCCATGTTTGGGGGGTCATGTATCATCGTGCCGTACGTGTCTTAAATCAAGCTTCGAGGTATTGCGAAGTATACATTTGAATTCCTTCTTATCCCGTGGTACGGGTCTGTGGATGGGCTGTCAAACTTTACCAAGCTCTCTTCGGCTTTTGGTTGCAACAAAATGGGGGAGCACATTTTAGTTGATGATACATGAATGGGGGAATATGTGGGTGCTGATATCTGTGCCTATATTCCCTATCGACTATGTGTGTTATTACCTGAAGGTTGTAGAGATGAAGATAAAGAACAATTATGGTAAATGCAGTGATAAACTATGTGAGTTTAATATACATTTGCCGATTGAGGTCTTGTCTTGTGTCTTGTCTCGTCTTGTCTCGATGTACATGTTGACTGTAGTCTCTTTGTGCTTTTGCCAATAAACGCAAGCAAAGCTTTATCAATGTCCATAGACTTACAAAAAGTGTTGGGCTAGCGTAAAATTAAAAGTACTAGGCATATGGGGGTCTATGGCATAGTCCATCAGTTGTCTGTGTAAAAGGTTGTCAAATTCTTCTTCCAGGCGGATGTCTTTTTACCTTGGAGGAAAACAAAGGAGAAACGGGTGAAAGAAACGGACCGTGGAATCACATTTTCATCACAACATTGTCTCTATCATTGGGTCATAAACCAAATCAGTCGTTGTTATTACAGTATCTTCACTCCTTAAACTCATCACTCGGGCGCTACGTTTACACTTTGTTAAAACCCGAACGCATCTAAATATCAGACCGACCAATATGATGACACCCAGAACACACAAAAGGAATTTCCCTACATCCATGATAATTCCTTGAGTCCATTCTCCTAAACCAGAGAACCAATTTCGTGGGTTCAACCATGACACCCAACTGGTCAGCTCATTACCCACAGCGGCAAGGGTGAGATTGTGTTTCCTTCGGAAATCCCATTTTAATTGGAGAATGTCGTCCATCTTTTTGTCTATGACCTCGACCGGGTCCTCGGTGCTGTTTGTAATATATGTGCAGCACTTTATTCCATACTGAGTTGCTAGGGTAACACAATACCCATCCGTCACAGCTGTGAGGTAATTGAGAATCATCCTATGCTGAACCAGTTCTGTTTTATAAGCTTGGAGCTCCCTTCCAGTATACCTGAATGTGTCATCATACATTTCAGTGATGTTGTCTAATAAATTTGCAAGCGCAGATATATATTTATAATTTATCACTCCTCTGGCGGTACGAGTGATATCTAACGCGATTAGGAATTGAATCCCGGTGGATTCATTGATCAGGTCAGAGGCCGGGTGCTCTGTTCTTTCTATTAGGTGCCGTTTAACGATGTGCTCGTAATGAGTGTGAGTATAAGGAGCTTGGGCACTGCGGTGAATATCTTTCATTTTTGTATGTGATACCGTCATTACCTCAGGCAGTACTTTTCCAATATAACATAACCCTTCTGAGTTTGGGGCAAGCCACTTATACGCCTTCCTCCCGCATATGAAGTATGCATCATCGGGGAGAACATATGGGACGGAGTAGGACATTACCATATTACACATTTTCCATATGAAATCTCCTAACCCTAATTCTCCCATCTGTTTAGTACACGTATCAGTTTGTATGATATGTGCACAGTATCCTGGTGATACCTCTCCAACTCTCATGGTCCTACTTCCTAGGGTATACCTATATCGGAAATATTTTCCACTACCGGCTATGTGGCGTATAAGTTCTGTATCTGTAGGCATTCTATCTGCTCTATATGAAAAGGTCATGGTTTGGTTACTCCATGACACTTCCCAATTTCCCGGCTTTCGGGGATTGGAAATGTTAAAACATACTAGGGATCTATCCACATGATATTGGTGGAGCTTCAAACTAGGAGGACTGGAGATATTAAACCTCCTGTCCACCGGTCTCCCACCACTTAGCTCAAGTACCTCCCCTATAGTTAAAGGGAAGGGCACTAATCCTGATTTGCTATGGCCTTGAGGTACTTGAGAGCATACCCAACAATCTGTCTGATTTAACACTTTACCCACTAAGGAGTGATAGTCACTCAATGGATGCCGGTCCATGTGGATATTAAAACTGGATTGGCATTTCTTGATACACCCATCCTCAACTACACTGTCACAGAGTCTACAGATACAGTTCTCTTCAGCTAACAATCCTTCACAATTTCTTCTATTGTCAATGCTACCAGATCGTTTTCTGATACTCGCCTTTACTCGGTGATTATGTTGTTCTTGGAAATCTACGCCTCCATCTCTGTCATCAGAACCCATTCCAGAACCTCTCTCGACCTCCATGGTACTCTCGCCGGAACAGACTGCTCTGGTCAACATCATGGTCAACAGAAAAATCCGGATCACAGTCTCTTGGGGCAAGTCCATCTTATAGGAGGAAATGGAGAAGAATGAGAATGGGGAAAGAAGTAATTGAGGGGGATGGGATGGGAAGTGGAGAAAAACAATAAAAGGGAACAGGGAATCGACAACTGCCTCCGATCTTATTTTCTCAATGCTCAGGTGCCGTTTCAGTCCTCTTGAAACAGACACTCCAGTGATACAACTTCCTCCACCGTCTGTTCTTTATCACGGGACCTCTCTGGATCAGCAACCTTCTTACAATGGGACGAATGAACCCAAGTCTCTCTCTCGGCAACCTTCAATGCTGTTGTGCTAATCAATAAGACTTGGTATGGTCCTTCCCATCTGTCAATAAGGCAACCTGAGCGTAGAAAATTCCGTATCATTACATAATCCCCAGGTTCAATGTCATGACAATTACTATCTGGCAGATCAGGAATCACTAACTTCAAATTATCATTCTGATTCTTTAGCTGTTTACTCATCTTAACCAAGTACTTTACAGTCACTTCATTGTTACACTTCAAATCATCCTGAGGGTTAATCATGACATGCGGTTGTCGACCAAACAGAATTTCAAAAGGGGACAGATTAAGAGGGGACCTGGGAGTGGTTCTGATGCTGTATAACACAATGGGCAAAGCTTCTGGCCATGTCAATCCTGTTTCTGCCATAACTTTGCTCAATTTATTTTTAGTAGTGCTGTTCACTCTTTCTACTTTCGCACTCGCCTGGGGGCGGTACGGAGTGTGCAGCTTACTATCAATTCCCATCAACTTACACATTCCTTGAAAGACATCACCTGTAAAATGGGTACCCCTATCACTTTCAATTATTCTAGGGATACCGTATCTACACACAAATTCCTGCACAATTTTCTTAGCAGTAAACATAGCGGTATTTGTGGCCGCAGGAAATGCTTCAACCCAATTTGAAAACACATCTATACAAACAAGTACATATTTCAAATTTCGACAAGGGGGTAATTGTATAAAATCAATCTGTATTACCTGAAAAGGGCCGCCTGTAGGTGGGATATGAGATGGTTCTGTTGGTAATGCCTTTCCGATGTTCTTCCTCAAGCAGGTAAGGCATGACATTGCTCTCTTACCTGCATGGGATGAGAATCCTGGGGCGCACCAATATGCTCTTACCAACTTGCACATTCCCTCCTTGCCCAGATGAGTCAGCCCATGTGCTGCTTCAGCTAAACATGGAAGGTATGCTCTGGGTGCCACTGGTTTACCCTGTCCATCTGTCCAGAGTCCTGAGGACTCCTGGCTATATCCTTTTGACCTCCAGACTGCCTTTTCCTGTGGGGAACACAAGTTTTGCATTTCACACAATTTCTGTGTGTTTACAGTATTGAATACCATCAGTTGTGTGATGTCTGTCTGTCTGGGGGTACCGGCTGCTAACTTAGCAGCTTCGTCTGCTCGGCTGTTACCAAGTGATACTGGGTCTTGGCTATATGTATGTGCTTTACATTTGATAACAGCCACTCTGTCAGGTTCCTGTATCGCTGTTAGAAGCCTTTTGATGTGAGCTGCATGCGCTACCGGTGTACCAGCTGCCGTCATGAAATTTCTGAGGCGCCATAGGGCTCCGAAATCATGGACTACCCCGAAGGCGTATCTAGAATCGGTGTAGATATTGGCTGACTTGCCCTTAGCCAATTCACATGCTCTGGTTAGGGCAATCAGTTCAGCAACCTGGGCTGAGTGAGGTGGGCCTAGCGGTTCTGCTTCTATGGTGCCTTGGTCATCTACGACTGCGTATCCAGTACACAAGTCTCCCGAGTCCGTCTGTCTGTGACAACTACCGTCAGTGTAGAAAGTAAGATCTACATCTTCTAGTGGGTTGTCACTGATGTCAGGCCTTTCCGTGAAATTTTGGGTCAAATATTCCATACAATCATGTGTGTCATCCCTTGTATTAAATCCTCCTTCCCCATCACTCTCGTCCTCCACCCTTTGTGCCTGTCCAGGCACACCTGGGAGATATGTTGCAGGATTTAATGCACTGCATCTCCTTATGGTGATGTTTACGGGGGCCATTAATGCCAATTCCCATCTTGTAAACCGCGCTGATGAGACGTGCCTGGTTTGGGCAGAATTCAACAAGGCTGACACTGCATGTGGCGTATGGATTGTGAGGTTGTGTCCTAGCACTACATCTTCGCTTTTTGTAACTAGCAATGCTACCGCTGCAACACTTTGCAAGCATGTGGGGAGGGATCGCGCTACCGTATCTAGCTGAGCGCTGTAGTATGCTACCGGCCTGCTGGCATCACCGTGCTTTTGGGTTAGGACGCCTGCCGCGCAACCAGCACTTTCTGTTCCGTACAGCTCAAAGGGTTTCCCATAGTCTGGCATACCTAATGCTGGTGCCTGCGTTAGGCACTGTTTGAGTCTCTCAAATGCCATCTTGGATTCGTCTGTATGCGAAATCCGATCAGGTTTGTTTGATGAAACCATCTCCTGCAAAGGTAATGCTAGAATGGAAAACCCTGGGATCCAGTTACGGCAATACCCACACATTCCTAAAAACGTTCTAATCTGTTGCTGGGTTTGTGGCAGAGTCATGTCTCTAATTGCTTGAATTCTATCAGCGGTCAGGTGTCTCAGTCCTTGTGTTAGACAGTGTCCCAGATATTTTACTTTAGGCTGGCATAATTGTAATTTGTCTTTGGAAACCTTCTGTCCTGTGTCTGAAAGATGAAACAGGAGCTGTTTCGTATCTCTCAGGGATGCTTCCAATGAATCTGAACACAGTAGTAAATCATCCACATACTGTATCAATACTGATCCACTCTCTGGTTGGAAAGACTGTAAACAATCATGCAAAGCCTGTGAAAAGATACTTGGACTGTCTATGAAACCTTGTGGTAAGCGAGTCCATGTGTATTGGACTCCTCTGTATGTGAATGCAAACAAATATTGACTGTCGGGATGCAGGGGTACCGAGAAGAAAGTGGAGCAGAGGTCAATCACAGTGAAAAATTTGGCAGTGGGAGGGATTTGCATAAGGATAACAGCTGGATTTGGCACTACGGGGAATTGACTCTCAACTATTTTGTTGACCCCTCTTAGATCCTGCACTAATCTGTAACCCCTCCCCCCACTCTTTTTAACAGGGAAGATGGGGCTATTGGCAGTGCTGGACGTCCTTACCAGAATGCCCTGTTGTAGCAAGCGCTCTATTACAGGGTAAACTCCTAACTCCACCTCTGGCTTCAGAGGGTACTGTGGGATTTTTGGAGCTATCCTACCATCTTTTACTTGCACAACTACTGGGGCTACATTTGCCATCAATCCAGTGTCTTGTCCGTCCTTGGTCCACAGTGAATCTGGTACCTGGGACGTCATTTCTTCTATCATGGACGGACACCTATTTTCAATAACAGTGTGTGACATTAATCTTGTTGGGGAGTCTAGCATATCTTGCGCTTCCTGAGCGTGGCTTTCGGGAATGTCCAAAAACACACCTTCAGGAGTACAGTATATGACGCATCCCATTTTGCACAGTAGATCTCTCCCTAAGAGATTAGTCGGAGCCGATGCAGCCAGCAGGAAAGAATGCTTGGTATGCAAAGGCCCTATCGTAACCTCTGTTGGTTTGCTTAAAGGGTATTGTCGTACTACTCCTGTCACTCCCATGGCTGGAATTGTTTTACCAGTGGTTCTAATGCCCACGGTCGAATTTATCACTGACTTGGCCGCCCCCGTATCTACAAGGAAATTTAGAGATTTTCCAGCTACATCAATTGTGACCTCGGGTTCACTTCCAATATTTGCAATTAATTTCACTGGCTGCAGATTACAGGTGTGGCCACACCCCTATGGTGTGTGGTGACCTCCCTGCATTGCAGTGGAAGCTATTACCTGTGAAGGGGGTAAATGGGTATTATCAGAGGCTTGCCAGTCTCTTTTTGGGGGATACCTTCTTGTTTCCCCTGCATGTGGCTCATAACCCCGTCTCTGCGGTCCCTGATCCCAATTTCGTATGTCATGTCGTTGTCTAGGGTTTTTATGTGCATTATGTGAGTTATTTGTACAGTTACGTGCAAAATGTCCTTCCCTGTTACAATTGTAACATTTTACCACATGCGGCTTACCACCAGGGATCTGTGATCGGGACTGAGGCGGCCTTGTTGTTAGGGCCTGGATACTTATTGCCATCAGTCTATCACTCTGTGACTCCCTGCGTCTTGTAATGTTCCTGTCGTGCCCAACAGCAGTCTCTCTTAAGGCGGCCACCGACATACCTCTCCAGTTAGGTTGAGTAGTTTGTACCCTACTCCTTAATACTTCCTTTAAACCGTCCATCAGGACGGACACCGCTACCTCTCTATGGTGTACATTTGCCTCAATGTCCACGATCCCAGTGTATTTAGCCATTTCCTCTAATGCTCTGTGGAAATAGTCGGGGGCAGTTTCCCCTTCCATTTGTTTAATGGAGAATATTTTGTTCCATTTTACTACAGCTGGGAAATATATTCCCAACTGCAGATTGATTCTGGTTACATTGTCTTGATTATATGCATCCGTAAGGGGTACCTCCTCATCTAGTTTACAGTCAGCTATAAACTTGATAGGGTCAATACTAGAGGGCAGACATGCCCGCAGTAGTATCCTCCAATCTTTGTTGTTTGGTTCAGTGGAGTTACCTAGGTCCTTAATGAACCTTTGGCATGCGGCTAAATCTTTTCTGGGATCAGGAAATTCAGACAAAATTGTTCTTAATTCTGCTCGGGACCAGGGACAGTGCATAGCAATATTTCTAATGGGTGTGGCTCCATTTGTGTCAGTCTTACCATTGGGGACCGCTATTACCCTAACAGGGTTGATATTGATTACTTCACTCTGGTTTGATTCTACATCATGTGGTGCAATAGTTTCAGCATATTGTACAGTGCCGTACTTACCTGTAGACACAACCTCACCTGTCCCTGAGCTATGAGCTTTTGATGCCCCTCTTACTGGTTGGGCGGTGCCCACTGAAGTATCGCTTATGGTGGCCGCTAGAGAGAGAGCTGAAATTGTAGTGGGCTCATCTTCTTGGTCGTATTCCTGGGGGAAGTTTAACATAGGATACAACTTGCATGGGTTAGCGTTAGTATCAACATTTGCATTTACTTTTATCTTAATTTTATCATTAATACATTGATTAAGTGCATCCTTATTGCACACCCGTATGTCATTCTCTGCAGCCACTTTGTCCCCTACTATATATGGTGGTGGTGCTGTTGCTATTAGATTTCTACCAGGATGGGAATTTGCTTTTTGAGCTAGTTCCTGTTGTATTTCACTTTCCTGTTGCCATATCAGTAAACAATCATAATGTCTAATCCTCTGCTTTGCAGATTTTATTAGACCTATCCTTTTTCTTAGATTCTGCAATACCTCAGGGTTCAGACTGCCTACCCGGGGAAACTGTTCCCCATCATCCTCTGTCATACGTTCCCATTCGTTGCATAATACCTGTGTGTGAGATCCGTATTTTTCACACATTATATACCGTGCGGACCCTTTGGGCCAGCAACCACCAACGTGAACCCTTGTTGGACGTCCCTTCTTTGAACAACTGGCCCCCATCGTTTGTAGATATTGCTGTCTTAGCTAATTCTCACAAACAGACCTGATTGCCTGCGGTAAGGCGACGGTGAAAGTTCAACTAGTGCCTTCACTCACTCTGCGCCCCAATTGGCCTATCCAATCCGTGGGATCTTTTGTAACCTCTATTTACTGGGGCGTGTGGGAGTATGCGATCCCTCCCCAGTAAGTATTGGTTGTTGGAGATTTCCTTAGTGAACAGCGAAACTCCCTTAAAATAACAAAAACCTACACAAATCACGTTAGAATGTACAAATAGCGTTTATGATCCCACAGTAAATTGTTGATGGGTATCAAGGTAACAAACTAATGCACACAATTACGTGCGGTACAGTCGCACTGCGTATAAGTAACTATTACTTATCCGCCTTACGACCAGCGGAATCGGTTGTTTAGGCTGCGAAACCTTCAGCCGGAGCTTTTACCTTGACTATATGGGTGCTACGCCAAACCCCCGGGGCTGCGCTTAAATACTAGAGATGAGCGGGTTCGGTTTCTCTGAATCCGAACCCGCCAGAACTTCATGGTTTTTTTCACGGGTCCGAGCGACTCGGATCTTCCCGCCTTGCTCGGTTAACCCGAGCGCGCCCGAACGTCATCATGACGCTGTCGGATTCTCGCGAGGCTCGGATTCTATCGCGAGACTCGGATTCTATATAAGGAGCCGCGCGTCGCCGCCATTTTCACACGTGCATTGAGATTGATAGGGAGAGGACGTGGCTGGCGTCCTCTCCGTTTAGACACTTGATTTACTAATTTTGGGGAGCATTAGGAGTACTCAGTAGTGTACAGTGCAGAGTTTTGCTGATAGTGACCAGTGACCACCACTTTTATTTATAATCCGTTCTCTGCCTGAAAAAAGCGATACACAGCACACAGTGACTCAGTCACATACATACCATATCTGTGTGCACTGCTCAGGCTCAGGCCAGTGTGCTGCATCATCTATATATATTATATATCTGTCTGACTGCTCAGCTCACACAGCTTATAATTGTGGGGGAGACTGGGGAGCACTACTGCAGTGCCAGTTATAGGTTATAGCAGGAGCCAGGAGTACATAATATTATATTAAAATTAAACAGTGCACACTTTTGCTGCAGGAGTGCCACTGCCAGTGTGACTAGTGACCAGTGACCTGACCACCAGTATATAATATTAGTAGTATACTATCTCTTTATCAACCAGTCTATATTAGCAGCAGACACAGTACAGTGCGGTAGTTCACGGCTGTGGCTACCTCTGTGTCGGCACTCGGCAGCCCGTCCATAATTGTATATACCAGTGACCTAACCGTGGTTTTTTTTTCTTTCTTTATACATACATACTAGTTACGAGTATACTATCTCTTTATCAACCAGTCTATATATTAGCAGCAGACACAGTACAGTGCGGTAGTTCACGGCTGTGGCTACCTCTGTGTCGGCACTCGGCAGCCCGTCCATAATTGTATATACCACCTAACCGTGGTTTTTTTTTCTTTCTTTATACATACATACTAGTTACGAGTATACTATCTCTTTATCAACCAGTCTATATATTAGCAGCAGACACAGTACAGTGCGGTAGTTCACGGCTGTGGCTACCTCTGTGTCGGCACTCGGCAGCCCGTCCATAATTGTATATACCACCTAACCGTGGTTTTTTTTTCTTTCTTTATACATACATACTAGTTACGAGTATACTATCTCTTTATCAACCAGTCTATATATTAGCAGCAGACACAGTACAGTGCGGTAGTTCACGGCTGTGGCTACCTCTGTGTCGGCACTCGGCAGCCCGTCCATAATTGTATATACCAGTGACCTAACCGTGGTTTTTTTTTCTTTCTTTATACATACATACTAGTTACGAGTATACTATCTCTTTATCAACCAGTCTATATATTAGCAGCAGACACAGTACAGTGCGGTAGTTCACGGCTGTGGCTACCTCTGTGTCGGCACTCGGCAGCCCGTCCATAATTGTATACTAGTATCCAATCCATCCATCTCCATTGTTTACCTGAGGTGCCTTTTAGTTGTGCCTATTAAAATATGGAGAACAAAAATGTTGAGGTTCCAAAATTAGGGAAAGATCAAGATCCACTTCCACCTCGTGCTGAAGCTGCTGCCACTAGTCATGGCCGAGACGATGAAATGCCCGGTGTTTGTGTCGGCCACTAGGGTCGCTAATCTTACTCACACAGCTACCTCATTGCGCCTCTTTTTTTCTTTGCGTCATGTGCTGTTTGGGGAGGGTTTTTTGGAAGGGACATCCTGCGTGACACTGCAGTGCCACTCCTAGATGGGCCCGGTGTTTGTGTCGGCCACTAGGGTCGCTAATCTTACTCACACAGTCAGCTACCTCATTGCGCCTCTTTTTTTCTTTGCGTCATGTGCTGTTTGGGGAGGGTTTTTTGGAAGGGACATCCTGCGTGACACTGCAGTGCCACTCCTAGATGGGCCCGGTGTTTGTGTCGGCCACTAGGGTCGCTTATCTTACTCACACAGCGACCTCGGTGCAAATTTTAGGACTAAAAATAATATTGTGAGGTGTGAGGTATTCAGAATAGACTGAAAATGAGTGTAAATTATGGTTTTTGAGGTTAATAATACTTTGGGATCAAAATGACCCCCAAATTCTATGATTTAAGCTGTTTTTTAGTGTTTTTGGAAAAAAACACCCGAATCCAAAACACACCCGAATCCGACAAAAAAAATTCGGTGAGGTTTTGCCAAAACGCGTTCGAACCCAAAACACGGCCGCGGAACCGAGCCCAAAACCAAAACACAAAACCCGAAAAATTTCAGGCGCTCATCTCTATTAAATACCTCGCAGTCCTTTTGTCTGCGGAAACTACTTGCTCCTTTTTCTTATACAATGTTAACGCGGGCAAGCCAGTCCCACGCCACCAAGTGTCCACTCACCTGATGTGATCTCCGACGGGATCCCGATTTGTGGGTTCACAAAAATAATACCTTAAGTTCCACACTCATTCCTATGAACTCATATACACTTTTAATCTTTCTGTACATAAATTCCTTTCATGCAGGTAGAAGTCCAATCCCTGGGTTTGCAGTAGAAAAAGGTTTTCTTTTAACTAATACTTTTTGGAAAAACTGAACAACCGTGTGCTATTATCAGGTGGTTATACTATACCGGCCACCCTAAACAAGGTTATTGTGTGAGTCTCAATGGGCGTATCCGTACACTCCGTTTGCGTAAAACACGCCACGTGCGTATGCCTTTGCGTCACGTACGTGCTTTCGCACGTTGTCCGAGACACATGCACAAATTGCAGATATACCCACAGCGACACAATCAACACGCTTCTATCAATGTAAACAATATTCAACAGAAATCGCTTACCGTACACCACACAGTATTTGCTATGCTGTGTGCGTGTCCTTATTTTAATCTCAACTAAATAGCACCAGATTTCTTCAGCACGTGTCTAATAATCAATTCTAATGGCAACAAGAAAGTGAGCTGCAACTATGTAGATGTGTGCGTGCATGCGTGTGTGCGTATGCAGAAACAGATACAAACAGTTTTAAAAGATAATAGCGTATTGTTCTTACCTCCGGTTCCGGATTCCACCCCAGCACTCCTACAACGTAGCGTAACAGACGCTCATCTAGTCAGCACCACTGTATCCCTCACCACCAATACGGATACGAAGGGATACTGCGTTCCCGCCCTTTGCTGACAGATAAAGTCTGATTACAGTAGTGAGGATATGTGGAGGACGGACGAGCCCTCAATTGATAAAGTCTAATATTTATCCTATATAACACACTATAAAGAGGTTAAGAGACACAGTACGCAATTGGCGCACGAGGTACCGTAAGGGTACGCTCTTAGCGTAGCGGACGCTGTATCGGGAGCGAGCCGCTCGAGCGACACAAACGCTCACGAGAATACGCTGTTGGTATCGGGCACACTATAGGTAAGCGACTACCGTAATGCTACGCTATCAGCGTAGCGGACGCTCGAGACCACGAGGAGATCACGAGCGGCGCAGACGCTCACAAGATAACAATCAGTAGACCTTGAATGTAACACACAGAAATGATATTCTTATACTGTAGACCTTGTACTGAAACACTGTAGCGATATAACGCTGTTTAACCTTGTTTACACTAAAGCTGTTTGAGCGATAAAGACGCTCCTATTACCCTCTGCAATATAATGAACACACAATACCGTGCTAAGGATCCAACACCTTTACTAACAAGCTTTAAGTTATATCGAAAAGGGGAAAAACAGTTTACAAGTCATACACTACAAACTAACATATAATTCTAACAGAATAACTAGACAGAAATATACACAATTGAGAATAATCGCAATTACAAATACATAGACTAAGTGTGAATGGCTAACATTATACGGATAACAAAGTGGCAACAGAGAAACATACCATACGGGGAACACTCGCAGGCGCAACCGGAATCCAGTCCTCCAATTATCAGCGATAACTGTTGAAGAGAGAGTACTGGCCGGTCTGGGGACGGTGAACCTTATATACACTGCACACAATACAGTACAATGGTCCCTATATTCTTATTGTTCATTGGACACAGGAATTCGTCTTCGCATTATAACAAAAGGTCATAGGTTGGTTCATACAGGTGGGCTGTGACTATTTCCAACTGCTCAGGTGGGTGGGAAACTAGGTTTCCCGCCGCATGGATAATAAAGTGCAAATATAGTAAATGTCCATAAACTTCTTATGTCCATAACTATTCGCACGAGCGATTAGTCCGCTTCAAACCAACACCGGAATATTGCTAATTAAATACTCTTCCGATGGATACTAAACACCACTGTATAACCCCTGTCTGACCCTTCTTATCAAACAAGGAGGGATCTCTTTGTCTATGAACATGCTATATTAACTAAACTTTCAGATTCTATCAAAGGGACCATAATCTACAAAATACATTATATGGCTAAAATATGCTACGATTGAGTCGCACGCTAGGCGCACATAAACTCTACCATAAATGCACATACCGTGCGCCTGCGGGTGCACGCCAAAGGTGAGTATGCGCACGCACGGGAGGGCTCATGGACGTGCAGCAGGCATTCGCATGAGGTGCAAATATGGCAACGTGTGGAGTGATATTTTTCTGACTTCGACAGTATTTACATATTTAACTATTCTATGCCAATCATTTCACAACTACTTTACCACAAACACATATTTAACTATTCTATGCTATTTATCTATGAGATATTGAGTATGATACTTAGCCTTAGTAATGAGATCGGTCCTGGTGATGAGCAAGCCATGCTTCTGAGAGCTAGATTGATTCTGAGTGAGTGAGCTCTGATTTCAAGTGGGTACAGTATATTCATACCTGTGGGTGTGTCTTTTACAGCATGTGGGCTAGCTGTATCAGTGAGCTGAGCTGGCCATGTGAGCTTGGTTATTTAAATGCTAATTGGCCAAGGCTACAGTGTAGGGATGTTAATTAGGCTTCAGGTTACAGAAGCCAATATTATCATTCATTCTTTGTATCTCTAAAATGGATATATGGAATTACTCTGTAACATATCCCCCTGTTGACAGTGATCTGGCATTTGACAGATTAAACTGACATACAGTCAAAAACATTTTAGTGTTAGTGTGTGTTCTGTGTTAGTACAGGTGTCTAAAGGAAAAGATTTAGTTTGGAAAAGATTATAACAAAGTCATTTCACAGTTCAAAGTATAAAGTAATGAAGGGGTTGAGAAGAGGCATTTCTCCCCTGCACCGCCATAGGTCGATGGAAAAAAACCTTGTTTTTATATTTATGCATGCTTATGCAAGGACAAAAAAATCTGCCTATGTGGGCAAGCCCTTTCCTAATATCCCTCAACAATGGAAACTAAAGGCCTAGTTGTTTCTTTGTGAAGTCTTCTTCTCATAGTGTGGTGGGGTCTTCTGAAGGTGTCATCATCCCTTGGACCATGGCTGTAAAAGATGAATTTAGGAAGTTAGGGACTGCTCTGAAGCAGGTGGCTACCACTGTATCTTTTTCAGAAGTATTGCCAGTACATAGAGGGGAAGACAGAACTCATTGCATCAGAAACTTAAATGTTTGGCTAAGGACATGGTGCAATGAGGAGAGATTTGGATTTATAGGCCACAGTCACACCATCTGGCAAGATAGGAGCTTATACAAAAGTGACGGTCTGCACCCATCTTCAAGGGGAACAAGAATACTAACTGAACAGTTTGGATGCTTCATCAAAAACTATTTAAACTAACAAAGGGGGGCAGTGAACCAAACAGGAATAAAGAAATCTGCTCCCCCAACACAGAGGTATTGTTTCTGCAGGCAAAGGGAATAGGAAGCATATCCACAGCAACAGAAGATAATTCAGATCAAAACCAAATAAAAATAGGCAGAGAGAAGAACATAGCTAGGAACAGAAAAAGCACAAACAAAACTCTAAAAGCTATGTGTGCAAATGCTAGGAGTTTAGGAAATAAAATCCCAGAACTAACTGCAATAATGACAAGGGATGATCTAGACATTGTGGCAATTACAGAGTCATGGTACAATGAAAATCATGACTGGGACATAGCTATACCGGGATATACTTTATTTAGGAAGGACAGAATTGGAAAAATCGGAGGAGGGGTAGCAATGTATGTAAAAAATGCCATAAATACTACATTAATACAAAGTATTGAAGAAAAAACTGAGGCCCTTTGGGTGACCATAGAAACAGGGGAAAAGTTGATTATTCGTATTGGCGTGATATACAGGCCACCAGGTCAGGAAGAGGAACTTGACAAGGACCTATTGCAGGACATAACTAAAATGGCATTAAAAGGAGAGGTAATAATCATGGGAGACTTTAATCTTCCTGATGTAAACTGGGAGGTGTCTGTTGCTAGTTCCACTAGAAGTAGGAACATTTTAAATTCCCTTCAGGGAGCATCCCTCCACCAATTGGTGAGGGAGCCCACTCGTAAAGACGCAATATTAGACTTAATACTTACAAATGGAGACAGATTATCGGACGTAAAAGTGGGTGAAAACCTGGGATCCAGTGATCATCAAGCAGTATGGTTCAGCATTAAGACAGAGACTGACTCGTCCCATACAAAAACAAAGGTGTTGGATTTTAGGAAGGCTGATTTTGTAGGGATGGGAAAATGTGTAAGCGATTCTTTGGCAGAGTGGAGGAACTTGAAAACAGTGCAGGAGAGGTGGGAAACATTAAAATGTGCAATATTGAAGGCAACAGACCTTTGTATCAAAACTGTTAGGAAAAACACAAGGAAAAGGAAGCCAGTGTGGTTTGCAAAAGAAGTAGCAAATATTGTGAGAGCAAAAAAGATGGCTTTTAGGAAATATAAGCAGACACAAAATAATGAAGACAAAAAGATATATCTTGTTAGACAGAAGGAGACAAAGAAGGTAATCAGATGTGCAAAGGCACAAGCTGAGGAGAAAATGGCCCAGTTAGTGGGTAAAGGAGGCAAAACTTTTTTTAGGTATATAAGCGAAAGGAGAAAAACAAAAGGCGGAATTATAAAACTAAAGACGGACACTGGGAGTCTTGTTGAAGGAGACAATTTAATAGCAGATCATCTTAATGATTATTTTTGCTCAGTATTTACTACTGAAAGAGAGGGGAAGGGGCCACAGTTAAGTTGTAGGGATATTCAGGAAAATTAAACAAGTACATTTACAGAGGAGAAGGTCCTAACAGAACTCTCAAAGCTGAAAGTGGACAAATCTATGGGGCCAGGTGGGATACATCCAAGGATACTAAAAGAACTTAAAGAGGTGCTGGTAGCACCATTGACAGAATTATTCAACCAGTCATTAGCTACAGGAGTAATTCCAGGGGACTGGAAAAGAGCAAATGTAGTCCCACTGCACAAAAGTGGAAGCAAGGAAGAGGCAAACAACTACAGACCAGTGAGTCTTACATCAGTAGTAGGGAAATTGATGGAAACACTCTTAAAAGAAAGAGTTGTAGATTATCTCAAATCCGGCAATTTACTGGATCCCAAACAGCATGGATTCACTGGGGGGAGATCATGTCAAACAAATCTTATTGACTTTTTTGATTGTGTGACTAAAGTGAAGGATAAAGATGGAGCCATGGATATAGCTTATCTAGACTTTAGTAAGGCTTTTGACACAGTTCCACATCGCAGACTGCTAAATAAACTTGAAAGTTTGGGATTGGATATTAGGATTATTGAATGGATAAGATCTTGGTTGAAGGATAGAAAACAGAGAGTTGTGGTAAATGGAGTGCATTCACAGGAGGGAAATGTTACCAGTGGAGTACCCCAGGGATCTGTACTTGGACCAGTGCTTTTTAATATCTTTATTGGTGACATTGCAAATGGCATTAAAGGGAAAGTATGCCTTTTTGCAGATGACACAAAGGTATGCAACAGGGTAGACACACCAGGTGGGGTAAAACAAATGATTGAGGATCTAGGTAGACTAGAGGAATGGTCAAGAGTCTGGCAATTACAGTTTAATGCCAAAAAATGCTAAATCATGCACTTGGGTCTCAAAAATCCTAAAGCTAAATACAGTATTAATGGCACTATACTGGAAACTACTGAGGAGGAAAGGGATCTAGGAGTCACTATTTCAGATGACTTAAAGGCAGGTAAGCAATGTAACAAGGCAATGAGGAAGGCTAGTTAGATGCTTGGCTGCATTGGGAGAGGAATCAGCAGCAGAAAGAAAGAAGTAATAATGCCACTGTATAGGTCATTGGTACGGCCTCATCTAGAATACTGTATTCAGTTCTGTAGGCCATATCTTCAAAAGGATATTAATACATTAGAAACTGTACAAAGGAGGGCAACTAAAATGGTGCATGGCCTACATCACAAAACATACCCAGAAAGACTAAGAAATCTCAATATGTATAGTTTGGAGCAGAGAAGGGAAAGGGGGGACATGATAGAAACTTTCAAATATATCAAGTGTTTTAACAAAGTCCAGGAGGGAAACATTCTCCAAATGAAGAGAAGCAATAGGACACGAGGACATGCACTGAGACTGGAGGGAGGGAGGTTCAGGGGAAATTTGCGGAAAAATTATTTCACAGAAAGGGTAGTGGACAAGTGGAATAGCCTCCCATCAGAGGTGGTAGAGGCTAAGACAGTAGAGCAATTTAAACATGCATGGGATAGACATAAGGATATCCTTACAAAGAAATAAGGATCAAATAAGGTTAGAGATAAAAATAATATAAAAAAATAAAAAAAGGGGCAGACTAGATGGGCCAAATGGTTCTTATCTGCCGACAAATTCTATGTTTCTATGTTTCATCTGGTTCAGGTCATCTGTGTCCGGTACTTCTGGTCTGTGTCCTGTCCGATCATCTAAGGGTCCATGCAGACATCTTTGGATATATCGTCTGTCTACAGCTGGGCTCGTCCTTCTCATCTGTATCTACGTAGGAAATAAAGAGGTATCAGTTTGGATGTCTCTCTATCTACCCATGATGTCTTCTCTTCCATCCGATCCACTTGTAGTCTTTTGATATCCTTCTGTTGACTTGTTTCCCTGTAGATGCGAGAAACAGTGTCAGGAATCGACTCACCACAGCCACATCTGTCCGTCGGTGCGGACCCCGTCCGGGGTCCCTACGTTCTGCTGTCGTCCGCTCCTCTGCCGCCAGACGTCATCCTGGGCCTAGGAACGCTCCTGTAACAGCGGGCGTGTGAGCACGCCGCGTTCCCGCCGGGCCGCGGCATGGGCGCCGCCATGACAGTCTCCATCGGTCAGAGTACGGCGGCCAATCCGGAGCTTGGCCGCACCTCCTTTTCCCACTCCAACCAATGTCTGCACACCAGGGGGTATATCAGGAGCTGCAGGGTGAGCCTGTGGTTGTCCTGAACTTTGTGTCACTCCTGCGACCCATGTGCCTGGATTCCTCCGTGTTCCTGGTTACCTACCTGTTCCTCCGTGTTCCTGGTTACCTTCCTGCATTTCCGTGGAACTACAAGCATCAGCAATCCCTGCATTTGTATTTGGCTCCACACCTATCTACAACCACTGTGTGCTTCAGCCTCAGCAGTAGAGACTCTCTCCAGGTGCATTCCATCACCTCACCTGTGAAGCAGCTTGCTAGCTGCCTGTGCCTAACGAACTACACTGTGGACTTCCACCTGAGTCTCCTGCATCTGCTACCAGGTTTGCTACACATTTATTACCATCTCTGCTGGCGCCACGTTTTAAACCATTCTGGTTCTCACACCAGTGAACTTATCCATCATTACCATTTCCTCCATAGACTCTCAGCTTCCAAGCTGCACCATTTCCATTGCATACTTTTTATTGTTTATTCCTGCACGTTATTCTGCTGCCTTATTGTGTGAACTTTTATGTTAATAAAACACCATTGCGCTGATGCGCAGAAACCCAATCCAGCCTCCTCACTTCTTCCATCCTACCTCCACTGACCCACTAGCGCCCCCTCCGGGGACACAAGTAAAACCGAACCTGACAGTAAGTTCAGGACCGATGGACTCGGACGGTGGTCAGAGTGTGGGGTCAGGGGCCTTACAAAATCTGGTCTCCCGCTTGGATGGTCAAGAGGTTGTGCAGCAGCAGATGTTCCAGTTTCTGCAAGGGATGTCCTCCCGGATTGATACACTACAGCAAACCCTGCCTAGTGTACTTGCTACTCCAGTTCCAGTTACCCCAGCACCTGCAAGTGCTGTGAGTTCTTCTACGCCGGCTACATCAGCTCCAGTGTCACGCTTGCAACTGCCCGTGCCTAGCAAATATGATGGCAGTCCGAAGTTATGTCGCGGGTTCCTTAACCAATGTGAAATCCAGTTTGAATTATTATCACACAATTTCCCCACGTCAAGATCCAAGGTTGCCTACATTATCTCACTGCTCTCTGGTTCTGCCTTGAGTTGGGTGTCTCCTCTGTGGGAACGTGCTGACCCTCTGATGAACAACTACGCTGAATTCGTGTCAACCTTCAGACGTATCTTTGACGAGCCAGGTCGTGCAGCATCAGCCTCGGCAGACCTTATTCAGCTTCGTCAAGGTACCCGGAGTATGGGACAAAATGTCATCCAGATCCAGACGTTAGCCGCAGAGATTCAGTGGAATAATCAAGCCCTGGTAGCAGCCTTCTGGCATGGACTTTCAGATCGGATCAAGGATGAACTGGCAACCCGCGATGTCCCTGAGCAATTGCCTGAACTGATTTCTCTATGCATCAAGTTGGACTCTCGCATCCGCGAACGCAACAGTGAGCGTGCTCGTAGTGAGCCGCGCAAGTCAAGAATGGTACCTTCAGTACAATTTCAGCCTCCACCTTCTGATGAGCCTATGCAAATCAATAGGTCCCGTCTAACTCCTGAGGAGCGGTCAAGAAGACTCCGTGAGAGATTGTGTCTTTATTGTGCGGCTGCAGGTCACCAGATCAATTCTTGTACAGTGCGTTCGGGAAACGCCAGATCCTGACTTGTAAAGGAGGAGTCAAGTTGGGATCTTCTAGACAAGCTCCTTCAAACCAAGACCTCATTCTTCCTGTGACTTTAGAGACTACAGATGGTCTTCAGTCTGCATCTGCGTTAGTGGACTGTGGAGCCGCAGGAAACTTCATCACTCAAGCTGCGGTAGATAAGTTTCGTTTGCCTATCTGCGAACTCTCATATCCAGTCTACATCACTGCAGTAGATGGTAGTCGAATCTCCAAGGGGAATATCTCTCACCAAACCAGACCAGTGGTTCTGGGAGTCGGGTTCCTGCATTCTGAATTAATAAAGTTTTTAGTTATTCCTCAGGCAACCCAAGAGATCGTGTTGGGAATGCCCTGGCTCCAACTACATAATCCGCAGATTGATTGGTCTACGTTACAACTCACTTCCTGGGGTTCGCATTGTCGCCTGTCCTGCTTAGCCCAAGTTTGTCCTATCAAGTCTTCTGAAGTCAAAACCCAGTCAAATCTTCCTGCGGCTTACCAAGATTTCTCTGACGTCTTCAGTGAAAAGGCCGCTGATGTTCTGCCGCCCCATAGAGAGTGGGATTTCATTGACCTCATTCCCGGCAAGAAACCACCAAGGGGGCGTACCTATCCGTTATCCGTTCCTGAAACTGAGGCGATGAGCGACTACATCAGGGAGAACTTACAGAAAGGATTTATCCGTCCCTCATCTTCACCCGCTGGTGTGGGCTTCTTCTTTGTTAAAAAAAAGGATGGAGGATTACGTCCATGCATTGACTACCGGGGTCTCAATGACATTACCATCAAAAACAGTTATCCATTACCACTCATCACTGAATTGTTTGATAGAGTTAAGGGAGCCCGCATCTTCACCAAGTTAGATCTCCGCGGTGCCTACATCCTCATCAGAATCCGTAGTGGTGACGAATGGAAGACAGCTTTTAATACTCGAGATGGTCATTACGAGTACCTGGTAATGCCATTCGGGTTGAGCAATGCCCCAGCAGTGTTCCAGCACTTTGTTAACGAAATCTTCCGTGACGTTCTGTACAAATACCTCGTAGTTTACCTGGATGATATCCTCATCTTCTCCCAAGATCTCTCTTCTCATCGTCTGCAAGTCCGTGAGGTCCTCCGACGTCTTTGTGAGAACCGTCTCTACGGCAAATTATCCAAGTGTACCTTCGAAGTTCCCTCCATACCCTTCCTGGGGTATATAATTTCCGGATCGGATCTCCAGATGGACCCGACAAAGTTGGAAGCCATTGCCAATTGGTCCATTCCAAGTAGTCTCAAGTCTATTCAGCGATTCCTGGGATTCGCCAATTATTATAGGAAGTTTATCCGAGGATTTTCAACTCTCATCGCTCCTATTACCAACTTAACTCGGAAAGGGGCAGATCATTCCAACTGGTCAGAAGAAGCTTTAGCGGCATTTCAAAAGATCAAGCTGGCCTTTATGTCTGCTCCAGTTCTGTCTCAACCGGATGTAAACAAGCCATTCGAGTTGGAGGTGGATGCCTCCACAGTAGGAGTTGGAGCTGTTCTCTCCCAGAAGGGAACTGATGGGAAGATTCACCCTTGTGGATTTTATTCTCGTAAATTCCTCCCTGCAGAAGCTAACTATTCCATTGGAGATCAAGAACTACTAGCGATCAAGCTGGCCCTTGAGGAATGGAGGTATCTCCTGGAAGGGGCCAAATTTCCGTTCAACATCTATACGGATCATAAAAATCTGCTTTATTTGAAGGCAGCCCAGTGCCTCAATCCTCGCCAGTCCCGGTGGGCTATGTTCTTCTCTCGTTTTAACTTTAAGCTTCATTTCCGCCCAGGTTCTCAGAATATCAAGGCAGACGCTTTATCCCGATCTATGGAGTCCGAAGAGGAGACGTCCGACTCGGTTCCGCATTCCATCCTGAGTCCAGTGGTATTTGCTTCGTCTCAAGTTTCTCCTGCTCCATCTCCTGGTAAGACTTTTGTTTCCCCAGAACTCCGTTCCAAGTTGCTGTCTTGGGCTCATCAGTCCAAATTCACTGGGCATCCTGGTGTCCTGAAAACTTTCAAGTTCCTCTCTGAGACATACTGGTGGCCGAAGATGAAAGTTGACATCAAAGATTTTGTGGCATCCTGCCCGAAGTGTGCGCAGCACAAGACTCCTCGACAATCTCCAGCAGGTCAGTTACAACCATTATCTGTTCCCAGCCGTCCCTGGTCACACTTGTCCATGGATTTCATCTCTGACCTTCCCTCTTCTCAAGGATTCAATACCATCTGGGTTGTGGTTGACAGGTTTACCAAAATGGCCCATTTTGTACCACTCCAGGGTCTTCCTTCCGCACCAAAGCTTGCCCAAATCTTCCTACGGGAGATTTTCCGCTTACATGGACTACCCACTGAAATTATATCTGACCGTGGAGTTCAGTTTGTGGCAAGATTTTGGAGAGCCCTTTGTTCTGCCATGCAAGTCAACCTCAAGTTTTCGTCAGCCTACCACCCTCAGACGAATGGGCAGACGGAGAGGGTAAACCAAGAGTTAGAAACCTTTTTAAGACTTTATGTTTCGTCTTCTCAAGATGACTGGTTGGACCTGCTCCCATGGGCTGAATTTGCCCACAATTTCCGCTACCATACTGCTACGGAAACAACTCTGTTCTTTGCTGTATATGGACAACATCCCCGTGTTCCAGATTTTCAAGAACTTCCTCACATTGATGTTCCTGCTGCCACTGCTGTCTTGAGTCAGTTCTCTTCAACCTGGAGGAAGATTCATGCTTCCCTCAAGAAGGCTTCTAGCCGGTATAAGTTCTTTGCTGACCGCAAAAGACGTGCAGTTCCTAGCCTGAAACCTGGTGACAAGGTTTGGCTTTCCACCCGGAACCTCCGTCTTAGAGTCCCGTCGATGAAATTTGCACCACGTTTCACCGGTCCCTTTTCCATCGAAAGAGTCATCAGTCCTGTGGCCTACAAGCTCAAGTTACCACCTTCTCTACGAATACCTAATGCCTTTCATGTCTCTCTCCTCAGACCGTTAGTCCTGAATCGCTTCCAAAGAGCTCTTCCAGTCGGCCCCAAAGTGCGAACTCAGCGGGGCGTGGAGTTCGAGATAGAGAAGATTCTGGATTCCCGTTGCCGGTACGGTCGTCTACAATACCTTATCGACTGGTCCGGTTATGGTCCTGAGGAGAGAAGTTGGGTGAATTCGTCAGATGTCCATGCTCCAAGGTTGGTCCGTGTCTTCCACAGAACTCATCCTTCCAAGCCACGTGGGTGTTCAGTGCCCACCCATAAAGGAGGGGGTACTGTCAGGAATCGACTCACCACAGCCACATCTGTCCGTCGGTGCGGACTCCGTCCGGGGTCCCTACGTTCTGCTGTCGTCCGCTCCTCTGCCGCCAGACGTCATCCTGGGCCTAGGAACGCTCCTGTAACAGCGGGCGTGTGAGCACGCCGTGTTCCCGACGGGCCGCGGCATGGGCGCCGCCATGACAGTCTCCATCGGTCAGAGTACGGCGGCCAATCCGGAGCTTGGCCGCACCTCCTTTTCCCACTCCAACCAATGTCTGCACACCAGGGGGTATATCAGGTGCTGCAGGGTGAGCCTGTGGTTGTCCTGAACTTTGTGTCACTCCTGCGACCCATGTGCCTGGATTCCTCCGTGTTCCTGGTTACCTACCTGTTCCTCCGTGTTCCTGGTTACCTTCCTGCATTTCCGTGGAACTACAAGCATCAGCAATCCCTGCATTTGTATTTGGCTCCACACCTATCTACAACCACTGTGTGCTTCAGCCTCAGCAGTAGAGACTCTCTCCAGGTGCATTCCATCACCTCACCTGTGAAGCAGCTTGCTAGCTGCCTGTGCCTAACGAACTACACTGCGGACTTCCACCTGAGTCTCCTGCATCTGCTACCAGGTTTGCTACACATTTATTACCATCTCTGCTGGCTCCACGTTTTAAACCATTCTGGTTCTCACACCAGTGAACTTATCCATCATTACCATTTCCTCCATAGACTCTCAGCTTCCAAGCTGCACCATTTCCATTGCATACTTTTTATTGTTTATTCCTGCACGTTATTCTGCTGCCTTATTGTGTGAACTTTTATGTTAATAAAACACCATTGCGCTGATGCGCAGAAACCCAATCCAGCCTCCTCACTTCTTCCATCCTACCTCCACTGACCCACTAGCGCCCCCTCCGGGGACACAAGTAAAACCGAACCTGACAAACAGAAACTCTTCCAGAGCATTAGTTGTCCCTCCCCACCCTCTATGATACTGTATGATTTTGTATACTCCATTCTGAAATTTTTACAAATCACATCTGCCACTATTTGCGAGTGCTACAGATTGAACTTCACATTATTTTAGCCACTAGATGGCATCCAGATCCTAGGATGCCTTTGCTTTTCACATTTTCATAAAACATTTCTCCAAAAATGTCCTGATATTCAGGATTTTCACATATATTTATCCTGAACCAACTCATATACTACCCCCCCTTTCTCCTGTCCAATAATCTGTATATTAATTGGGAAGGAGAATTGAGGAAGTCTTGGGCTCTTTGACAAATTTTTGGACTGTTCCTTGATGTTCTGAGAAAATAGAAACATTAGCATACATAATACAATTACTGTCAAAATGAAACTTTTTCCTATCTATTGCAAACACACAAACTGTTAGTAAGTTTTACCCAAATAGATTACCAATAACACAACATTGTCCTGTAGAACCTATTTAAATATGAGACCATTCTTTTACCTGCTATGGACCGGTAATGATGAGATGAAACAACTCAAGTTAACAGACCAATCATATATCAGATATTAGGCAACCATTAGCTCAGTATCTTATGACTACCTTGTGATTATGATTTTATAGTTTCTTTGCAAACAGCTGATCCAATGTCTGTTCTGCAAAGCCACTTTTCTAACATGAGCAAATTTCTCCATTTTCTGGTTAAAAGAAACCACGAATTGTCCTACCATTTGATCTAACAACGTCAATATCTGGTACTTCCAAAACTCCTAAAGTACAAAAGTGTCTCTCTACTGGTCATCAGAGGTTAAAAAAAACCATCAAAATTAACACTATAGAAATGTAAGGATAACTTACCTTTCCACAGTTTCAATCATTACTGTGACAGTTTAAACAGGATGATCATATTTTATGACCTATGGTCACCCCCCTGTCCTGGTGTATAAGACCATAAACATCAGGGTTATTCTTAATTCCTTAATTCTGAACATCTCAATTTAACTAGGATTTACAGAGATTTGTGAACACAAAAAATAAAATCACATTTGTGTCAGCTCTTAACAAGCATTTGGGATTTATACAACCTTTCCATATGTACTGTTACAACAGTTGTGACAATGTTTATCCAATACTGTGTCACCTTATGAGAGATATGTCAGCTATTAAACTTTTCCAGATCTTCCAAAAGAACCTCGTCCCGCCCATTTTCCAATTCCTAAGAATCTGGTCAGAGGGCTGCAATACATACTTACTACCACTAGGTGGTTTGAGGATATTTTCCTCCAATATATACATATATATATTCCATTATAAATACCTGTATATACCTGGGATTTCACAAAGAGCAGGATTTAAATACCACCTATTTGTATCCCATATATTACCATATACAGTTTTAAGAACAATAATATGTATCTCAAACATTGTTATAAGCTGAAAGGTTGAATCCGTTATCATCTGTCAACAATGTTACAAAAAGACGTCTCCTTATGTACATGTACATGACAGACCCAGATCTCCTTATCTTTGCTTATCATATAACATGCCTAGTACTAAGGGCATATTACATGTCCAACGTTCCGAGTATTACATATATTGCATTGTTTCTTAATATTTATAATGTAATGTATATAGCAGTCTAAAAATTCATGTTTCCTGAAGTCATATATATATACTTACCATATGACCCGTTTATCTAAGGAAAGAAGATTTAGACATCCTAACATCTGCGGCATCTTAAATTAAATGAATATCCATCTTTACCGTTATTGTTAAAGACTTCGCCTTCCTGCGATTTAGTCTTCTTTCAAATACCTTCTGCTTACCAATCTATAGAACGATTATTACAGGACTCATTGCAAAACCCGCTATATGGTCCATGTAATTACACCCTGCTTATCAATACCTTACCTGATATAAGCTTCTTACCAGGGTACCTATAAATTGTAACAGAGTTGAATAAATGAGTCTAGTATACCCCCCTTCTGCGAGTTTCTTAAACTATTTAAGGAAATCGATATTTTAATGTTCGGTGTTCTATGACTGTATTACTAATTTGTGTGATATCCCTGCTGCCTGCTGAGTGGAAATGAAGTCCTCGATTCTCTATAGAATCAGTGAATTTATCTTGCAGACCTGGAGTCACCCAGCCGAAATCACTAATAACGGCCTTAAAACAGGTATCCAGTGCGCATTGGTCAGCTCAAAATTCTTAATGTGTCGTTAATCACGTACCCACCTAGACAACTTTCAAAGACTTATTCAACGAATGCCTTGTACCACTGCATCCAGGGCAGAGTCCCCCAGATGTTACGCTTAAGGCGTTACATCTATGAGTCCGTGGGAGCGCCCCACGCGGCTCATACCTTGACTGAGTACCACACTCAGATATCACACCCTTGACTAAAACCTGTCAAGTATCCATAATTCCATGGAATCTACACGAACTTATTCTAAGAAGAGGAATATCAACAACAAAAAATAACACTTAGTCCATCTGGAAAGAAGAAAATAGTGTTAGCAAGTTTAGCATAGGTAGAATTATCCATATTCTTTTCTTCTTCCTAAATAAGGTTCTTATATTCAGTCATTAACAATCTATTAATTTTAACTAATTGTATTGTAAGTGCACTGCAAGTGTGTGCTCAGTAATGCTGCTGTACAGTGATACAGATCCCTGTTTTATTGGGTCTTGTACACTGTAAACAATACCCCCATTCTGTTGCTGCTAAAATTTTGAGCAAAACAACAGAAGGTGTGATAAGTTGAAATCATGCTTCACATTGGTGCTAAAAGCCTTCCTGTGTTAAGTATGGTTTCCTTAACAAACATTAGAAAAGTTGCCAATTAAGTAATGTTTGTGTCATTACTTCAGCACAGTACATTGGAATACACTTTCCATACATTTCAGTTAAACAAAAAAATTACTATCACTATCAATAAATTTTCAGTTCTATTTATTTTTGCTTCAAAACTATAAAAACATTTATATTTATCCCAAAAAAATGTACAAGTCATATATGGGTTTGCTGTAATTAATTATGCATCTGTTAAGAACAAAACTAAAGCAGTTTGAGTTTCAACTGTAAAAAAATGTTTTACTCTGTCCCATACAAATTCTTTAGTTACTTTACTATTCAAGGAAACCTATTGGTATGCAAATCTTAGGTCTTAAACCAGCCAGAAAAGGAACTGTTTGCACATCACTTAGAACAATGGTGATAATTCCTGGCTGTATTGGCTGTGAACAAGTTCACACAGCAAAATGTCTGCTTTATAAACTTGGGGAGAGTCCTACAGTTTATAATACATTAGATAACTGGATTTGCTGTAACAAATAGAAGTTATAAATTAAAACCATACTTGCTTGGTTAATGTCTTCAGCGTGAATCCTTGGTCTTGAGGAAACTTGTTAGTGCTGAAAAAAACAAATCTTGCACGGAGAGAGATAAAGTATATTTTGTATACAAGCGATTTAAACAGAAAATAAAAATATGGGTTCTCTTCTTTTAAATTGAAAGCAGTACTGTTCGGGCGCCAATGTTAAGGGGTCATGATAAAGGGGTATACTTTTTCCTTCTCTATTCCCCTCCTTTTCTCTGTCTGATTCTATTGCTTGTATTATATAACTATATTTCATATCTTTGAAGCAAATATATAATTTTAACCCTTTAGTGATTTATAATAGTTAATCACTAATTGTGTATCTTTTATAAGCAAACCCGCAGAGGTTGCATCTAGACATATATATCTTTAAATCATTAGGAATATTCTGTTCATATAAGAATGCACGCCAGTCATATGGAATGTAAATCATAAGAATGTATTTCAACAAACAATTGCTACTCATAGAATTCACTTTTATCATTAAACAGCATTGGTCAAATACAATGCAAGTCACCATATAATAGTTTCACAGATTTAAACTATATAAGGAACAAATAGGATGAAAGAAGTGTGAGAGATGTATGTACTGTACTGTATGTGTGTATTTATTACTGGGGAGATATAACTCAAAGCACTCGGCTAAATCCTAGATTTATTGATATATATTGGAAAATATATATATCTTAGAGAAATACCTTAGGGGATTGGTTTTGGTTTATGTATGTGTGTGTTTGTGTGTGTGGGGGGGAGGGGCAGCATGTGGCTGCATTGTCCACAGACCGCATGGGACAGAAGCTAGACTCCATTTTGGGAAAACTCCCATGATTCCAAAGTCTGTAACATATGGTTCAAAAGGGAATGCCAGCAGCCATTTTAGATTTGCAAGTCCAAACACATGGCATTCTTTGCTACACCATAATCACATAGCAGAAGCCATAAGACTCCACTATATTCCAACTTATATTACAATTCCAAGCCATCTAATCACCTTTCACAATTCCAAGCCATCTAATCACCTTTCACAATTCCAAGCCATCTAATCACCTTTCACAATTCCAAGCCATCTAATCACCTTTCACAATTCCAAGCCAACACAGTATCTCAATAACCAGAGCATATTGTATGCTGTCCATATTATATGAACCATCACAAGACCAGATCACCAGGTAACCACAAGTATCAGCCTGCCATTGCTACAAGCACATGCTATATTTCAGCAAGATGCACTATATAAAACCACTACAATCTGTTATAAATCACCATCCACAAATGTATACCAGGAATGCTATGCTACAGATTGTCTACTGTTCCAATTCATTACAGATTTCATAGAGTATTATCACCAACACATAACAATCACATGATTGCACAAGTACTATTAACCTTAAAGTCAAATGTATTTACATATTTAACTATTCTATGCCAATCATTTCACAACTACTTTACCACAAACACATGTTTAACTATTCTATGCTATTTATCTATGAGATATTGAGTATGATACTTAGCCTTAGTAAGGAGATCGGTCCTGGTGATGAGCAAGCCATGCTTCTGAGAGCTAGATTGATTCTGAGTGAGTGAGCTCTGATTTCAAGTGGGTACAGTATATTCATACCTGTGGGTGTGTCTTTCACAGCATGTGGGCTAGCTGTATCAGTGAGCTGAGCTGGCCATGTGAGCTTGGTTATTTAAATGCTAATTGGCCAAGGCTACAGTGTAGGGATGTTAATTAGGCTTCAGGTTATAGAAGCCAATATTATCAATCATTCTTTGTATCTCTAAAATGGATATATGGAATTACTCTGTAACAATCCCCATCCCAAATAATAAACAGATCATCAATGTAACGGCCATAGAAGACCAGGTTCACCTCCCAGTCGCTTCCCCACAGGAGCGAATCCTCCAGGTCACCCATGTATAGGTTGGCATAACTGGGGGCGAACCTGGTCCCCATGGCCATCCCCATGACCTGCAGATAATAGTGATGTAGAAAAAGAAAATAGATGTGAGAAAGAATAAAAGAAATGGAATCAACAATTAAAGCCTGGTGTTCTGCGCTAAGGTCATCGTCCTCGCGTAGTTTCTTAGATATTCTACTCGTTCCATGTATATGAGGAATATGTGTGTATAAGGCTTGAACATCTAAGGTTAGAAAGGAATACGATTCCTTCCATGGTATGGTTTGAATTTTAGTCAGGAAATGGGTGGTATCACGGAGATGTGACCTAAGCGCAGAAACTCGTGATTGAAGGTGAGAATCAACACAAAAAGAAATATTAGAGGTAAGGGAACTAACACCAGAGATGATAGGTCGCCCGGGCGGTGAAGTGAGAGATTTGTGAATTTTGGGGAGAAAGTAAAAAGTGGGTGTGGTAGGGAAATGAGGCAACAGGAAATTATATTCTTCCCTGGATATGACCCCATCGACAAGCGCCACATCTAAGTGGGATGTTAGTTCTGCTAAAAATACATCAGTTGGATTTTTTTCCATCCTTCTATAGTTTTTTTGTGTCGCATAGCTGTCTATTTGCCTCATTAATATAGTCAATTCTATTCTTAACTACCAGGCCCCCACCCTTGTCTGCCTCTTTTATGACAAGGGAGGTGTCTTTTGTGAGTTCCTTAAGGGCTCTCTTTTCTTGACGAGTTAGGTTAGATGCGTACTTAGAGTTCCCCTGGCGTTGTCCTACTAAATTTTGAAATCTTCTAGGGTAATTTTATAAAAAGATTCTACATGTGAACTTTTTGCACATACAGGAAAGAATTCCGATTTCTTCTTAAATTTGGTGGACTCTCTGGTTTGATCATAAATTTTGATTGTTTTGTCAGATTCAACATTATTCTGCTCCCATAGTTCCTCCAGGGCAGCAACTGCACAGGCGTCGTTGCTGTCCAGGGTAATGGGAACAGAATCATCCTTAGTCCTCTGGAGGTTCTTTTTCGCAAAATAGCGTTTTCTACACATCGTTCGGACATAGCGGTTAAGTTCGACAAATAGGTCGAACATATTGGGTTCGCTAGTGGGGGAGAATTTGAGGCCCTTTTCCAGAAGGGAGAGTTCAGAATCATTAAGTTGTTTAGATGAAAGATTAAATACATTTTGTTTAAGAGTCTTTCTAGCTAGCGATCTTCCTGCATTTTTCTGGGATTTTTCTATCCTAGTTCTTCCCTCCCTTCCTCCTCTTGGCTTGAATCTCTTCTCCTTTTTGTCGCCCCCCAGGCATATCTTAGCTGGTAATTGCTACTTGTTGAGCCTCCTGGGGATATCCGCTGTTTGTGTGGACCAGACCATGTTTATGTTTTCTGCATTATTATTATTATTATTACATTTTATTTATAAGGTACCACATGTGTTTCGCAGCGCCGTACAAAGGACAGTACAGGCAGACAAAACATAGCATTACAGTAAATAAATAACAGAAATACAGTACAGGTAATATAGAGCACCACACGTTCTCAAGACATAATACAGCTAAGATGTAAGTATTGAGGGAGTGATCATCGTACTACTAGAGGCTGGTGGCCATAGATGGAGAAGAGCCTTTACTAGCAGGGTAAAGATGGTCGTTGAGTAGGGGAGAGCTGCGAGTGAAATGTGTCGAGACGATGGCTAAGATGACAAGAGGAAAGAGGGCCCTGCTCTGAAGAGCTAACAATCTAGTGGGGAGGGGCGACAGACAGATGACAAGAGGTGCAGGCAAGCGGGAGGTAGCCTGATGGCAGTATGCAAGCAAAGCTGAGAAGTTCACGGTATGAGGCAGGGGGGTGGAGGCGCAGCTTCAGGACTGGGTTATGCATCGGGAGGGTATGCTTTGATGAATAGGTGGGTTTTTAGTGCCCGTTTGAAGCTTTGCAAGGTCGGGGAGAGTCTAATGGAGTGGGGGAGTGCGTTCCACTGAAGGGGTGCAGCATGGGCATAGTCTTAAACATGAGCATGGGAAGCAGTGACCAGGGCGGTGGGGAGTCGATGGTCATTGGTCGACCATAGGGGGCAGGAGGGAGTATGAAAGGAGAGGAGGTTGGAGATGTAGGCAGCAGTGGAATTAGAGATGGCCTTGTATGTGAGGGTGAGGAATTTGAAGAGGATTCTGTAGGGGAATTCGAGCCAGTGTAGATTTTGTCGAAGGGTAGTGGCAGATGTGGTGCGGTGGGAGAGGAAGATAAGACTAGCTGTGGAGTTCAGGACAGATTGGAGGGGAGCAAGATGGGAGCAAGCGAGGCCAGTGAGGAGAACATTGCCATAGTTAAGTCGTGAGATGACCAGTGAGTGGATGATGAGTTTAGTTGCACTCTGGGAGAGATATGGCCTGATACGAGCAATGTTGCGTAGTTGGAAATGACAGGATTGTGCCAGAGCTTGGATGTGGGGTGCAAAGGAGAGGGAGGAGTTAAGAGTGATGCCCAAGCAGCGTAGTTGGGGAACAGGGGAGATGGTGGTGTTGTCAACAATGATAGAGATATTGGTCGGGGGTGTTGCTCTGGATGGGGGGGAAGATGATGAGTTCAGTTTTGTCCATGTTGAGCTTCAGAGAGTGCACAGATATCCAGGAGGAGATTGCGGAGAGGCAGCTGGAAACCTGAGAATGGACAGAGGGGGACAGATCAGGAGAGGAGAGGTAGAGTTGTGTGTCATCAGCATAGAGGTGGTATTGAAGGCCAAAGGAGTTAATGAGTGCACCCAGGGAAGAGGTGTACAGGGAGAACAGAAGGGGTCCAAGGACAGAACCCTGAGGCACACCAACAGGATGGATGGAAGGGTGCGAGGTGGTGCTGGAGGCAGACACAGAGAAGGAGCGGTTAGTGAGGTAAGAAGAAAACTAGTCAAGGACAGTGCTAGAGAGGCCAGCGTTTTGGAGTGTGCAGAGGAGGAGAGGATGATCTACGGTGTCAAAGGCAGCAGAGAGGTCCAGAAGGATGAGCAGAGAGAGGTGGCCCCTGGATTTGGCCGAAAGCAGGTCATTGGTGACTTTCACCAGGGCAGTCTCAGTTGAGTGGAGTGGGCGAAAGCCAGATTGTAGTGAGTTTTATTTATGGTTTATTAAATAGTAATTCACTATTTGCATTTCATTTTTTTTCTCATTCTGAGTATACATTATCGAGCCCAAGTAGAGTATATAACAAGAGCTTGATCCATTGCCAGAAGTATGCTGACTCCTATATTGAGAATGTTACAATACTAACCCATTCATCACAGGACAGTGCTGGTTAAGTCTGTTGTCCCATTTTTTGTATAAAGTTGTGTGATGGTGTGTTTTGACCATGTACAGTAGTCAGACTTGCAGGCTATGCAGAGTTGATTTAAGGCACATCTTTTGTACTAGCTATAGCATACCTCCCAACTGTCCTGATTTTGGTGGGACAGTCCCACTTTTCGGGCATTGTCCCACCTGTAGGCCAAAGTATCCTCTCTCAGTTGTTGTTCTGCTTAGCATAACAAGTGGTGAATAAATAGCGTGCTTATGCACATGGCATCTATTCAGTTGAAAGGGGGACTGGGAATATGTTCAGCAACTCCCGGAGCACTGGCTAGTGGCTGCATTTCCCACAAGGTCACACCCCTTGTAAAGATGCCACGGCCCTTTTGCAAGAGACATGGGGCTAGATGCTTGGAGAGTGATAAAATGGAGAAAGAAAAAGTGCCAGCCAATCAGGGCCTAACTGCCATGTCAAAGGTTGTGTTTGAAAAATGACAGTTAGGAGGTGATTGGCTGATACTTTTTCACTGTCCATTTTATCACTTTCCAAGAGATGATGCATCTGGCCCCATACCCACTATAGCAATGAAATGCCCGCTTTTTGGGCTGCTCGGCTAAGGCGTCCCGATCTGTCATCAGAGCCGGGGCAGATTGGTCCTAGGGCTCACAGAGAAGATTCCCAGTGGGCTGAAATGCATGTGGGGCATGTTTGGTTTGTTGACATGTGAGGGGTGGTGCTGCTGCCACGGTTACAAGGTATACCTCTGGTGTTGCCCATGTGAGGCGACTTGTACAAATTTTTCCAGAGCCACTTTCAGTTTCCAATCCGCCTCTGTGTTACAAGCCACTAGCAGCGCATCTGTGTTACTACACTCCAGCAGTTAGATTCCTGCATGTATCCCTGTGTTCAGCCTCAGTTGTTGCATAAATAGCAGTTTGACTCTCTGTGTCTAGCTATCCCGCTGCATTGTATATCCTCATCAGGAAGCTTGGTTTCTCTGGGTATTCTGATTGGGAGTGTCTCCCTTTTTTACCCAGCTTGCTTTTTACATGACGCCGGTTATAGGTTCAAGTTCTTGTTTGTACCTGGTCCTTGTCCTATGGTTGTGAATTGAGTCTGTGAAGTTAGTGCTGTCTTCTCCAGTTGCCAAGCTTGCTATCGCTGCACATAGTGAAATCCTGCTCTGAAGCTAGTCTCCGTTTCAGTGTCTCTGGATCTCTGTTCCCCTTCAGGGGGTTCTGTTCCAGGTCCAGTTTATGGGCTTCTTCAGAATCCACATCAGACAGCTTAAGCTAAGTCCTGGGATTTAGCATTAGTTATTTTCAGAGTCTGAGTTACCTCTTGTATTTGGTTATTTATATCATCCTGTGCATTGTTGCATTTATTATCCATTGATATTTAGTTGCTTATATCATCCTATGCATTATTGCATTTATAATCAATTGATATTCCATTGCTTATATCACCCTGTGCATTGTTGCATTCATATACAGTTTATATTTAGTTGCTTATACCACCTTGTGCATTGTTGCATTCGCATACATTAAAATGCTTATTTCTGTTTGTGCATAGTGCAGCTTGATACAGTATTATCTGTCCTAATTCTCATCCAGTGAGCTTCTCTCTAGTTTCTATTTTTGCCCTTGCCCAGCCTTCTATGGTCACCTTGTCCTTCTATAATACCTGGGGGCATCAGAGTACTGGGTGGACTTAATTCACCTGGAAAAGGTGGCTGCTATAGGTGAAGCCTAGTATTGCAGGAGGCTAGAATACTGCTGGGCAAGCGTAACACCCTGCCTGTCTTTAAAGGAAAGTGCAATAGAATATGCTAGCTGTACATAAATTTTAATAAATAAATGAATATATAGATGTTCTACAGCCGAGAATTATTAAACTTCATGGTGTCACTGGGTCTTTCAGACAGAAGTGGAAATCTGAAAAAATTGTGATACCAAAATCTATCATATACATTTATTTTATTCCCTGTGGGGGCCAATTTTGTTTTATTGCTTTCTGTGGGGGCCAATGTGTTTTATTTTTTTCTTGTGCAATGTTTTTCATCTGCACTTGTATCTGAGTTCCACCGTGCATGCATGCACCGCGATGGTGTTCGTACATAGTCAGACACATGCACCAAGAAGTGTATTACAAATGTGTTGGACATTCCTGGGTGGATAAAGGGGGTTGGTTAATCAAATGCAGATGTAACCTAGTGTGGGCGTGTTGCTGATAGTGGTTGCATATGGAGACAATGAATTGCTCACATTGGAGGCCATACTCAGATGGATGATTTGCACTTTGATAGGGCTGATGAAAGTTTCAATGGTGCGACGCGCAGAGGATAATTACAGCACCTGTAGACACTGAAAGTGGGCATCTCAGTCCATGCATATTTGGATGCACAGATGTACACCAGGGAAGGGCATTATAGTGTCAGCATAAATTCATAGACGCAACTGCAGCAAAAGACGCAAGGAAGACCGAAACTGTATCCAACTCAGAATCAGACCTTATGAGGAAGAATCCTGTCCACTCAACAGACTCCACCCCACTCCCATAACAGACCCCGCCCCCATTAGGACTGCTTCCATAAATTTCCGGGTTGTAATCCCTGCATCAGAGGATGTTGGGAGGTATTGGTAAAGAGCTGGTGCAAGTGCTGATAATAATTGCACCCAAGCATTACACCAGTTTCTCCTGAAAAATGTACTAACTACATGAACATAAGTAAATCATACATAACAATGGGCAAAAATGTCTTCATTCCTCAAACTTATTATACATTTAAAATGTTACATTTAACTACCAAATATTCCAGCTACACTGTTCACACTTTAAATGTTCATCAATCCCTGTTAGATGACACGGTGTATTAGGCTCCAAACAGCGGGAGACTCGCTTTCTCTTTTTACCATGAATATGTGAGCAGTGAGCTATCCACATGCTGATCTCACAGTCGGATCTGGAAGCTGCCGCACACAGAAGTACTGATAATGACATTATATCAATACAGCACTTGTATCTCATTTAAGGTCACTTGTTTCAACAGCAGGAGATTTTATTTTTATGAAATGCTGTAACAATGCTTTGAAAGGAAGTTCACATATAATCACAGATTGTTTATTGACTGGAATTAGACAAAAAAAAAAATTGTTACCTCCAGGGCAGATTCAGAGATAGATGCAGTAGCACAACAACTTCTAGGACTTTATATGCAGTGCCTGTGCTAAAATATGTGAACGCAGAAGGAGGCATCTTGGGGGTCATTTAGATCTGATCGCTGCTGTGCGTTTTTGCACAATGGGCGATCAGATCTGAACTGCGCATACGTATGCACCGCACTGCACCGGTGTGTCACACTGCTGCAACAGGCATCGGCGCCCTGCGACGGGATGGAGCGAAGGATCCATTTGCACGGGTGTTCGCAAGGAGATTGACAGGAAGAGGCCATTTGTGGGTGTCAACTGACCGTTTTCAGGGAGTGTCCGGAAAAATGCAGGCAGGCTCAGGCGTTTTCAGGGAGGGTGTCTGACATCAGCTCCGGCCCCAATAAGCAGGATTCCATCGCACAGGAAGAGTAAGTCCTGGGCTGCGCAGGGACTGCACAAAATCAGTTTGTGCAGCTCAGCTACACATGCGTTCACACACTTGCACAGCAAAAAACACTCCCCCTGTAGGTGGCGACTATCTGATCGCAGGACTTCAAAAATCACTGCCCAGCAATGAGATCTGAATTAGGCTCCTTGAGTAGAAACTGAAAGGCACCCACTAAATTCTTTTGTGATCTGCTGCTGTGTCCGAAGACAAAGCAACAGATCCCTCTGTGTGAACATTGGTCATCTGGCTAACCCACTGGCCTCAGCATCATGTAGAGTGACCATATTATTCCTTTTACCTGGGACGCTCATGGACTACACAGGTTCTGTGTCTGATTAAGACCAGCTGGAATGTAGGCTTGAAGTCAGCCAGCCACAGAACCTGTGTAATCCATGAGCATCCCAGGTAAAAGAGATAATATGGTCACTCTACAGCATGCCTCAAAAAAGCAGCACTCTCGTTTTTGAGAATGATGCCCATCACCACACCATCGATGCCGCCAAACAGCCGTAGTATGTCAGTCCTGCTATGGCTTAATGTGCACTGCATGCAATCTTGCAGAATGAGATCTGCACATGCACAGTGGGGGTAATTCTGAGTTGATCGCAGCAGCAATTTTGTTAGCAGTTGGTCAAAACCATGTGCACTGCAGGGGGGGCAGATATAACATTTGCAGAGAGAGTTAGATTTGGGTGGGTTATTTTGTTTCTGTGCAGGGTAAATACTGGCTGCTTTATGTTTACACTGCAATTTAGATTTCAGTTTGAATACACCCCACCCAAATCTCACTCTCTCTGCACATGTTATATCTGCCCCTCCTGCTGTGCACATGGTTTTGCCCAACTGCTAACAAAGTTGCTGCTGCGATCAACTCAGAATTAGGCCCTGTGTGACATCTGGTCATGTGCAGATCTCACACCATCAGAGATGTACGGAATCCATCAGATATGCATTCATCCAAGAGAGTATTAACAAAACTTGAGGCCTGTGCAGCCTCCTCCATCCGAGCCCTCTTCTCTCTAGCCGGCAGTGCAATAAAGTCTGAGTACTAGGGGCACAGACTATTACGAATGCACAGAACTCTGGGGAAAATGGTGCGGCTGCCATTTTCCTAGGGATTTCTGTTCTGCGCATGCTCAAAGCGCTGGGATAATGACTGCCACGCTATTTACCATGTGATTTGTGGAGAGGTTCTGCCGCCAACAGGGGACTCTGGAGAGGTGAGTATTGAAAAAATGGATGCAGGATGTGTGGAGTGGGCCTCACTGGACTTAGGGGCCCTTGTGCACTGCACATACTGCACCCATTGTAGGTACACCACTGCATACATCTCTGAATTAGGCCCTGTGATGCCACCATTTCTTGTACTACGTATGCAGCCATATTTGTGAGTTGACTGTATCACAGAGTTGTGGCTTCTTGTGCTTAAAGAGGCATGCAAGAGGCATCTGCCTGTATGTTAAGAATAGTATGGGCATGGAGGTGCAAGGGAACAATGTTCCTTAGACAAGTCACATCTCTTAGGCCATAATGCACTGCTCTTCCAGAATTTCCAGAACACACCCTAATTTTGAGGAGCTCTCCTGGACTGCTGGGAGAGTAGACCACACTCCCATAAGCTGCTTTTCATTGCAAAAGTCATATTTCTATGAATTACTAATAATAATAATAATAATAATAAGAATTTACTTACCGATAATTCTATTTCTCATAGTCCGTAGTGGATGCTGGGGACTCCGTAAGGACCATGGGGAATAGCGGCTCCGCAGGAGACTGGGCACATCTAAAGAAAGCTTTAGGACTAACTGGTGTGCACTGGCTCCTCCCCCTATGACCCTCCTCCAAGCCTCAGTTAGGATACTGTGCCCGGACGAGCGTACACAATAAGGAAGGATTTTGAATCCCGGGTAAGACTCATACCAGCCACACCAATCACACCGTATAACCTGTGATCTGAACCCAGTTAACAGTATGATAACAGAGGAGCCTCTGAAAAGATGGCTCCCAACAATAATAACCCGATTTTTGTAACAATAACTATGTACAAGTATTGCAGACAATCCGCACTTGGGATGGGCGCCCAGCATCCACTACGGACTATGAGAAATAGAATTATCGGTAAGTAAATTCTTATTTTCTCTAACGTCCTAAGTGGATGCTGGGGACTCCGTAAGGACCATGGGGATTATACCAAAGCTCCCAAACGGGCGGGAGAGTGCGGATGACTCTGCAGCACCGAATGAGAGAACTCCAGGTCCTCCTCAGCCAGGGTATCAAATTTGTAGAATTTAGCAAACGTGTTTGCCCCTGACCAAGTAGCTGCTCAGCAAAGTTGTAAAGCCGAGACCCCTCGGGCAGCCGCCCAAGATGAGCCCACTTTCCTTGTGGAACGGGCTTTTACAGATTTTAGCTGTGGCAGGCCTGCCACAGAATGTGCAAGCTGAATTGTACTACAAATCCAACGAGCAATAGTCTGCTTAGAAGCAGGAGCACCCAGCTTGTTGGGTGCATACAGGATAAACAGCGAGTCAGATTTCCTGACTCCAGCCGTCCTGGAAATATTTTCAGGGCCCTGACAACATCCAGCAACTTGGATTTCTCCAAGTCCCTAGTAGCCGCAGGCACCACAATAGGTTGGTTCAGGTGAAAACGCTGGAACCACCTTAGGGAGAAACTGAGGACGAGTCCTCAATTCCGCCCTGTCCGAATGGAAAATCAGATAAGGGCTTTTACAGGATAAAGCCGCCAATTCTGACACGCGCCTGGCCCAGGCCAGGGCCAACAGCATGACCACTTCCCATGTGAGATATTTTAACTCCACAGATTTAAGTGGTTCAAACCAATGTGACTTTTGGAACCCAAACTACATTGAGATCCCAAATTGCCACTGGAGGCACAAAAGGAGGCTGTATATGCAGTACCCCTTTTACAAACGTCTAAACTTCAGGGACTGAAGCTAGTTCTTTTTTGGAAGAAAATTGACAGGGCCGAAATCTGAACCTTAATGGACCCCAATTTCAGGCCCATAGACACTCCTGTTTGCAGGAAATGTAGGAATCGACCCAGTTGAATTTCCTCCGTCGGG